>NC_133548.1:51875000-52475000 GCF_048773025.1 Camelus bactrianus
AGAATGAGAAAGACCAATCAGAGAAGGGAAAAATAAGAGGCAGGAAAACTAAGTTGTTGCAATAGTCTGCAACAGTGAGAGAAGGCGGCACAGAAGGAAACAGAAGAAAACACAATGCAAATCACTTTAGTTAACATTGAGGCTTAAAGAAGAATATGACATAGGGGTCCACCCTCAAGAAAGTCAGAACCTTGCATTTGTCTCCATGATGAAGAAAACACTACCACCTTCTCTGATGAAACAGAAGTGACTGTTTTCCTTTTGTACCCAAATCCAGTTAAAAAAACAAACCATTTCACAACCACCAAGACCACAGACATGTACCGTGGGTACATATGGCCCGGAAGTTGCACCATTCCCATCTCTGAGCAGAGAGTACATATCCCACACGAACCTGTCTCTGCTCCCTGGGTTAGATTCCAAGGTCTCCAAGTATGCAGAATGCAGCCCTGACTTCTTCCTATTGCTCTTGGCACCTAGAAGACTTAGGTGGACCCCAGTTTAGCTTTACACTGGCCAGATCACACAGGAGTGGTGTGTTTATTTCTGGTGGTGTGAAGTGACTTGAAATCCAACGGTATCAGGATTCAGTGAGGTTTTGCCTAGAGTCATGATTGCAGTGTTTTAAGATATAAGGGGGCTGACATACTGAAGAACTTATTTGGGGTGATACCAAATATTAAAGCTGAACTAGAGCCAGCAGGGGCATGCTGCAGAAGAGCAGTTAAGAAGAGCTCAGTACAAGTAAGAATTTTCTAGAAGAGTGGCCCAAAGCAGGTCCCTTGGTAACTGAAGAACTACTCATCACTGAAGATACTTAAGAGGAGTTAGCCTAGGCCAGGGGCTAGCAGACTTTCTCTGGAAAGAGCAGAGAGTAAATATTTCAGTCTCTCACAACTACTCAGGTCTACGGTGGCATAGAAGAAGCCACAGACAATTTGTAAGCAAATGAGAGTGGCTGTATTCCAATAAAACTGCTTAGAAAAAGAGGTGGTGGGCAAGATTTGCTGACCTCTAGCCTAGACCAGGGGTGGGAAGGGAGACTGAACAGGGGACTCAGACTCAAGCAGTGGGGCAGGAGACAGAAAGGGATCAAGGTGTCTTGCAACCTTGAGAGCCTTACGTATTTTGAACCAAGAAAACTTGATATGGTAACATCTCATTTAATCAGATTATTCAGATTCTTGGAATGGAGGCATATATTCTTTTATAAAACCTAGGATTAATGAGAACCCCCTTTGTTTCAGCCTTGACAGTTGAAAATATTTCTAAAACTCCAGAATCTTCTGCTCTGACTTAGGTAATATACCAAAGGTAACAGAACTTTGATGACTAAGGACTTCTCAGAGCTTCAAATCATCTTTTCAGATACCAAATCTCAAACGCCTTGCGGCTTAAGTTGTAGAAGGGTCAAGCCATTTCTTGGAAGAGGGTTTTGTGTAACTCCTAGAAATGGGCGTGTCCTTTTAACTTCCCTCTTTCTGATGACAGTGAAGTCAAAAACTACCAACAAACCAGGAGAATCCTGTTAAGTGAGGATTATAATCAGAATCTAACTGAGCATACTGGATGATATCAGTAAGTTGAATGTATTAGTCAGGGATATTAAAAACCTAATACTTGCATCTTCAAAAAGCTCTTTGCTTTATATATTAAAAAAAAAAAAAACCCACCTATAATACACACACAAACACACACACTCATTCACACTCACCTTTCTCTCGATGAAACTCCCAGGTGGTGATGTGGTTTGATTCTCAGCTCAAACAATCACAAAGAATTTGATCTGACTTGTGAGTACATGATATACAACAATATCCCAACACACTGCAGCATAAAGAACCCTGGGCCAGACTTACGTCCCATACCAGTGAAGAGCAAACAATAAGAGGGTCCAGTGGATCATTTAACAGGCACACACTTCTGGAGGAACACGTCCTGAGTGAGAAAGAGCTTCTTGCTATCCTTCCTCTAGGAATCCTTCAACTACTCTAGACCATGGTGGCTTTACACTCTGAGGGAGGAAAAAAAAATGGCGCTTGCTGAGCTCCTGCTATATGCCATGTGCTTTCTATCAATGATCACATTTAACCCTCTAACCAATGCTGCAAGGCCAATATGATCTCCTTCTTTACAGATGAGGAAAGTGAGGTCCGTCCAAGTTAAATAATTCAGAGATCACAGCCCCAGAGCTTCCGGTCCAATGAGTCAGGGCTAGGGGCCAGAAGGAACTTACGGAGAAGCTAATGCAGATGAACTGCCGATTACACTTTGAGAAACACTGGCCAAGAGTTTATGAACGGTCAAGCTCACAGTTGGTAGGTGATGGCAACAGAGGGACTAGAATCTAGGTCTCAGATCCTAGTCCAAAGTTATTTTCAGCCCTCAAATCCAGATCTCCTGGGAGACGGCAGCATAGTTATATGCTCCTGATTCATCAATCTGAGTAATAAAGTTTCTCTCTGACTCCAATGAACTTTATTTGTTCCTGCGGCACAGAACAAACTTTATCTTACCATGAGACAGCTACATTCTGAGGTCAGGGGCTTTTTTATCTCTAGAATTTAGCTCAGTGTTTGATAGATGTAAATGCACTATATAGCTCTTCAGTGATAGGTATACCAAAGGAACAAAAGGAAAGATCTATTTGTTCCTCTTTCAGTCAAAACAAACAAACAAAACCTCTCAGTCAGATGATCTGCTCATGTAACACTTCTGGGATTCTAACCATCTCTGTCCTGGGTGAGATGGTACACAGACACCATAAACACAAAAGACAGCATGGAAGAGCTCATGTCTCTGTGTGAAGCTGACTCCAACATTAGCCTTCAGTGGGTAGATCATGGGAGCCTAATTAAGCCAATTAATACATTTCATCCAGTGACTGGTTCAGTGATGGCACATGCTCCATGGCAACTCACACAGTCATTAAGTTCAGCTCTAGCACTTTTGTTTGTGGTGGGCTCTGACTTTCACTGGAGAGAAGGCTGGGATGATAGGAGCCTGAAGTTGTAGAGACCACCCTTTGGAGTCTGAGAACAGCCAAGACAGAGAATGCAGAGTTGAAAAGATGGATCCTGATGTGGGTCCTAAATCAAGGTGACCCTGAAGCCAGGTTTGCCCCCTTTTGGCTTAGGTGACCCAGTAAACTCTTTTCTCACTTAAGGCAATTTAGGGCACTATCTAAACAATACAGGTTTTAAGCATGTGTCCTATACTATAGGACTAAGTGGGACCCAGAACCAGTTTGTTACCACAAGAATGACTCAGGGTCCCTTTCCATGTGCTCTTGTCAAGTTCATTATTCAATCCATTTTCTATTTCCTTCACGTTTAATTTCTTTTCCATTAGTATTTACTCCCCTTCCTCCTTCCAATCAATCAACATTTATCAAAACTATTAGCAGGTCCTTTAGGACCTCATGATCTAGGGGAAGAACAGACAGGCACAGTACTCAGGTAACGCAGCATGCTGAGCTCAGGGCTCTAACAGTGATATGAACAGGCGGAGTCAGGGAACGCTGCAGAGCACAGGGGACACCTGGATTGGGTCTCAAAGGATGACAGGAGCTTTGCCAGTTGAAGAAAAGATAGTGGAGGAGGAATTTTTCAGAAAAAGAGAATAATATGAATACAAAAATTAACTCTCATTATTCATAGTAGTCATGGTCTATAGTCACTACAAACACCGAATTAGCAAATATAGAATCATTTCTCCTAAAGGAAATTCAAGGTTAGGTTCCTGCAAGCCTCTGGCCACGATATTTTTGTTAACCAACCCATGCATAATCTTGTTTTATGTTTGTTTCTGTATAAAGACACCTTATTGAATACACATAGCTGATTCATTACTATTGAAGCCCTGGCTGACAGCACTATAACTCAAGTCTGGAGGAAGTTTATCTAACATGTGTGTTTTCCCTCTAAGGCACATGACGATGTTCCTGCACTTAGGAACACTAGGCAGCAATTCAGCACTCTGCTTGGGTACCATTTTAAACGATGAAATCATCAAACAAGAGCAGCAGAAAAATGTGAAAAAAATGGCACTAAACAGATGGAGCAAAGGGCACTAGTTTATAGGATGAGAGCTGAAACACAAGGCAGAATGTGGCTCTGTCCTGTCTCGGCTGAGAACACATGCATGGGGAGCTCAGTTTCTTCATTGTTCTGCACGTCACATGTCTGTGACTGACCATGAAAGAGCTGTGAGTATTGACTTTGGGGTTACAAATAAATTTTTAGCAAGTAGGCAAATCCACAAATATGGAATCTGAGATCTCTGAACAGGCATATCAATTATACAATAAAAAGCTTGGTGTGTTCAAATAGTGAAGCTAAATTTGGTGAAGCTGAAGGAGGGAGGGTGAAAAACAGAATGGAAAGGATATGACTGAAAGAAAGGCTAGAAAAATAGTTTGGGGCTATTTTAAGAAATACTACTCAGCCATAATAAAGAATAAAATAATGCCATTTGCAGCAATATGGTCATTCTAAGTGAAGTAAGCCAGAAAAAGAAAAAATACCATATTATATCACTCATGTGGAGTATAAAAAAAGAAACAAATGAACTTATTTATAAAACAGAAACAGACTCACAGACATAGAAAACAAACTTACGGTTACCAAGAGGGGAAGGGGGTGGGAAGGGATAAATCGGGAGTTCGAGACTTGCAGAGACTACTATATATAAAATAGATAAACAACAAGTTTATACTGTATAGCACAGGGAACTATATTCAGTATCTTGTAGGAACCTATAATGAAAAAGAATATACGTATTTATATGCGTAACTGCAACATTATGCTGTACACCAGAAACTGATACATTGTAAACTGACTATACTTCAATTAAAAAAAAAATTTGTTAACTTGTTAAAAAAAAAAAAGGTCTTCATCTGCTGGGTCTTTTCTGTAGGTCAATGGTTCTTCATATTGAATACTAATATAAAATTAAAAATTTGAGAATTCCCACATAGAACAATAATGTACATTTTAGTATTTATTAACAAATAAATAAAAGTGACTATGAACTCTTGTTATATGAAGAGGTGATAAGAGTATGTAGCGAAAAAAAATAGGGAAAAATTAATATAAAGGCATATCAGGTAATGAATTAATGAATGTACAAATTGATTTTTATAATGTATTGATGTAATGATTTTTATAATGTTTCAAAACTTGAATTTGTTGTAGTTTTTCTCATTCTAAATAAATATTCATGTTTACATCTAAACAAAGCTACCATGAATTCATTAGTTCAATTATATTTTACTAATCACAATATTTATATTTTTTAAAGTACAAACACACACACAACACTTATTCAGTGCATAAAGTAATGCTTGGTGTGAGTGAGTGTGTGTTTTTAAGGACTTAGTTCATCACGTGGAAACCACCGTCATGTACCTGGAGGAGCAGCTCAGGCAGAGGGAACAGTATGTGCAGAAGCCCTGAGGAGGAAAAAGCTTGGCTCATGGGAGGACCTGACAGCAGGTCATGGCTGGAACACAG
The DNA here is from genome assembly GCF_048773025.1 of Camelus bactrianus. Classification (NCBI taxonomy): domain Eukaryota; kingdom Metazoa; phylum Chordata; class Mammalia; order Artiodactyla; family Camelidae; genus Camelus; species Camelus bactrianus. The sequence goes on from NC_133548.1 coordinate 51,880,514, forward strand.
TGAGCAGTGGAAAGTAGCCCAAGGACAAGGCAGGGATGGAGCATAATGGAGTCTTGTAGGACATTTTAAGAAGTATAGCTTTTATCTTAACTAGAACAAGATCCCTCAATAGGGGCATAATTAAAGAACTTGATATATTAGCAACTGAAGGAAAAAACAAGAACAATGTAGTACGATTCTACTTATATTGAAAATCCTGTTTGTTTCTGGACACATATGTATATGCACACCACCACATACACACGCATATACACGTATGCACAGTATACACAAGCACAGACACACAGCGTCTTACAATACTCAGAAAAGCACTCCAAACCGGCAGGGGAAATTTTCACATTTTAATCCATATACTTCAATATTTTTAAATAAACAGAACAAAAGACCACTGAATGGTTTTACATTTTTTCACATTTATATTTCTTAAAGATCATTCTGGCTTGTAGCAAATGAAGTGAAGCGGGGAAAGAGCATGAGGAGAGAGCTCACATGGACGACTGCTAAGAAACAACGCCATCAGCATGAGGACAGTGGCAAAGGACATAGACCTTCCAGACATATTTCAGAGGCTGTAACTGCTGACCCTGGCGATGGGCTGACCGTGGGGGATGGGAGAAGGAAGAATAAAGAAGGACTTAAAGATTTGCAGCTTGCGCAAGCAGGTGCTGTGCTATGACTTACGGTGGGGAAAGGAACCACACCACGTCCCTCTGACAACCTATCACAGTGCCTTCTCCTCACTCTTTGTCTCTACTTCATCGAAGACAAAGGGGTAAAATGAACTTGACATGTGTGAGAGGGAGAGGGTCACACCGGGAAACCAAAGAGCCTTGTATCAGTGATTACACTGACGGAACGCTATGAGATTGATTCCCTGAAGACCAGGTCAATCGTTCTGCAGAGGGCTCAGGGAATCCATTAGTGGAATTACCTCTCCTATTGACAACACATGAGTTGTTGCCAACCTTCTGCATTTTGGAGAAACAAAGGTCATTCCATTGAAGGCCCTTCCTTTCATGTCCTTGAATGCTCTGATCTAAGCTGTATTTAAAGCACTAAATTAAGTAAAGGTTACCAGCGAAAACCAGGGCAAAGGTGGGGGAAGGGTAGGCAAATAATGCCCTTGAATATAGTTAAACTGTTTCCTTTCCTTTAGGACAAAGGCTTCTCTCATCCGCCTCCCCCACCCCAAGTAATGAGAGAGTAGAAGACTCACAGGATTTGGCTTCCCTAAAGACCTGGTTTCATACTTCCCATAACAACAGTGGTATTTAAAACCTTTCTGTGCATCAGCATCACTTGAGACACCTGTTCAAATGCAGATGTTCCCAAGTCCTAGTCTCAACAGAGATTCAGACTCAGCAGGTCTGGAGTAAGGTCCAGAGATACAAACCCCAAATGACTCTACTACACAATGTCTAAGAATCCCATTTTGAGAAACACTGCACTGCAGTGTTCATGATGGTTGATAAGATGTGGTTATAACTCAGTGAGCTGCACTGGGTGTACAGCAGCACTTCACTGTGGTTTTATTTTGCATTTCCCGGATGACTATGATGTTGAGCATCTTTACTTGTGCTTATTGGTTGTTTATCTTCTTTTGTGATGTTTCTGTTCAAATCTTTTGCCCATTTTTAAATTGAGTTTTTTGTTGTATTACTGAGTTGTAGGAGTTCTTTATATGTATTCTGGATACAGTCCTTTGTCAGATATACGTAATGAGAATTTTTTCTCCCTGTCTGTGGCTTGCTTTTTCATTTTTAATGATGTCTTTTCAAGAGCAAATGTCTTTAATTTTGATGAAGTCCAATTTATCATTTTAAAAATAGTTGAGGCTTTTTTGTGTGGGTCTTATACTTCTTATCTAAGAAATTCTCGTCCACCTCAAAGTCAGAAATATTTTCTGTTTCATTTTCTTCTAGAAGTTTTATAATCCTAGTTTCTGTGTTGAGGTCTATGATCTATTTTGGGGCAGACTGAGGTTAGGATCATGGTCCATGTTTTTGCATATGAGTGTCTAGCTATTTCAGCAGTGTCTGTTGAAAATAAATACCTTTTCCTTATAAAATTGCCTTGACATTTTTGTTGAAAATCAATGACCAAACATATGTAGGCCTATTTCTAGACTATTATGTTCAGTTGATCTCTCTGCAATATATACATTTGTAAATACCACATTGTCTTATAATAAGTCTTGAAATTTGGTAATGTGAATCCTTCAACCTTGCTCTTCTTTTTCAAAGTTGTTTTGACTATTCTAGTTCCTTTGCATCTCCATAAAAGTCTTAGACTCAACCAGTCAAGTTCTACCAAAAACAACAACAAAACCCAAAATGCTGAGATTCTGATTGGGATTGCATTGAATCTAGGGATCAATTTGGAGAGAAATGACATGGTATTCTTTCTTCCTTAAATGTTCAATAGAATTCACCAGAGAAGCCAATAGGCCTAGAGTTTTCTTTGTGGAGTTTTTTAAATTATAATTTGGTTTTTAAAATAGACATAGGGCTATTCGGATTTTTACTTTGTTCTGTGTCAGCTTTGATAATATGTGTCTTTCACAGAATTTTTCCATGGAATATATGTTAACAAATTTATTCAGGCAAAGCTGTTCATTAATATTACCCTATTATCCTTTTTAAAAAATTGAAACGTAATTCACATATGATAAAATTCACTATTTTTTAAGTGTCCAATGCAATGGATTTTTAGTATATTCAAAGGTTGTGCAACCATCACTAATATCTAATTCCCCGCAAAAGATATCCTGTACCCATTAGCAGTCACTATTCATTCCCTGCTTTCCAGACCCTGGCAACTACTAATCTTCTACTATCTTTTAATACCTGCAGGATCTGCAGTAACGGGCTGATCCATTTGTAGTGTACTCTACTTCCAGAGAGATCTAGTTCTGGTACAGGAATCTCAAGAGTTGAAGTCACACTACAATCTGGGACTCTGGAGAGATGAGAGAAGAGAGAACTTTTCCGAAGTTTGTTAACCAGGCTCCTGCTGCCTAGCAGCCCTTTTCAGCCAGTGAGAGTGTGCCAAGTTATTGAAAGGTTTTGATCACTTCAGTCCTAAGGAAAGCTGAAGTCCCTGGCCCAGTCACCTCTGGCCACAAACTATCTGTACCCTGACATTAAAATGTTATTTCTTATGTGATATGATATTAAAAATTTTGGAAGGCATGGACCTACAGTATCAAGTCCAAACTAATCAGGATAATATTCAAGGACCCTCTTTCATTTGGCCCCAAACTGCTTCCTTCTAACTGCCTTCTACACCCCTTGCTTTCTCCAACCTTATTCTTATTCCCACAAACATCCTAGATTCCAGGCAGAATGAAGTATTTTTACCCAGGAAGCCATGCAATCGTGTGCACTTGAGATGTTTCCTGTCAAATACTACTAATCCTTCAAGATTCTACTCAAATGCACTTGGGGAACTCTGGAAGGGCAGGGACCATGCTCATCTTCATGAAGCAACAGCGAACTGAATGTGCTGGCTGAGAACTGGTATTGACAGCCTTTCGGTATACAAATCTTTTTTTGTATTTTCAAATTGTCTTATGAAGATGGCAGGAAGGGGATCAGCATCATCATCATTATTTTGTAGATAAAGGAACATTCATCCAGAAAATAGTAATGATCTACCTAAACTCATAGGAAGCTTGAAGAATCCAAACTTCCTTTATATATGCCATGCACTGCTATACTTTTTTTTTTAAGATTGGACCCAAGCCTTTATTCTAAAATAAGTACTGTCTTTAAAAAAAGTTGTTGGTTAAATGATTTTCTTCAGCTTTACTGAGGTATAAATCACATACGAAATTGTTAAGATATTTAAAGTGTACCTTATGGTGACTTGATATACAAATACATCCTTTTTTTAAAATGTTATTTTTTATTGAAGTGTAGTTGATTTACAATGTTAGTTTCAGGTGTACAGCAAAGTGACATATATATACATTTTTTTCAAATTATTTTCCATTATATGTTATTACAAGAAATTGAATATCGTTCCCTGTGCTATACAGTAGGTCCCTGTTGTTTATCTATTTTATATATAATAATGTGTATCTATTAATTCCAGACTCCTAATTTATCCCCCCTCACCCTTTCCCCCTTTGGTAATCATAGTTTGTTTTCTATGTCTGTGAGTCTATTTCTGGTTTGTAAATAAAATTTGTATTTTTTTTTAAGATTTCATACATCCTATCGCTTATATTTCAAGAATTTCCTAGAAGCAGTCTACAAAAACGTATACTTTAAGAGATACAACAACTTTACTTTAAGAGATAAGACTGATGTCAGATGGGCAACCAGGAATGGATCCTGAATGTGGGACAGGGAGTCCCATGGAGAAAGGGAGGTGGCACACTGGGGCTCTGAGTGCCCTGAAGCCTTCCTTATAACTCTACAAGCTCATGGTGGCCATTTGCTGATTCAGAGCTGTCTCTGTGTGTGGAGCTATGTGCTGACCACTTCAGGAAACAGAAGCACCAGGACCTTTTCATCTTAAGAAGTAAAAATCACCTATTCCATTTACTCCTAGGTACCCTTTCTACCTGTGTCTGAGTGAACGACACAGCTGAATCAACATCAGAACTGAAACTCAGTTCTCAGATAGTTTCCCATCCTGAGACACCCTGACCCTGTGACACAGGGCCATCTGGGGCCCTAGATCCTTTCCTAAAGTCTCAGTTTCTTCCACAACTTCAGGAAAAAAGTTTGCAGATTCCACTTGGGGACCTATGCTTCCTCAAGGAAAAGTCAAGTATCTCCCAAGCTCAGTCCTGGTGCCTTTCTAAGTAAAACCCTGTGATGGAAACAAACAACTTTTGACCTTATCCCTTCTCAGAGCAAAAAATATGTTACACCGTAGCAGTCAGAAGTAGAGAATTGACTCCAGCAGTTTAATATCGAAGATGCATACCTAATAGGGATATTGAAACCCCCTATACCTGCTCACCATTCCATGCCTGTCTTCTACTGAAATTCAGCACTTTATTTTTGTTAGAACCTTAAAGTTTACTGTACCCTAAACTGAAATGAGCTTTCCAAAAACCAGAATATAACAATTTAATCTGAATAAATCAATCCCAACCAAACATCAACCTACATACTTTCTAAAATATCAACATAGAGTAAAATTGGATCAGAAAATTTATCTAAAAGGATTGTAAGTAGAGATTTCATTTGTAAGCAGTCCTCTGCTTTTAACAACTCCAAGCTTCATCAAGAATGTTGTTTATGTTATTTCAGATGCACAAGTGTTTTGTAAGTTTCTTGAAGGCAGAGACAGAAAAGATGCATACTACAGTGGAAAATAATTAGGATTTAGAATCTGAGGATGTGGGTTCAAATTCCTGGCATCACTTACTAGCTGTGTGACCCTGATGAATCACTTAACCTCTGTGAGCCTTAGTGTTCTCATTTGTAAAATGGAACAAATGCTACCTACCTCACATGGTTACAGAGAGGGAAAAATAAGGCAAGGTAGATATGTTTTAAAAAGTGTTATATACAAATATACATTTTATCTTCTAATTGTTCTGAACAGGTGCCTCTTATCACACCCCTGTATTTGGGCATAATTCAGTGCAAGAGACCACAGGAGGCAACTAAAATTATTTTCTGATGCTTATGTAGGAGAGAGTCTCAGTGGTCACCAAAACCACACATTCTAAGAAAAGTTAGGTATGGCACCCATATACAAACTCATAACTTTGAAGAAATTAGCTTTTGAACTTAGTCGCTGAGGGTGGCCAGTGGCAGCAGCGGTGCTTGTGAACACCACCACCTCCCACGTGCACCTGCAGTCCTGGGTGTGGGTCTCTGCTATTGTTCTCCACCAAAGGAATCAGAACTCTGGGAGGAGAGTTGATTCCATGCTGTGGAATTAAAAAAAAAAAAACAGGATAGTTCTGAATCTGCTGTTTATTCAATAATAAAAGCAAGAGTACTTTTAAACACACAGAGGAAAAAAATGTCAAGGATGTTCAAAGTCAAAAGGACAAGATTTAAAGGAGTTCCCAATGGCCAAGTTGTTAACATTTCAAGTTTAAAAGTAAGGTTAGACTGTGAAAATATGAGTTCATGATATGCTAGGGACTAAAGTGTGCATCATTTTATGTATATATATATATGTATATATATATGTGTATATATATATATACACATATATATATACACACACACACACACACAAAAGGAAGGTGACTATAATAGGATTTTTTGGTATCTTTATTGATTTTGATAAGAAGGGCAGTCAATACACCGGACATTTCCTTCCCTCTATCAAGCAATATCTCATATAAAGTATGGATGTGTGCCTGTTTCTATCTGCATAAGCAGAGAAAGAATCAACACAGGGAACTATGAGTAAGTACGAAGTACAGGAAAAAGATGACATTATATAAAGACTTGGAAGGACTGATCAGCTTTGGTGGTCACACACAACAGCTCACAAAAGGAGGGCGTCTTACAGGTACAAAGCACTGGTGGTCACATACACTGACCAAGAAGAACGAGGACCCAAAATTATGCCCCCAGATAATGCATCAGCTTGCAGAGGAGAGCTGACTTCATAAGCTCCTATTCTCTTATCTTCCAGCAGTGGTTCCCAAACTTTAGCAGGCATCAGAATTACCCAGACGACATGGTGAAATGCACTTTCCTGGACTTCATTCGTCAAAGGTCCTGACCTAGAAGATCTGGTGGGGTTGGGTCTGAGAATCTGCATTTCCAACGACTTTCAAAAAAATGCTGATGCTACTAGTCCTGGAACCACACTTCTAGAACCACTTCCCCATATGCATCATTAATTATAATGTGCTCACTGAATCATAAGTAGTAAGTTCTAAATAATGGTAACATTCAGGTCATTATAGCATAATGACTGCACAGTGTTTTATAACCCTGGCCACGTGACAGACTAAAAATTCCTCATTTCAAAGGAATAAACTAGATTATAGGAAGATAAAACCTAAGTGAAAGGCATGAAATTCATTTAGAAAAAGGAAGCTTAGCTCCATACCAGTGGCACTGATCTAAAACACTGTGAGGAGACCAAGCCCACGTACCCCAACCAAGAATCAGTTAGATTGTAACTAAATACCAGGACTTTGCCAATTTGAAAAGGTGTTCCTTTTACCTTTTGTTCTTCTCAGGTTATATCTCGGTTATTTCCCTGGAAAAGGTTATTTGCCCGGGAAAATCAAAACTATAACTTATATCTTGGAAAGGTATCAAAATAAATATAGCAATGCCCGAGGAAAGCATGCAAATAAGTACAAAAATAATGAAGAAATTGATTAAACCCAAGGTATTGAGGTTTTAGAATAAGATTAAGTGTACAAATAAGATTTGTAACCATTGTACTTGTATATTTCATTTACTACTTAAGGTTTTTGAAGCATTCAAGAGAATCAGCCAAATTAAACTTGTAACGGCAATTATATTAAGAGAGTTTAAACAAACTTGCCAGTAACAAGTTTAAATGCGAGAAACTTAATTTTCAAAGTTTTGAAATTAAACATTAAACAAAGTATAAATAGATGACAGTATTCTTCTTTCTAGGCACAAAAACCTCTTGAAAGTTCCCAATACTTGACTGATTGCTCACCTCAGCCAGAAATTCGAGCACCAGGAAAGATTTCAGAAAGGTGCTGCAGAGAAGGCAAAGTAGTTTACCATCTCTTGTACTGCTGATTTAAAGGTGGAATGCTGTCACCTCCAAAGAATTCAACTGCAGGACTGAACACCCACGATGCAAAGTTGGGAAGAAAGTAAAAATTTGGGGGCATCTACTTAGCACCAATCTCATCCCGGTGCCTGGCTCTCTCTGCATACTCAGTCACTGTTATCTGTTATCCTAATACAGATGGACAGTGTTAAAAAGAATAAAGAATTACGGAATACAGAAAAGAGACTGATGTACCTTGTGAAAGGAGTCGAAGAATATGCTGGGGTGAAAGGATGGGTAGAGATTCTGGATTTTAATCATAGGGAGGCATAGAAACACTTGGCATCTTCTGGAGATGGCAAGTTCTTATGTATGATTATAGGAAAGGATGGGGGGGGGAGGTTATTGCAAATGACGCTGGAGAGGAAGGTTAAGATCAGATCACGGAAGGCCTTGAATGCTGCCACACATCATCTGGGTGATGGGAAGGAAAAGGATCAGATCTGGATTTTTAAGAAAATATAACTGAGCTACAGACAACATGAATGAATCTTACAAACAGGAAAGGAAAAAGCAAGGCTGAAAATGAGATTTTGTTTCTATAAAATTCAAAAACAGACTAAGAATGGTGTTTAAAAATACACATACTCATGGGACAGCAATAAACAAAAGCAAGGAACTGATTACCAGGGAAGTCCTTACACTTGGTAGAGGGGACGGGGCGGAGTAAGAAGAAGATGGTTGGGAAGGGACATACAGGGGTTTCTGACGTGTGATCAACTTTTTCACCTGAGGGGTAGTAATACGGGTGTGTTGTCTTTATTGACCTGGATGCTATACACATCCTTTTGCACATGTATTATATTTCCTAATAAAATGTTGAGAACAGAACCTGGAAGCACCTAGAAGAATGATGAGGCTGTGCAGAATTTGAAGACAAGGAGAGAAATCAATAGCACAGACAAGGGAAGAGAGCCCGGGTAGGGTCACTGGCAGCAGGAACAGAGAGAAAAAAGAGGATCTGAGAATTACTTAGAAGTTAGGTTTCAGTGACCCATTAGAAATAGAAACCGAAGGAAAGGAATGATTTATAAGTACTGTAAGGTCTTTTAAGTTTCAAGCTTGAGAAACTGGATGGTAAGCAAGGAAAATACTAAGAGCAGGCGACATGAAATTTATAAAATTGAGATATAATTCACGTATCATAAAATTCACACTTTAAAGTGTCCAGCTCAGTGACTTTTAGTATATTCACAATGTTGAGCAACTACTGTCCTTATCTAATTCCAGACTCCGTTCACTACTCAAAAAGAAACCCCATACTCATTTACTCATTAACAGCCACTGCTTGTTCCCTGAGCACCCCTGCCCCCTAACCCTCATGTGATTTCAAGAGAATGAAAACCTGTCTTGCGGGTTAAAACTGTCTTGACAGAGTAACAGTGACATTCAAATGGTCTCAGTGGCTCAACCCCCAAGGAAATCTTATATTAGAACTTTCATGTGTCTCTCCCACAAAGATGGGAGCTGAGAACCTTCTTTCCTCAAGATGTAGAGGGGAACATCCCCAGTTGTGGTTCCATTTGGATGGGGACTCAAGTCTACAGGAATTAAGGTGGCTGAGACGGCTGTCAGGTGACAGTGGCTTTCCAGCAGTGGCAATACTGCACCCTCCGGGGTACAAAAGCCTGTGTGAATGAGGCGGGGGATAAGTTGTCACAATGACTGGGGAACACTGTCTGCATTAGAGGGCAGGAGACAGGGATACCAATCTCAACACTGCATGGGACAGTCCTGCATAACAAAGAATTTTCCCACCCAAAATTCCAATAGAGCTCCACCTCTCCTCTGAGAATCCACAGGGCCAGAACTATTATTTCTGCAAGTACAAAAACCAAAACGGAGAGTTATGATCTGTAACTGGGAACCAGGCCGAGGCCCAAGAATATGTGGTTAAGAATAGCTTAGAGAACAGAAGATTTAAATTAGCTCACAGTAAAAAGAGCGTATTAATAGAAACCCAGATATTAATAGTGATGCGCCTCAGTTAGCTGAGGAGGACCTTGGCCCGGGGCTCGCAGCATTTGAACATCACTTCTCCAGAGTCTGTGCCGCGTGTTAACGAGCTGCAGCTTCAGGTACGGGAAGGGGTAAAGGATGTACTCAATGGTACAAAACACCAGAAGGAGGACCTGCACAGGTATGCCCTACAGTCCAGCTTAAAAAAGTTAAGGAAGCCCAGTAGGGAGCTCTCTACATAAGGACAGAAATTTGATCTGCTTTCCCCCTAAAACCTTTTCTCTCTCTACACTGATTTTGTATGAAATTCTGATCATTCCTTTGATTGCAGCGTTGAAGACCCTGTTAAAATTAGCACTTTGCTTTCAAGCATTTATTATATGTGAACCTCTGGGAAGCATAAGCAGTAACAGCAGACAGTCCTTAGATTAAAAGGGCTTCTATTGTACTGGTGAACACAACTAAACAAAACACACATTCGCCTGTACAACATGTTGCAACAGAAATGACTTAGTAACTGAAAGTCAGCTTTGCTACTTATGTACTTGGAATCTTTCAAACCACTAAGCTTCACCTATAAAATGAAGATGGCAATCCTGACAGCGTTACTGCGAGAACCAGAAGTGAAAGGCTGGTTTTTTTTTTTTTTGTTTCCCTAAATATGGAATGTAAACTTCATATACATAAACTTACCTATAAAGTTCTGTTAGAGTATAAAAGTGGGAAAGTTTACATTTGATATGAGAACAGTTTAAGAAAGGAGGAAGCATTTGAACTAGCCTTCAAACACACGGTTAAGAGAGTAAATTAATTACACCAAAAGTAATAATTTCTTTAACACAACTTCATTGAGCCACTGCTGCTTTGTGTCAGCCCCTGGGCTAGGGAGTGCGTGTCATTAACTTGGTACTGGTTATTACACTGCTTTTATATTGCCTCTATACACGTGTTTATTTATTAATTCTTCCCACAAACACCTAAGATGCAATTCCTTTACCAGAGTAGCCAGACACCTAGGAAGCCTGACACACTTGGACTCAGGGAGAGGGGCTAGTCAGACGGGGGGTGGTGGGTCCTGAGAGAGGTTCCTACCAGAAGCTCAGTCAGGCTAGGTCAGGCTGAGGCCAGACATCTGAGACCCCGAGATGGGGTGGGAGGCACAAGGACAGAGGCATAAGAGTTCTATTGACACCATTTCATCTAATAAATAATGCTGTGCAGTCCTGGAGCTACCGACAGAAATCAGCTTCAAGCCTTGCTGCAAGGGACTAAGTCTACCAACTTCCTTCCCAACCCTAGGCTTGGAAACAATTCTTTTTCCATGTCTTTGTCACGAGGCAGAACATTATATAAGATGCCCTGAACCTAATGAATGCCACAATCAACTGAATGTCCCCTCGTGTTTACTGTAAGCTCTGAGCCAGGCTGTCTTGTGAAGGAAGGGAGGGGAGGAGGAGGAGGGGGAACAGGAGGAGGAGAAGGAAGGAGAGAAGGAGGAGAAGAAGAGGGGGAGGAAAAATTATTTGCCTATAATTCTTCAATAAGAAAATATAAGGAAAGAAAGAGGGAGGTTATTTTGGGGTTGCTAGCTGTGTGGTATTTAGCATGAGAATAATAACTAAATACATTTACTCTATGCCAGGCACTGAACTATACACTTTATATATATATTTCATCCTTACAATCATCCTATGAGTACTTACTCTTATTATCTCATTTTGAAGATGAAGAATCTGGGGCACGGAGCAGCTAAGTAACTTAAATGCAGATATAAAGCTCTGAAGTACCAAAGACAGGACTTCTGATTCTGTCTGCAGGGCTCTTCTTGCTAACAAAGGCTTCCGCTCTCAAATTCAGACCTGCCGTACATCTCTCAGCTAGGGATTTCTGCATCTCTTGAGGTCTGAAATATTACGACTCTCAGTGAAGATGATAGAAGCAGGAACAGAAAATAAGACATTATCATATAATATATGGTTTCGTGTTGAATCTTATAATTAGAGAACTTTTTTGTAGTGATCTATCAGGAAACCTGGGTTCAATCCTAGTCTTCTGTTTATCAAGTGATCCCAGGAAAGTTCTGTGACCTCTCCAAGACTCATGAAGGAAGCATCACCTGCTATTTATCTTATGAGGTCGTCATGAGAATCAGATGTGTATGAGCGTTGGCGTGTTGGCTTTGGAACCACTCTGAAGAACTTTTTTTTTTAAGTTCTTCAAATGGTTTGGATCAAAGCAGCTGCCAGATAAACAAAGTGTTACCCACTTAAAAAAAAAAAAAAACAGATACTCCTGAGACTGGATGAGAATTCCGGATTGTTGGGAATATTAATAGCCACTCCTGCTTTACTTGTGAGCCTTGTGTAAAGCACCTCATGTGATTCCTGTTGACTCAGATGCTCAGTGAATGGTTCTTTCCTTGCTCCCTCCTGGCAAACACACCCCTGTCCCGGGCTTTGTGCTTTTGTGGATGACTTACATGGGACTTGATACTCCATAGGCAAAGGAACAATCCAGTGAGGAACAGAAAAAGAACTGCCTGGTACTCCCCCATCTCAGGATCACTGGGGTTCATGAGTAAGGCTCACAGCCTCCCTGTGATGCAGTTTCCCCAGTCCCCCAGATAGGCTGAGTCATTTGTTCAGGGTACACCATGGAGTCCCGCCAAGTGCAGATAAACTATCTATGGGGCACGTGCCAAGCTATGCCGGGAGCAGGCTCGTTACTGCCACAGTCACTACAACAAATAACAACAAAAGCCTCTAGATGCGGATTAGCATACAAAATAAACTTAATTCAAGAAGCACAGAAGAGACCCTTAGCTGCATTTCAATTTACACAGCAAGTGTCCTGGGGCCTCTACAGACTGAAAAGAAGACATCGGTGCAGATTAGCTTTTACTATGCCTCAGTGATCCTGCTCCCCCACACACACACAAACGAGCGAGTGTGCGCGCGTGGAGGGAATGCAGGGAAGATTAAGATTGCAGACAGAGTAACTAAAAGAACTCACAGTCTGGAAATTATGAGAGAGGTCTGTGTTCTATTCCTCACCGGATTATTCCTTAGCCTCTGGATTTAGAACTATCAAGTCCCATGTAATTCACCCATAAAAGCACATGGCCAGGAGGGGAAGTAAAGCAATCATTCCCTGAGCGCCTGAGTGAGACAGGAATCACATGAGGGACCTTACATAGGACTCACATGGGAGCAGAGTGCTATTAATATTCCCAACAGTCCAAGGCAAATCCATTGTGATGGTACTTGCAAGCCTCTTCTCCAAAGTAATACACAGTGTGTTACAACAGGGACAGAACACGAGATACAGAGACCAGCAGTAACAGCCAGCATTTGAGCACCTGTAAGTTGGGCCAGTATTGCAGTAAACTCCTTACTCACGTACACTGTCTGATTTTCAATACTCACAACCACCTAGGAAGTAGATGCTGTTATCTTCATTTTATGGATGAATGAACTGAGCTGCTTAAAGTGGTTAAGCACCTTGCCTGAAGCCAGTGACCTGGGTTCAAGCTGCACCTCGATCTTCTTCTACCTGTGTGATCTCAGCCAAGCCCCTCAACCTGGCTGTGCTTCACTGTCCTAGCAGCGAAATGGAGATAAGACCAGCCCTCCCTGCCATTCACTGAATGTTGCAAGGACTACATACAGAATAGTCAAGTGTAACGTGCATGTAAAAGTATCTTGTCTTCTCCCAAGTAGACTGCAGTCAATGGCAGGCAGAGACCATGTCACATGATTTTTTAAAATCCCTAACGGAAGACAATAATGCATGTGCTGAATGATTGTGCATTCATAATCACTATGAATGAGTATATCATATCAATACAAATGTGAATATAATGATTATGCATTCATCATTAGAAATGAACAAAAACTGTAGTTCTCTCTTCAACCTAGTTACTGAGCACCCACTTCTGCCTCTGGCATTGTGCCACATGCCTTGGAGAGGCAGAGGTGACTACAGGCCTTGGAGAAGGGCAGGAGTGCACTAAAGGCAGAGTGACTGAAGCGACCATGAGCAGTGAGAACTAATTCAGTTCTAGTACGGGTGGGTGCGTAGTGGCAGGAAGGGAGTGATGCAGAGAAGGCTGAGAAAACAGGTTGGGACAGGCTACAGAAAAGCTCTAAATGGCCCTCTTAAAAGAATTTCAAGAGACAGCAGACTGAAGGAGCCACCCTAAGAGAACCAGAGAAGCACAGTCAGAGGACGGGTGAGGGGACTAAAAGGGCAGAAGGAGGAGGGCTCTCAAGTGAGCTCAGAGCTACTTCTAAGGGTGCCCAGGGCTAGCTGCCTATACGCAAATTTCCCCTTCTCTCTCCATCTCCCTCTTCTTCTCACTTTAAATCATAAATGGTCTTTTTCTTCTTCTTCTGTGCTTTGGCCTACCTAGGTTACAAAAGGCCCTGCTTTTAGGGTGTCCTCAGAGATATTTCAACTTCTGTTTTCTCAGCCATAAGATGGTTATAACACATCCCAGGATTATGGTGCAGATAAAATGAGATAACATATCTTCTCAACAAATGGGGCTGGGAAAATCAGATATTCACATGCAAAAGAATGAAGATGGACCTTTATACCATAAACAAAACCAAAAATGAATCAAAGACTTAACTGTAAGCCTGAAAACATTAAAACTCTCAGAAGAAAACATACAGGAAAACCTCCGTGATACTGGATTTGGCGTTGATTTCTTGGATATAAGACCAAAAGCACAGATAACCAATGGAAAAACAGGTGAATTGAACTACATAAAAATTTAAAACTTCTGTGACTCACAGGACACAATCAAAAGAGCAAGAAGACAACCCGTGGCAAGGGAGAAAATATTTGCAGATCGTATATCTGATAAAGGGTTAATATCCAGAATATATAAAAATTTGTTACAACTCAACCAGCAACAACCACCTGACTAAAAAAGGGGCAAAGGATGTGAATAGACATTTCTCCAAAGAAGATACACAAATGGCCAATAAGCACATGCTCAACATCATTAGGGAAATGCGGATCGAAACCACAATTAGATACCACTGCACACCCAGTGAAATGGCTGCTCTCAAAAAAACAGAAAACAACAAGTGTTTTCAAGGATGTGAAGGAATTGAAACCCTTGTGCACTGTGGTGGGAATATAAAATGGTGCAGCCACTACAGAAAACAGTCTAGTGGTTCCCCCCAAAATTAAAAATAGAATTTCTACCCAACATTGTAAAATGACTATAACTCAATAAAAAAGTGTTTAAAAAAATTCCATAACATGAATGTATTAATAGATAAATGTTTTAACCATTTATCTGTTAATGGGCAGAACTACTCCTCTTTTCCCCCACAATTTAAAATAATACTGCAATAAATACAAAAAAAAATTGAATTTCCATATGACCCAGCAATTCCACTTCTGAGAGTATACCAAAAAAGAATGAAAACAGGTTCTCAAAAGATAAATGTATACCCATGTTCACAGCAGTATTACTCAAAACAGCCAAAAGGTGGAAGCAATCCAGGGTCCACTTATGGATGAATGGAGAAACAAAATGCAGTATATACACACAATGGAATATTATTCAGCCTTAATATTCCTTAATAGGAAGGAAGATATTAGTTAAGATAAGATATTATTAATTAAGATAAGATAGAATTAAGATATTATTAAGATGTTACTATTAAGATATTAAGGAATATTAAGAATATAAGATATTAATTAAGATATTAATATTAAGATATTGAGGAATATTAAGAATAAGAATATTCCTTAATAGGAAGGAAGTTCAGACACATGCAAGAACACAGATGAACCTTGCAAACTTTGTATTTGGTGAAATAAACCAATCACAAAAAGACAAATCCTGTATGATTTCACTTTTATGAGGCACTTAGAAGTCAAACTCATAGACACAGAAAGCAGAATAGTGGTTGCCAGAGGCTGGGGGATAAGGGAAAAGGGAGTTACTAATGGTTACAGAGTTTTCGTTTTGTAAGATGAAAAGAGGTCTATAAAGGGGTGGTGGTGATGGCTGTACAATAAATGTGAATGTACTTAACGCTGCTGAACTTGTATACTTAAAAATATTCAAGTTAGTAAATTTATGTTACATGTATTTTACAATTTTTAAAAAAGGAGTAAGTTTCCAAAAATAAAAATAAGTTAACATATATAAAGCATTCAGCAAAAAAACTTGGCAATGAACCTTAGTTCCTTCCTCTCCCCCATTGTAATCCTTTATTTCAAGGCTTTTTTCAAGTTACCTAAGGAGTTCAGCCCCAACTAGTTTCCCACTCTGTGCCATTAAATCTGGCTGTGCATCCCAGGGTGAATTCCTTCCCTCACCGAGTTTTGTGTTTTTTTAAAACATTTTTTTAAAAAAAGAAAAAAAGGATTAAACTATACTACATTCCCCCTTTCAACTCTAGAAATCAGAACACATTGAAGGTTAAAGAGATTAAGAATAGGCTAGCAGAAGGGATGAAAAGGAACATTTTTGAGCACTGATGTGCAAAATACTGTGATAGGGGCTGGGGGATTCACAAGTACACATACACGAAAGGGAGGTGGTAATTCCTGATTTGGGAGGAACAAATGGAGAAACCACAACCTCTAGGTAGGTTACAGGAGAGAATAATTAACCACTAGGGAAATCCAGGAAAATCCACCAAAGAGGTGATAACTGAAGGGCCCTGATTTTTGAGGAGGGTTGTGAGGGATTAGAAAGAATCAGTCAGGTGGAACAGGGGCAGAAGGGCCAGCAGGGCAGAAGGATCAAGAAGGATACCTGACAGAGAATGAACACACTAGTCGGGGCACAGTCCAGAGGAGAGGTGGAAGCCAGTCTGGAAAAGCTGCTCGGGCTCTGATTGCTAAATGCCCCCAAAGCTGGGCAAAGGATCTTGGATTTTATGTTGAAGGCAGTGGGAAGCACTGACAGTTGAAACTGGAGAGTGACAAGATCTGACGTGCATGCCACAAAAACATAATTTTGGCCACAGTGCAGAAGAGGCTAGGTTAAGGAAAACAGGAAGCTATTGCCAAAGCCCAGACAAAACAGGATGAAGGCCTGAAGGAAGGCAGAGGCAATGGGGAAGGAGAGGGAAGAAAGCTCTCTGCCTTGCGCAGCTCCCATAGATAAAGGCAGGAACAGCACATGAACTCCAGAAGTTTGGCTCCTACAAATTATGGACCTTGAACCATGTTCTCATTTCTAAACCGTTTCTGATGAATTCTGAATGTCCCCAGGTCCAGGGCAATCACTCAAAGGGAGGAAACTGGCATAAAAGTTAATCTGTTTCAGCTGCTAGGCTGCCCCCCACCCTTCTCGCCAGAAATAATGGAAGGCAGCAAAGGAAAAAGGAGCATCTGGCTGCAGTAAAGACCCATCCCTTCCCGGCTGGAGCTGTTGGCTCATCCTTGGAAATCACAACAATCAAGAATGGAGAATCGTTCTTTTCATCCCTTCTCACAGCATTATCCCAGCAACCTCATCCCCTAACAATGGTGCGGTTTGTGTTATGTTTTCCCTTCACCACTGCCCGTCCCCACCACGGCACAACGGAGATGCTGTGCCTCAGGGGCCGCGGAGGTAGTGAGCCTCACAGCCTCTGAATGCGTCTCAGAAAGAGCTGCACAAAGAATCAGATTAAAAAATACTTTAAGAACAACAACAACAACAACTATATGTATATATATATATATATACACACACACACACACAAATAAAATTTTTGAAAAAGAATGAACATTAACTAAAAGGAATGAGGAAGACCATTTCCCCCCTCTATTAAACTAGCAAAAGAGATTTTAATGACATTTCCCAGGGGTGATAAGTGTGTGATTAAACAGACACCCTTGTCTGTTGCTCAAAGCTATTCGTTGATATGATGTGTTTGGAAAACAATTTGGCAGTATTTCAAGAGCCTTAAAAATGTCCACCCCCTTTTGCCCAATAATTCCCATTTCTGGCAAAAGGAAAGAAAACTGTATATGCATGAACATACATATTACGACACTAGAAGGGAAAAAAGTGGTAAAGTTCTTTAGTTTTTTTCTTTTTCTCCTCCCATGTCTTCCCCTCTTAACTTTCCCTTGGGCTTTATAATGTTGATCTGTATGGCTCTTGACAGAACCAGAAATGATGCAGAAATTGCAATTTCTCATCTGAGTATACAACTTAAAGAAGGTCTGCTATAAGAAAACTTACTACATAACTAACCAAACTTACCAACGAGTTACACTAGAGGCTTTCTATTCATTTTACAGGATAACAAATTATAATTTTAAAAATTCATTTAAAATAGTGAACTAATTTATACATTTGGTATTCTCCCATGTAATGGGCACTGTGCTAGGGGCTGAGGATTTAGCAGTAAACAGTACAGACATGGTCCTTGATCTCAGAGCCTAGTACCTGGCAGAGATGTCAATAAGAAACTAGTAATTATAATAAGCATGATCAATATTATGATAAAGTGAAATATGGTGTGCTAGTGAAATGAATGGCAAGACAGGCTTATCCTTGTAAAGGGGTCAGAAAAAGCCAGTGGGAAGAAGTTAAGGAACCTGGACTTCATCTTCAGGACCACAGAAAATACTGGAGTTTTTAAAAGAGGAGTGCTATACTTGGAATTTTGTTCTGGAAGGATCACTGACTGTGCAAAGAGCTGGAGAAGAGCCAAAACTAGGGTCTGGTACATCCACTGGGAGGCGATTATAGTCCCAGGGAGAAATGATGGTGGCTTGGTCCACAGTGAGCCAATGGAGAGAAAGAGAAGGTAATGCAGAAGAGATTTTTAACAGCTGGAATCAACTTCCTAGTGACTGCTGGAATGTGAGGGGCAATAGAGAAGAATGACTTGTAGGCTTCTGGCTTGAGCAAACTGTGACATCGATTGATGGCAGGTTCCCTGGAGCACGAGGAAATGTGGTACAGGGTGGATGATACTGAGTTCAATTTTAGACATCTAGAATTGGAAGTGCTTCAAGACATCCTTGTGGTACTGAACTGCAGGCCAAGCACTTGGTCCTCAAAGTGCACACGTGGGCTGGAGACAAAGCATTGGAAGCCATCAGCATACTGTCAGGATGGTAACTGAGGCAATGGGAGTCGATGTGATCATCCTTGTATTAAGGGTTTATTGAGCCTAGCACAGCACTAAGTGCTCTGAGACAGGAAAAAGGGAAGAGTTTTCCCAGATGACTCCTTCCTGGATGCCCTCCCACAACCCTAAGCTAATAAAAATGCTGCTTACCTCTCTTACTGCTTGCACTTACCACTCTGCGTTATACTTGCTGGCTGACCTATCTCTTGTCTCTAGATTGTAAGTTCCCTGCAGGTGGGAACCATGTCTCACATCTCTTTATTCCCAGCCCACAGCAGTGTCTGGAACACAGTATGCATGTTTAATGTTTGGAGAATTGATGCTTTAAATTAGGAAATGCAGCAGAGATTACACTGTATGCCCTCTAACACTTTTTGTTTTATAAACATTATGTTGGAGGAGGGAGAGACCATATGTATGTTTTAACCAACCTTTTATTTTTAAAGAACTTTTCAAAAGTACTCCACTTGCCAAAAAAAAAAAAAAAAAAAGAGATACATTCTTAAATTGTGAAGTTATTCCCACCTCCTGTCAGGTCTTTGGTCACGAGCACACTCTAGGTGTCCGCCACTAAGCTCTGGATTGCTCTGCGGCAGCCTCCTCTGGGACTCACGTAAGGGAAGTTCCTTTTGGCAACATCCTTGGTATGTTTGATCCCGAGTGGTGACTTATTACTAGCACTTTTTTACTCGTGGTGTTGTGATGGAGGACAGTCTGAGAGATTTACACAGAGTTGGTCTCTGCCCATAATTGTGCCTACAATCTTCAACAGCACAGATTACCAAGAGAGGTTTTGGTGGAGGATAAATACAGATGAAACAGGAACAGGTAAGAGTAAATATTTATATTCCATTCAGACAGAAGATTAGGTGCATTCGAGCAGAGGAGAGAGACAGAGCAAAAGGGAATGTCAAGGGACTATAATGGTGAGAAAATTCTGAGAAGGACTGGAGGGAAAGCAACAGCTAGTTTTCCGGGAGTCTGGAAAACGTAGAGGCGCGATCTAACACAGAAGCCTCCACATAAGGGAAGGAGAACATCACAGAGTCACACGATGGGCCAGGGGCTGTGCTAAGTGATTTATATTCAGTCTCTCATTACTGACTGTCATCCAGTGAGGTAGGCATTCTTAGTACCATTTTACAGATGGTCTAACTGAGGCTTACGGGAGTAGCATAATTACACAAAGATCTCATGACACTCAAGTATTTCCAAACTCCAAGTTTGTAAGGCAAGAATTATTTATGCCTCTGGATAAAATTCCATAGGGAGGGTGTTTTTCACTTTGGGCTATGATCAGTTAATCCCCAGTCACTGATTTTACAGTGATGTGCTACGTTGGCTTCTATCGGCTCATGAAAACTGATTGTTAGATGTCAGCAATTCTGCAATTGAGCTGACTTCATCTCAGTAATTTGAACTGTCATGGTGAGTGTATTTACATCATGGAAGTTGGTAAATGCTACAAATGAAGGCATCACCATCATGTACATTTTTTTCTAATAATCTGTTGTTAAACATTTACCAGCACACTGCTCCTTGAGAACCTTAGAGATGAAAGGGAAATGACTTCCATCTCACTTGCCAAGTCCCACCCAAGTCCCATTTATTGGTTGTAGTGCCGGAAGACTATCCTGGGAAGCAGTCTGAGACTTCATTTGTGCTTATCTATCACAAAGCACCTGTCAAAACTGAAGTGATGTCTCCCATGGGCAGGGAGGGGGAAGAGGCAGCAGCCATGCCTGGCACAGTCTAGTGCTCTAATTTCAGAGATGAAGAAACAGAGGCCCAGAGAGGGAAGGTGATTTACCTGAAGCCACATTGTGATTCAGTAGCACAGCTGAGGTTAGATGTCAAATAATCTGACTTCTAGTCCAGTGACCTTTCCAGGATGGCACAGAGACCACTAAGTTGAGGCACTCTGGACTTCGCTAGCATCTGTAGTAATAATACTGGGCAACATCGTACGCACAATGACCACTAAGCAGGAACATGACAGGGGGCACACAAACACACAGTGAGGAGTAGACGAGAATAAACGCCTGGCTCATTCAGCCCTGAAAGTTTATGATGCTAGGTTTCTAAGAACTCTTATCTGTGCTCATAGGCACCTTCTTCCTGACCACAGAAACTACTACCAACCTAAAGTGTATGATTTCTAAGAATCTTACATGACTTAGCAACACCCTGACAACCACCGCCTTGTCAGTAGTCAAGTCAAGAGATGTAGAGATTATCCTGAGAGGGTGAATTTACCAGAAAACATGAGATGAATAATATCATGAATAAAAGGGAAAAGTCACAATCACCTATTCTTATGAACTTCAGTAGTAAGTTATCACTAAACCTCTTTTGTTGATTTATTTTTTAATCACTGTACTTTTGAAGAAGTAACATGGCTCAAGAATCAAGAGTTAAAAAAAACAGCAATGTCTCCATCCACCCATCCTGTTCTCTGCTTCAGAGAGATAATCACTGTTATCAGTTTCTTGTGCTTCATTTCAGAGACGTTTTATGTATGCACCAGTAAACACACATAATATTCACCTTTTTATACAAATGGATGTATAGTATGATTCCATATCATTACAGAGAGTGTAACTGAGGGTCACTTTTTCCCATTTAAATTGTATCTTGGAGCTTATTTCCTTATCAGTACCCAAGAAGTTTTTCATTACTTTTTATGGAAGATGCTCCCAAGCTTGTGAGAGAGTCAGAACAAGTGTTGTTTTCAGGTAAACGTCTTATTTAAAATCATCGCAACCTGAGGAGGAGGCCATAGGAGGGCTAGCAAACACAAATACCATTCAAATAAGAAAATAAAGTAAGCTCATGTTGATAAACCTTCAAAGGGATTTTGTTTTTGCATTAATTTGGTTCTCCTTATAAAATGAAATGATACATTGTGGTGACAGGTCAATAGGATAAGAGCAGTAAACTGTATTGAATCAAATTTGTACAGTTATTTTTTTTCCTGTGGGTTAAAAAAAAAACCAAGTGAAGAGCAAATAACTGAAATGATGGTCATCAAGTGTTCTACAGGGCTTTCCTATAGGAAAATAAATTGTTACTTTAATTAGGCTCTGTCTTTTCCAAAAAAGATTCAGGTTATTTATTATTGTTTATCTGTGAAGGGGGTTACATTCTGCTATGAGTTTCTGGACTTGCTTGAGCTTCTTGAGGGTAACAGTTTGTTCATTTTTGTATTCACAGACATAGACAAAGACACACACATAACTAGGACCTCAGTAATGCTTGCTGAATAGATGAAGTGATATTATAGAGAACATTTAAACCACCTGAGAACTCAGTTTGCACCCTGAAACATGTCCAAAGAAGACACAGTTTTGACCTAGTGAGATGAAGACTAAGGAGAAACTCTTAAACCACAGTAGGCAAGCCACCACCTTGCCTATGCTCAGAATCATTCCTACCAAGCCCAAATGCCTCATGTCTATCATTCAATACAATTCTACAAATATGTACAGATCTGTGCTGGGTACACGGTGGGAACTCAATAAATCTACATCTGGGTCAATGTTTAGTCCCTATATTATCATCACTTCTGTACACATCTAATTCCCATAACAGACTGGAAACAACTTTAAGGCATCATGCTATAATCATCTTTCTATCTGAAAAAGGAATGGGTCTGCTGGGCACTCAAAGTCTAATATATGAGCAGAATAGGGACCCAAGCTGGGAATCAATGGTGAGGGGTGGATGTTTGAGAGAAGGAAGGAAAAGTAAGAATGAGAGTCCAGGTGAACAGGTGGCTTTAGAGGAGAGAGAAAATGCTTATGCTTAGACCTCAAACCAAATATTAACTAAAATGTTTAGCATTTTATGTATTGCATACTCATCTCAACTACCTCCTTCAACACCCCTTCCCTCTCCCCTTTTTCTGGGGTGAACATTTGGGTGCTTCCTGTGTGGCAGGCACTGACATATACTTCCTCATGTAAACTTTAGAACACCCTACGAAGTGGGAGCTGTTATTAGCTCCCTGACTTGCCTGAGGTCTCATAGTTATTAAACAGCAGAGCCAGTGCTCAGACTCCTCTCTTTTGATCCAAATCCTGCATTCTTAAGGGATCACAAAGCCAGAATTTCAGTTCCTCAGAAGATATAACATGCTTAAAAACTAACATTGTACAAATATGAAGAACTGTTATCGCAGAAAGCCTCTTTCTCCCAGTGTGAAGTCTTCAAGGTAAGAGGAACAGTGTCCATGCTGTTCGGGCCCTGGAAAGGAACTGTAGAAGTCCTTGGCTGGCTCAAATCAGACCAAATCCACAATGGACAAAGGGGTTAGGGGGCAGAGAAGGAAAGCCAGTTGCTGCCACCACTGCCTCCTCACTGAGACAGCTCTTTATCTCCTCCACCACTGTTTACAGCTCAGAGGACACCATCCGGACCTAATAAATGAAAGTACCCATTGGGTAGGGGAAAAACACACATGCCTCCTCCACATACAAAAGGACATTTGTGACAGGCAGCCTAAGAGGCTGACACACACCAAGGGTTTGCCCCTCCTCCCTTCACTCCTAGAAACAGACAAGAAAGGCAGCTTTCGGGTATCCACAGAGCGGGGAGGCTGTGGCCGGGAAGAGAACACACTCTCCGAAACTGCTGACTTGATTCATCCCCAACTGACACAAGGCGGAGAGGAAGACTTCAGGAAATGGGCAGATTATGTCCAAGAAAAGATTTCCTGCAAGCAGTTAACGGGAAACTTACATGAAAAGCGAGTGCTAAAAATACACAGGCTGTTGGAAGTTGGCGGGAGGGCCCCAGGGCCCGCAGCTCTTCAAGAAGCATCTGAGGAAGCTACCGGCTTGGAACTGTCCCTGCCTGCCAACCTAGGGGGACCAACTTAGCATTGGCCGTATTCCCTAGAAAAGATCACCCGGCACCTGGTGTGATTTAAATTTCAATGTAACATTCATCAAGTCCTTGCTGTGTTCTAGGCTCTCTGTTTATATACGTCATTATAGCACAGAAGGGCCCCAGAGCCTCATGCACAGAGCCTGACTCAAATGAGAGAAGTGGATAGGCACAAATGATATCCTATATCGAAGTGAATTTTCATTATCAAGGAATAAAAGTCATAATTTAAGAGTTAGGAGGATTTAAAGGGCTGGAAAACCTGCATAGAAGGTGGGTATGGAATGCAGGAAATGTACCTGTACTCAAAGGCATTTGTAAATGACAAATCAAAGCTTAGCTTGAACAGCAGGGAAACTAAAATGCAACTTGAGGAGAACAAATATGAGCTACGAGGGAATGTTGTTTGTTTGATTTTGAGATAGAACCTTTCTATAGAGGTCTGAAGGCAGAAGCAGACCCATGGAGTTCCCTCCATGTTCTAGGGCCTGAGCAGAAATTGGAAGAAGATGGAGTTTGTTTTCAGAGCCTTCTTTTCGCCTTTCTCTTATACTTCTAGAAGCCTAATTTTGACAGTTATTTAGTAAGCCCCAGTATCAGAGTACCCCCTATAGCACTGAATAACAGCAGATCAAGAATCTCACAGTTTAAAAGGAAAAACATGTTCTGCAAATACCAGAGGGAGAAGGCAGTGCTGGGCTGCCTGGGAGCCGGGCTCATTACCCTGCTGCCCCTCGAGTACACTCCTCCTCATTGAGCAATTCACTAGTCCTCACACCCACAAATTTTGGACCCCGATTACAAAGGAAAATCTTATCACCAATCATCCTTCAAAAGCACAAACACATATGCTAAGTTTTTCTTCCAGGTTTATAATAAATAACTTGAGGCCAAAAACCTTTCAGTGTCTTATTTTCATACCCAATGGGAGCCAGATGTGAAGGTACACTGGAAAACAAAACGTATGTGGTCCTATGTGATTAGAGTCTAGGGAGGCTGGGCTGGCCAACAGCAAGTGTTTTTTTGTTTTGTTTTGTTTTGTTTTAAGCAGGGATGATCTAAGACTTCTTTTGTTGTAAAAAATCCCCTGGATGTGTTTGCTGTTGCTGCATTCAAGGCAGCCCAGCCTCCTTCTTAATTGCTGCTCCCACATCCTTTGGTTTATCTGACACCACAACTTCCTGCAACTGTGTGTTCCTTTTCAGTCTTCATGGGGATCCCTTCAAGGTCTATGATCCCTAGGAGTTTAGGCTCCTCTCACTGCATGGAGTGCTCCTAGACTTTCCTCTCCAGACTCTACTTTAGGAGCTATTGGGCAGCCACGAGCAGAGCTGATACCTTCAGCTCTGTTTGATACCTGCTTTCTATTCTCTATATCAGAAGGAAAGGGACATAATTAACTAGCACCCAAACCTTCTAAGCCTTGTTGAACCGCTTTATTATGCAGGTACTGCAGCTGTCATCTCATTTGCTACCTCTGAACAACAACCATCATCAAACAGTGAAAACTGGACAGGAATAAGAAATACAAAAAAGATCAAGTGGCCAGACAGTATGAGACACACGACATTAGGAAATCTTCGGGTTTTGTGCCCTTAGAAACAAAACAAACAGCAAATTGGATTCGTGACCTAAGAAGTGATATAAATTAAACTAAAATATGTTAGCAACTACTCATATCTATTTCTAGAATCAGAGTCATGGTAAAGAGAAGAGAGCCACTGGATTCAAGTGCTCAGGAATCTGGCTGTGGTCATTCTGGCATCACTTCTGAAGATGACAGCACTAGCAGAGAACAATGTTGAAAGAACATTGCACAGGGCAATAGGTTCAACAACTAGCTTTGCTACCAAATACTCCCTGCTAAATATTCATGTAATATCTTTAACTTCCTAGATTCCTACACATTCTTAGCATTTGGTCTCAGCAAAAGACCAGATAATGATGTATACCTCATTGTAGATTTCAGTCAATGCATTTGATTTCCTTACCCAGTACTACTTGCCCCTTAAGTCAACTCTCCAGAAAGGCATAAGGACAGTGATGGAGTATGTAAAAGGCACCGGAGAAGCTACACTGCAAGGGTTTCCTTTTGGTTGCAGTCTGACAGATGGCAGTGAAGGGGCAGGAGTTTTTGCCCTACTAGGAAGCAGGGCAAAATCCCTCACAGCTAAGTCAGAATCAAGACTCAGTCAAGAGGCTGGAGAGTAATAACATGATATACTGGAGAGGAATGATACAGTTCATCCCCTGACAACCCATACTGCTCTCTTAAGAGGAAAAAAGCAAGAAGGGAGAAGTTGGAGAAAAAATGGTGGACATTTGAGCAAAAGAAGATAAAATTCTTCCTTCACAGAACAGCATCATTCTAATCATTTACCACCCCTACACTATATCAAAACCAGCTAATGGGAAGACATAGAAAACATTCTATCAATAAATGAAAAGCAATTGAGTTCCTCTCTACATTCCAAAGGGCACATTCTATGTGAACGCTGAAATTAAGGAGCTCAAAACCTAGCTAAGAAGCCATATGCATTTTTAAAATATAAGTAACCAATAAACATTATTAGTTATAAGTGATATTAGGAGTTCAGAGAGGTGAGCAACCGCTGTGCTTCTGGGTGGTCTAGGAGAGCTTTGTGAGCAACAGACCTGGAGCTGGGCCAGGTCAGTGAGAAGGCTTGGATTATGCTGTCTTTCCTGGTTGACCTTTCTTCTTTGGATCAATCATCAAGGAACTTGTAACTATGCAGTAACAACAATAATCACCAACAAATTCCTTACACAAGTAAGTAAAAACACTTCATAAAATATAAAATGTTAAATATGTCACCTGAATCTTCAGAAAAGCATGAAGTAGATTACTTGTCACCATCATTACCATAACAGCATTTAACATTAACTGAGTGTTGTGACTGTCATTGTGCTATTGGCTAGAAAACATAGTACCCATCCATGATCTCTGTCTTCCTTCATTATAGAACCTAGAAAAGCAGAACATTTGGTGTCCTAGCCTTCCTTCTAACTGGAGGTATCCATGTGTGACAGTTCTAGATAATAAGACATAAGCAGATACCTGCTGGGGGCTCCTGAAAAAGCTTTTGATTTTCTTGCTACCATGAGGTTGAAAGCCAATATAGTATGGACGGCTCAATGGGAAGAAACACAGAATAAGCATCCTTGATTGTGACACTGAGTCTCTACACCAAAGGCAGTAACTGCTTATTTTAGACCTCTTATAATGTGATAATGCTAAGCAAGCCACTCTCAGTCAGCTTAATAAACTGAAAAAATTCCTGATGTAAATACTTCCCATGTGCTTAGCCAAGGTTATAATAAAGTAGATAGGTGACAGAAACATAATTCAAGCCCATGTCTGACAGACCCAGAGTCCTGACTCTGAACCACAAAGGTGCACGCAGTGCTATGAAAACCCGGGTCTCCTAATGACCAATCCTGCGGCTGTTTTGGTTGGAGGGATTAGTCATCCTCTGATGACCACAACCATCCTCATCATAAAACTTTATATTCTGGATACATCTTAATAATATGTTCCAAAGAAAAATAACACCACTTTCATTGGCTCTCAGTCTAAGGGCAAAGGGATTCAACTTACTGAATTACATGTTATCTTCTCCTGATTCCCTTCTTGAAAAGTCTATGACCTTCTTAATTCTGAGTTTCTTTCACATTGGAAATCTAGAAAAACTTTGACATTTATCTGCAGAAACTTGCCATTTCTCCTTTCTGTTTTTTTTTGCACCCATTTGGACTTTCAAGATGGCCACAAATGAGTTCTGCCCTTGTTTTCTACACAACAGACAAGTGTCATTTCAATAAATTAAGCATCTGATAACAGTTAAAATAAACAGCAGACTGTTTCTGGAGGGTCACTTAACCCCTTACAATACAGAAAATTGGAAGATCATTCAGAAATATTTCAAAGCCCAAAACAACACTGAGTTGATGGTGACAGTGATCAGCTGTTGGCAGCTGTTAGGGTTTTCATGGCTTTACATTTTACATAATGTACTTCTCCTCTGTGGTTATGACTGGCCATTACATAGGAGGATTAATGGGGCTGCTTTTGGTTGTCATGGAAAGCTTAAAGATATGTTCTTTGTGTGGGTCTCTAAGAGCAGACACCCTCTCTGCAGAGCTGATAGGTCACCTCCCTCAACCAATTAACTAATTGTCTGAAATCTCTCCTCATAGATCAAAAAAACACTGTCTCGTGAATGCACTCTGTTCATGCAGAAAGCAAGAGCCTTTTGTTTCCTTTTGAAGACACTATTCAACTCTAAGGCCCCTTCCATCTACAAAATTCTAATTTTTACAAATGTGAACAATCAGCTCCAATGAATGAATCTTTCCGGCTTTATAGTGAATGAGTGCTTTTTTGACTACAATTTTTTTTAGAGAAAAAATTGTTTTTTAAATGTACTTTCCTGATGATACTAGGTGTGAAATGTTAAATAAAAGAATAAGCAATTATGTTGGTCGTCTTTGGTTGTTTCCCTCAAAGCTTGACAGACTAATGTCATCCTGGATGCCTTCCATTCTGCTGACTAAACTAGGTCTTCCTAGAAAAATCTATAGACTGCTCAAGTCTAATCCAAACACAGCATCAAATTCTAAACTTCAGGGCTATCTGGAAGATTGGTAGCTGGCTCTCACTAAATAAAGAGTGAGTAGCCCCTTTTTGTGGTTAATACGAGGAACTGTGACATCAACCTTTGGCCTCCTGGGAGAAGATGGGCTGAGAACCAGTCACCCTGCACTGCATGACAAGAACCCTTGTTTACACCACCGGCATACTGTCTCTCACTGACCCTTATCCTGCTTCCAAATACAGTGCTATTTTGTTCAGATATCAGCTCTTTCCTGTCCCAATCCCCCCCACTACTTAAAACTCTTTCTTAAAAAGTCTAAAATCCTACAAAGTGTAGAAAAAAAGGAAAGCCCAAATCTCTTGCATCTGAGAATATTGGAAAAGCTTTATTGGAGATGTAATATAAGAGTTAAATTAAGGATGGACAGAATTTCAATAAATAGAGATGGGGGAAGGAGTAAAAGGAAGCCCCCCAGGAAAGGGAGAAAGGAAAGAGTCGTTACCGTGTGATAGGTTCCATGCCAAGTACTTTCACACAAATTCTCATCTATAGCTTACAACAGATGATGCTGGAAAAGGCAGGTATTGTTATTATTCTCTCAAAGACTTTAACCAGTTTAAGAATTCTGTCCAAGGTTATAGAGCAAACAAGAGGTGAATCAGCTCTCAGGCTGAGACACATTACACAATATCCAATCAAATGATCACTTGCATCAGGAATTCTGAAGATTTCTGAAGAGAAAGGTAACTGAGACAAGGGATAAGGTGGCAACAGATAAAGGATAAGGAGGGAATTAGACCTTTGGTATCATCACGAAAGGGTGAGGAATTTTGTGAACCGAAGGCAAGGATTCTGCTTTCTATCCATCTTTCTGGCTCTCTCCCTTCGGGGAGTTCACTGTCTTCTCAACAGTTGTTTGGTACCTTCAGGCTGTTCTCTAACAACCTAGAACCATCTTGGGTGTTACTCCACCCTCCCTACCACCATGCCCAAGATGTTTTCATCCTCAGCGACATTCAGGATTCCCTTTCTTATTGCCTATAAAGTGAAGTCAAATTCCTGTACTTGGCACCTAGGGCACCCCACAGACCGTCTGGTGGCTCCAGATTGTATCTACCATCTTACTTTACATTGTACCTCAGTACTCTAACCTTGAGTCTATGGCTTAGCATCTCTCATCCACTTCTAACAGAGACATGCAGTTCATTATTCACTCAACAAACATTTACTGAGTGCCTATGATGTATCATTTCTTCAGTAAACTCTTAGTAAGCAACTGCTAAGGTTGAGGCCTTATTTTAGAGCTTGTGAATAGAGAAACAGGAAAAGGGATAATGCTGGTAAATGGAAAAAGCATCCAGAATGACTATAATGCTTTACCTTCCATGGCTAGACTGCCCAGCTCGGCCAAAGAGAAAGCAGTGTATCTGTTAAGGCACATCACACAGGGTTCTGTACTCAAGAAACATCCTCTTTGGACTTTCTAGGAGCTGGGATTCAAATCTATGAACTTTTCACGCCAAAGTCCATGCTCTTCTCCCTTCACCATACTGCCTCACAGAAAGGAAGGAAGAAGAGGGAGTGAATTTACCAAAGCTGCACTCTTGAAAAGCAAGGACAGAGAGGTACAGACTGTTATCTTCACAATCCCTCCCTCATTTTTTTTTTTTAAAGAAACAAAACAGTCCTGCTAAGTAAGACTCAGATTCCTCAAAGATGACAGAAGTGAACAGACTTAAATAGACTTTTCTTTAAAGGGCGGGGGGGGGGGGGCACATCAAATATCAGAGGACAGGGGACTTCTCTGACATGATTCTGTCACAGCTAAAAGGAAGTTTCAGGGAAAAGGCTGTTTACCCTGAAGCCAAGGCCCCAGGGAAGCAGCTGCTCCAGGCAGCCACTGACCTTCAGGAGATGGGGAATAGGCTGGAAACCAGGGATGGGCCTGCCTTCTAAGAGAGTCCAGAAGGGGTAGTGAGTTAGAGAGAGGGAAAGAAGGGAGGCTGACTCACTATTTGTTTTCCAAAAATAAAAACTCAAACCAAACACAGTGGGACCCAGCCATCCAGCTGGGTACTTCAAGGATTAACTGTTTGTGTGGCCAGGCACTTAACTTCATATTTCTGGTGGACCAGCTGTAAAATGGAAAAAGAACTCAGAATAAGGCTCCTTCTCAAGAGAGCACCAAGAGGGTTGTATTTATAGCTTCTGAAGTACAAACCTACACCAATGGCCTGGCGTGGAACCCCTGGCTATAGGTCCCAATATCCCCGCTTGTGGATAATGTCACAAGTTTGGGCTTGGGGACATGAATGTCCTCAGAATGGCAGTGCCACCTTATATTTTTGTAACCACTTCACAGGTTACAATTGGGCGTTTTAAAATATAGATTCTAATTCAATGTTGAAAACAAAATGCCAGCATTACAGAATGGAAAGCATATGAGCTTTGGCACTGAGTAATCATGGGCTTGAATCTTGGTTGTATGATTTGAGCAAGTTACTTCATCTGAGACTTCTTTTCCTCATTATTAAAATGGGGATCATTACCTATGTGAGAACATTTATTTACTGAGAATTAAAGTTCCTGATACGTAAGACACTCAAAAGGTAATTTCCATATGAATCCTCACCTCACATCGTGTACAAAAATTAACTTGAAATGGATCATAGATCTAAGTGTCAAAGCTCCTAGAGGAAAATATAGGAGAAAAATCTTTGTGACCTTGAGGCAGGTAAACAAACAAAAATATCATAAAAGAAAAATAGGAAAATAGAAAAAAATAGACCATCAAAATTCAAAGCTTTTGCTCCTCAACTGAAACCATTAAGAAAATAAAAAGGCAAGCCAGGTTGGGAAAAGATATTCACATATTTTCACAGAAAGAAAAATTTCACATATTTCTATCTTACAAAGAAATAGTACCCAGACCATGTTAAAAAAACTCTTACAAATTAATAATAATAAGATAAACTATACTATTTTAAAAACAGGCAAAAGATTTGAATAAAGACTACACAAAAGAAGCTATACAGAAGGCCAGTTAGCACACAAAAAGATACTAAAGGTTATCAGACATCAGGGAAATGTAAATTAAAACCACAATGAAATATTATTACCTGTAAACCCATCAGAATAACTAAAATTAAAAAGATTGACCATACTAAGTGTTGGTGAGGACATGGAGCAACTGAAAATCACACATACACCACCGGCAGGAATGTAAAATGGAACAGAGAGTCTGGAAAACAGGTTGGTAGTTTTTTTTTAAGGTTTAACAAACAACTATCATATGACCCAGCCATTCGACTCCTGGGTATTTACCCAGGAGAAATAAAAACACACTCCTACACAAAGATGTACAAATGAATGTTCACATCAGCTTTATTTAAAATAGCCAGAAACTGCAAACAACCCAAATGTCCATCAACAGGTGGTATGGCCATATGACAAAATTGAACTCCCTGATAAAAAGGATGTATTCAACAACATGGGCACATCTAAAAAATCATTAATGCTGAGTGAAAGAAGCTAGAGAAAAAGTATATATACTATATGATTCTATTCATAAAATGCAAGCTAATTTATAGTGACAAGAGATGAGTGCTTGCCTGGGGCTGAGGGCAAGGGAAAGGCAGACCACAAAGAGAGAAGAGGAATCTTTGGGGGCTGACAGAAATGTCCGTAACTTGACTGTAGTAGTAATTCCATGGGTATGGACCACTGTCAAACTCACTGAATTTAGACAGATGCAGCTTACTGTGTATAAATTATTCCTTAAAGTTGAGAAGGAATTACTTTGCCACTCCTACTGCCACTAGAATCAAGTGAGACAGTTACTGTTGCCCACCTCATGGTCACAGGGAAAATAGAAAACTGTACACAGGTTGCTGTGGAAAGGGACAGTATTGCAAGAACCTTTTTACTTACTGAGTATTGATCAGGTGTTTGGCAATGCGCTAGGCACTTTATACATACTGCCTTATCTAATACTAACAAATTTGAAGAGGTAGGCACTGTTATCTCTATCACAGGTGAGGAAACAGGCTCAGAAAGCTTAAGGAAAAGCCACCCAGATGGTAAACGGCAGGTCTGGACTCAGTGATGGATCTGGAATCAAATCAGTTAGGCTTGACTTCAAAAGAAAATGCTATTATTTCTTACAGCGCATCCTCAGGACAGCAAAGCCCTGATGGCCCAGAGACAGGAAAAATTCCTGGAGATTTTCTTCATCCTCTCAAGTCTTCCTCAAAGGAGCCTGGGAGGGCGGTGGGTGGTGTGTGCCTCTGCTTGTGAGGCCAGGGAGAATCCTCTCACTCAGATCCAGCATCTGCTGGTATTTTGTTAACTCTTGGCTCCTTCATATTCACCCACCCACTGGTTTCCCAGAGAAAAAAAGCCAAAATATCTTGGCTGAAGAGGCGAATGGGTCACAGATGACAGAGGTAAAAACAAAACAAAACAAAAAAATCAAGAAGTTCTGTAATATGCTTTTTGAAAGCAAAAACAAATTGCACACTTCCTTGTTCTGCATTTTCCTTATTCCCTTTGAGTTGTCTGTCTTGTGAAACATTCTGCTGTCTACATTTTCATTCATCACAGTGGAAAAAGTGAGGCCAACGGGTTGTGCTGAAAGTTTAAATAAATTTAGAGTCTTCCTATTTCAGATTGGCTGTAGCCAGGCCATCAGATCACAGAGAAGGTGGTTTGAGCAGCAGAAAATGGGCCACCGACAGAGACCATGGGAAACTGAGATCTGGAGGGGAAGTTCAGGATAGGGACCAACTCTGAGCTCAGACAGAGCGTAGAGACCTGGGTTCTGGGAGTCATTTGTGAGACTTTGGTAAATCACCTTCCTCCTCTGAGCCAGAGAAGATTAGACTGATTATGTTTTTCAACTGAAACAAAGGCCCTCCGTTTATAATCCAAAATAATATACCCCCTAAACCCTTAAGATTCTCATGTACTTCCTCTTTAAGAATTGCTCTGCTGCCTCTTATTCCCCCAGCAGCCATGCTTTACTTTCTGTAATCTGTACTATAAAAACAGGCAACTTTTCATTGTATCAGTATATATCATAATTTCAAATTAAAAATTTAAGTATATACACATATACACTGAAATTCTGTCATAATCCTGAGTGTGCATTATTGAGAATCAGGGATTAAATGCTCCAATTAATGCAAATCATAGTGTTTTGGGTTGTTCCTCATTTCCATTCCTGATTTAGCTTGAACTGCAATTTTACCAAAGCTCCTTTGCTCCCTCTTCACACACGTTAAGCATTCATTCACCACAAGGATGTGTGCTTTTGTGATCACTTAACTAGAACCTCCTCCCCCTAACTAGGCTCTGCCAAATTGTTTCTGGTAAGCAGCTTTGGAAAATAAAAATTCCCTAGATGTTCTGGACAGAGTGTGAGAGGAAGACGCACAACCCAGCAGGGGAACTGAAACGTTCCCCCTTGTGTCTACTTCTGTCCTTGGAGGATTGGGGGAGGGAAGTTGCAGAAGAAGCTTTTAGAGGAAACACTTGTAGGACTTTTGCTGCAAACAATTGGGTACTGTATCCAGCTGTTGATTAAGGCAACTAAAATCATGAGACAACAAGGGGGTCAGAGTTCCTGCCCCTAAAAGAGGAAACTACTACACTTCTGCTTCACGGTGGAATCCAAAATTCTGGACCAGGTCTCTATTTCTAAAAGAACTAGTAAGAAAAAAAGAAAAATGAGAATCTCTAAAGAACCAAAGTACAAGGCAGGGATTCAGTCAAAAGAAACATTTTTTTGGGCAAGAGCCCTTTTTAGAACTGGGGGCCCAAGTCAGAGGGGGACTAGGTTTCAAGTTGACTTGATGCCGACCCCTAGAGACTTGGGTCAGACTCTTAAGCTCTACTTCACCTCACCCTCACTATGAGCAGAGCTGCTTCACAGACCTGCCAAAAGGTCTGAGAGGACAGAGCCAAGGAAACCTTCACAGCTGAGCAAGACCAGGTCCTATTTGTCTAGCAAGTTGAAAGCATATGATGAACTGAAAAGATGCAGACCAGATGTTGTTAACCTTTTTCAGGTCACTCACTGAGATGGAAGCAGATCCCTAACAACCCAATAGCCATTTCCCACTTTATCCCTATCACAGAACTAATATTTTGTACAGAGAACTGGTAGAGACCCTACGATCTCAGGACAGGTAAACCCCCTCCCATTCAGCCCCAAGGGTTGACTCACAATTGGGCTAAAGCAATTATGCAAATTCCATACACCCTTGCCAGGACTGGTCTCAAGTTGGGCATGTAACCTAGTCCTGACCGGAAAAAACATAAGAGGTTTTCTTGGGGAGGAAAAGGGCTTGATATTCTTGGTGACATGCTTGAGCCGCTGAAAGAACCCTGAAACTTCCTGCCTCTTAACTTTGCTAAATGAACATCAATGTCCTTGCAATTTAAGTCACCATTACTCAGATTTTCTGTTAATGGCAGATGAAAGTTTTCCTGGATGATCCGCTGACCCACTTGTGAACCAGATTAAAACTATGGGCCCTACATCCTGTAGCTTTCATTATGTGGATATACACAAGGTTTTGCTTTCAATTTTAGGAGGTTTAGAGATTTTTTGGTCATGAATCCTTACTCTAGACTAGTGGTTCTCAAAGTGTGCTCCCTGGGCCAGTACCATCAGCATCATTGGGGAACTTGTGATAAGTGTAATTTCTCCAGGATGGCCATGGACCTACTGAACCAGAAACCCTTGCAATGGGCCAGCAATTTCTGTTTTACTAAGTCCTCTGAGTAATCTGATTCATGCTAAACTTTGAGGACCACTGCTCTGAACCCAGTGTCATTCAGTTTCTGTAATGATAGAAGTGTTTATATCTGCACTGTCAGTGTGGTAGCCGCTAGCCATCTATATCTACTGAACACTTTGTAATGTGGCCAGTGTAACCGAGAAGCTGACTTTTTAATTTTACTTAATTTTTTTGATTGAAGTATAGTCAATTTATAATGTTGTGTTAGTTTCTGGCATACATACCCACACACATGTATATATATATTTCCTCTTCATGTTCTTTTTCATTATAGGCTATTACAGGGTATTGAATATAGTTCCCTGTGCTATACAGTACAACCCCGTTGTTTATCTATTTTACATACAGTAGTTAGTATCTGCAAATCCCAAACACCCAATTTATTCCTCCCTACCCCTTTTTCCTCGAGTCACCCTAAGTTTGTTTTCTATGTCTGTGAATCTGTTCCTGTTTTTAATTTTACTTAGTTTTAATTTATTTAAATTTAAATAGCTACCCCTGGCTAGTGGGTACTGTACTGGACACTGCAGCTCTAGATAAATGTAAGGATTTTGTATTTTCAAGTGGCTTCTAGTACTAAGTCATAAAATAAGCCAGTGGTTCTCAAACTTCAGTCTGTATCAGAATCACTAGAGGGCTTGGTAAAACAGATTATAGGCACCAACCTCGAGAATTTATGATTCAGCAGGTCCGCGTGGGGCCTGATAATTAAGTCTAATAGGTTCCAATGTGGTGCTGATGCTACTGACACAGGGCCAGGGCTCTGACAACCACCACAGCAAGCAAAAAGTGTTGTTGCCTTCCCAAAACCCACATCAAAGCCATTTTTCTATAATTTTACCATTCTAACCAATGTTTTCCTTTGTGCTCATCAAATTAACAAACAGGTAAAGTTCCCTGACAGCAGGAGCTGACATCTTTCAACTCAGTATGTCCCACAGCACACTAGCTCAGCGCCCTGGTCCAGCAGGTGCTTGGTGTCACTGAAAGAATAACGACCATCCCCGCAAACAGGAAACCTTTCGGAAGGGTCTACCACATTCCGAAGACCACAGTTACATCCTTCTAATCATCAGGTGTCAGGTTGTATGTTTCAAAAGAGAGGTTAAGTGATTTGCCTAAGGCACTAGGCCCTATTCCTTATTTTTCTGTATTTTAAAGTATTTGCTCATAAATTGTTTAGGTCTAAGCATATTTGCAGAAGTACAAATGTACACATACATACATATGTACATAATTTTAGTGCATAAGTGCTTAAAACTAAATTATTTGAGAGTCAAAAATACTTCAGACTATAATGCTGGTATGAAAAGCAACAGGACTGGTAATCTAGACAGGACGCTACACCTTCTCAAATCACACCACGTGGAAAAACATCTATGTCAAAGACCTGGCCTGGCCAGCAATACAGCTTTCAAGCATTAATGGTAAAGGCAAGAATCAAGGACAAACACACTGGGGACTTTTCTGAAGGTCAAAAAAAGCAACAATAAATAGCATGCCCAGAAAAGCTTTTAAATCTGACCTTTTCCTATGCCGAAGCCATTCGCCTTCTAGCATCTTCAATCTAATAGATTGAAGTGGGCTGAAATGGCTCTTAGGAGAGAACTGGAGCTAGTCTTTTCCTTAATGCTGCCTCTCCACCAAGACTCTAGCAGCAGCAGCAGCAGCAGCTTTACTGGTAATTACATCATTATACCATAATGGAACACACGCAGTGCAAGTGAAACAGCCCAGCAGCTCCCCAGTTGGGGAGAAAAAGAGCTCTGGCTTCACTGTTCATTTTCTATTAACCCTTCAGGTTCTGGCTTATTTTCAAAGGCAAACCATCCTTAAGACAGTTCACAATCTTAAAACAGAGACCATGAAGATGAAGCTCAGCTGAATACCAGGAGCGAAGTTCATGCATTTGTGTGATGGAAATCCTCTGCTAGAATAGGAATTAGGAGACCTGGGTCCAGCCCTGGCTCTGAGTACCTAATATGACCTTGGGGAAATCATTTACATCTTTTAGGTTTCAGTTTCCTCATTTATAAAGAACAACAAAGCTTCCAGGCAGAGAATCCCAAAATGTCCCTGTAAGCAATTTCAGATTGGGCTGAATGATCACAAGAGTTCCTCCAGCTCTATCTATTATTAAAAAGGTTCCACAAATAGGGAAGATAGGGAAGGAGTAAAATATAAAAGGTCAATTCTATTCAGTTTTCAAGCAGTTAATTAGACAAGGATTTTTGCCTCTACTGTGACCCATGTATCAGGGTCAGATCATCTTCATCAGCGTCACAGCAACTTTTCAAAAAGACCAAGGTCAAAAGTGATAAAGGGATCATAGAACATCTCCCCAAAGACAGAAAGGACACAGAGGTATGAGGTATACTGGGACAGAAGCAAGGCAACCGAAGTTCTACCTGTCACAAACACCTTCTATGACCCTGAGTCAGTCGCTTAACCTTGGCCAATTTAGGACACAGTGGTAGAGGGGAGAGAGGTGAGAATTAGACCCTTTCAGCTCAAGCAGTCTATGACTTTGATACCTCTGTACAAGTTCCAAATGCTCCTACTGGATACTGGGGCATGCAGGGGTAGGAGGGTGTTGGCACCAACAACACGCTAAGAATGCCAAATTCCGCAAGATAGAGATGAGTTTTCTTACAATATTCTAAAGGCTTTCCCATAGGTGCAAAAAAAAAAAAAAAAAAAAAAAAATCTAACAGACCTCAAGGAAAGAATTAAAACATACAAAGCTACATATTAATTGTTGTATATCTCAGAATCTTCTCTTTCTAGTGCTCCAAAGGAGGAATGTAAAAAAGTGTTCTCTGCAGTTGTCTTTTGGCCTTCATATAGAAGGTGTGAAACTTTGGTTTCCGGCAGTAAGGTGATTGAGATATTCTGGATGACTTTCCCGCAGAAAACAATTTAAAAAGCTAAATTAAATAGTCCTAAAAATTAATGTTTAAAATGCATCATTTTGAGCTGTCAAGAAAGTAAGGAATCTGTACAAAATAAAAATTAAATGAAAGGAAAAGTAGGGGGAAACAACCCGAATGCCCATTAATACTGAAAAGGATAAACAAAATCTGGTTTATACAAACAATGGATTATTATTCAGCCTTAAAAATGAAGGAAGTTCTGACATATGCTACAATATGGATGAACTTTGAAGACATTATACGAAGTAAAATAAGCCAGATGTAAAAGGGCAAATTATCGATGATTCCACTTATATGAGGTACCTAGAGCAATCAAAACCATAGAGACCAAAAGTTGAATGGCGGTTGCCAGGTGTTGGGAGCAATGGGAAGTCATTGTTTAGACGGTACAGAATTTCAGTTTGGGAAGATGAAAAAGTTCTGGAGATGGATGGTCGTGATGGTTATATAACAGTGTGAATTACCTAATGCCACGGAATTTTATATTTAAAGATGGTTTGAATGGTAAATTTTATGTCATGTATATCTTAGCACAATAAAAAAGAATTAAATGAAAGTAGAAATCTTGGATGGGAAGAGAACACTAAAGCCAGTTTTTGCCCTGAGGCTATATGACAAACACTGGTGACCACTGCAATGACTGGGTCATGGGAAACAGAAGATAAAGCTGAGAGCCCACCTTAGGTGGGAGAGTCTTATATGAAATCTCTTTATAAGCTTAGGATTCCAATGGACTGTACCCTCAGTATAGAGGTAAGCCATAAATAACTCTGTAGCACAAAAGGGACTACAAAGAAACTGTCTTGTTTTATTCAGCAGAGAAGTAGAAATGTCTCTCCTAAGAATCCACAACCAAAAGCTGGCTCTAGTGCAGATTTGTGATCAAATCCACACAACCTCATGTGAAGACCTAAAAGTAGTCCACTTAGCAATGTTTTTAAGCTACTGGCAGAAGCAACTACTTATCCTTTTTGGTGGAATAAAGGCCTTACCCAGGCCTCAAATAACTTTCACAGATAAAGTCCAAAGGAACATTAGATCTTAAAACAAAAACAAAACAAAAAACACATACCCAAAAATAAGCCACAAAGTGACAGCCAGAAAAAACATGATAAAATAAGATCCTCAAAGACTTTAGATATTAAAACTAGAGACAGAATACAAAATGTCTATGATTTTTATATTTTAAGATTTAAAAGAAAGACTTGAAAAAAATTAGCAAGGAACAAGAAAGTATTAAATAAAAAGAACCAGGTACATTTGAAAATATACAAAACAGAACCTCCAGAAATTAAAATCATAATTGAAGTTTAAAAGTAAATGGTCAGGTTAAATAGCAAGTTAGATATAACTAAATAAATAATTAAAAAGATCAATCCAAAAAAATTCCATAGAATGTGACCAAGAAATGAAGACATAAAAACATAAGAGTTTAACATACATGGATGACAGAGTTAGAGGGTATAACATATATCTAATCTTTTAACTGAATTTCAAGTATGAGCTCTCTAGAGAGGATGGAGAAAGACTGCTAATGGCTGAGAATTTTTTCAGAATCACTGATAGAACACCAAACCTCAGATC
Source organism: Camelus bactrianus (assembly GCF_048773025.1). Lineage (NCBI taxonomy): Eukaryota > Metazoa > Chordata > Mammalia > Artiodactyla > Camelidae > Camelus > Camelus bactrianus. The sequence goes on from NC_133548.1 coordinate 51,920,152, forward strand.
CAGGAAGCTTAACAAATGTCAGATAGAATAAACAGAAATAAAACAACATATTGTAATGAAATTTAAGAACACCAAAGACAAAAAAACAAAAAGATATTAAAAGAGAAGTAGAGAGATTACCTACAAAAAAAATTGCAATTAGACTATCAGCTGGCTTCTCAATAGCAACAGTAAAATCTAGGAGGCCATACAATATTATTTTTCAACATATTAAGAAAAAAATAACTGTCAAGAGAATGAGAAGACAAGCCACAGACTGGGAGAAAATATTCGTAAAACACAAATCTGATAAAGGACGTTGTCCAAAATATACAAAGAACTCTTAAAGTGTAACAATAAGAAAGTAAAAAAATCTGATTAAAAAATGGGCCAAAGACCTTAATAGATACCTCACCAAAGAAGATATATAGATGGTAAGTAAATACATGAAAAGATGCTCCACATCCTACATCATTAGGGAAATGCAAATTAAAATAATGAGATACACTTACATATTTATTGCAATGGCCAAAATCCAGAACACTGACAATCTCAAATGCTGGTAAAGAGATGGAACTCTCATTCATTGCTAGTGGGAATGCAAAATGGTACAGCTATTTTGTAACACAGTTGAGTATTTTTTTTCCCAAAACTAAACATACTCTTAGTATATCATCCAGCAACTGCATTCCTGGCATATTTATCCAAAGGAATTGAAAACTTATGTTCACATAAAAACTTGTACATTGATGTTTACAACAGCTTTATTCATAATTACTAAAACTTGGAAGCAACCAAGAGGTCCTTCAGTAGATAAATGAATAAACTGTGATATATTCAGACAATAAAATTAATCACTAAAAACATATGAAGTATTCTCAACACTAGAAGAAACCATAATTATGCTATGTAATAGAGGTGTTAGCTAATGTTACTACAGAAATCACATTGCAAATAAAAGTATCAAATCAATATGCTGTGTACCTTAAGCTTATGTAATGTTGTATATGTCAAATACAACCCAATTAAGAAAAAAGAAACTATCAAGCTATGAAAAGGCATGAAGGAATCTTCAATGCATATTACTAAGTGAAAGAAACCAACCTGATAGAGGTACATACTGTATGATGTTACCTGTATGACATTCTGGAAAAGATAAAATGATGTAGACAGTAAAAAGATCAATGGTTGCCATAGGTTGAGGAGTAGAGGGGAAGGGATGAACAGGCAGCGCACAGAGAATTTTTAGGGCAGTGAAAATACTCTATGTGATTCCATAATGATGGATACATGACATTACACACTTGTCCAAACCCACAGAACGTACAACACCAAGAGTGAACCATAATGTTAACCATGGTGACTATGATGTGCAATGTAAAGGAGGCCCACCAGTTTTAACAAATGCACCTCTGCGGTGGAGAGTGCTGATAATGGGGAGGCTATGTATGTGTAGCAGCAGGAGGTATGATGCGTAAATCTCCGTAACTTTTGCTGTGAACCTAAAAATGCTCTTTAAAAAATCTTTACTTCAATGCAGAAGTCCATAGCTAATGAAACTCTTTCAACAATGAAAGCAAAATAAAGCTTTTTTTCCAGACAAAAACAGAAGTTGCCACAGACAGATCCTCACGAAAGGCAATTCTAAAGGATGCATTTTAGGAAGAAGAAAAAGGGTCCCAGATGAAAGGTTGGACATAAAAGGAAACAAAGGTGAGCAAAGATACTGATAAATATGTGGGAAATTTTAACTCTGTCACTTTGAAACAACAATATTACTTAATTTGTGTGGTTAGAAATAACAAGATAGAGCTAAAATACTGAACAACAATAACATAAATTGGAAGGGGTGATCAGAGCTTAAGTACCCTATGATTCTTACATAATTCAGAAAAAGGCTATAGTGTACTGAATAGTGGCTCCCCCTAAAACATATGTCCCCATTCTAATCCCTAGAACCTGTGAATATTACCTTCTATGTTGGGGGAAAGGTGATTCAGCTACAGATATTGAGAGGAGGCACTTATCTTGGATAATCTGGGTGGGTACTAAAGGCAATCTACATGTATCCTTCTGAAAGAGAGAGAGGAAAACAGACATAGACAAACAGCTAACACACAGAAGAGGAGGAGACAATGTGACCGTGGAAGCAGAGGCTGAAGTGACACAGTCACCATTGCCAAGGAACATCTGGCGCCACCAGACGCTGGGAGAGGCATGGAGAATATTCACCCCTGGAGTCTTCAGAGGGAACATGGCCCTATGACAACTTGATTTTGGACTTTTGGCCTCCAGAACTGTGAGAGATCAGATTTCCATTGTCTTAAACCAAAAAGTTTGTAGTAATTTCATACAGTAATCACAGGAAACTAACACAGAAGATAAAGACATTACTTTAGGCCAAATTAAAATGTGCGTGCTAATAAAGAAATCAATTCTCCCTAAGGAAATTAATAAATTTAACATGAATTCAGTAACAACACCAACTTTTTTTTTAATAGGAAAGGGTAATTGTAAGATTCATACAGAAAAACAGAATAGCAATAAGGGGAGATTTAGGTAATCGTATGGTAGAAATATACTATAAAGCCTCATTAATTATAACAAAGTGTGTTGCCATTTATATAGATAGACTATCATCTGGAATTTAATATATTTTAAGTCCATAAATGGGTACTAAGGCATAAAATACTTAGGTTATAAAGGGGGCATCTCATATTGTGGGAAATAGATATGAGATGGCATTTGAGATTTAAATGACATTGTGACAAATTTGAATCCGTCCTTCTAAGTATACATCAGGATAAATTTCAAATGAATCAGAGATTTAAGTGTAATAAAAAAGGAAACTATAAAAGTAATAGAATGAAATGCAATACATTTCTTTCATAGCTTCAGAGTGGAAAAAACTACAAATCCTGCATGGCAACACAAACAAATTAAGTGCACAAGCACACACACACACACACACACACACAGAGCATGCACACACGGACACCTGCACACGCATCCTTACAGGCAAAGCAAGAAAACAAATGTTAAACTGGATTAGAATAAATACTGTGCTAAAATTTGCAATTCCTATTACTAAAAGCCCAATCTCTTAAATAAAGAGCTCCTACAAATAAATAAGACTGACAGCCCTGTAGAAAGTGAGCAAAGCCTATGAACAGACTGTTCACAGAAAAGGAAATACAAATGATTTTTAAACATGTGAAAAGATGATCAATGCTGATGTACAAAAGGAATGCAAATTCAACCTACACAGAAATACTATTTTCCACCCATTAGGCTGGCAAAAATCCAGAAGTTTGATAACTGTTGGCAAGACTGTGGGAACAGGTGCTCTCACATATTGCTGGTGGGAGTGTAGTTACAAACTCTCTAGAGGGTAATGTGGCAAAATTAGATATATGTAAATTAAAACAGTATAGATCCTTTAACCAAACAATTTTTTTTCTAGAAATTTAATCTAGAGACAAACTAAAACGTGTGTATAATGACAGATGTACATTTTTCAGATCTATTCAAATCAGTAAGATTGTAAACAATGTAAATGCCCATCAATAAAAACATTTAGTTATGTTTCCATCAACTGATGGAATATCAATTAGCTATTAATAAAAAAAGAAGTGGGGAAGGAAACTCTTCATGTATCAGTATGGAAAGAGTATCAAGATATACTACTAAGTGAAAAAAGCTGAGTATAGGAAAGTTGTGCTTTATGCTACTATTTATATGAAACAGTTAAACAGAATAATCTATATTTTGTATCTATATTTATAATCTATACTGGAATACATAGGCTAATATATATTATAGACACAGATATACTGGGGGATTGAAATTGAGCAGATGGGGGCAGAAGGACAGAAGAGAGGCTCTTAGTACATTTCAAATATTTGATACTAAAATCATGTGAACACATTACATAATATATTTGAGAATTTTAATAAGTATGCATAATAGACTATGTAGGATAACTTTTAACAAAGTAAACAGTATAACTTCCAAATTAGTAGAGGAGTGAAAATAAAATGAGAAAAAGGAAAGTAAAATGCTCAATCCAGAGGACAAGGACACAGAGAAGGCCCAACAGTAGATGGTTGAAATAAACCTAAATATTTCCATAATCACAATAAATGTAAATCAGTTAAACTCGCGAATTAAAAGACAAAAAATTGTCTTTTCACACTGGTCAGAACGGCCATCATTAAAAAGTTCACAAGTAATACATGCTGGAGAGAGTGTGGAGAAAAAAGAACCCTACTACACCATTGGTGGGAATGCAAATTGGTGCAGACACTATGGAGAACAGGATGGAGGTTCTTTAAAAAACTAAATATGAGTTACCATATGACCCTACAATCCCAAGCCTGGGCATATATCTGGAGAAAACTCCAATTAAAAAAGATGCATGCACCCCAATATTCATAGCAGCACTATTTAAAACAGCCAAGCCATGGAGGCAACCTAAATGTCCACCTATAGATGAATAAAGATGTATTACTCAGCCATAAAAAAGAATGAAATAATGACATTTGCAGTAACATGGATGGACCTAGAGATGATCATATTAAGTGAAGTAAGTCAAAGAAAAATATCATATAATATCACTTTATATATGGGATCTAAAAAATAAAATGAACTTACTTGCAAAACAGAAGTAGACTCATTGACATAGAAAACAAACTTACAGTTACCAAAGGGGAAAGAAGGGGTGGGAGGAGAGAGAAATTAGGAGTTTGAGATTAACATATACACATTACTATATATAAAATAGATAAACAACAAAAACCTACCATGTAGCACAGGGGACTATATTCAATATATTGTAATAGAAAAGAAATTGAAAAAGAATATATATATATACACACATATTTAATCACTGAATCACTTTGCTGTATACCTGAAACCAACACAACATTGTAAATTAATTATACTGCGATTTAAAAAAATACCTGGGGTAAAATAAATCATGGGGATATAATATACAACATAGGGAATATAGTCAGTAAGACTGTAATAGCTTTGGATGTAACATATAGTTAACCTGGTGATTATTTTGTAATGTATAAAAATATCAAATCACTATATTGTACACCTGAAACTAATATAATACTGTAAGTCAGTTATACGTCAAGAAAAAAAATGAAAAAATGACAAAGATTGTCTCACTGTATTAACCATAATAAACATGAATTAACTAAACTCCTCACTTAAAACACAAAGACTGTCAGACTAAACAAAAGCACATACTATTCTTAAAAGATACACCTAAAATGTAAGAGCACAGGTAGGTTGAAAGTCAAAGGATGGAAAAAATTACATGAGGCTACTCAGAAGAATGCTGCTGTAACTGTATGACTAGTATGTAAAGAAACACTAAGGCAAAAGGATCACTGTACAAAGACAGGAGGTTCAAAGGTCCAAGAAGACAAACAAGTCTAAAATATGGCCTCAAAATACATAAAGCAAGAATTGCTATCACTGCAAGCAGAAACTGACAAGTCCATTATCAGAACAGGAGATTTTAAATAATCTCTCAGTAATAGATATAAAAAGGGAAAGTCTCCTTCTGCCCCCTCAAATTAACCTGCTTTGGAACTGCCAGATCACCATATCAGAAACAAGGTTTCTCGCTTATTCCTGAGAATATCAATCAGGATGGAGAGACATGCTTCCTGTCTCGTTTTAGTGACCAATATTCAAACACAGAAACGGGAAGTAACACATTATCTGCACAGCAACCATATAGTTAGACACTAACACGAATGGCTTTGTCAGCAACTCTTACGTGCTTATGCTTCACTTTCTTAATCTCTAAGCTCCTCAAGGGAAAATACTGCTCTCTTATACATATTTGTATCTATCCTAGCACCTACCACAAGCCTGGAATATAGTAAGTGCTCAATAAGTGTTTCCTGAATCATCTATTACACATTCCTTTAATAAATACTTGTTTCAACTTTCATGAAGCACCCATTATGTACCAGGCACTTTGTTAAGTACTGGGAACACAGATGAATAAAATAATGTGTTCTCCAGTAGAAGAGAAATAAAAATATATTTTTATAAAAGCTATGAACGGGGGGAGTGCGCCATGCTAGAGTTTGTGCCTAGAATGCACAAGGTCCTGGTTCAATCCCTAGTATCATTATTTTCAAAGTAAATAAATAAATAAACCTAATTACCTCTGCCCACCACAAAAAAAAAAAAAAGCTATAAACATAAGTTTTGAGTGGAGAGGTAGGTATAAATGCCCAGAGACAGTGCCTGGAGATCGGAAGGAAAGTTCTCAACCATTCAATATGTATTTATAAGCACCCACTGTACTCCAGAATCCGGGAGGTGCTGGAGAAGGAGTATCTGAGTCACGTCTTACCAAGCAGATGGGGGGGTGAAGTCAGGCAGAGGACATTCAAGGCAATGGGAAAGCAGCAGCATATGAAGTTCACAGGGGAACGTGATTCGCTCAGACAGCTTGGATTAAGACTAGAATCTACATTCTTGCTGTCTTTTCCATAGTGCTTCTTTAACGCTCTTTCCCCCTAGGACTCTGTTTAACTCTAATACAGATCCCTGTCTAGATCTATGGCTTTTGACCAAAATACAACAAGAAATTATTTTAAAATTGCAGCAAAGTATCCATAAACTTAACTTAAAATTTTCACAAGATACCTGCACCGGATACAATGCATGCTACTCTCTATTTTATAGTGCTGCACGTAACTCACTACCGTTGACTTCATCACGCACTCCCAGCTCTCAACCCCATTTTGTAAAACGCTTATTGCTTGTGATGGTTTATAACGTGCTTCCCTGAGTTGCTTCTCCAACTGGAATCTTGCTTCAAGCTCCTCACTTGACACCCCAGGAAGAAATCCCTCCAGACATAGTACTGAGCCACTGCTGTGTGCAGAGCAAACACTGTGCTAGGCCTGGAGCTTGCTGTGCGTGGATAAGTTCTCTGATAAGCGTCAACCAAGGATATTTTCAAATTTTCCTGGGAAACGCTCCCAAACTATACATATCCACTCCATATCTACTGAGATAGATGCAGAGTGAGACTTGGATATGTGAATGTTGGGAAAAGCTTCCCAGGTGATAGTGACTTAATAATCTTACAAAATAGAGATTTGTTTCAGAAAGGGAGCTTAGCAAAGCAGCAGAAGAGAAAAATAAAACCACAGATAAGTAGAGAGACTTGCCAGTGGCCAAAACGCCACTAGCAGGGATAGAAGTAGAATCCAGCTTACTGGATCTCCAATTTCAGAAAGTTCTCACTAGGGAAAGTCTCTCTCTCAGTGTTCCTTCTTCTTTAGCATTGACCTTTTCTTTATCAGAAATTCCCCGAGGGGCCCTGGCTTACTAAGTGCTAATTAGATTTCCTCCACCTGCTCCGGGATTTAGAGGGCAGTGCTAATGCAGTGCCCTCCTCAGCTAACAAAGCCACTGGCATTCCCGGTATGCAGGGGCTGGCCTCCAGTCCTTTAGTCAACAGCAATTAAAGGGCTCCTATCCAAAGCCCTAAGGAGGAAGACAGAGAAGGGAGGGGTATTCCTTAGTCCAAAGAGTCAAGTCCAGCCAAAGACTGGGGCTGATTGTTACTGAAGAGCTGGGTGGAAACAGGGAAAATTCTGGGAGGTAGGAATGGAATCTGGGTGAGGCAAGCAAACTAATGGCTGCTCATCACCCTTCTCACTCCCCTAAGGAATGCTATTGTCGTCCAGATTGAGGGGATAAAGATTCGGAGGGACATGAACCCTCATCTAAAAATAAGTTATCAAGAAACATTTTCCTTTCTCTTCTTGTTTCAAGACACAGGTCCAAATTGCTCAGCCAAGAATGACAAGTCCCCCACAATTCTATTTCTCCCTATCTAGGCATCATTTAGTGAATGTTCAGCCACTAACTAGCAAACAGTCATTAACTGCCGTGTGACTCTACACCAGTCATAGTTTCTCTGGGTTTGATTTTTATCAACTCTCAGAGTTGATTTCAAGATCAAATGAGGCAAGGAATATAAAAATGTTTTCTAAACTATCAAGTGGTATAAAAGCTTTAATACAAATGATAATACAAATTCAAATTCAAACATTTACTGAGTTCCTAGAACAGTGCTCATATAGATTTGGTGCACAGACATTGTAACACAGATATTAGCTGTTAGAGACACAAAAACAAATCAAACAGAATTCTTACCTTTGTGGAAATCACAGATAAGGTCTCCAAAAGAATATGGAAAGAATATGGAAAGTACTAAGAAAAAGTAGCACAAAGTGAGGCATAGGGAGTAATTTATCTTGCTACTAAAGAATAGGGTTGCTGATTATCAAAAACCTTCTATGGTCATCGATGGTAAACAGAATAGTAAAACTGAGGGTGAGGGTATGGAGAAAATACAGTTGTAGAAGAAACTCATATGGGACCTTCTCATAATCCCCCACCATATCATATTCATTAACATCTCCCTGCCTTTCTTCACAAAGTTTTTTTTATGAGAAATTTTAAAATTCTGTCGATCATCCAAGAAATATTTAAGCATCTATTGTGTGCAAGATATTATTAAAGATACAAAACATTGCAAGGCATGTCTCTGATACCAATGAGTTTACCATCCAATAAGGGAGAAAAGTCAAAAATAAAAATTACAATGCTAAGCCATATGCCATGCCTCAAGGGTCAAGGGGAATGTTACCCTATTTCTGGAAGAGTTCCAATTTGTACAAAATAAGTAAGAGAAGCAACAATGGACTCTAATAGAAGCTGGTATTTCAATAAATATGACTACAGTAGTCCACCCCTCACCCCTTTACCTCTGGTTTCACTTTCCACAGTTTCAGTTATCTGCAGTCAACTGTGGTCCAGAAATACTAAATGGAAAATCCCAGAAATAAACAACTTATAAGTTTTAAATTGTGCACCATTCTGAGGAGCGTGATGAAATCTCACACCATCATGCTCCGTCCTGCCTGGAATCTGCAACCATCAACATCGTCTGCTCCTGACATCCAAACATTGACATCATCATGGCTTGATGATTCAGGACCCCCCGAAGCAAATGATTCTCCTGACGTATCGTCATAAGGTCAATAGGAGCCTAATGCTATGTCAGAATGCCTGTGTCACTCACCTCACTTGATCTCATCGTGCAGGCATTCTATCATCTCACATCAGACATAAGAACAAGGGTGAGTACAGTACAAGAAGATATTTTGAAAGACCACAGTCACATAAATTATAGTATATTATTATAATTGTTCTATCTTATTATTAGTTATTTTGTTAATCTCTTACTGTGCCAAATTTATAAATTAACCTTTATTACAGTTATGTATGTATAGGAAAAAACGAAGTGTGTGTGTACATATATATGTATATATTTTTGCTTCATTGAATTTTTCAGCATTTTTAAATTTAACACGCACCGTTTAAACAAAAGTGATAACCATTCCTTCAAAAAATAAAACAAATGCAATTGATCGGTGTATGTTGATATGGAAATATCTCCATGGTTTATTTTATCTCATAGGGTCGTGGTGCATATTAATCATAAGAACTTACAACAGTGTCTGGCACATAAGCACTCAAATATTACATATTATCTTACTGTTAAGTGAAATGTAACAAGGAGCAAGACAGGGTAAACTGGGCAAAGGTTAGTAGTGAGAAAGATATGTATTTTTCACCGAATACTACCCTGTCCAGGTTCCTCAGAAAATAGAACCTGGGGCTTATCAGGTGTTGAAATCTCAGAGCAGAGGGAGGGGAAAAAGATTAGTGAGGCAGGGTAGGAAGGAAAGCAAACACAAGGCTGTGCATTAACAAACTGGCTACAGTTTAACATGAAAACACAGCCAATTGCATGATCATTCAGAATGTTTCAGGACGGAAGATACAGAACTACTGTATCTAAGAAGAGTGTATGTGAGTGGGGGTAGGGGGAATGGGAGGAGAAAGGCAGACAGCAAGCAGTTTATCTGCTGGTTCCTTTCCTTCCCCAGCAGAGGTGTTAACTGCCCCCCCAACCCCCCACATCCAGGCTGTGCTACCCAGCTCCTCTGGACAGTCTCTGGGGAAGAACACACCCTACATCTGAATCTGGAAGAGATCAGAGGAGCCAGAGCCTTCCTGGGTCTGGTCAGATGGAGTTTAAGGCCTCTGAGTGGCCGTGGCTCTCTCCACAGTGGGCACAACAGAGACCTACCAGAGCCCAACCCTCATCCAGGGAGGCTGAGACGTCCAGCAGTGCTAGGAAATGAGGAGATGAGGCAAAAGCAGCGGCAGCTGAGACTTGTGCAAGTCTACTAGGGAGGCAGGTAGAACCAAGGGAATCTGCGCAGGTACATAAATAGAGTCCCGTACAACTCATACACTTGGGTACAGAATGGACTTGCCCCACTTACACTTGCATTATAGACATATATTTTTAAACATCAGAAGAAACTGTACTTAGTCTATACTCAGTGGCCTAATGGAAAGAGCAAGGACTTGGAGACAGACAATCCTATCCACCTAGTACTTGCTGGGAAACTTTGGGTGGGTTGCTCATCCGTATGATCAGGATATTACATGGTTATTGTGAAGATTAAACGGGCTCAGGTGGCTAAAGCAGATGTTCGGCTCTGACGGACATGGCTCTGCCTCTTACGTAAGAGAGGCTGATTCTTTTCCTTGCCTCATTGGATCCCTTCTCCAGGAGACCTCAGATCACACTACTAACATCATTCTGCTTAGTGTTATTTATACTTATGATCACTCCTTAGGGAGGAAGTTACTATTTGATTCTCTCGCGTCCCCTTTTGGGGCCTAGCACAGCTATCTATGCTCACATTTGGGGCTGAGCACATGGTTGCTGAATGAGCCAGAACTCCACACACCAATTCTTAAGGGAGATACATTTTCATATATCTATTAGTAAAGTCACTTGAAGGACCCATGAGACTTCTTAAACATAGTCTGACATCTGTTCTGGCTAGAAAGGTAGAAAAAAAAATCAAAGGCTTTGAAGTTAGGCAAATTTGCATGCAAATCCCAGCTGGCATTCCCACAAGGGTGACATCTGGGTAAGTGACACACAGTCTCTGACACTTCAGTTCCCTTAAACATAAAATTAGGATCCTACTGTATTTAATAAGGTTATTGTAAGGATTGAAATTGCATAATACAAACTCTGCCTGGCATGGTGTCAATCTATGCCTTAGGGCACTCTCAGCCTCCTGCCTACACTCTTGCCCTGACCAAGGCTGCTTAGTCCCACAGCTCCTAAAAGGTCTCATCCTTTTCCGAATCTCTGAAGTACTTTTCTGCAGGAGAGACACCCTGTGAGCCCAGGTGAGGGAGTGGTGTATGCAGCTGTATTGGTGACAGTTTCTTTCCACTAGCCTAGAAGATTCTCTCACTCATTTGACAGATACACATCCCACAGAGGCTCCAAGGGGAGGACACTTGAGCAATACGAACAGCATCCTTCTACGTTCTTTCTTTTCTGAAAACTTGCAGTCAGAGAGAATAAATGGCCTATTTTCCTTTCTAGGAAAAAGAAACTACTTTGAAACACTACTGGGATCTTCCAGAATATTGATTACCTTCATTGCTAGTGTTGTCACTGAAGATTATACAGAGAGCAGCAAAAGGGCAGAGTCAGCAGGAGTTCACTCCGTGTGTTGGACCTTTTGGTACAAGCTGACTTTTGGAGCACCACCGTGACGTCTCCATTTCAGGTAGCAGCAGAAAGAGAAGAGCTTTCCCAGCTGTTTAGGGATGAAAGTCACCAGCAGCAGAGACAGAAGGAGCCTAGGTCCCTGAAGACTCCACGGGTCCATTTTGCCAGCCCTGGATTCTAATCTCTGAATTTCCCTTACCTGAAAGGATAACCCTTGTATGGTTAGGCTGCTAGAGCCAGGGTTCTCTTACTAGCAACCAAACAGTTCTAACTTACTGAATGCTGGTCCACAGCGTGGGCAACATACACAGGAAAATCACCAGTTACGGGTATCTGAGCAACTCTTTAGCAAATGTTCCAAGTTGCAACAAAATGGCGTTTTTTGTTGGTTGGTCGGTGGAGTAGCAAAGAAGAGGTTTCTACCTCCTCTTCTCACTCAACACACTCGCGCTACATGTCAGCTCTGGGTCAGGCTTTGCACAAAATGCCACCTTCTGTAGACAAAGTGCTTCCACACTAGCCCCTCTCTTTCAGCTCTCAGCCTCCCGCCTTTTCTTTAGACCTGCCAGGGACACCTATGGAGGTGCGGAGAGAGCAAGCACTTCCGGGACTGCTGCGACAGATGCGGGTTGCGGCTGCAACCACAAAGGCCATTGGTAAGAAAGACATCCAAGTATTAGTTGACAATATGGTAAAAACAACAACAACAAACAAACGAACAAAAACACTATTTCAAATAAATTTGACCGGCCCCTTAAGGTTCAACAGTGGGTACTTAAATTGTGTTATTCCCTAGGCCAACTCTACCTCCTAAATAAAAAACTCTTAAAAAAGAATGTAAGAATTCCTCATTTTTCAGCTCCCTGCTCAAAGAAACTCTTAAGCAAAGAAAGGGACAAAATGCCAGCTAAAATGGAGAGACATGGTATGTGTAACTCGAATACACCCAATATAAGTGCCTTAGTCCTGGGCAGAATGGCATTTAAAGACATTCTAGCAATCAAAGGTTAAAGAAAAAAAGACTTCCAGTTTTTACTTGCATTTCTCAATGGGTATTAAAAGCAGTCAAAGTCATAACCCACACTTTTTATCTTCACTGCATCAGTTACTACAATTGTTCAGGGTCTCACACTCATCAACCTTCCAAACCCGGTTTTGAGTTCACACTTTCATCTTTCATTTCTTTTTAATGGAGATTCAGTGTCTTCCTGATTTTTACATTTTCACTCCATTCAGCTTATTAGAACAAAGTGGAGTCCTGGGAGAAGACCCAGAAAGCAAGAATCTGTCCACCTGAGAAGCCAGGGAGAAAGTTGGGGGTCGGCGGTAACAGTCGATACCGATGTGAAAAACTTTTTTCTGTTATACACACTATACACAGAGCCAGATCTAAAGCTGCCAGGTGGTTGACTCCCTCTAATCAAAATAGGGGGCCTAAGTCATGAAACAAAAAAAGGTCAAAGGTTCTCTGTGATCTCATGACCTCGTCATCCACTCTCAAAGAAAAGCAAAATTTTAAAGACCAGGGTCTACCACGCCATCTTGTCTATATCAGAGGTTTGTCTTTTGTTGTGCCATTTCTGAACTCATTATAAAATTATGTCTGTGTAGGACCTTACCGTCCATGTTGACAAGCACATAGTACAATGGAAAGACTTGGCGGTGGGGGAGACCTGAAGTCCTAGGTTCTAGACCCAGGTCTGCCACTGAATAGATACGCAGTCAAGTTATTATACCTCACGAATCATCCATTTCTTAATGTATAAAATGATGATTCTTTCAAATTTTACTGTACGCCCATTATCTGCTAGGCATTATGCTGAACGCTAAAAATACAAAGATGGATAAGAATATCCCTATCTTCCAGGTTTTGATATTCTCTTGGAGTTGGAGACAGATCGTACGTAGTAATAATACAGTATGGTAAGTACCATAATGCGAGGATACACACAGTTCTACAGAAGTATGACAGTGAGACCCATTACTCCAAGTGGGTGGGCAGACATATCAGGGACCAAGGAACTGAGAAAGAACGTGCTGGGGATTTATTAATTCCATGCATACAACAGGCAGAGGAGTGGGGAGGGGAACACATGCCAGAATGCAGTTGCTAAGCTGGATCTCAAACCAAGAATGGATCAAGTCTATTCAGACATTGTGTTAGTTGCAACATGTGATGAAAATTCTATTTCACGCACAGGGACATGCGTAACAAAGGGAAGACCATAAACCACACACTTTCCAATATTAAGGTATTTGAATTAAACAACTATTACAAACTATTCTCATCCGTCATATTAACCTTTTGAAATTAAAGGCTGCTGGTATTCATTTTGGCTTTGAAGTAGTCTGACTTTTGTCTTTTGATCCAGATACAGTTTGAAAAATTCAAGGTTTGCTTCTGAAAATATCTTTTCAGCCTCACTGACATGGGGATTGTTTTTGTTGTAAAACGCTTAATATGGAAAAAGCACTTACTGTAAAGCAAATATATGGTAAAATTACAAGGACAGATGCATAAGCAGACCATCAATCACTAAATAGCTTAATAGCGTATGGAAGTATCATTCCAAACGTGGCCACTGATGCAGAGACAAAATCTTGAGATATGTCAATTACAAATGAGTTTCAGATCCAATCCTAGAATCAGGAACTAATCTGAGCTAGAGAGAGAGGCAGAGAAAGGGCCCTAGACCTTGGTCACCCCCAAACCTGTGAAGCTTCTACAGCCAGTAAGAGCACTGTGTCCTTCCATATCCCTCTGTGACTCAGTGACTGATGCAGCACACACAGTGCTCTTCACAGTATCTCTGGGGGCTTTGCAACTCTGAAACCCTGCCAGGCTGTCCTAGCTCTTCACTGAGGAAAATGTATTTCATTCTGAAGCCACATACACAGACTCTCCTACCACATATGTTCAGACTCCTTACGTCACCCTTCTGTGCAATCACCTTCGCTACCTTGGAGGAAGTAACTTTTGTGCACTCCAGACTCACAGTCACCCCCAGTCTGACAGATCTGACAACGGGAAGCTTATTCAAACTCATGTGTTTAAAAGATCAGTGTGTAGGTATTGTAAGGGAACACATGGGGGAAATGTTAATAGTAGGTGTGTGAACAGGACCAGACAGGCAGGGAGACTGTTTCCCCCTTAGAACTGTGCCCCCTGGATCATAATTAGTGTATTTCTGCCTTAGATTATCATACTAAAACGGGTTTGCTTCTTTGAAAGCTAAATGCATACATCCCAATATTGATTAACTATGGCCACTTGTTTTACTGTTCAGCACCATTTGGGGAAAATTGTTCTTCATGCAATGCAAACATGATTCTGGGTGGGGCTGCCACTCTTACCCCTCCCCACCTATCAGGGGAGTGTCAGATGGAGAACATGTGGCCCTGGTCTGACCTACCAAGTTCTCCAATCCCTGGACACAGCCCTTGGTCTAGAGGTGGAACTATGTAATCCAAGCTGTCAGGTTCCTTCCCCCAGGGTTTTTCAATTTGGAATAGGGACCATGACTTTTAGGTCACAGAGACGAGAGGACTGGAGGCTGTGGTGACCTTCTTTCCTATCACCTAGAGGAAATAAATTCAACCATCAACAAGCAGTCTTAAGACACAAGGAGAGCCCTGGAGGCACTGAAATGATTCTGGTGTCCCAAGCCCCCAGAGCTGCCCAGGTATCTAGAACATTTCCTTCAATCTTCTGAGCTTCCTTAGAACATTTCCAGTACATTTCTTTTCTTTCCTTCTTTTTTTTTTTTTTTTTGCTTAAGTTTGTCTGAGGTAGTTTTTATCATTGATAATGCAAAAAAACCCTTAAAACATGAATTTATATTTTATGCCAAACTTTCTGCAAGGTGCTTTTCGAGCTCCCATTCCATCATCACAGCAGCTCCGACAGGAGGTCACTGGTTCTTTCTCCATCTTCACTCCAACTGCCTATCTTACAACAGTGTGAACCCCTTTATAAGCCTAGGGTCATAGTACGGGATTGGCAGTCACTTCCTGCCACCAAATCACACCCACACCCCACACCAACTACAGTTTACTCAGACTGCACCTCGTAGGTCACATGCTCGACCCAAAATAATCACAGTGGCCAGGGGCATGGAACTTGCTGACTGGCCAAAACTTAAGGGTGGATGGAGCCGGCAACCCCAGAACCACACAGATGTCTTACCAGAAATTTAGGCACTGCTAGGATGGAGAAAGGGGGAAATGGACTCAGGGGAAGCAATCAGCAAGGGTTCACGACATCCTCAAAAGGAAAACCAGAATAAACAAGTCCTTAAGATTACTAAGATTTCTGAAGCATCTGATCAATAACTCCTTCTGCTCACATTACTTTCTATTGTGATCTCATACTTCTTCAGTCTAACTTAGGACTGTCTTCCTTCAGAGGCTTCAGCTATCCTCCCCAGGGAAGCTAGTTCATTTATCAGTGACTGTCTAGACTCTGTAAACACTCATGTGTACCAAATTGAAATGCTGATTTGGTAAGATTATTAAGAGATCTCAAGACACTTTCTAGAAGCTCTAACACTAAAGACCTGATTAAAAGCATGTCCCACTTGACTCAATGAAAATGTCGTTGGCTGTCTCCTTGTCTTGGCTTCTTCTTTAGCAAGCATAAACCTGAAATAATCGGAAAATAAGAAAGGTAAGGCTTTCCTTTAGGAAAGGGTTTTATTACCCACTTGATCAACAAAACAGATTTCCCACTGGTTGGACTGAAAACAGTGAGCAAATGGATTTTTTAGAGAAGTTTCTGATAGAATTTAATGAGAAGATGATATAGACTTCTAGCTCTTGACTGGGATTCAGGAGACGTGGCTTCTAGGTGCAGTACTCAAATGAACTCACTTTGAGATCTGGAGGAGACGGAACCTGGGTCTGAAAAGCTGAACAGAGGTCCACTGTTGACCTTCAAGGTGAGAGGTGTCCCACCTCACATCATGACTGCCATCTCTGAACAAGATCAGTCCTCCCCTGAAGCCTCATTTCCTAACTTACGAAACGAGGGTGCCGCAATCCACCTCATTAGTCTCAACAGGTGATTGAAGTTTAGCTGTGATTCACACGTATTACCTGAACTTGAGTATTTGAAAAGAATATGAATTCTGCAGTTGTGGAACACAGTGCCATTTGGGTGTTTCCAGTTTTTGGCAGTTATGAATAAAGCTGCTATAAACATTCTTACACAAGCCTTTTTTTATTTACATTGAGGGATACAACTATAGTTGAGTCTTGCATTTTTATCCAATGTGACAATCTCTCAGTGTTCAGTTCATTTATATTCAATATATTTATTGATATAATTGGATTTTAGTAGACTTTATTTCTGTTTGTTTCTCATTTCTATCTTCTTTTAGTTATTCAAGTTTTTTTGTTTTTTGTTTCTTTTTTGACTTTTAACCCCTTTCTTTCTCTCTCCCTCTGCTCCTTTTCAGTGCTTGTTTTGGAGGTTATAATATATATCCTAAACTCATTATGGTATGTCTTGAATTAATATTATATCAGTTTAAATAATAATGCAAAGAAAGAAAGAAAATTTTTTTTAGATTTAGTCACGTATTTATCATTTCCTATGCCCACCCTTCCTCCCTTCCTATAGAATTAACTTTCCATCTGGTATCAATTCCCTATATGAATTATTTCGTTTAGCATTTCTTATACTGTGAGTCATCTGGTACCAAACTTTGTTTTTGTTTTTAACCTGACAATGTCTTTATTTTGCCTATATATACATGAAATTTCACTGGATATAGAATCTAGGATGTGGTTTTCTTTGTTCAGGTCTGCAGAGATGTCATCACATTACCTTCTGGCCTCCACTGTTTCTCGTAAAAGCTGGCTGCCATTCTGGTAATGTGTGTGTACACGTGTTTTTCCTTCTGGCTGCTTTTCAGATCTTTTTCTTTATCTTTGTTTCTAGCAGTTTGACCATGATGTGCCTAGGTGTGTTATTCTTTGTGTTTGTACTGCTTGGAATTAGATGAGCTTCCAGGATCTGTGGGCTGCTGCTTATGATAAAATGTGGCAAGATTTCAGCTAGTATTCCTTCCAAAATATTTTCTGTCCTACTATCCCCTTTTCTCCTCCCTCTCCCCACCCTGCTTCTTCTTCTCCTAGAAATCCAATTATACATGTGTTAGTTTTCTTGATACCATCCCACAAGTCACTGAGCTTTCTATTCATTTTCTTTTCAATCTTTTTTTCTGTGCTTTGGTTTGAATAATTTCTCTTGATCTTTCTCCTGTTCCCTGGTCTTGTCTTCTTTTTTTCTTCTATGTTCTGTTAATTCCACCAATTTATTTTTTAATCTCATATTTTTGGTTCCAGAAATTGCATTTGTGTTGTCCCCCCCATAATTTCCAAATCTCTACCGAAATTTGCCATCTATTCACCTACTATGTACATTTTTTGCTATGGATACCAACATAGTTACCATAGTTTCTTTAAAGCTTTTGTCTGCTAATTCCAATACCCAGGTCAGTCATCTATAAAACTGTTTCTTCTCTTGAGTATGGACATTTTCCAGTTTCTTCACATGTTAAGTAAATTTTTAAAAAATTATGGTTGTGATATTTTGAGGAGATTCTTGATTCCATTATCTTTCTCTGAAGAGTGATTTTTGTTTCAGCAGGCAGTTAAATTACTGAAGGATACCCTTGAACTTATAGAGGCTTTATTTTATGTTTTGTTGGGACAGGCCTACTTTGGTACTGCACTTAGCCCTAGGGTAATGCCCTGTGCCTGGGGGTTTAATCTTCAATTCTAAATTGCAGCCCTTCTAGGGTTTCAATGAAAAGCTTGAGGTCTTTACCATACCCACCACCCCTCACAAACTGGCAGGTCTCTAACTATGTATGAAATCTTACTTCCCCTGTGCTGGGCAGCAGCTGATGTTTCAGACCAGCAATTTCAGCCTTCCAGCTCTTGTTTCCTCCCTGGGTCCTGAAAGTCTTACTCTTCAAGTACAATTCAAAGGTCAACCAAATATTTGAGGGGTGTTTATACATAGACTCTGTTGCTCCCCTCTTCCAGGAATTTTCCTTTCAATTTCTAGTCATTTTTGTCAATCCCAAATTCTACAGGCCAAGAGTACAGCTTTCTATTTGAGTTCTGGCTACTCTGCCTTGTGCATATGGGGGAATAACACCTTCCGAAGAAAAGCCACATAATGGTGGCTCTCACCCACCTTTCATGTCTTTCCTTTATTTTAAGAGTGACTTCAAACAACTGTTTTTACGTATTTTGTTTAGCACACATAAATCATCCTCAATCTAGACATACATAATAACAGTATGAAGAAAAATTGCTTGAGGCACTCGAACCATATTTTAATCCATCACCTAACCACTTAATTCCTTCATGATGCTTGTTTCAGTCTTCCCTCACTCACTTACTATGAAATTCCTCACCAAGGCTCAGGTTTTCTATCCCTCCGTCACCCCTCTGACTCTATCTCCTACCACAGTCTCCTTACTGGGGCATCTCCAGATGCTCTTTGAACACAGAGGCTTTGCCCTTGCAGTTTCTTCTTCCTGAAATCCCTGTTCCAGGTAACTGCATGGTTTCTTCCCTCACCTCCTTTCAGGTTTTGCTCAAATGTCCATTTCTCAGTCAGAGGCTTTCTCTATCTTACTTAAACCTGTACCCCATACACACACATTCCCTACGACCCTTCTGTGCTTTAATTTTGCCTTCACTGCATACCCTCCTCCCACCCCTCACCGCACAAATGTAAGTGCCAGTATCAGGCACCTTGTCTCTCTTATTTAGTTTCATGCCCAGTGTCTAGGATATTGCTTCATATATAGTAGGTATTTACTAGATATTTTTTCATGAGTAAGTACTAGTTTTTATTATTCAGGTATGAAGTACCTTCTTCAAAGGCAGGGAACTTCTTTTACTCTGCTGCAACTCTAGTACCTACCATTGAGGCTGTAAACACAGTGGGGACGTAACTGATTACTGAGTTAATTTAACATGATCAGGTATAAGGCAGCACTTAAACACTAAGTGACAAACAGATATGTTTTATGATGTCCTCATTAGTGGCAGTTATTGCAGACATTTTGCTAGGCTATACTGAATTCCTAGTAGTTATCTTCCACTCCTACGGTGATTTACCCTTCTAGCCAACACGTATATCTAATATAGTGAAAGAGATCGGTGACAGTGAGTATCTAGGCACTGGCAGTGTAAGATAATAACGATAACTAATTTGGGGAGTGGAGGACAAGTTAGAGTCAAAAGGCTAGACAACAATAAAGATGAAAGTGGAGGGGGCAAGCAGAATTAAAAGCAGAAATTTCTAAGAATCCTCAATTTTAAGGAGAGGAGGGAGTCTTAATTTAGATTTCAAGTAAGGAAACTGTATAAAAAATGCAATGAAAATCATTAAAATAATAGAAATAGGATGTGTGAATTCCAAAGCATGGCAGGAAGAGAGAGAGAAATGAAGGAAACCAGATCAATCCAATGGAAGGGAGGGGGAAAGAAAGCAGGATGAAATAAGATGCCCACAAATGTACCCAAATATGTCAGTAATCACAACAAATAATTACAGGGGTCTGGGGGAAACTCTAGATAAACTGGTCAAGGAGGGTCTCTTTGAGGTAATGACATTTTATAATAGCAATCACTTCTACAGAACTTAACCATTCTAAGTGTTTTACATATAGTAACTCATTTAATCCTCACAACAACCTAATGAAATACTATTTCTCCATTGTATAGTTAAAGAAGTTGGGATACAGAGAAGTAACTATCCCGAGGTCACAGAACCAGTAGGTGGTAGAGCCAAGATGTGAGTCCAGAGTCCACGTTCTTAACCACCTGGCTATGGTCCTTTAAGATACTAGCTGACACCAGGAGGGTGAGAAGGAGCCAGACAGGTGGAGGGTGAGATATCCCAGGCAGAGGGAAAAGCAAGTGCAAAGGCCCTGAAGTGGGGAAGAACTTGGCTCTTTCAGAGAAGAGAAAAGAGGCCACTGTGGTGTACGGCTGAATAGTAGTGCAAGATGGGGCAGTGTGGTTTGCAGCCGAATCTGGGAAGCAGGACAGGTCACAGCAAGCAGTTTCTCTGATTGCTACTATGTATGTCAGAGACTGAGCTAAAGGCCTTATACTGACTTTACACTGTATCTTTTCTTAATACGACTGTCCCGTGGTAGGTATTATTTTTCTCCCCATTTTGTAGACATGGAAAGTGAGGCTTAAAAGACTAAGCACATCTGCCTAAGATGCACAGCTATTAGGCAGAAGAGAGAGGATTCAAATCAGGTAGGTCAGGCTCCAAAACGCAGTCCTGCAGCCACAACCACGCATGACATCAAGTTAAGCTAAATATAATCATTTGTCCAGGAATAGCCTCTGCCTTCCTAGAAAAGCACCTGGCTATATGCAGAAGATGCATGCAGATTTCTGAGAGATTCTGCTGAGGAATGCAACTTGGAGAGAAATGCTACGTGCTGTGGGACCTCAGATCAGGACTACCTTGTCTCTGGGCTTAGCTCTGACCGGTGAAGCCAAGGTGTCTTGTTTCTTGCCTTTGTCTGGCCTTCTGGTTCTAACCAAAAATCTATATTTCAGACTCAAATGTCCCTGTGTTACTTCTCATTTGTTGCCACTGAGGAATGTAACTTTTAGAGCCTCAGGTGGGCCCTGGTGTCCTGTGTTAACCTGTGTGTTCTATCTCTATGTCAGGCAACTAAGTATAGTCTAATGACCTTGGGTCCTGGTTAAAGACAAGACATGAAGAGCCAAATGTAACAAATGGAGAAAGAGGTGGTTCCAAGATAATTAATTATAAGCCATGCCCCAAGGATGCAGGGAAAAGGAAAGAGGGCAGGGGAATCAGCCTGCTCTGGAAAAGCTCATTCTTGGGAGAGCTGAGCCTGGGGGTAAGCAGCAGGGGAGAAGATCCTCTTCCATGCACCTTGCTTTTCCTGCGACTTTTGTCTTGACTTCTTCCCTCCTTCCCTCTCTCTCTACTTAGACAAAAGTCGATGATGAACAGTCAGCTAGCACAACTGGAGACAGGTGACCCAGGAGCTCTTAGGCAAAGAGCAAGCTCCAGTGGCCTCTTCAGGGAGGAGACAGGACCTGTTCTGCCCCATTCCTCAGGTCACAGGCTCCAGATCCAGCTTCCCTGCTATATTTTTAACATTAGCAGACATTCACATGAGGTGAATAATGCCTGTGCCCTGACCTCATTTCAGAAAACTAGTGATCCTCAAGAACACAAAGCAAGCCCCGTCTTAGACAGCACTGGGGACGGAATTGTTCTGATGCTCTATGGCGTCTGGACATATCTAAAATATAAACACCCCTGTCTGGCAACCAAAGATGCGAACTCCTCCAAGACTGCAAGGGAAGGGGCAAGAGTGAATTTTTTTTTTTTCGTGAGACCACCATTCACTCTGACCATGGGCTAGCCCTGCAAAGCACAATCCACAACCCTGCATCTGTGTTTGGGCTATAACCAGTAGGAGGGGAGACAGTGAGGAACAATAGAAAGAACATTAACAAAACCAGAAGTGCCAAGTTCCAGGTCTGTCACTGACTGGCCGTGAGGCTGTAATGGAGCTGGTCTCTGAGTCTCAAGTTTCTCCTTCTATTAAGCAGGCCCAAGGAGTAAGCAGTGAAGATACACTGGAGTGCACTATAAATGTTGATTCCTCCTGTCAAAAATATGACTAAGAGAGGACAATATAGGCGGAGTGCTTACTAAATGCCAGGCACTATTCCAGGCACTTTGCAGTCACTTTCTCAATAACTGCATAGGGCAGGCATTACTATCTCAATTTTACAGATGAGGAAATAAACTCAGAGAGGTAAAGATACTTGTCCAAGGTCACAGAGTTTGTAAGTGGAGGGTCTGGGACTGGAACCCATGCAGTCTGACTCCAGGAGGCATATTCCTTATTTCTGAACACTGGTCCTGCTACTTCTACCACTGTCTGACCTTCAATAAGCTACTGTATTTCGGTAATTCTAAAGTCCTTTTCTTTTTTTCTTGAACACTTTAACATCAAAATCAGAATGTTTATTACAGTCAAGCTGCAGTCAGGACATAGCTGTCAACAAAGGTTTACTTGGTTGTCATTTCTGGTGGTGTGACTGGACCAGTCAGTACAACCCTGAACAAACAATGCAAGGTCCATTTCAGGGAGAAATATGAATCTCAGCAGGTGTAAGATGACTTTGTTGAGATCCCCAGGTAAGATCAAGGAAGTGCTAGCATTGAAAACTGCTGCATCTGTGTCAGTGACTTGGGAGAAAATTCTGAAGACAATGATGAAACATTTTTAAGGAATGTTGTACCGTCAATGCTCTTGATGACACAAAGGAGTTGCTGGGTCAGAAAATACAGATAATGAGTCAAAAGGTGATTCAAAGCTGGAACTGAATATCAGGAAGTTTTAGGAATCCTTTACCAATGTACTTCGCTTATAGTTTCCTTCTTGTGTATGCCAGAGAATGACACGCTAAATCCATGTCCAAGTAAGTCTAAGGGCACTCTTTCAATAAAGCATTTTTCTCCTTAGTGGTATATAAATAGTATATACTTAAATACATACCGCCTCAGACTCAAGGAACACTGAATGATAACATTCCTAAGGCCTCATTTGAAAATTGGGATGATAAAATGCAAATAAGACACAGCGTTCAAAGGTCCTCTAAAACTTGATCTAAACCTATGTTTTCCACTCTTGTCTCCTGGCCACTCTTTCAAATCGGTTACGCACCAGATTATCACATATGTGGTTCCTTGAAGATTGCCTCCCTCTTTTCACTTCTTAAATTCTTTCTTCCACTGAAAATTTCCCATCCCCCATTCATCTAAGACCCTTCATTTACTAATAGGTGATTTTGAATAGTTTCTTTAATCTCTAAATTCCTCAGTTTTCTTATCTCTGAAATGGGAATCTAACTTTAACTTTGATTTTTGGATTTAATGAGCATGTAAAGTGCTTAACACACTATCCAATTAATTTGTGGTCAGGCAATATTATTGGTGTCTTGAAGATAAGTTTCAAAACAGTGGATTGGTCAAAGGCACACAGCATATTTAACAGCAAAGCCAGAATAAGAACCAAGACTTCCTTACATACAGTCCAGGATTCTCTTTAGGTTAAGAGAGGCTTAAACCATCCCTCCCTTATTACCCTCAAGGTTGCTAGATTGGTGAGCAAGGTTCTTCTTTTATTTTCCTAGAAACCTGCTATTTCTCTGCTTCCTTTCCCTATATCAGATGTCCTAAACCTGATACTAAAAGGAAGAAGACATGAAAAGGGTTCCATGTTTGAACATGTTTGACCTTATGTAAACAAGTCCAATGGGTTTATCAATTGAGTCTTCAGTGTGGTTATGTACATAGAATCTCCAAAAAAAGAGAAATACAGTATGGAATGTTTCCCAAATATTTGATCACAGAACCAAAGACTGCTGTATCACACACATCAGGTCAGGCCATTAAAAGCTGCGCACACACCTGCACAGTTCCTGGGCCCCTAGAGGGTGAAAGCTCTAACTCCTTAACATAACATGTAAGAGTCATTAAAACTTGGCCCCATCTACCATCTAAATCCCACACTCCTCCCTCCTATCTGCTCCATTCTGATCATTCCAGCACGTCAGGGGCCAGTTTCACAAAGTGTTTTCTCTGGCTGAAATATCTTTCCTCTCCCCTTCCAGTCCAACTTTTGCAGGTCCTTCCCGACCTAGTGCATACAAAACGTCACTGAAGCCTTCTCTGACAATTCTCACTCAGTTAGTTGTGCCCTCCTCTGCTCTCTCACGGCACTTTGTTTATGTCTGCGTTGCAGCACTCTTCTCAGTGGAGCTCAATTAGCTATTGATTGATTGATCGATTTCCTTCTAATCCAGGCTGCTGGAGGACAAGGGCCGTGCCTTTTACGTCCCCAGGGGAAGCGTTCTGTAGGCACTCAGTGAAAGCCTGCACTGCCTCAGCCCTGCTCTGCTGGGGCCTCCGTATTCCAAAATAAAGCTCTCCTGGATCCACAAAAGGGAAGACTCAAGTTATGCCTTTTTTTCTAGTGCCACTGACAACAGAGACACTTGTATTTTTAGGCCTAATGGACTTTACAAGAACAACAATTCTGGAAGTCTCGGTGTACGGCACAGCCCCCTGCATAAAGCTAAGTCACCACGCATGGAAGTCAGCTTGGTCCTCTCTTTTCACAGTCAGTGGTAATCAGGGGCCTCCTTTAGACTTAGCCACAACAAAGCCTATTTTTCTAACAGCTCAAAGCACTGGAAAATACTGTTCCTCTAATTTTAATAATGTCACTATAGTTCTGGGAGCAGAAAACATGTATTTTATCTGTGGCTACAAGGAATTGTTATTAGTAGGCAATTACAGGATCCACACAGCAGACATTATAGGATCGTATGAGATCAAAACTAGTGGTTAAGAGCCATGATTCTTCTATTCTCAGTGAAAGTATTGTGCTTCTCAGATTCTCTAAACTAACGTCTTTCAAAAAATTACACTTAACGTAACTTTGGTCTGACTTTAGAAACAGGCTTCTGGAAAAGGCAGCAAGTGTTGTAGGGAATCCTACCATTTCCGTGTTAAGTAGGAATAAGATACAGAATTCACTGGTCCAAACACTGAAGCATAAAAAAGATCACAGCTGGAAGAAAGTAAATCTACTTTCTCATCTTTCCCTCACAGCAAAAGGCTCTGAGGCCCCAGCTACTCCTTTTTTCACACGGTTCCCTCCTGGTTGTCTTCTCTAAATGGATTCGCACTGGTCAAAATTTTAAGATACAATTTCTGAAATATGCATTCCTCAAGTCTGCGGTACATTATTCTCTCTCTTCACTGATACCAAACTTAAACTGACCATCACATTCCCAAGCTCTCATCAAGTTCCTATTACCACGGTATTTCCCACTGGGCTAATTAGAATTAAGTTCACAGTAATAGTGGTCTCTCAGTGAGTTTAGAAAGCAAAGTTGTCAGTATGGCCAGAAAAGGACATGTTGAATTGCATACTTGTTACACAACCAAACTCCAAAAAATGTCGGTTGAAATCTGCCATCACTCTGGTATCCTGCCACTGTCAGATTGTGTAATGTTAGCAAAGACATATCCACAAAGTAGCAGCAGAGGGAATTAAAATGGAACGAAGAATTTACCCACAATCTGCCAACTACCCCTTGTAGAAAGGAGGCTCAGAGAGATTAGATAACTTGTCCAAGGTCACATTCTTATTAAACAGTAGAGCCAGGATCCAAACTCATTTGTCTGACAAGAACATATGTATAGAGAGGCCAGATTGCTTAGGGTCAGAATCTGTTTCCTTTCTTTTCTAATGGAGAAAACTTAGCACACTTCCTAAATCCCCTATTCCCCACTTCCTTAGCCATAAAATAGAGAAAATAGAAGTGCTTATCTCTTAGGGCTGCTGTGAAGATTAAATGAGATAACACACAAGAAGTGCTCAGAACAGTACCCCATACATGTATGAACAGAAAAATTTATCTGTGAATAGGCAAATCCATATATATGTGTATATATATCTGTGTGTGTATATGTACACATATATGGCTCACAATATATTTTTCGAAAATAATTTATCTAATCCTCACTCAACTGCTCTACCAACCTTGTACCCTCAGAGCTATGGATATGATTAGAGAACACAGCTTCATAGTAAGTAATGCACAAGTCCTGCTTACTTTTGCTTTGTTAAAAAAAGAAAAAGTTAACTCTTACCTTGCCTTAAACCACACTTCCTTGGGTGCAAACAGAAAAGGGAGGAAGTCCACATAACACAGAAGTAAACTAGGGACTTGGTCAGAAAAGAATTTTCCTCTTACTATCAAGCTGAAAAGCCTAAAGAGGTTAATATAATTCAACTCAACAGTCAGTGGGTATCTATTACACATATGCTCTACAGGTGGCACAAACAAGAGCACCAGACTTGGTCTTTCCTTGCTCTCAAGGTCCTCCGCATCTCGCAGGAGAGAGGTATGGACACCACCAGCTCCTCGGCAGAATGTGCTAAGTGCTAGGCCAGGGTTTCAATCAACATGCCCTGAGATGGGAGCAGGGAAGATCACATTTTACTGTGGGGGAAACATCTGACACTGACATAGGGAACAAGTACAAGTTCTTCTCCGACTTTCTTTTGGAGGCTCTGATCAAAGGGAAGTAGCTCTCCTACTGTTTTGATTCTGCGACTTTATCAAAAATTAAGAAGCCACAGAACTTGATGAGTTCCAGAGAATACAGTCAGAACTGGATATACGCTCCTCTTAGCATCCTCTATAATATTTTCTGCCCTATTTTAAAAGTAATTTAAAAACTGACTCATAAATACAGAAATAGTACATGAATATATTCTTCTCATAAAAAAATTCAGACAAACCATTTGGCAGTTCCTCAAAAAGTTAAACACAGAGTTACCATATGACCTAACAATTCCACTGGGTGCTTTAGAAGGAATGGGATGGGAAACTGATTTCCATACAAATCACCCAAGTATTCATTTTAATTATCACATTAAACTTGTTAAACAAAATGTGTATGTTCACACAATGGAATATTCAGAAAAAAAGGAATGAAGTACATAAATGCTACAACATGGATGAAGCTGGAAAATATGATGCTCAGAAAAAGAAGCTGGACATAAAAGGCCATGTTGTATATGATTCTATTTATATGAAATATCCAGGGTAGGCAAATCCACAGAGACAGAAAGCAAGAGTGGTTGTCAAGAGCTCTGGAGAGGAGGAAACGGAGAGTAACTGCTTGATGTGTGCAGAGTTCCCCCTTGGGTGAGGACGTTCTGCAATTAGATAGTGGTGCTGGTTAGAGACAACTTTGTGAATTATACTGAAAATCCTGAACTGTATATCTAAAAATGATGAATTTTATAGTATGGGAATTATATCTCAATAAAGTTAAAAAAAAAAAAAAAGAAATGAGACATCATAAAGTTGAAGCCCCTTTGACCATCCCTCCCACCCAAGCCCCATAGGTTAGCAATGTTACCAGTTTCGTGGGACTCCTTGTTATAACACTTGTCCCTCACCATGCCTAGCAGAGGTCCCTGCACCCAGCAGGCATTTTAGGCATCTGTTGCACAGTAACTTCCTACAAGGATAAGATAACGCTGTTTTGTTCTCTTCAGGACAATATAGATCCCTTTGTATCCACCATCACACAAATTCATCTGTTTAGGATCAGGCAGCTTTAGAGAGACAGTTTACATTAACACCATGCACATCAGGTGCAGTAACAAAAGAGCATAGCACTTACTGGCTCAAAGCTCACCAGACACAAATCCAGTTAATAGAAAACCCTGATATGGATGTTCCTGCAAATAAGAAGCACATCTTATTGGATGTGCATCTGTGCCCTTGGTTTACAAAGGATATGGAATAGAAACCGAGCTTGGCAAGGCTATGACTTTGGAGCCTACAACAACAAGCTGTAAATGAGTGATTTCTAACTTGGTCAAATCCATCTCAACCGAAGCCTTAGACAGTCTCATAAAAAGACACACACCCAGAACACTGCAATATTGTATTTTTAGACTTTTATTTTTGCAGAGGTTTTAAATCAGAGAGTTCACAAGGTCCCATGAATTAACTTCTCAACACACACACCTGGGACCCATCCTTCAGGGGTTCTGACTCACTTAGAGCAGAACAGGCTGGCATCTACATTTTCTAAAGCTCCCAGGTCATTAGAAAACAGTGTTAGGAAGAGTGGGGTGGGAAACTGGTTTCCATGCAAATCATCTAAGTGTTCATTTAACAATCATGTTAAACTTGTAATAGCTGCCCATCAGAAGACTGGTAGCATAACCCAATTTTACTGAAGAGAAAACCAAGGCTCAAGGATTCACTTTTTAAAGTCAGCCGCAAAGACAGGGCAGCACTGAAGTGTTCTGACTATGCCCCCACACCAGCTAGTCTGTAACTAGTTTAAGTCATTTTACCTGGGCCTCAATATAATGGAGAATAATTGTTATAATACTTTTGAAATACGTCCTAATTTGTGTTCCCTTGTTGACAGAGCAGTTTCTCTTCACCTGCTCCATCTATAAGGTGTCTCCTTACTTGTAGCTAAGCTTGAATTGGAAAGGAGGTTGTGACATAGCAGAAGCCCTCGCCATGGAAGGGGAAGTGAAAGAGAAGCCTGCCTCTTCCCGCCTTCTGGGGAGGGAAAGGGGTAGAACAGGTAAACAAAGACGGTCCTCATTCACACACACCATCCCCATGAACACATTCCTTCTTGTCACCGAAACAGGTTCCACTCAGAGAGCAATGGAACTTCAGAAATACTGAGACTCCAGTTTCCCATACATAACACAGCGGTGGGCTTCAGGGTGCTCAAGTTCAACCTTCCACTCTGTGTCAATATATGTTATGGGAGCAGGGGCTCAGATGTAGCAGCAGTAGGAGACCAGAAAGATGAGCTTGGGGCAGCACTGCTCACTCCCTAAAGCCTGAGCACGGCATTCGGGGCATCTAGAAATTGCTAAGAGACTGGTGGACCAGCAGAGGTCTGTGGTTGGAGCAGTTCTCAGTGTACAAGGACTTTGGGACACATGTCCAGCACCACAGCACCCATAGTGCGTTGCCTCACATCACTCCCAAAGGACAGACAGACCCAGTTACAACTCAACAGACAGCCCCAGGACACATTTCAAACTGGACAACGAAGAGAGGACACCACACAGACATCAATACGGATAGCCACACAGGTACCCTCTCCTCTCCGACCCCTACAAAGAAGAGAGAGTAAGCATTCTCCTGAAGCAGCCAGTAACAGGAATTAAGTATCAACTATTTGCCAGACACTGTTCCAGGTTGGTGAGGATGGCAGTTTAAAAAAATGGCCACAAATTCTCTGATGTTCCATCTACCAAGAAGTTGGGAGTCTATCTCCTCTTTCCCTGAATCTAAGGGCCTGAGATTCCTTTGACCACTGGAGAATGGCAAAAGTATCACTGTGTGACTTCTAAGGTGAGGTCATTAAAAAAGGACATGCAGTTTCCATGTTGGCCTCTAAGATCCTCACTTTTATGGCCCCTGAGCCACCATGTAAGACATGGTCTGATTACTCAGAGGCTGCCATGTTAGGAGGAAGCCCATGCTGCATGTAGAGACCACAGTCAACAGCCCCTGCTACGCGGAGCCTTTGAGTCATCCCAGCCATTGTGACAGTTACATGAGTGAACACCGTTTCAGACGATTCCGGTTCCCAGCAGTTGAGGGACCCTTTGCCATTCAAGTCTTCCCAGATAAGGCCCCAGACATCTGGGAGCAGAAACAAGTCTCTGCCGTGCCCTGTCTGAATTTTTGACCTATGGAATCTGTAAGCAAAGCAAAATGGTTGTTTTACGCCACTAAGTTTTGAGCATGCCTTATCACGTCCAAAGATCTATTACCAAGCAAACGTCACTGGAACAACAGATGGGAACTGACAGAGCAGAAGCAGATCAGTTATATAAAAAGATAGGAAGGGCTATTTTCTTTGATCGTCTAAGCCTGGTTTGAGGCAAATTGCTACCTCTTGCAAGAGACTAAATACATTGTACTACTCTTTTGATTGTTACGAATATCTATTTTATCTACAGCTGTTATAATAGAAAATGTCTCAATTATTTGGAAGCCTCTTAGCAGTCCAAAAAGAATATGGGTTAAGACACCACTCTACTGACTAGATTTTCAGCATGTGGCTGACATTCCCATGATGCCATTCAGAGTTGTCCATGAGCCCATGTTCCTTGGTGCACAGTATACAATAGTCATTCAGTAACTTTGCAGAATGATTGACAAGGTCTGAGGGTACAGGGGAGGGAGATTTCATACAAAGCAAAGGGATCATGGTAATGAAGATGGGATCCTGGGGAGAACAGATGGGGCCACTTGAATCTCATGCTTCATCCTTCCCCATCCACATACCTTCTACAACATTCACTTGCCTATATCTTTAGGTCATTAGTTAAGCTGTTCTCATTACATGAAATGTTCTCCCTTCTGCTTGATGAACTCCTACTCTTTCTTCAAAGCCCAGCTCCACTGTCATTTTCTCTGTAGGTTCTCTGATACTGCCCCACTTTGAATGAAATTAATCCCTCTACTCAACTCTCCTGCAACACTCTCACAACCTCCATTATATTCAGTAAGTTTAGATGTCCATTTTCCTTGATAAACTGTGAGCTACCGGAGAGGAAGGATGATTCCTACTTATCACCTTACCTCCTGCTTGAGTGCCTTTGTGCCAAACACTAGAGGTCAAAAAAAAAAAAAAAAATTGCTGCCTTTGAGGAACCCGTGTAATTTAGGGGAGAGCTCTAAACACACAGACACACAGCACTGTCCTCAGCACTGTACAGAGGTATGGCGGGATGATGTGGGCAGACACATGTCCTTCAGGAGGACAGAGTAGGTGACATTTGAGGTGGTCTTGAAACTGAATTAAGATGAGAAGCCTGCATGGGGGAAATCTATGAAGTCAGAGCTAAAAGGTCTCAGAAGGGAATGGCACCACAAGAGGAACGTCTGCTCAGGTCTGGTCATTTTTTCCTGCCCTACTGCTGGAGAGTCCCTGCTCAGGTCATTCCAAGTTCCCTTTTTTCCACACCCAAAGCCACTCAGGCTTCCCAATTACATCAAAAAAGCACCTATCATCTGATCAAGCAACTTGTTTAAAAAAAAAGTGTCTTTAATATATGAAAATATTCAAATCAGTAGCAATCAAAGAAATCCAAATTAAAACTAGGAACTACTTTTTACCTGTCAAATTGTCAAGTATTTTAAAAGACTGTACTACTTGTTACCAAAGAAAAATCAGGTATCAAAGAAGAATCAGGGAAACCAAAACTCTATCCTTTCTGAGAGGCAATTTCATATGTTAACAAAAACTGTGCAAACAACTGCACGCTTTGAACCAGAAATTCCATTTATAGGAATTTGTCTGAGGATAAAAGTCTTTGCTATAAAGATCATCACAGCATTATTTAAAATAGTGGAAAATAATACACTACCTAAATGTCCAACAACAGAAGAGTCAAATAAACTCGGCAATGCAATAACTAACAGTTACCATTTACAGAGTGCTTACAATGAGACTGGCATTACCATTGCAGCAGAATTGGCAAATAGAACCCACAGCTAAAAACAGAGAGGAGGTAAGTTCTCCACAATGTAAAGAAAGCAGTCAATAACTTAGGTTGGGCTAATTCAAGAATTTATTAAGAAGCTATAGTATGAAACCTTTTAATCCAACCATCATCCGTGCCTCTGCACTGCCTGTCCCCCAAGACAGTCGCAAAAGAGTACAGATGGGGAGGGGAACCTCGGGTCCCTTGACCTAGTGGGTTGTGCTGTCGTGTGGGGTGCTGCTCTCCCTAACCCCACAGTGAGCTCCTCTAAGAGAATCAGTTACAGAGAACAGGAGTGTCACTCACACTCACACACAGAGAGAAAGAAAAGAAAAGAAAAGAATCGGGACAAGAATTTTTAAAAATTGTAATGCCTGGTAAATATCTGCTCAGGCAGCTGATTTACAGGTCTGCCCTGGACCATTCTGGGCAGGGGAAGGAGAAATCAAGTGAGAAGGGGCAGCAATGCTATTCTCTCACTGTTTGGCATGGATATGAGTCCCCTCGGTCAAGTAGTCTCACTGAAACTGATGGCCTTAAGCCCTCCTGACAGGTCCCCACCCAAGAGGGCTGTCCACTGGGCACAAGTGGACCCCAGAGATGGGGTACCCAGAGAGAGGGGTTGGCCTAAAAGAAGGTTGGAGACCATGAGTGGGAAAGCCTATCCTCTAAAGAACTCACAAGCATGGGGAGTGCTCAAAAGCAGTGCTGGTCAGGCAACCAGTAAAAGCCATCATGGAGGACCCAACAGCAGCTATTTAAGAAATGTTTATCCCTGACCCTCTCTCTCTTGCCAATCCCTACACACCAGAACCACTGGAGCCTAGGAGAGAGCAGGGAAGAAGTACCCCAGACAAACCATAAGTCCTCCCAGCCCGACACTCTCCAAGGTGAGGAAGAGGGAAGAGGAATAGAAAAGTAAACCAAACCTACCTTTTCACACTTCACATCCCCAGAGCCACAAGTCTGGGCACTAACAGGAGTAGGAAAAGCTTTCAATTAGATATGGTGAAATTTTACAATGGTGGACTTCCAATAACCCAGCGTGACCAGAAGGTTGTGGATTCTGGCCAAGGTATCATCAAGGGATGTGTCCCCTAGAGGAGAGGGAGATTTTGACAAAGTGTAGTTGGAAGTTCATAGTTTCCCCTCTTGGAGTTAAAATTATTCAATTAACTGGTTAAAGTTACCATTCCACTTCACAAATTAGGAAATGAAAGCTCTGAAAGATTAAGAAAGTTCTACACTGGAATTTGACAACAACATTGTAAAATGATTATAAATCAATAAAAAATGTTATATTGTTGTTCAAAAAAAAAAAAAAAAGAGAGAGTTGCTCAAACCCACAAAGCACAGGGGAGTCTTAGTTTGGATTCCAACCCAAACTAAGAGCCAACCTTATAGCTCATGCCTTTTACAGTCTTACCAGGATTTTTCAAACAGGGCCCAAAGACATATCCCCCGGGATCTGCAAAGCCACTTCAACATTTTTTTCCCCAGGGTGATCTTAAAATACATAAGTATAGTCTCAATCATCTGAATGATCATCTTACAAATGAAAGTTGCTCCTTGATTACCAGTATTTGCATTTATACGATGTTAAGTATTAAGTTCTCCAAGTTTCATATGCTAATGATTAATGAGAAAGAAGGACAAAGGTGACTGTATAAAAACAATATGATCATACTAATGAAAACTTTGCTATACAAACCAAAGTTTCTCTGTAGTTGAAACAAAGAAAAGAATGGGATGCAGAACAGAGAAGCTCCATAGAAATAAGGGCCACATTCACATTTTAAGCAACAATTTAAGTTTCCCCAAAATATCCACTGTTGTTAATGTGAATTATGTTGGTTCTGAAGTTAATCATAAATTTGTTTTGGTTTTATAATTGTAGAAGGGCTATAAGTACACATTTATACCTCAGAATTTTTGCTTATAGACATTTGGGTAACATAATAATAAAGATAACTTAATTCAGCATCAAGAAACTGTAAAAATGTTTGTTTAAAGCGTCCTTACATTACACATGCTTGGGAAGTTCTGTGTTATGTCATTCTACCTAAGCAACCATTACAAGCCATGTCTTGAAAAACTGTTTGTGACACAAGGAAGTATTTTCAATGCTATATTAATTTAAAGAACACAAAAGGTGGTACAATCTTGCTCTAATTCGTAAAATACACAAAGCACATATAAACATTAAAAAAAGACACTAGGAAATACACTAGAGTGTTAACAATGTTTATGCTATAGTAGGAGTATTACAGGTGCTCTTTATTAACATTGCTATTTGCTTTTTTGTACTATTCTGTATTTATAATAACTTTACCATAAGATGGAAATTCAAGCATTGTGAAAAAATTCAATTTTTATAGCCTATGTCATCAAAGTTCCCAAAACCTGCTGCTAAAAGAAAAAAAAAATTGCACTTTCAATCCAATTCTAGCTCAAGTTCTTTCTTCTCCAAAGAGATGTAACCAATTCTAAAGTGATATTTGGTCAAAACTTAAAAGTATACAAAGTCCTAGTCAACCAATAACTTATTGTGCTTTAGGAAGCAGGGCTGCAAGGATGAGCAAAGGTCATGGTACACTCCACTCTGGGGGAAGCACAGCATAAACCGACAGTCAGTCAGTGGTACTAGGGCACAGAGATGCAGGAGTGTGGAGAACAGGTTCTATTACTTATTTTGATGGTGAGGGTGGGGTAGGAAAGGTTGCCACAAGGTGACAGTTGAACTGAGTCCTAAGAATGAATGAGGAAATGGGTGCAGAAAGGTGAAATGGCAGATTCCCCAGCAAGTAGAACCTAGACATAGGTCTTAGGACACCAAGCTCACTGACCATACTAGACTAATCCCTCCTGGGCTCTCGCAACACTAGTCTTTGCCATTTGTACTGCTTGCCGTTATAATTCAAGCTGCTTCCCCAATAAGAATGTAAACCCAGAGGGGACTACTATGTACACTGTAGACTCTTACTATTTATTAATGACAGTATCTTCAGACAGACTTCTAATGGGCTTTAAACTCGGCACCCTTTAGCCTTTGTTGGCATGCAAAAACTATATATCCATCTAGCCCATACACATTTTATTCCTCTAGAAAAAATGTATCAAAAGATCAAAGCCACAGACTCATTCCTACAGTCTCCACAAGAAAATTAACCTCCCTACTATCGTATTTAAAACACAGCCCCTTCCCTTGCTTCTGCAAACCAGCAGAGCTCCAACTGGCATGTTCTTCCAAGGCAGGCTAAGGAAAGGTGTACAGATTGCCTATTCAAGAAAACCTTCCAAGTGCACCGCAGTGCTAGTTAATGATGCCTAAGTGTTGTGGCTCACCAGCTGGGGTGATACTCTCAGACGATGTTTTGCCTGTATCACAGAATGGGCCTGTGCTGTATATAGCTGTGAATAATTGTTAGTAACAAATGTCTAACCAGGGGAAATGTGAACACAAGGTAGGGTACATTCACACACATATTCTATGTCTAGAATTTGCTTCAAAAGACTCCAACAATGAAACAGTAAAAGGGATAGATGAAACCAATGTGATAAAATCTTAATATTTGAAATTGTGTGTGTGTGTGACCAACCCCAAAACAATAAGCACCCCTTAATGCTCATGTGGGTTTCCAGATACCATTTTTTACTAGAAGAAAAGAACGCTTTGAGGAAATGGTTAATTCCAAGTCTGGGTCAGGAAATGTACAAGATAAGCCTGGAACCTCTTGTCATACCAGACAACAAAGAAATGATCAAATACAAGTAAGGTCATGTCAAAAGGACTCAGAAGCCAACTTGAACAGGCTCACACTGGCTAAAGATTGTTCAACATGAGCATCAGTAAGAATAAAACCAGAACAGGTTCAAACACATCAAATATGTAGAAATATGCCAGCTCAGGATACCAAAAAATATCTTAATTGATCACTTTGAAGGCTACTAAGGAGCCCACTCACTATTTTGACAACTGGTAGATACATAAAAGAAGCAAGCATAAAGCTGGGGAAGGGGTAGCTGTAAAGCATAAATGACAGTGACTTCAAGAGGACCTTGCTTACAGCTGGTGTCAGACAAGTGGCACAAAGCCTATACCAAACTCTAAGAGAGATGCTCACACTATCATGTAAAGTGCCCGGTGTGAGAATTCCAAACCGGAAGTGAAAAAAAGTGCCATGGAAACAAGCCACAAAGAGAGCCCAAACAAGCCACTTTGGTGGGGCCTGGAAGGTAGGAGACATCAGAGCCTTAAAGGGTTACCACTCACTGGGATGTCTTTACATTTTAAGCCGTTCTCAAACATTGGCTCCAGAACCTCACACTGATCTTTACATCCCTTAGCATACACATATTTTTTAGGGACTGGTCAGTGTCACCAGTTGACACAATTCCCCATGTGGTTTCATTTTCTTTCCTTGAGATCAGGTGACCCTTGAGATGTTCCTTTCAGGAAAAATTAACTTCCTAGAACCAGATGTAGTATCTAGCTCGGGAATTCCACCTGCATTCTGACATTGTAAACTTCAGGCCTGACCCAGACTTAAAAGGGATGTGAAGAGAACCACACTCATATTCAAAGTTCCTATGAAACAATTAACAAATATAAACAAACATCGGCCCCAAATGCCACATCCCCCAATATTAAAATCCTACTCTGGGCGAGATATTGTGCCAAGATTTCTGTCACCTGTTATCTAGTAAATTCTCAAATCCAGTAAAGTAAGATGTATTACTCCATCTTTTACAGACAAGGAGGTAGGCTCAGAGAATCACATCATTTGCTCAAGGACCCAAAGTCCCTTGAAACACTAAGACAGAGCTCTTCTGAAGATAAGCAATGTCAACACAACATTGACATTTCACATTGAAGGAGTGGCTGAGAAGCAAAGACTTACTGAATTAGACTGATGCTCTTCATTAATAAATGTCACCCTACCATGTAAGGCCTTTTATGGTCTATCTCCTTAGCTCACCACTCACTTTTTTTTTTAACTGAAGTACAGTCAGTTACATTGTGTCAGTTTCTGGTGTACACCATAATGTCCCAGTCATGCATATATGTACATACATTCATTTTCATATTCTTTTTCATTAAAGGCTATTACAAGATATTGAATATAGTTCCCTGTGCTCTACAGAAGAAGTCTGTTCTTTATCTATTTTTATATATAGTGGTTAACATTTGTAAATCTCAAACTCCCAAGTTTACCCCTCCCCACCCCCTATCCCCAGTAACCATAAGATTGTTCGCTATGTCTGCGATCTACTCACTTTTCAATCCCCTTTGTGATTTCTACTATAGACTCATCCACTCTGGATGGATTTTCACTGCTTCCCACATCCCATGTGCCCTGCCTCTTTCCCACTTTATCTGTCACAGTCCTTTCTAGGTCTTAATGTTTTGAGTTCAACTCACATTCCCGCTTCCTACTCCAGGAAGCTCTTCTGTCTTTTCTTGTGCTCAGAACTCTTGCCTTCACAAAATTTTCTGCCTAGACCACATAACTCCATATAAGGACATTGCTGTTTCAGATGTATACCTCTGATCTCCCTAGCCTACAGATTCCTTGAAAGCAGAGTTGAGTATTGATTTATTCCCTTGGGAAGGGAAAGAGTACAAAATATACTCTATAAATATATGTCAACATTAATTTGGATGCAGGCAACAGCTTGTTAAGGAACCTATATTTCTCAGCATTTCTCATAAGTTTGAGGTTACCATGTTCTATTATCCCCTTCAAGCTAGAGAAAGGCCAGCTAGAAACAGAAAGCCATGTCAAAGTTGTTTCATTAAGCAAAGTAGCAGCATGTGTTCCTACTTTGCACAATTTCACTGCCTCTGGTCCTTAGGTCCCTGAGAGAACATTCCATTATCATTCAAGGCTGTGGAGATTCCACCCTGTCTTTTCTCTTGGATTAGAAGTATTAGCAGGGACAAGTACTAACAAATGAGGAAGTTTTTTTCTAACATGTAGAAAAATACACATAACATAAAATTTACCATCTTAACCTTTTTTAAGTGTACAGTTCAGTGGCATTGACTATTCACATTGTGCTACCATCACTACCATCCATCTCAAGAACTTTTCATCTTGCAAAACTAAAACTCTGTACCCATTAAACAGTAGCTCCCTATTCTTTCCTCCTCCCAGCTCCTGGCAAGCACTTTCTGACTCCATGAATTTGACTCCTCTAGGTACCTCATGTAAGTGGAATCACATATTTGTCCTTTTGTGATTGGCTTATTTTACTTAGCATAATGTCACAGAGGTTCATCCATGTTGCTAAAAGGAATTTCCATGTGGTTATCTGTCCCAGGAACTGAGACCAGACAGAGCACTTGTTTAAATACTCACATAATCTCTTGGAATAAAGTCCTGGCTGCCGAAGATGGCCTAGAAATAAGTCTTAAATTCTCTCTAGTTTCTGAAGACCTCCTCCTCTCCTGTCCTTCTCCCCCCTTAGCTTTACTGAGATATAATTGACATAGAGCACTGTGTAAGTTTAAGGTGTACAACATGTCGATTTGATACATTCATATACTGCAATACGATTACCACTGTAGCATTAGCTAACGCCTCCATTCACATCATATAATTAGCTTTTTTTTTTTTTTTGTAGTGAGGACATTTAAGATCTACTCTCTTAGCAAATTTCAAGTGTAAAATACAGTGTTAACTATAACCATAATGCTGTGCATTAGATCTACAGAAGTCATTCATCTTCTAACTGGGAGTTTACACCCTCTGGCTAACATATCTTCAATCTCCCTGCCCCGCAGCCTCTGGTAACCACCTTTCTACTCTCTATTTCTACAAGTTTGGCTTCCCTTAGGTTCCACACAAGTGATATCATACAATATTTTTCTTTCTCTGACTTATTTCACTAAGCATAATGCCCTCAAGGTCCATTCATATAGTAGCAAGCAGCAGGATTTCCTTCTCTGTCATAGCTGAATAATATTTCATTGCATATATATACCATCTCTTTATCTATTTATTCATTGATGGACATGTGGGTTGTTTCCTTATCTTAGCTATTGTGAATAATGCTTCAACAAACACTGGGGTGCAGATACCTCTTCAATATTCTATTTTCACTTTCTTTGGATACATACTCAGAAGTGGAATTGCTGGATCATATAATAGCTCTATTTTTAGTTTTTTGAGGAATCTCCTTACTGTTGTCCATAGTGGCTGCATCAGTTTGCATTCTGACCAACGGTGCACAAGGGTTCCCTTTTCTCCACATCCTCGCCAATATTTGTTATCTTGTCTTTTTGACATGGCCATTCTAACAGGTGTGAAGTGATATCTTTTTGTGGTTTTGATTTGCATTTCCCCATTGACTACTGATGTTGAGCAACTTTTCATGTACTGTTGACTCTTAGTATCTCTCCCCTGTTCTTACTAGCCCACATGTTCTCTCTTGCCTACCTCTCCAGTCTCAGAGCCCACTACTTCCATGATCCCGCTGATAGTTTAGCAACACCAAACTGTTTCTAGTGTCCCTGCACACACCATGCAGGTTCTTGACATCTGGCCTCCACTGTCACTGGTCTCTCTCACTCTCCTCTTGGCTTACTTCTAGTTAGGGCCACCTCTTCAGGAAGCCTTTTCTTTTTCTTCGTTGTAGTCCCAGAAGTTGAGTGCTTGGCACAGAATGGATGTTGATAACTTACTGAACTAAATTATATTTGATACATTCACATTCTCTGTTGAGAAGACAAGTTTAAAGAAAACTTCAAGGTTAATGGGATTATAGGTAATTTTTATTTATACTTCAGTATTGTTCCAATTTTCTCATGGTATGCTGACTTTTCAAATTGACCTTTTATAAAAATTTAAGAATAATCTGATAGAATAAAGTCTTGAGGAATCAGTCTACCAGATTTGAAGATTTATCAAAAAGCTAGAGTTACCAAGAATATGTTGTATTTCAGGGAGATAGACACATGGAATAACAGATCACTACAGAGAACCCAGAAACAGACCCACACAAATATGCCCAAATGACTTATGACAATGGTGCAAACATAATTCAATAAAGGCAACATGGCCTTGTCAACAAACAGTGCTGAAGCAATCAGACATCCATTGCCAGATAAATAATAATAAAAATAAATTAAAAATCTCAATCTAAGTCTCACACCTTATATAAAAATTAAAACAGATCATGGATGTAAGTAAAAATATATAAAATCATTAAATATTTAGGGGGAAAAGGAGAAAATCTCTGCAACTGGGCTAGGCAAAGAATTCTTATACTTGTACATCCTATAAAATGGAAAATTGATAAAATGGACTTCATTAAAAAAAAAAACTTTTGCTTTGTGACTCTGCTAAGTAGATGAAAAGACAAGCTTCAGTCTGGGAGAAAATATTTGCCAACCACATATTTGACAAGATCTGGTATACATAAAACTCTCAAAACTCATCAGTAAAAAAAAAAAAAAAAAAAAAAAAAAAAATCTAAATAAAAAATTTACAAAAACTTGAAGAGAGACATTTGACCAAAGAGAATATACACATGACAAATAATAATATGAAAAGATGTTCAACATCACTGGCCATAGGAAGATGTAAATTAAGACCAACAGGTGAACTTTTAAACTAATGAACATAATTAAACATCCATACCATGGACTATTACTCAGCAGTAAAAAAAAAAAAAAAAAAAAAAAAAAAAAGAATGAACTAGTGATACATGTAACAACTTGGATGAATCTCCAGAGAATTATGCTGAATGAAAAAGCCAATCCCCAAAAGTTGTGTACTTTATGAATCTATTTATATAACACTCTTGAAATAATAACACATAAAAATGGAGAATAGATTAGTGATTGTCATGGTTTAAGGATGTGGTGGGTGTGAGATGGTAGAGCACAAGGCTATAAAAGGGCGACATAAGGGATCATGTGCTAATGGAAATGTTCTCTATCTTGACTGTATCACTGTTAATATCTTGATTACCACATTGTACTATAGTTTTGCAAGACGTTACCATTAGGAGAAACTGGATAAAGAGTATATGGGTTCTCTCTACCATTTTTACAACTAAATTGCTTCTGCAATTACCTCAAAATAAAAAGTTTAATTTTTAGAAAAAGCTTAGGCTTTGGGACAGAACTAGGTAACGCTGGGCAAGCCACTTCCCTTCTCTAAGGGCTAAAAGGATTAAATTAAGAGATCAATGGTCTAAGCATAGTGCCTGGCACAGGATAAGTGCTCAAGAGACAGCTATTAAAATGGTAAGAGTCATGGCAGTGGGGATGGAGAAGTATATAAAAAATATACTTAGATGATAGCACTAATACATTTTGGTGAAAGATCAGATGTGGGATAGTACATGGCGGGGAGTCAAGGATGACTTCCAAGTTTCTCACTTGAGAAAGTGGGTGTTCAGTGGCACCATTTATTGCACAGATGTGGGATGGAAAAGAAAGGAATAAATAAGAGTTTAATTTTGGGTGTGGTGACCTTATGTTGCCTGGGAAACATTAAAGAAGGAATGCCCAATTAACAACTATATTTGCAAGTCTGGCGTCCAGAACACACCTCTGGGATGGAAATTTAACTTGATGATGACCAGCATGCAAATGATAACTGAAGTCAGGAGAATGAATGGGATCTCCAAGGTGGAGAAAAGAGAC
Organism: Camelus bactrianus; assembly: GCF_048773025.1. Lineage (NCBI taxonomy): Eukaryota > Metazoa > Chordata > Mammalia > Artiodactyla > Camelidae > Camelus > Camelus bactrianus. The sequence continues at coordinate 51,961,628 of NC_133548.1, forward strand.
CACAGCCACTGTATCTATAAAGGATCCTCAATCTTTAAGGACTGGATAGAAGGTCAGCCTAGCAAAGGGGCCAAAAAGGGAGAAAAACCAGTGAAATGGTATCACTCAAGACTAGAGGAATGTGCTTCAAGAAAGAGCAAGTGGTCCACTGTAATCAGGCAGTGAAGAAATAAAATAAGGAGTGAAAAATACACCTCTGAATTTAGTGACCTGGGTGTCACTGGTGCCTTTCTGAGGCAGAGGAAGAATGTCACCTGCCCTATCAGTAAACAAAGGATGCTGTGGCCATCAAGCCATCAGCCACTGCTGCTGTCCCTCCACACTGCCCTCCCCCCTCGCCCCTCCCTGACTATGTACCCTGAGGGTATTCAGAATGGAGAAAAACAGGATACTGGCCAAAGATACTTAAGGTGCAAATCAAAGGAAAGATTCCAATGAGCTCAGCTCTTGTATCCTCCCATACATAGAAAAGTCAGGTTAAATTCATTAACTTGAGATGTCTGGCTTTCTTTCATTAACAGTAATCTTTTGACATTCTGACTACCTGGTTTTTGTTGCAAAAACTCCTATATATCCTGGCTCCTCCCTTACATCTCCAGAGCAGACCCTCAGTGCCATCTCAGAGGCTATCTTTCAGGCTTAAGCCCTCAGAAAGTCTGCTGAATAAAACACAATTCTCAACTTTTAGGTTGTAGGCTTTTTTTCTTTTCTTTTTCTTTTCCTTCAGTCGACACTGGGAATAACTTTGGTGAAATGACAAAGTAGGTTTCAGATTGGAGCCCACTGAGAAGCAAGCAGGAGAAATGGAGAAGAGTACAAGCAACTATTAACAAGTTTAGCCCTAAAGAAAAGGAGAAAGCACAGTGAGAAGGAAAGGGTGTGATACTGAGGGAGAATTTTATTAAAAAGGAAGCATGTTTAAATGTTAATGAAAACAAACAGGTACAGGGAAGAACCTGAAGATTCACGACAGAAAGAGTAAGAATGATCTGAATGGGCAGGAGAAAATATGTTCCACAGTCCACGGAGCAGTGTCAGCCCAGTTAGAAAGGGCACCTCATCTACTCTAAGAAGACAGAAAAAAGAAAGGAACCATGCAGATACAGGTAAATTTGGAAATCTGGTCACAGCATGTGACCTAATAGATTTAATTTTCTTTGTGAAGGGGAAGGTAAGGTCATACACTAAGATTGAAGGGATGGCTTAACTTTTATTCCCAGTATCTAATCCAGTGCTTGGGACACAGGTATTTAATAAATAAGCTTATTCTAAAAATAAAAGAAAAACAAACAGCTTCCTTAATTCGGTTGTTCTTTAGAATTGATACACAACTTTCTTCAAATTAGCCACTAGGGGGCGTTGCTGCTGCCACTCTTTCCCCTTAAATCTTTTAACCCACTGAAATTAATAGAAAATTACAGGGCACTGTATGTCACAAAATATGTTCTTCCTCAAGAAAACCTGGCTTCAGCTTTATATACATGTATAGGTGCGTGTTCTCACATATGCATGTGCATGAACACACTCATATACATGCATATTGTGGTATGATGGGAGGGCTGTTCCTTCTGCCAGCCAACCACTGCAATCATACCATGATGCCCCAGAGGTAATACCATTTTCCAGAGGTCATTTTTTGTAATTCCTCCAAGGTACACGGTAAATACTGAACAGACCTTTTACACTTTCTTACAATTAATAAATTAGAAAAGCCATTGATGAAAAAAATCCCCAAAGATAATCCCTAGTTACATTTGCCATCGCTTCTTTCAAGTTGTTTTTCTACCCCTACACCTACCTCCTCCCCACATTAAATAAGGTTAAAAAAATTAATATTAACTACTTGTAATTTATTTCATAAACTCCTTTCCCCCTTATTTCAGATGTTTGATACATTCTTATAATGAAGATTTATTGATCTATAATACCACATGGCTATTATAGATACCAGAAGAAGCAGCAATTTGGGGGTGTGTGTTTAGCAATGGAGCTAGGAAATACTTGTTTCTTAATTTGGTTCTAACAAACTTGGGCTAATGAACAGAGTTCTAACTTAAAACAGGAATTCTCAAAACCCCCAAAGAAAAGACAATGCAAAGTAAGACTGTTCCCCAAGAGTTTAGGGTTACACAAATCAGCTCAGTTTCAATTTAGGGAACTGAACTTCCACAGTGGGGGAGACTTCCAGTCATACCAACGGAACACATCACACCCTGGACTAAGAAAAGCTGTTACTAGTTTGGTCTTATGGGCTGGAGCTGATGGAGGGAGATGGGAAACAGCTGAGGTCATCTTATAACTGTAGGGTGTCAAGCACTTCAAATGGGGGGAAAAGGTGCTTGACCCCAAAGCCTCTAAACTTGGTTGGGAACAAAAATATCCATGAAATGGATCATAAAGAGAGTCTGAATGATACAGTTGAAGTAGTCATCAGTAAAATGTAGCTACAGTGTCAAACTGTTTGCAAATGTTTCAAAAATAGTTTCAAGGTTGCTTAGAGTAGTGTTCTAATTTGACAATTAACAGTCACATTTTTACTGGATACTTTATTCCACTAGCTGGTATAGTATTACACTTTTATTGATAGTTTTCAGAAGCTCTTTGTTGTCAGAGGCTTTTGTTTTTTTGCTTTATATTTGTAAAAACATGAACAGCAAATTAATCTTCCTTAACCTAACACAAAAATTCACCTTCCCTAATGAACAGACACAACCCACAAGAGGCGAAAACTTTTTTCCTCAGTAATTCTAATTCATCGGCTACATGGAGATCCCTGAAAAAATGAGCTTTAAAACTGAAATGAACACTTCATTGTCTTATCTCTACTATATTTAAAATCTACGTCCACTAACAAAAGTCATGTGCTAAATCCTTATGTTTCCCCTCACCCCCAGCAAATGATCTAAATAAGAGCCTACTTTCATTTACATACAGTTACACTCTGCAACAACAACACTTCCTTTGAAAAACAGAATGTCACTTCCTCAATCCAGAGGCCAGAAGTCCCTTGGTTCTGATCTGGGGAGCCAAGACAGGAAACTCTGGTAAGCTTTTGCCTCTCCCCCCATGGACAGCCACTAGTGCAGCTGACAGAGGGCAGGGTCTATTCAGAGCTCCCTTGATGCACTGCAGCTGGAAGGCAACAGCTCACTTCCATGCTGTGGGAATGATCCCAAAGACTCCAGCACCACGAGTCAGTTTAACAAGGGCATTTCACAGGAAGGGAAGAGGAAAGGATGGGAGACCCAGACATGTTTTAGCGACATTACTTCCATTTGCAAATTTATGTGACTAGCCCAGAGCTGATTTCAGCCAAATCTCAGTAATTGCTATCGTCTTGTACTTTGACCCCACCAAGCAAGGCATCTTCTGGTGGACAGAAAAGAAAGCCAGACCTCCTCACCGTTCAGACCAGGCTGTACCACCTTCCCCATGCTGTTGCTAGCTTCTCACTTAGAAGGGGGAGGCTGTCACAGCAATTTCGGTAAACACTGTCGGTTAGCACCACCTGGCAACTGAGAACCTTGATCTCTCCCGACCCCAGACACCAAGGACTACACAACACAAAACCGGGCCAGTTATAGCAGACCAAACTGCAGTGTCACCATCGTGGGGTGGGGTGAGGGGGATGCATGTGAGAGACATACAGAATAAAGGGAAAGAAGGGGGACAAACAAGTGAGTCACTTAATACAAGGGCTGCACATGCCGCTGACGCTGCCCATGATGCAGAGGCTGTGGACTGGAAGGAAGCGGGCGGCCACCGGGAAAGGCGGGCAGCGAAAGGGAAGGGGTAAAGGGTATGAGGCGCCTCGCCCTCTGTGGGGGGCTGGCCTGCACAACCCCACAAGCCTACGCCCCCCTTTCCCTCCCACTCGCCCAACCCCACGGGCTGAAGCCGCTCGGGGTTACTACGGCCCCCCAGCCCCAGGAATCAACTCTTTTCGGTCTCCAAAAACAATACAAACTTCAATACTGGATTTAGTTCACAGGGAGGCTGGCTAGGGAGGCGCCGCCGCCGCGACCGCCCCACGGAGAAGCAGCCGCAGCCTCTACCTGCCCGCCCGCCCCGCCCCTCGGCGGCGCACCTGTGACAGGTGTGCAGGTGCCCCACACAGCCCCAAGCCGTGGGGTGCGCCGGCCGCGCCTCGCCCCCCGGAGGCCTCCGGGCCCGCCCTCCCCGTCGGCGCGTTCCTCCCGGAGCCCCCAGCTCCTCCGCAGGCCGCGGGGCGCCCCCCGCCCGCACCCCTGGCGGCCGCACCCGCTCGCCGCCCGCACTCACATAGCGCCTCAACTTCTTCTCCGGGGGCGATTTCCTGAGCCAGCCGGTGCACACCACGTCGCCGCCGCCGCTCATGCTGCCGGCCGCTTGGAGTCCGCCGCGGGGTCGGCGGACAAGGGCGCGGGCGGGGGCCGCTGGGTCAGCCGGCCAGCCGTACGCAGCTCGAGGGGGAGGGGAGGGGCCGGGACGGCCGGCCGCCGCGGGACGAGGACGAGGCGGCGCGGCGCGGGCCCGGCTGCCTCGCGCGCGCCCGCTCTCCCCGCGCGTGCCCGTGGCCGCGCGCTCTCCCACCCCAGGCGCGGTGAGGGCGCCTAGGCAGGAAGGGCGGCGCGCGCTCGCCACGCCCACAGCCCGCCGCGCCCCCGGGCGGGCCGCCTTCAAAGACGCAAACACCGCCTCGCGCCTTTGGACCCGAGAGGCCCGAGGTTCACGAGGACTCTCGCGGCCGGCCGTGCCCCCGGGTCTTGCTTTTTTCCCAAAGCCTCCAGCAGCAAGCGTGGGTCGGGGGGGGGGGACGACCGCGCCCCTGGTGGGAGTGGGGGTGGGGTGGTGGGAAGGCACTACGCGCCCTTGATCCCAAAATCGATTTTTCACAGAGGGTCGTCAGGAAGGGACCCGATGGCTGTTCTCGTTTCCTATCCATTTCCCCGAGTTTCAGGTTTCAGCAGGTCTGGTTCTGGCTGAAATTAGTGATCCGCTTCCCAGTAAGAGTTTCATTAACTCTCTCACCCCCTTGGCGAGAGGAGAGAAAACGGACTACTGCGTGCTGAGCGTTTACAGTCCTTGCTTATACGACTCTCTTCACAAATCTACAAATTGGGCGGGCAGTATTATTCCCATTTTACAGATAGCCCAAGGCCCCGAAACGTGTGCAATGCAATCAAGTTTCTAATTCTGGGGGTGGGGTTGGAGTGGGGGTTGGTCCTGCTCAATCTTCCATTTAAAGTGAGAGAATTGCTGCATATCAATTCAGGGTCCTCTCATTACCAAGATATAAAGTCCAGCTGGCTCTCACACTGCCTCTGGGAAAAACAATTTAGAAGAAAATTCTTACGATTTGCACTATCAAGGAAGCAAAAATGAGCTAATGGACTATTTCATAGTGAACTGGAAGGCAAGGTGGTGTAGAATAAGAAATTGGGGTCAAAGTTCCCCAGAGCTCCAACTCACTGACACAAGTTTTGAGAACTATCTGGGGCTCCTATGATATAGATACCTCTCTCACTGCGTTGTGGTGAGGTTTAACTGAGACAAAGCAATGTGGAAGCACACACCTGACAAATCCAGCACCTCAGGGGTAGGGTAGAGGCAAATAAGAAGGAAAAAAAAAAAAAAAAGCAAAACCAGAAGACTTTGGTAAGGGCTCTTTTCAACTCACAACGTACCTTTATAAGCAGCATGAAAAGGTAGGTCCTCCCCACAACTTCTTTTAAAAGTGGATAGTAACCCATTATATCAATAGGGAACCGCTCCCATCAGATGAGGAGAACCAGCAGCATCTTGCACTCCCCATACAACTTTAGACTAAGACTATTTTGTTTATTTCCCCGTCTCTGTGCCGCAAAGCTAGTTGTTTCACACAGTTGGACATCCTTCTGATTTTACAGATCTTGGCTGGCTTGGGGAAAGCTCAGCCACTTCAGTCAGTTTGTAAAAGCTAATCCTTTGCTATATGCTTAGCTCTTTAAGCACCCTGAGGGGTTGAGATCAGCAACCTTGGACCCAGTATTTCCCTGACTTTCTTCACTATCCAATGTGCTGTAAAATCAGAACCAGAATATAGCTGAAACCAGAGCCACTGAGTCTTCCAATTTAGGGATCCTTAAGCCACATAAAAGGGCCACCACCAGAATTATGGCCGTTTTAACCTCTGGCTTTAAGTACCTTAAAACCCTGTGAGACAAATATCAAAATAAAGCCTGCCAAATCAATCAGGAGGCAGACTCCCAACCAAAATAAAGCATCCTCTGACTTCATTCACGTCTGAGTCATGGTGCCAAGTCCCAGGGACTGCAGAGTCTGAGAAATCTGCATGGTTTGTGATGCAAGTCAGCCATACACAGGCCCTAGCTCCCTAGAAGAGTAGTCTTCTATTATGTATCTCTCAATAGTTACATGATCTAAGACTGACTGGGAGAGTGTTCAGCAAGGTTGGGGGTTGGGCTGCAGTCTGCAAGAAACTCTTTAGGATCTTACTGTTTAGCAAAAGACACCGCCTTCCATGTTGTTATTTATAATTACATGTGAAAACAGAAGTTTGATGTTTTGAGGCCAATGACAGGAGGGGCCTTGAAATACAACACAAGAGGATCAGCTTCAGAAATGTTCTCTGAACATACCCCTCCTTTCCCAAAGGTTAGAGGAAGGGGGTCATCTTGGTGCTCTCCCCGCCCCGACCTATTTCATTACTAACCTGCCAGCACCCAGCTCAGGCTGTACTTCGGAGGGACTGTTCCTGAGGTCCCTTGGGGCACCCCGGTGCGGCTCAGTCTTCTGAGCCTGAGGTATGTTCCAGGCCTGGAAACGGCCTTCAGACGAAACATACCTTACTGGGTCTTTACTAAGTCCTCTCCACTCCCTTCTCTCTCTTTTTTTTAATGCTCACTGGGGTTCACTGTGAAGAGATGGAAAACAAATCGATTTATTTACATGAAGATAGGCGCCATCTATCGGAACTAGTTGGGACGACAGCCCCCACAAACCCTGTGAGGACAAGTATCACTAGTCTATAATTAAAGGCAATTTTGATTAAAGACCACCGGTATTTCCTGGGGGAATTAATGACCGGCTACAAAAAGCGCTTTGGGCCATTAATTCTATATTCTCGTTAAGTCCCCAGGAAATGATCCATCTTATGAGGGTTTCTCTGGGGGTGCATTGCAGAGATTAGAGAAAGCATAGGCACATTTTGCTCCCGCCCCTCCCCCCACAAAGCCTGCGTTCTAAAGGGTGCGCTGTGGCTTTGAGTGTCGTCAGCGACAGCCTGCATCCGTGCCTGTCTGGGAGCTGAGGGTTTGTGGCCGGCGGCAGGTGCATGGCTGGTGGAACGCTCCCAGAAGCGAGTTGGAAGGGCTGGAAGGAGAGCTGTCCTCAACGGCACACCAGGCTGGGTGATTAATACCGCCCACGCCACGCCTGACGTCAGTGATCAGACTGGAGGTGGGGATGGATGTTTGTGTCCTAGCCCTTCTGCCTTTTCTCCCTTTCAATTTAGTTGACAGGTTAATTTCAGAGCTGAGTGCTGCTTGCCAAAGTCAGTATGACCAGCTGGGCCACCTCAGCTGGTGACTTTCAGGACACTTCTCTCAGGCATGTTCAGCTGTGTACCTCTTTAACCCCTGGTTGCTTTGAGCCCACTTGGTTTCATCAAATTACTCCAACTTACTCAAATCAACTTTTGGCATCTGGTTGGGACTAAGATCTGGAAGTGGGCTGGGGTGTGGTTGAAGACCTAATTGGGTTTCCTCCCTGTCTGTGGCTTCTAAGTCTGAGAATTGCTTGACATTAAACCCAGTAAGAGACATTTTGCAAATAAACTTTCTTAAAGAGAAAAGTTTCAGCAAGTTGCTTCCCAGTTTCTCAGAAAGAGAACCTGTGCTAAAGGCTTTGGGGCAGTTAGGCTCTTGGGACATACCTGCTGACAGTGGCGGAGGTGGTGACATCATGGTATTCACAGATCATGCTGCAACATCAGTGATCATACACTGCCAAGAACAAAGACTGTCAAGATCCCTGGGCAAGTGCCCTAGTACTCCAAACTTTACTTTGCAAGATGACCTCTTACTTCCTTCAGAGAGAACTCTTACCTTGAATTAAGTCTTGAACATGGGTCAAGACTTTCCCTAAAATTCACCATCCTCAATCCCCAGCACAGTTGTTCTTTCCTTAGATTCACACTGCACCTATATAAATCGGGTTAACATATCGTACTGCAAATATTTGTTTCCTTGTCAAGGAACTGTGAGTTCCTTGAGGGCAGGACTTTGTTGCCCTCATTTCTGTATCCCCAGAGTCTCCCCTCATGGTGCCAGGCTCAAAATAGATGCTCAGTAAATTTTTGCTGTGAAAATTAAGGGACCAAATCTTAAAGGATGACAAGTGGGAGCTGTGAACCCCTGGAGCATCCAGAACTCTTTGATCATCCACACCAGAGATTAGTATCTGAAGGTACCTTTAATTATTTATTGGTGGGAGGTGATTAGGTTTATTTAGTATTTATTTATTTTTAGAGGAGGGAGTGGGGATTGAACCTAGGACCTCAAGCATGCCAAGCATGCGCTCTACCACTTGAGCTATACCCTCCCCACCCTGTGAAGGTACCTTTAGACAGCTGAAGTGTTTAAACCCATCAGGGCTGGTCTGATGGGAAGGACTAAGCAGCTGGAGGTAATTCTATGAAGTTTCACTTGTTAATCCTTGGTTTGCAAACCCTGAGATTCACCAGATGCCCTCCTTTCTGGGACTAAGAATTAAAATCATTTATGGTTTATCAGATACCTGGCTTCTTTTTGACAATCCTCCAGGACTCTTATCACTTGACCCCTTGTACCAACACACAACACTAGGAAGGCTACAGGAATCACGTTCCCTGACTCAAAATAGGTTTCATACAACAGCTGACCAAGAAATACTATGTCTTTTGCATGAGATGCATGCATAGTGACAGTGCAGATTCGCTAGTCTTTTGTTTTGCTGGGGATCCAAAGGCCACAGAAGATTATCTTATCTAACTCTCTAATTCTACCAGTTACTCAAGATAACTGTCTGACCCATACAGCCAGTGATGTGCTGTTAAATTTAAAACCTGGCTTGCTGGTGGTGGTGGTAGTAACCTTGACTTGTAGTATGTGACAATTTTTGTGGGGCAAATACTAAAACCCTCACTAAGCCTCCCCATCGACCAATTCAAGTTATCAACTTCATGCCTTTGAACACAGAGTTAAGAAATGCATAAGAATGCACCTTTAGTATTTCCATCATAAAGATACAATAGACATAATGCCAAGAGCAGAGATAAGAGTAAAATGTACTAGAATATTTAGTAACTGATGAGTTATTTATTCTTTGTTTTTTAATATATTTAAAGTTTATGTAACTCAAGTTTTTAATTAAGGTATCTAAAACAGTCACCCTTTTAGAGTGTACAATTCAGTGGCTTTTAGAATATTCATAGAGTTGTGCAACTATCATTGCTATCTAATTTCAAAACATTTTCACTGCCCCAAAAAGAAACTCCATATCCAACAGCAGTCACTCATTTCCCCAACCCCATACATCCTGGCAACCAATACGTTACTTTCTGTCTCTATGGATTTGCCAGTTCTGGATATCGCATATATTCAGAATCATATACTCTGAGGCCTTTTGTGTCTGACGTTTCACTTTGTATAATGTTTTCAGGGTTCATCCATGTTGTGGCATGTATCTGTCAGTTCTTCTTCACTCCTTTTTATGGCTGAGTAATGTTCCATTATATCCACGTACCATATTTTATTTATCCATTTAGCAGTTGATGGGCAATTTAGTTATTTCCACTTTTTGACTCTTATGAATAATATTGCTGTGAACATTCACATTAAAGTTTTTGTGTGAACCTGTTTTTGTACTCTTGGATATATACCTAGGAGTTGAACTGCTGGATCATACTGTGACTCGGTAACTTTTTACAAAACTCTTAACTGTTTCCCACAGTGGTTACACCATTTTATATTCCCACCAGCAAAGTATGAAGATTCAATCTGTCTACATCTTCTCCAATACCTGTTATTTTCCACTTTTAAATAATTTAATTTTAACGTTTGTTTTTTTTTTTTAGGCAATCAGCTTGCAAAATTTTCCACAAGTTGAACTGTTGTCAAGGGCTGGTATGAGCCAGCCCAGCACACCACTGCACACAGCCCTCCTCAGAAAATCCCACCATCCTTCTCTGTAGTCAGCTCCACTTCTTTCTGCTGACAAGGGCAATACTCAACAGAGTTGGATCTCCTGCTTACATCCTGCCTATAGAAAACCGAAACAGAAGGCCTCAGGGTTTTTTTTGTTTTTTTTTTTCTCTTCTGGAATTCAGATTTTTGATTCTGGATAATCAGAAGGTTTTCAGCTCCTACCAAGCACTCTGGGCAGAACAGTGTGTTTTCTCCTCCATTTGTGTTGAGAAACAAAAATAAAACCCAAAATGTATCTTCCTGACACCCAGATGTATCTTCTGGATGAGCTCTCAAGCAGTTGCTTCAACAGGGCCAACAGCTGTGGTCTGTTTCAACATAATTTGATGTAATCAGGGTTAATTTTGATGATGCGGTAACTCTGAAGGCTGTTTTTAAACTGGATTACTGTTGGGTCAACAATCATGTGGCATTACATTTAGTGGCTGAAACAAAAGCCAGAATTAAAACAGTTTTCCCCCACCCCTCTTCTAAATGACAGCCCTGCTAGGATTAGAAGTTATGAAGCACATTTAACACAATTAGCTAAAAAAAGAAAGTAGCTGCAGTTAAATTACATGCAAACTTCTCCAAGGTCCAGAGTGTCCACTGAGAAAAAAGCTGGAAACTTATTTGTTGTTGTTGTTTTCTTTTCCTAGAGTGGTTAGAAACACGTTGGCAGCAGTCATTATAACTTAATATTTGGAACAATTTCTGAAGAGCAGAATCTTTTATCTTACTTTGAGAGATCTGGCCATTACAGTTGCTGGCGAGCCCAACAGCAGGGTCTGGGCTGCTCTAGGCACACACACTTTCTCATTCGGTCTCTCCCAGTTTTCAGTTTTGGCTAGCTTTGAAACACAGCTAAGGCCTGTGACAAAAGTTCTGGAAAGCAGAATCTTCTAAAATAGATGTCTTGGGAAGCTGCCAAATGCACTGGGTTCTTCAAAACCTCTTTAATCCAATTCTGTAGTTCAAAAAAGGTCTGATGTGTGTCCAATCTTCTCTGTAAATAAGTCTCCATTCATTTGTTTTCTGTTTTTGTGACTTAGGATAAGAAGGAACTTGAAAAGCAAAGAAGTCAACACTCTCTTCTCCTGTTGCATCTTATTTATTAGGAATTCCTCATCTAAATAATTTCCTGATCAACAAATATCCTGGGATAACATGCAGGTGTGACAAAAAGGTAATGAGACTTAAAAAGTAATGAGAATTCTTTCTATAAACTTCAGATCATGTACGGCCTCTTTCAGTTGCAAAAGCAGATACCCATTTTAAATTTGCTTAAGCCCCAACATGGAATTTATTGATAAAAAAAAAAAAGAAGTATATCCCATGCAACCCAAGAAAAAGTTGAATAATGTGTCCTTAGGAAGAGTAGCAACCAAGGATTAAATGCAGCAAGCACTAGCAGCCAATCTGCGTGTGTTTGTCTCTCTCACAGGACATACGGGTTTTCATCTCCGAGCATTTTCCTTCATTGCTTTCTCTCTACAGACTTTTTCTGTCTCTTGAGGTACATGTTTGCCCTACAGCTCCAAAGTTTACATGTCCCTGGTCTAAGCAACCAGTCCAGATTTCCTAGTGTTCTCAACTCCAATTTTTCTAAGAGAAAATGAGACTGGTCCATTTGCGGGTCAGGTGTCCACCCCTAGTCCTATCAGCAAGGGAAGCTCACGTCCTCAGTATGTCTGCTGCGGGTCCACTGGCTAGGAGAGCGGGTGGGGAATTCTCAGAGGAAGGATGGATCTGATAACTAAGCAGATACTTTGAAAGGTGTTTAACAGAGACATGAACCCAACCTTACTTCTTTCAGGACATACCCAATATCTATCATTTGAAATTTAGAAAACTTAGGAAGGCATATATTTCTATTCAAGTACAAAATACATTTATATTCAAATATATATTACTTAGGAATGGTTATTTCTGTACCTGTTACTCAATTTTCAATAAAGATTTTTCTAAGAACCGATTACCCAAAGTTCAGCATTGGAATACCAGGGTGAGTGAGACTGGAGTCTTAAGAAGTTCAAGGTCTTTCTGGGGAGAGAAATAGGTAAGCTGATGTCTACAGTAGTATGTGGGCAATGTTATAGTAGAGGTACGTTCAAAGGACTGTGGGAACACAGAGAAATTATCAACTAACTGTACAGGGCCAAACAGTAAGGGCTTAGGTTTTACTTGTTTTGGGGGTACCTACAGAGAGAGGCACAGAATAGTCATCAATTAACCTTTGTTGAATTAGATGATGTAAGTAGTAACTCCTTCAATTTTGAGGCAAGAAACCTGTCTGGATTTAGAGAGTAAGGCGGAGAAAACCACTAACTGAAGATCTGAGTGGCTCCAACTAAGTTCATCTTAGGATATGCTTCTGAATTTCTTCCATCAATCAAGTACATCCATTCAACAAATACTTACTGAGCATCTACTACTTGGCTAGGTACTGGTTATATAATGATGAACAGCATAGACAGGTTCTTGAGAAGTCTACCAAGTCACTTTACCCCCAAAAGCAATGGCAGAAAGTTGCCCTAGAAACTCACCTTCAGTAATAGATTATAACAACAAATTACTAGTTGAACTCAATTCACCCAATGTTCACACAACGGCTTCAGACTTGGATTTAGAAACAAAGGGCTAGTTTAAACATTCAATTCATGAAATATTTCAGACATAAAGAGAGAAAAGCTAGTTTGGGAATTTTTTTTAAGGAATATTTCCCTTTTGTCTGACAGACACATTTGCTTTTTTTTGGGAACACCAATTTTTGACACCTAATTCATTTAAGAGTTATTTAATGAGTACCCACTCAGTATATTCCAGATACTCTCCAAGGCACTTAAGACACAAAGATACTCTCCTGTTCTCATGGACCTCATGTTCTAGCAAAGAAGACAATGACAGCACAAGACAACCAGTATTTGCATATGGTTCCCAAGGAGCATAATGGAGGAAGAATGGAAGCCACGGGCCAACCCTTGGTATCATGAGGTGCAACTGATGTAAACACGTGAAAATGTAGACATCCCAGCTGCATCCTGGAGTGTCGCCACCCTTGAAATAAAGACTCATGGCCTCAGACAGTGTGATTAGAGTTGTTAATATTTTGATTCTGGGTGACTAAGAGGCGACAGGTGTATAGCCCGAGAAAGCCACCCAAGACCACTAACAGGCACGTGGAGACGAGCGGTGCTGAGTCAGGGTGCAGGGTGCACTCCAGCTCGATGGGCAGGGCAGGACTCTGTTGAGGGCTGCTAACCTACTGGGAAAAGTTAATCAAGAGTGAAATGTCAGAATAAAGACACAAAAGTTTCCACATAGGATATTTCTGTGGCTATGATCAAAGAACAGTTCATTCCTATGTTTTCTGAGACACATTAACCAGATATAAGAGCCTTCTAGCACAAGTTAGTAAACTAGATGTAAATTGTTTCTTTTTTTTTTTTTAAATCAAGTTGACACATCTGGTGGAGGGGAGGCTGCAGAAAGGAAAGGGAAGCACCTGGATGTTGCTCTTTTTCATGCATAGGAGGAATCAGAGTGGGAGAGAAACACACATAGAGAAAAAGCACGGGAAAGGTGGTGGAAGAGAAAGGATGGGAGGAAAAGAGATAAGGGTTGAGAGGTGTGGCAGGGTCTTTGCCACATGGGTTCCAGAGCAGTATCACTCTGCAGGCTGGCCTTCCTATCCTTGACAGAGAGGCAGAGAAGCCAGCTCAAAGGTACAGACAGAACAATCAAAGCCTTCAAAGAGCACATTTGTGTAATTATTACTTTTTACTGTAAAAATATTAAAACCTCACTGAAGGTTTCTCAGTGTGAAATTAAACTGCCTATATTAGAATCACTCAGAATGACTTTAAAAAACGCAAACTGACTCCTCTGGTCCCAGGCGCGTTGGGATCTGCTGGCCTTGGTGCAGACATGGCCAAGTCGAAGAACCACACTATGCACAACTAGTCCTGAAAATGGCACAGAAACATCAAAAAACCCCGTTCACAACGACAAGAATCTCTAAAGGGAGTGGACTCCAAGTTCCTGAGCAACATGTGCTTTGCCAAGAAGCACAAGAGGGGCCTGAAGAAGATGCAGGCCGACAACGCCAAGGCCACGAGTGCACGTGCCGAGGCTGTCAAGGCTCTCGGAAAGCCCAAGGAGGTCAAGCCCAAGATCCCACAGGGCAGCAGCCACGAGCTCAGTCGACCTGCCTGCATTGCTCACCCCATGCATGGACTGCTCACCCCAAGCTTGGGAAATGTGCTCGTGCCCGCATCACCAAGGGGTTCAGGCTCTGCCGGCCAAAGGCCAAGTCCAAGGCTCAACCAAGGTCGCAGCTGCAGCTACGACTCAGGCTCCAAAAGGCGCCCAGGCCTCCACAAAGGCTCCAGAGTAGAGGCCTTCATCTACTGATGTCAGGATAGAAGTACTGGTGTGACCCCTGGGCTGCTGTCTGCACGGGGCTCATGTCCTCCTGTGCTATTTGTACAAACAAACCTGAGGCAGGAAAAACAAACAAATGAAAAACGCAAATTGTAGGCTGTTTCATCCTAGACCTTTTAGCGTGTAACAGACTTTCTAGGGTGGGGCCAAGATAATCTAAATTTTTAATAAGCTCCCAGGTGATTCTTATACATAGTAGACTCTGACAAAGATTATACGAAATGGGAGTCCCTCAGACCAGGTAGCACATCCTATTTATCTGTATCCAGGGAGTCTAGTGCTGGACCTGGCACAGTGAGTGCTCAATAGGTTTATTGAATTGAACTGAATATATCAAACAGATTTTTAAAGAAAAGTCACTCTCTTCCACTGTGCTGAAACAGCTGATTCCATTTTTTTCCATGAGTCTCTGGTCCATATACACAACTTTCACACTATTGTAATTGCAAAGTACAATTTAAAAATTTTCTACACATTTTCTAACTTTTTATGGCTATAAAATATTTTATTCAATATGCAATAGATGTCTTAGTTCATATCCTTTTTTTCTGAGTTTTGAAAAGAATTCCCTTAGGAGACCTTACATTTGAGTAGTGTTTTCAGTTTATGAAACCCTTTCACACAGTCTTCACTGTTTCTCACAACACTCTGTAGGATAAATATTATCCTCATTTTGCAGAAGCGTATACAAACTCAGAGATAAAATAACTTGCTTAAGGTTCTGCAGCTGGTAAGTAGTGTCCGATGAAAACCAGAGTCTTCTCCTGCTACATCTAATACCTGCTCCAAGACACCAAACGTCCAGCACATTTTCTGGCAGGAATCTGACCCAACAGTTGCCTGATGCAAAAACCTGTAATGGAGAATGTGGAAGATGGAAATTACATTTAAGGAGATCACTGGCCAACCATATCCTAAGTGTATAAGGAACAGTTCTTACCTTTTGGCAAAGAAAACGTGTATATTAGTGGAAATCTTCAGTGAAAAGAACTTACTGTTCTTCAACAAATCTTTCTGTGACCGAAGCCCATTTCTGTAATCCCCAAGCAAAGGGGTCTGGGACTGCCCTGAGCACTCTGACACTGTCACTGCACCTCCCCAGCAGCACCACAGACACAGGAGGAGGAGCAAGGACGACCGGCTGCAGGACGGACCGGAGCGGCGCTGAAATGTTAAAGCTCTCCTAACATCAAGACTAGTCTCACAGGGTGCTGGGGCGGCCGCTGAGGGGACAGTGCAGGGAAGCGTTCCTCCACTAAGAGAAAGGCCCACTTGACAGGTGCACTGCCTGGTGAATATACCCTGGTCGGGCGCAGCCCTCCAGGGGAGGACAGGCTGTCCCAGCTGAGCAGGTACAGAGACTCTGTTCTGTAGAAGAGACAGCCGAAGAGAAAGTGCATGGCTGTGTTTCCAATATATTACCCCTGCATGCCACTGGAGATGCAGGTTTTGTTGCTCTCAGGTCATAATCAGAGTTCTTAAAAGATAAAAAAAAAAATGTTCTCTCTTAAGGCAGAGAGTTCTTATTCACTGAAGGTTCAGTGAGTAAATGACTAGGGACTGAGGAAAATACACAAGAGGGTAATGTACACATCACATCCAGGGGAAGGGATATGATCTCTGAGAGATTTTTCAAAGCTAGGATCCTTGGAAAACAGCAAACCAGCAGTTCTTATGGAGCCAGTGTGCAGACAAGGTTCTGTACCTGGCAGAAGTTAGGTTCTGCCAAACACAGTTCTAGCTGTGTATATGTGCATTTGTAGCATGAAAAAAAAAAAAAAAAAACCTTTGCTATAGGGGCCCATTAAGTTTCTATTCTCAGAGTATTGTCTTGAAATATCAAAGGTAGATCACTTTGGGGAGGATATTAATAATTCCCATCAAAGTTCTTTTACCTACCTATGTATATTCTAGATAAAAAGTTCTCTGCTTTCAGTTTCTCTGGAGGCTGAAAGCAGTGAACTTAAATTGTAGTCTTACTCTCCGTCATTGTTGGGAATCCCTAATACAATCTCCGTAACAAATAAATTCACCTTTCATTAAACCAGGTGAATTTCAGGCATTGTAAGCTACAAAGGAACAAGGTCCACATATTGTCCACAATGTAACATATTGTGGCTATGTTTAAAAATTTGTAAACTGTAAGATGATGTTCAAATGATAGTCATTCAATTAATAACAATTATGAACAGAAAGGTATAGCAGAAAGTTACTGAAGAGTCGTAAACTACGTTAATTCAAAGATTAGCTGTCTGAATGACAGTTTAGGAATCATCTAAACTCCTGGTTTCTTTACAAAGGTCCCCCAGAAATTACCACATAGTGCACCAATACTGGCTGTAAATCCACTAGATTCCAAACCAAACTGTGCAAGAGCCAGCTGGAGCCTGAGCTCCAGCAGACCGTCTCGGTTTCTGCGGAGTGTTGACAACAATCCTACATGACCTGTCTTATGGAAATCCTACTGAATCATTTTTACGTAGGGTAATTAAGGTTGCTTTCCGCTCTTTTCTTAGTGCTTTTTCTTTTAATTGGAACATAAACTGGGAAGAACTACAATCAGATATTACTCCCACCTGTTTTCTTTTTATTATACATACTTTAGATTGCAGACTGAATACAAATATTGATCAGAAGCCAAAAAGCCCCACACATCTCTTATCAATTCAATCCAGACCAATCTGTCTTTCAACTCCGCATTTTTATGTTCTTGCCTCACCACTTGCTAAAATAAATAGATGAATAAATAGCAATCTAATCCAAATAAGCATCTTTCACCTATAATTATCTGAAGTAAGAGCTTTAAAGAAGGGTAGAGTTAATCCATCTCACCAATTGCATCTTCAATGCCTGTTCAGTCGTGCTTGAATGTCTAGATTCAATTTAAAAAGAATATGAATGTGTAACACTGTAGAGAGATGCTTCTGGCAGACTCTGAGAGGGACAAAAGGTCAAGCAGTTCCTTTGCTGTTCTGTGACAGAGTCTCTGGGCTGGGTCAAAGGGTGGGAGGGATATGTCTAGATCTGGAATGGATCAAATACACAATTAAGTTCTTGTCACATCCCTAAAAAACCAAAAAAACAAAACCATGACAGCACAACTTCCCCAGGCAAGAGGACAGCCAGATGGAAAGATACTATTTTTCTCCACCTACGTCAAAATTTGAAATGAGAATGGGAATTATGGAAAAAACATTTCTAAGTTTTAGAATACACTCTTACTTGGATTACTATTTTGAGGTGATGTTTGGAAATCTTGGGAAAACAGACTTGGTTTTTCCCTTGTTGGAAACTGGTTACTCGAGTGAAAATTAATACCCTCAAATCACCTTTCAACACACAAAATCAGCCCTGTATTATTACAGAATAGATGGTCCTCAACTATTAAATCCAGACATTTCATTCATTTTATGTAGAATTATAAATGCTGTTTGTACGTAGAATTTGGATGTTCATATATTAGCTGACAAGTGGAAATTTAAAAGTTTTTCCCTCTTGATGCTGCCTGCGAGCAACAGTTTAGTTTTGGCATTTTCATTACCCTTGTCTGACATTAGTGTTTGTTTTTGTCCAGTTCTTGGCAAAACATAAGAACTGAACCAAAGATGGAAATTAGTAGGCTGAGTGGCAAATGTTTGGCTTCAACGAGCTACTTACTATGTGATCAACTGTGAAAGAAAAGAACGAACAAATAAGTATGAAGGTTTTGAAATATATTGCTGGAGACTATCAAAAAGATAAGGAAGAATGTATGTTTGACTCCTAGAGAAGGACCTTCTCCCATCTCACATATGCATACACTGAACACATTTAGGTGTATGTACTGTTACACTTTCAGCCATTTGATTTCCCTATACATTTCTAGAGACCTAGTATACATTAAAATAAAATTCAAAGGTCACACTCTAAATCAATTATTTTTAGTGACTATGTCCAGCACAGATTCATAGAAGATTAAGAGATAGAAGGATCCTTAAAGTACATCTCCTTCAAAATGACAGTTCTGCAGATGAGACAACTGGAGGTCACAAAGATGATCTTATTCACCTAGTGCTTCTCAGCTAAGCTAATGGTGGCAATGGGACCAGAACCTGTGGTTTCTCTCATTCAGTGTTCTTTCTATCACTATTATTTCTGATGCCCTGCCATCACGTTAATGTCACAATTTTATCTGATTCCTCAAAAATCACTGCAGGCATGATTCCTGATAGCCTTGGAAACTACTAGTGCATCCAGGTTTGGGGCCTGTGAATGTTTGTGATTCTTGCTCCATGAAATACAGTATCAAGAATGCCAGGGGGACAGTACAGCTCAGTGGTAGAGTGTATGCTTAGCATGCACGAGGTCCTGGGTTCAATCCTCTGTATCTCCATTTAAACAAACAAACAAACCTAATTAAAAAAAAAAGACTTGAATGCCAAATCAGATTAACTGATGTTGCAAACATTTTTAAACGGTTTCTGCACTTTATCTTCCAGATCTAAAGCTAAATGCCTCCTCCAGTAAGATTATCTGTGATTGCCTTTTTCTTTATAAAATTTTACAGGCCATGCCATATTTTAAAATAATACATTTGTTTACTTAATGACTGTGTATCTTTTGTAATAGACCGTAAATTCCATGATGGCAAGGGTCATTTCACTACTGTACCTAGCACCGTTCTTGGCATACAGAGTAAGTTCAAATAATATTTGTTGAGTAAATAAATGAATTTAACTCTCTCCCCATGGCTGAGGCAAGCCTTATGGAAGCCGTAATTATCCCTTTTATCCAGTCTTAAACTGGGTATCTAAGCCCAAGGATTAAAGTTCCAGGGAAGTAGATTTTAGTTCAGCAAAAGCTGCCAATTAGAGAGGTTCAGAAATGGAATGAACTGTTTTGTAGGGTACTGAGCTCTTTGCCAAGAGGTTGCCAAGGTGCATAGGATCTCTCTGCTTTGTGCAGAAGTTTGACCTTGACCATCTCTCAGTGCCTTTCACGACTTACAACTCTGAAGTTCTAAAGTTCTTTTCAGTTGCTTGATTTTGAGTTAGGTTAAAGTAAAGTGCACACAGAAATCATTAGGAAGTAACCGAAGTCATCTAAATGAGACTTAGAAAATTGATTTTTCAGGCATGCATGCCTTTTTATAATTGTTTGATACATACAAATCCTGAGTTTACAATTTACTGTAAGTCTGTATATCCTCACCTCAATGAAAACTAAAAGATTTTTTAAAAATTTGTGTAGCATTCCACAGTTTTAAACACACATGCACAGGCACACACACTTTCATGTAATTATGATCAGCTCTGTGAGGAAAATGATGTGTACGTTCATACAGAGGAGGTGGCTTACTCAAACTTACACATGCAAGTGCTAGAACTGTCAGGCTTCTAACTCCCAAATCAATGACCTTCTAACTCTAATACACTCTGTTACTTTTTGACTCCAGAATTATCCACCCTCTAGGTTTAGCCATACTGCATCCTCATCTTGGATTGAAAATACCTTTCTTCCAAATTTCACTTGGAAAAGGCCAAATGGAATTTAAAAACCTGTTTTTTTTCTTTGATAGGTATCAAAAATCTATTTTACTGATTATCAGAGATGTTATAAATATCTGACACAAACTAACTGTAACACAACAGTGATTAGGTTAAATAATTAAAACTTCTTGTTAGCTCATAACTAAGGAGCAGTTGTTTCTAAAAAACCTTTTTACTGAAGTGTAGTTGATTTACAATGTTAGTTTCAAGGATCAATAGCTATTAAATGTGATTTTTTTCACACAGTCTGATGAAAAAAAAAGATTTCAACTCACAATAGCAACTTTATTAACTCAATTAAGACCTGAAAAAGGATTTTCTTCTGAAAATAAGATGGGAATTTATCACAGGTTAAAGGGCAAGGAAGAAGAGATCCAGGAACATTTTATTTTTAGCTACTAGTTGTTTCTCAAAGGTGACACAGGGCAGTGGTCTACAGATTAAAGACAAAATAAAATACACTATTTCATCCTGTCTTAGAGTTTGAAAGGACCTTTCAGACCATCTAGTTCAATTTCTTCATTTTGTCTTAATTGACACAGTAGATTTGAGATTCTATCTGCTATAAGTACCTCTTCTTGAAGGAGTTCATCTTTCTGTGAAATGGCTTCAACTTTCTAGAAAAATCAAGATCACATGTATTTTTCATACCTCTTATGGCATGACAATTACATGCTGAAAATCTTGCATTTCTAAAATTCAAGTATGTATTCTCCTGGTATATGTGTTCATGTGCAGTACCTCTGGCATGGGGTGATTTTCCTCAATCAGTCTTCCAGCTATAAAAGACACGAATGAGTAAATCTTGGAAAAGGGATAACATCTTTGATGTTGTCAATTCCCAAGATGCACTGCAGATAGCGTTCAAATCCCATCCCAAAACCGCCATGTGGCACAGATCCAAATCGACGGAGGTCCAGATACCTGATTTTGAAAAAAGAGACTCATTAACCTATAAATGCTTCTAAGATCAGGTGTTATGGTAAAATTTTATGTTTCAAAAGTACTTTGCAATCATTTGTTAATGTCACATCACCGAGGTAGACAACACTTTTCACTCCACAGACAGATGAAGGACACGGGGAAGTTAAAGTGATCTGTCCAAGACTACCCAAACAGTAGCAAATTCTGCCATGCATTCATGGGCTTTGGTCACTTGATCCGTATTCTTCTAAGTTAGTTACATACTTATATACAGAAAACACGTCTCATGAAGCTGCAGAAAAATTTCTAATAACTTTACTAATTTTCTTTAAAGATATTCATCTTCTATGTCTTAGTATGTTAGTGATAATGCTTTTTTTTTCTTACCAAAACCATATTGTTCAATACATAGAGGAGTATTATAAAAAGAGATTTCCTACTAGATTAGACTGGAAGCTACATCAAGGCAGGAACTGCATCTTATTCAACCTTTATCTCCAGTGACTACTCAAAGTAGATGCTTCCTATATGAAAATCTATTGTTTGAAGGTATAAAAATACACCCCTGAGCAATGGAGTGAGGAAAAACGTCTACTTCTCTGATTTGCGCCTACTGGAAGGTGTCCAGAGTCATTTTTCTGAAAAGCTACACAGCCTTGGGAGCCCACCCACGCATGTTCTAGTTCCACTTAAGATCACACACCAGAAAACGGTATATTCATGATTCAAACTCAGATTCTAATACGCAAGTCTGGAATAGGGTTATTTTAGGAAAGGCAGAGGAGGAGGAAAACTCTGAAAATATTTTTTATTATGTTATTTGGTGGGGGGAGTTCTTGAGTTATACCATATTGATTAAAATAAGTTTATAGCTTCTCAAATGATCTAAAAATACAGTTTAAAACTTAAGTGCCACAATGGCTCCTCTAGGATTAAAGACTATATCCTATTTCCTCACAATTAATAACAATGACTACATGTATTGGTATTTTAAACAGTTAAGATTCGAAAAGAAAAGATGAACTGCAACTAGGTGAGTTACGATCAAGCGAGATGAGTAAGACACAGTATCTAGCATAAAACTTCAAATTAGTAAGAACTCTCAGGAATAATGGAAGGAACACAGTCTTGAGTAACTGAAATGTTTGGTAGCTGAATCAAGTTTAAGTTTATGAGGTATAGGGGCAGGGTATACTTTGATTTATTGAGAAAATGAGAGGAAGGGCATAACAGAACACCTGCCACAAACACCCGCAGGATCTGAGCTGGCTGCCAGAAATCGAGCACCTAGCTTCAGCGGGCTCTCAATTTCTCATACATCGATAAAACACTGGCATGTGTGGAAACTGAATTCAGAAGAGGGATTCCACCTGTAGCATTTTCCTTGCCTTTGCTTTGATAAATGGAAAAATCTACTTCTAAAAAACAAGTTTTCTAAGGAATATGCATTTGTTTGATTGTTGTTAAGTTAATTCTACGGTAGCCAGATTATGGAAGAGATGGTACAAAAATTGTGGAACTAGTTACAGATTTTATTTGCATGTGGCATGTAGAAACAGGAAGTGAGAAAATTCTTAAGACACCTGGGGTGGCAACTCTGTGGCAGAACACTAGCAGAGGTAACAGTCTTGAAGACTTTTAAGGTCCTTTCTAACTTCAAAATACTATAATTACCATATAAAAGGGAGCAGATTCCAACTGTTAAACTTCAAGCAAGTTAATTTTAAAAATCTTAACTGGTTTTCTTCAATGATTCAAGAATTGGGCAGCAACCCATGTAGCAAACAGAAAAGGGCTCCGAATAGCTGTACAAAATCAAAGATTTTCACAGGCAGAAGTGGGTGGGATAAGGGTGTTACCAGTAGAGAATGGGTTGTTTCAGGCAAGGTCACTCTTCTTTGGAGAACGAATGGGGTCTATCAGGCAGATTACCTCACTAGTGCTGGCAGGTAAATCTAGATTGACTGGTTTAAAAGTCCACTCCTGGGAGAGAATTAAGTTAGGTATTAAGCCTCAGTTTGGTGATGTGGGCTTAGCCACATCATTTTGGGCCCGTTGTCTCTTTTTTTAATTCCATTTTGGGCCTATTATCTCTCTTTCTCTTCTTTTTAACAAAACAATAAATATTTATATTTGGAGATGTTAAGAGTCTGAAAATCTTACTTGGAAAAGAATAGTACTGAAATGATTAATAAAGACCAGAAAAGGTCTAAACCAACAATTAAGATTTGTAAATAGCTATGAATATTGTCTTGTAGACAGAAAGAAACTGAGGTAAAATGCATCAGCTTGACAACAATCAGGCTCACCTACCTAACAGCAAGGCTCAGAACGAAGGCAGGAAAGTGGGAAGGGAGCATCTACTCCATACAGATACTGAACCTTTACGGTTTCATTTCATCCTTACAGTAACCCTGTGAAGTAGTTACTATCATTCTATTTTATAGCCAAGAAAAACAAGACTCAGAGAGATTAACTATGCCTAACGTCATTACTGGTAAATAATTCAAGGGCCAATTTTAGGCTTTCTGCATCTCTGAAATCTAGTTCCTTCATTAGCAAAAGGCAAGTTTGTAATCTGACCTTACCTTTTCCTGAGGACAGCAAAAGAATTAACAATATTGTTGATATAATCATACCAAGATCCTGAATGAGTCTTACTATAGAAATGTAAATATTTTGTATAAATATTGAAAAGTAGTTGAAGAAAGGGTCTGCAGAAAGAAAGCCAGAATTTAGGAATGCAGACAGATGATTTTCTCTAAGCAGCTTAGATTTCTGCAGTTAGTGGCGACCTCAGGGACCACTTAACTCAAGCCCCTGATTTCACACACACAGAAACTGAAGCATAATGGTTAGGAACAAAGCCCCAGCTTTATGCTTCTAACCGTGTGCACGTAGTTAAATTGGTTAACATCTTTAAGCCTCAGGCCTGGAGGAGTAATAGAAAGGTAGTAAGAATAGTATTTAACACACAGGGTGTTGTGGTGATTACATGAAACAATATACATCAAAATCTTAACACAGTTATCTGGCACACAATAGGTAATAAATAAGTGACAGGCATCATTATTACTGTTTTTCAAGGACTCAAAGGGCGCAAGTAGTCTTCTGAGAACCTGTTCATTGTCTTACCACCCTTCTATAGCACCCTGGAAATACAAGTGAAAACTGTAACACTCAGATCCACAGCTAGAATGAGTCATCAGGGGCCACATTCTTACCATTGGTAGGCTTCTGTCAGTCCTGATCTGTCAAAGGAAAATAATAAAATTCTCTCAGAGAATGGCAGTAAAATACTAGTGACAAAATATTTATTCTGGGTTTTGTGCAAAGTGCTCTTTAAAAACAAGTATGCACCAAAACCTGTGGCTCTTCAATAACACGCAATACAGTTGAGAAGCTGAACCTTTATTAAGTGGAAAGAAAGGTAACCTAACCAATAGCAAGTTAACCAAAAGTCCAAGGTATTGTTAAATACTAAATGATACAGAAAGAATGGTCCAAAGCCCGAAAGAAGGGGTTCATTTGAGGTAAGTTTTTTATCCTGTGACATAAGAAAAGCACTATTACCACTTAAGGGTGTTGAAAGGCAAGCACAGACAAGGGATGAACAAACACAACTTTCATTCTATAATATTAAAACAATAATATAGGTTCTGAGGCTGCCTTCATAATATGGTTGTAAATTGGTTTTTGCCAATTTGAGAAATGTTACTAAAAAGTTAAACTCCTAGTACTCATTAAAATTAATTTCAAGGCCTTTAGAAAAGTGTTTGGAACCACCGTGTATCTCAAAATGATCAGGATTATGAAAAATTCAAATATATAAAAATATGGAAAAATATGAACAGAAGTCACAGAGAGATCCCTGAGATATGGGAACACATATATCCACTTCATTAGGAAAGATAAATTTGGGTATTATCAGATATTGGGTAAACATTTCATGTTATGAGGAAAGGTTTCCTGAAGGAAGGAAGCAAGCAAAGAAAACAGACCAATTAATCTCTCAACAGATGAGGTTTCTTGCCATGTGTGATTTTTATTGTGCTTAAAAAAAAAAAAAATCCCAGAGAATCTTCAAATTCTTTCTATCTAAGGAGTTTCACCTTCACTTCAACTCCATGATTTTCCTAGGACTTCTTACCACGATAGCAACAGTAGGAGTCAGTAGTCTAGTTGATGGAAGAGTCCTCCCAGCACGTATTTATCCCCTTTCTTCTGGACCCTAACCAAATAGAGCAGTTCAAATGGCTGGGATTACAAAACCAAGTTACCCAACAGATTTACAGGTTGGGATCTTGGAAAAGGATCAACTTTTTAAGCATTTCTCCATTAGGAAAAGAAGATCTTACAAACGGCTAATTTAACAGGATATTTTCAAACAATCATGACTTTTCCAGGTTACTATGAAACCCAGTATTGTCCAGAGAGAAGGATTAAGCCTTCAACATGGGAAAGACTTTTTTTTTTTTTAAGTCTGGCACAGGAAAAGTAGAAACCATGGAAAACAGAGGTTTATAACCTTGGTTAGTTTAGGAAGTCACTGTGGTTTGTTGGCAGACCATGCATATACAGGAGTGGTAGTTCAATTAGAAACATGATTCCCTACTTCCCATCTCCAAAACATTTTCTGTGTGTTTATGGATTCATTTCCCAGGTCTCAAACAGTGAGTTAAAGTAAAGTTATTCAAATACCTAAATCAAGATGCTTACATAGTAGAAAACCTGAGTAAAGGAAAACTGTTTATTCTAAATGCTAGCTTAGCAAATATTTTTAGTATCTTCCTTCCTCCATCTTTATCCTTTCCCAGGTTCAGAACCTGCCTTTCTCTGTGCCCCTGTAGGAGTCTGCCAATCATAATTTAGAGTAAAATATATTTTTAAAAAACACACAAAGAAAAATGAAGAACAACCTTTAAGGGGGGAATTCTCTTTTCCTGTCTCATTAATTTTTTAAAAAGCTATTTCCATATGGAGAGATACATACAAATAGTGAGCAAAAAACCACTGTGTTTCATGTAACAGTTCCAGTCTTTTAGAAAAGGAAGCTCAGAGAGGTATGGACAACCTGCTCAAGATCACAAAGAATCTGAGATACAGGGGTAGTGGGCGGTGAGGGCAGATGGAGGGGGAATAGCTCAGTGGTAGAGTGCATGCCTAGCATGCACGAGGTCCTGGGTTCAATTCCTACTATCTCCACTGAAAAAAAAGGAAAAAAAAAAAAAGGGAGATCCAGGTCTGTCAGGTGCTAAGGCCCATGTGCTATTCTGTTATTCTGTCATGACTGCTTTTGAGCGCCCCATCCCCAATTTCTGAATTTTACTTCTAGGTCCAACCAATACCTGGCCAACTGCTGCTCTAAGAAATGGTACCGTTCCTCTCTGAGGCTTCCTCCAAAGAGTTCTCCAACTCCAGGAACCAGAAGATCAACAGCAGCAACCTAAAAAGGAAAACTGTCATAAATAACATTCCATTTTCAGGGCATTCCAACAACTGTGAGTTGTGGAACTTTTAACATTTTGACAACTGGCTATTTAACTGTTTACCAGAGTTTCATTTAAGGTACCTGATCATGTTCATTGTTTCAATGTCAAATGTTTAAATTATCTTTAGAATACAAAAATGCAAGTGGACAGTTTCCCCTCTTGCCCATTTATGTGGCGTACTTAAAAATGTGTTTTCTGCACAAATGTGATATAAATGTTAATTTAAAAAATGTGGAAAGTATTAAAATTATGAAAATACTAAAAATCACCTACTACCATACAGAAGCAATTACATGTTGGCATATTTTCTTTCAGGTTTGTTTGCTTATCCACTTAAAAGAGTATAGTAGACATTAAATTACATATGAAATTTACCATTCTAATTGTCCTAGTTAACGTTAAACAATAAATATTTTCCTAGGTCAGTAAAAATACTTTGCATATTTAATATTTTAAAGCTGCACAGTTTATTCTTTAGGAGTATCATATTTTATTTAACTGCTTTACTTTGGTTGAACATTCAGGGATGTGTGTGTTTGTGTTTCCTCTTATAAATAATGTGGCAATGAAGTTTGTTAGGACATGTAAAATATGTTCTGATTATTAATCAAAGAAGTACAGATTAAAACAAAGAGATAACTGCCATGCAGTTATCAAAACAGGGAAGATAAGAAAATAACATAAACAATACAGACTAGAGAATGCATAAACTAATCCTCTCATACATCTGATAAGTCCTTTCTGGTCAGCAATTTGGCAAAAGACAATCAAAAGCTTCAAAAAATGCAATATGCTTTGATGCAGCAATAGCATTTCTAGGAAATAGTTCTAACAGAATAATCAGAGATGCAAAAAAAGATCAATGCACAGGATGTTTATTACAGTGTTACTTAGAATAACAAAAAATTCAAGTGTACATCAACAGGAGACCATTAGATAAATTTTAGACACAAACAGAAAAAGACTGACATCTACATAATGAGATGCTTATTGTATTGCTCTGATTTATTTGTATTTTCTAATTTTTTTTTACAATAAAGATATGTTACACTTTCATAATAAGAAAACAAAAAAATTTTAATAGGGGAAAATGGTACCTTGATATTTTAATTTGTATTTCTTCACTTACTAGTAATATTTACTTTTTTGAGAATGTTTATTTGCTGCCTATATAACTCTGTGACTTGGCAATTCATTTTTTTGGGGGGAGGGGGCAGGTAGACATTTCTAAGACCAAGAATCTGAAGGAACAAAATTAAGAAAGATTTAATGTAACAAATGAAAAATCAGTAATCCATAAAACACATCTAATAACACATAAAACATTCAACTTTTGATTTCAAAATTTTCATTGAGATATGCTTTATAAATAAGTGTGATTAATAAATAAGATAAAAATTTAAGATTGTGTGCTAAATGCTATATAATCCTCATTACTATCATTAAAGAGAAAGCATCTGACATGATTGTCATTTCTCAGCTGAATCAGAGAGCAAACAGAAATTCACCAATGGTTTCTACTTCTACTGCATCTCCTACCACTCAATAAGCTGGTGAGGAGTAAGCGTACAAACAGGTCTCTTTCACACTACCACTGCTGGTTGACTCCATTTTAGTAATTCTTCTATGAACTTGGAGGACTTACAACGAATAGGCAAATATTTCAGAACGTGGATTTGATGACTCAGATGTGACAGTAGGTAATGAAACAAACAGGTGGACAAGAGAGCTTTAGTAATACGATGAGGAAATTCTCATGGGCTATACAATTAACAGAGTTAACAGACTCCAACAGGACCCTGCAGTTAACCCCTTCCATTCTCAAATAAAGGCGTTTTTATGCCACAGAAGACCTGGCATCTTTATTTCCTAGTACCTTGCTTTTACACATGGCTAAAATATGCTAGGAGCTGAGAAACACATGATGAAAAATTTATTCTTAACTTCAATCCAGAGTTTTAAATTTAGAATTACAGGCAATCAGGGTTGGAAGAGAACAGACAAGCAAGTGGCTCTCTGGCCTCTGCTTGAAAGTATTTAAGCAAATATTCAAATAAACATTTATCAAATATTTAATATTATAACACTAAACATTTATTAATATTTAAAGTGCTAATATTAATAAACAAATATTTAATAAATAAAATATTTAAGCATGGGAACCACTACCCCTGAAATATAGCATTCCATCCTTCCATATAGCTCTATTTGAAAGGGTAGGTATATCCAAAATCTGTAATTTTGAAGGTTTTGAAGTAGGGGCAATTCCAAGTCACAAAGGTCGACAGAAATTGATTCTGGTACTGCAAGTATATGCAAATCTTTAAGAACCAGAACTAAAAAAGTCTGCTGCCTCGAAAGAAAAAAAAAAATACTAGAGAATGAGCTATTATGGAAGAACAGGAAGTAGGCAGTTCAGCTGAGGCTGGTGGCCAGTGATGAGGGATTGAACCAAGCCTTGATGAGCTGTTCTGTTTATAAGTATCAAACAAGAGATACATTTCTTTCGTAGTCTTGCTGCTAACACAACTAAAACAAGCAAAAACCCTTTTGTGATCTTATGTCAATTTTGGACCTTAGTTTTTTAAATGCTATTTTTAGAGAAGTGTAAAAGACTCATATTTATCTTTGATTACAAACCTCCTTTATGTTAATATTTGACTTCCTTGGAGAATTCAATGTGCAACCATATTAGTTTTAGACCTTTCTGTCTGGTGTTTGTTTATCTGGCATATTTGCAGCTGCACAGTAATAGTTGTGAAATTGGAAGCTTCTGACCCTTCTGAATCA
This sequence comes from Camelus bactrianus, assembly GCF_048773025.1. Classification (NCBI taxonomy): domain Eukaryota; kingdom Metazoa; phylum Chordata; class Mammalia; order Artiodactyla; family Camelidae; genus Camelus; species Camelus bactrianus. The sequence continues at coordinate 51,991,010 of NC_133548.1, forward strand.
CCTTCACAATCTTATGCCACAGTATATCTACAGTTTTCTTTTCTGGATTCCTTTCAAACCTATCTTCCTAATAACCATGGCACCTAACTGGTTAAGCCCAACTATTTCCACACTGGCTATTCTAAAATGAATGTGATAGCTGCTGTATTAGTCAGGATAGCCTAGGTTATGGTAATAAACAAGCCCAGAAGCTTACAATAGGGCCCCTTAATCTCAGGATCAGAGACATTTTTGGCCAGATAATTCTCTGTTGTGAGAACTTGTCCTGGGCATTGTGGGATATTTAGCAGCATACCTGGCCTCTACCCACAACAGATGCACTCTCCTAGTTGTGATGACCAAAAAAAGTCTCCAGTTATTGCTGAGTATCTCCTGAGCAGGGGTAAGGGGGAACAAATAACCCTTTAATTGAGAACTACTGCATTGCAACAATGAATTGGCTTTTTAAAACTTACACTACATGTCCATCCTGGCTTGAAACTGATTTTAAAAAAAAAATCTCTTTCTGAAGTATTTCTGATCTTGTGGCCGATGGAAAAAAAGAGCATGATGACAATGTAGTGAAAGTTTCATAATGTTTAAGTCATAAATGTACATACACACATAATTTTTCATATTCTTTTTCATTATAGGTTACTACAAGATATTGAGTATAGTTCCTGTGACATACAGAAAAAACTCATTTGCCTATTTTATATATAGTAGGTAGTATCTGTAAATCTCCAACTCCCAATTTATCCCTTCCTTCCCTTTTTCCCTCGGTAACCATAAGTTTGGTCTTTCTGTGAATCTGTTTCTGTTTTACAAATAAGTTCAATTCGTGTCTTTTTTTTTTTTTTTTTAGATTTCACATATAAGTGGTATCATATGATATTCTTCTTTCTCTTTCTGGCTTACCTCACTTAGAATGATGATCTCCAGGTCCAGCCATGTTGCTGCAAATGGTATTATATTATTCTTTTTTATGGTTAAGTAGTATTCCATTGTATATATATATACCACAACTTCTTTATCCAGTCATCTGTCTATGGACACTTAGGTTGTTTCCATATCTTGGCTCTTGTAAACAGCGCTGCTGTGAAGATTGGGGTGCGTGCGTCTTTTCAAATTACAGTTTTCTCTGGATATATGCCCAGGAGTGGGATTGCTGGATCATATGGTAACTATTTTTAGTGTTTTAAGGAAATTCCATACTGTTCTCCGTAGTGGCTGCACCAATTTACATTACCACCAACAGTGTAGGAGGGTTCCTTTTTTCCCACACCCTCTCCAGCATTTATTATTTGTAAACTTTTTAATGATGGCAATTCTGACTCGTGTGAGGTGATACGCCATTGTAGTTTTGATTTGCATTTCTCTAATAATTAGCAATGTTGAGCATCTTTTCATGTGCCTCTTGGCCATCTGGATATCTTCTTTGGAGAAATGTCTCAAATAGTCTATTTTAGTTGAATATAAATTTTAGAAGAGAAAGTCTTACATCACTACTAATTTTGTGACATGCAGAAGGAAGACATCATCACCTATATCCATTCTTTGGATGGTCTGCAAATTCGCACTCTCAGGCAGGGGCATTTCCTGTATGTTTTCTTGACATGGAGAGTAAAGCTGCCTCCCTTCTTAGGAGGTGTGTACCTTTTAAGTAAGGCATTCCTCTACACCACCTCATCAACGTTCCATGATCACAGGACACTATTTTCTTTTTTATCAAGGCCAGGCTTCTCTCTTTGTGAAGAAAGGCCTCCAAAGCGTTTTTCTCCTATCTTGCTACATATACCCTTCTCCTTTTCTCTTTTACTTTAGGTTTAATTTCTCTTCAACCATATCAGATTGGAATATGTTCTGCTTTCCTTTATCATGATATCTTCCAATCTACTAGAGATTCTGCACACTTTCTGAGAAGCTATAATGAAAGTATTCCTCAACTATAAATAAAGACGTTTACATTTGGTAGGCACAGAGCTGCACATTCTTCTGATAAGATATAAAAAATACTGCATTCTCTGGTAACCACTAGGCTAATTACTACAGAAACTGCCTGTTTCTCCAGGGTTCTAGGGGAGGTAAAGTGTACATAAAGATACAACACAAACCATGACTTACGGACGAACAAAGCACAAAATGTGGAGGGATTCACACAAATTTCTTAAGAACTAATGAGAAAAACTTGGTTGCGTGTTTGCCAAGTGTTGGGCGGTGAGGGGGTTAGAGTGCAAACAGGTTGGAAACAAGAAACGTGCCTAGATCTTTGGCATGTGATTACAGTATGCCTTCATGGGCTGGCTGGTCTGTGGTTTACAGGAGTCTGAACCTAACTCAAAGGGCTGGGGGCTGAGCAATCTTGCCCTTGAATAGTAAGTGAGAATTCAGAGGTTGCACAGGGAAATGTCCTCTTAAATAATTCAGAGTTGACCAAATTTGTGCACTTCCAGGGCTAAAATCTCCACTGTGTTCCTGTGCATCTTTAGGAGACTTGAAGTAAGTGGAAGGAGTTTGGTCCTGCTATCCTTTCACTTTCCTACAGTTCTCAATGAAGGCTACAAATGATCTTTTTTACTACATCCTTTGTTAACTTCCCTAGTCCTAAAATGTATTCCACTTTGGGCACATCTTCCTCCACTGTGTATGAGTTCTGATTTTGCTTAAGTCACACAGCTGCAGTGGCATGCTGTCTAGAAATAGTGTGTGTTGGTATTTAAGCTCAACAGCACTGGTCTCTATGATACTCCCCTTTGACTCCGACTCTTTGATTCCAATCATTGTACTAAAAAGAAAACTCAGCACTTGAATTAAAAAGCAAACAGGCTAGACAGGAACAAGGCCTTTAATACATTACTTTTTCTATGCTAAATTCAAGGGGGGGGGGAGTTTAATGTCCCTTCCTCTGCTCTCTTTCTACTGATCTCAGTATTTTAAAATATTGACGAAAAACACAAACCAAACACCTCGCGCTATTCAGTGTCTCACAGGCTGTTACCAACAATGGAGCAACATTACATACTATTATCAAAAGAAGACTGTTCCACAAGCCATAGGAAATGTACTTGTGGATTAAACCTCTGCAAGCTTTTGCTCTAACTGCTGACACAGACAGTATCCGGCTCCTAAAAGCAACGAGCTGCAGCTGGGAAAGAGAGCCTTCCAGATGTGACGGTATGAAGACAGTATGAAGGTGCAGATGGGCTGCAGATAGCAAGGACTGAAAGTGGCCTTTGGCTAGTAAAATGGCCAGTCTGGGAGCATTTTACATGGACTGAAATGCATACTTTCAGCTTTGACATAAATTCCCAAAGCAGTCATTAGTCTTAGATAGGGGCAAAATTGGAAATTCCCTTCATCACTATGTCTGTTGGTTTGAAGCTGGAGATTATTTTGATGCACGTCAGTTAACTACCCCCGGCCCAGGGTTCATTAGATACCCCTTAGTTGAGTATTTTTCCTTCCAAGTTGACTTCACAATATGTACTTTATCAAGTGCCCACTAATGCTTAATTTTTTATGATTTACTAAGTAATACGGATACAATTTTAAAAGTTAGAACATCACCTGGTGATCTTGGCATCTTATTAGGGACTGCTGGGCAGTCACTTTTCCTAAACACACACGGCTGAATGGAATGAATAGATATTCTTCTCTGTGAAGCCAATACCCTAGCTGAATATTTGCTATCTGCCTTTGGGGGGCTTACTCAGGAACCCAAATTCAGGGGCATATAGCATTTTGCATGTTTGCTTATTTTCATTTTATTTGAGCCTATGATTTGACGTCTTCGAATTATTAAATATATTTGGTAATGCACCAGTTATTCTTAGATATCCAAATGAGGGAAAAAAGCTTAGGCCATCTGAAATCAGAGAATTTTAGAACTAGTGAGTACACTGTAGGTCATCTAATCCAATTCTCTAATTTTATGGAGGGAGAAATGAGGCTCAAAGATTAGAGAGACTTGCCTAAGGCCATACAGATAACTAGTAAGAGGGCTGGATTTCAAGCCCAGCACTAGTAACTTCTTAGTCTGGTTCTTTTCACTTTTCACTATAACATAGTACACATCTTCATTTTTTAAAAGGGTAGGGGGCGGTGAGGGGGAGAAAGAAAGAAAAACTGTAACTGTAAAAGTATACCATTTTACTGTTCATTATCTCTGACCAAATGTTGCGAGCATAGGTTAAACATTTCCCTGCACTTCTCTTTTCTTTTCTTTTTTTTTTTGAGGGGGGAGGTAATTAGGTTTATTTATTTACGTTTAGGGGAGGTACTGGGGATTGAGCCCAGGACCTTGCGCATGCTAGGCATGCACTCTATCACTTGAGCTATATCCTTCCCCATTTCTTTTCATTTCCTAGAGAAGGCCACTGTGAAACACACCTTTTACTTTTTTTTAGATTGCCTTGCACCCTTTGCAGAAACACATGCAACCCTACTCATAACCTGTTATTGCCCCCTACTAAAAGAAACACAGAATTTACTTAGCTGACCTCAAAATTGTTCATTCACCATTGAAAAAAATAAAGTTGGGATGGCAGCAGATACTTTATACAAGTGGGTTGAAAACAAATCTAGTTTGCTAATGAATCAACGTTATATCTATGCTTAACACACGTAGTTTAAATAAATTATTATTTTAATAATTTAGCTCTGCAAAGCTGTAAGCTATAGTACAGCATAAATTACAGAAGTACACTAAAATTCATCGTAATGCCTTCAGGTTTCAGGCTGTGAGACCATATTACTAGAGAGACTTGTCATAATGAAGGCTTCCCAGTACTTCTAAAGGTAATGTTTGTGACTGCAGCCCATGAGGGAATTGCCTTTTAAGGAATCTTATGGAAAGGCATGTTACACACACACACAACACACACACACACACACAGAAATATCTTAACATTATTAAGCTTTAACACAATAAATATTTTATAAAAATTTAGAAGGAAAGAGGACTTCACACTTATTACCTACTATCCCAAACACTGTGTTATGTACTTTTTATATATTGTTAATTATGGGTTAATTTAATCTTCACAATTCTAGAAAATATTATCATCTTATTTTTATAGATGGGTAACTAAGACTCAAAGAAATTAGGTGGTTATCTAAGATCATATAGTTTATAACAAACAGACATGGGACCTGAACCCTAGAGTGCCTTACTCTGAAAGCCACTGTACTTTCCTTTATGCTATGTTGCCATCACTGAAAAAAATTTAGGGTAAAAGCTGCTCTTTAGCTTCCCAGGATTTTTCTTAGAAAATCAGGTCACTCAATCCCTATCTACTGTGTGTCTAAAACTGTGTTGGGCTCGATTCATCCACTCATCCAACCACCTACCATCATCAAATAGATATTAGGTGTCTGTTACGTCCCAAGCATTATGCTCGGCACTGGGGATACACTGATAAGTGGGGGAAAGAAGACCTCAAGTCCTTGGGCATAGAGGAAAGAGTTATTAGTTAAATAGTGGTGCAAAGTTATGACTGCGTTAAGGTTATGATGGATTAAGAGTTAGTAGCTTTGGGTCTGAAATTTAACATGGTACCAGTGTAGTGTCTAACAGGGGTCTCGGACTCATTCTGGAGGATCAAGGGAGATTTCTCTGGGGAAATGCTTACTGAAATCAGATCTGGAGAGTAAGTAAAATTACTTCAGTGAGGAAGATTGTTCTAGATTGAAGGAAGACTGTGCAAAGATCCTGTGATGAGAGAAAGTCTAGCCTATCTGAAGACATGAGTTAGGAAAAGCCAGACTACACTGGGGCTTGTAGACCATGGAAATTATCTTGACTTTTATCTTAAGAGCAGTAGGAGGCCACTGAATGGTTTTAAGAAGGAAGAGAACATAATTAGATTTTCATTTTCTAAAAGCTCAAGCTGAAATGGGAAGAACTGACTCAGAGGAGGAAGGAATGGTTAAGGGCAGGCCAGTTAGGAGGGTACTGAAGCAGTCTGGGTAAGAGATGACAGCATGTTAATCTGAAAAGGTTAAAGTGGAAATAAAGAGAAGTGGGTGGACATGAGATGTACTTAGGAGTATGAAAATGACAGAACTTAGTAACAGCTTCAATATGGGAAGTACGAGAGGATTTCAAAGATGACTCAGGTTACCTGGCTTATACAATCAGAGGTACACAGAACAGTCAAAGAAAATCAAATTTGGTGGGAAGAGGAGGAAAGAAGTGAAATCACAGATTCAGTTTTGGGTATGTTAAGTTTGAGATGGTTTTGTGATATGTAAATAGCAGTAAGATGAATCCAGAGCTCAGAGGAGAAGCCTGGATTTCGAGATATAAATTTCTGAGTTGTGTGAAAACATACAGTTAAGCTAGCTGTGAGTACAGATGAAACCACCTGGGGAGAGAAAAGAAGACCCAGGACAGAGCCTTGAGGAATTCCAGTATCTGTGGATTAGTAGAAGAGGATGAACCCGTATAGAAGACTGAGAATAACCCACTGAGAAAGGAGGAAAACTGGGAGAATGCTTTCACAGAAGTCAGAGGAGGAGAAACTTTTCAGAATAAGAAAGTCATAAATAGTGCTGAATAATGCTGAGACGTGAAGTAAAAGAAAGACTACTGGACTTAATAACATGACAATCATTACTGATCCTAGAGCTTCAGTGATGTGATTAGAGGGGATAATTGGAGGTATGATTAGAAGTCACATTAGAGGGACAAGGAATGAGTGGTAGATACTGGGCTTATAAGACACTCATTCACCATCCTGAAGAGGTTTTTCATTTAAGAAAGCAATAGTTACACAGAGACCACAAAATACAGACACAATGCAACCAGTTTTTACCAGTTCTTTAAATGCTATAGAAATCCAGAAAAGGAATGCTCAAAGTGACTAGGTAACCTAGGGAAGTCTTTACAGAGAAGGAAAGCCTAAGCAGAATATATATATATGTTTTGTTGTTTTTTTTAAATTTTTTTGGCAGGGGAGGTAACTAGGTTGGTTGGTTGGTTGGTTATGTATATATGTATGTATGTATGTATTTAATTATTTATTTATTTAACGGAGGTACTGGGGATTGAACCCAGGACCTTGTGCTTGGTAAGTGGGCATTCTACTCCCAAGCAGAGTATTTTTAAGAAGTGCAAAACTGAATGACCGAAAAGTGCTCTATCTAGGGAATTTACATGAGAAGAATACACGGGTGGGTGTGTGCCGGGGGAGGGAGGTGGAAGTGGGATAGGGTGAAGTGAGAAAAAAAAGCTAAGAGATACAGGCACAGTCCTCTGTCTTGTGATGTAGGCTCAATACTGAATTACCTAGGATTGAATAATCTATGCCCTAGTCACTCTTACTTTCTTTTGCTGCCCACCTGTGGGCCCATTCACTTCTCATAATCAATTACACCAGAGGGTTGGTAGGGAAAAGAGAAAATAAGAATCATGAATTAATTGTGTTGCTCACTGGTTCTGGATAATGCTGGTGTGAAAGGTGGGGATGAGTAAAATCGGCAGTTAAAATGTAATTTTATATTGGTGATTTTGAGGCAGTGCAACAGAGTGGAAAAGAACACAGACTTCAGAGCCAGAGAGAATGAGGTTTGAATACTGTCACTTACTACCCACGTAGCCTCAGGAAATGCAATTAGTCCCTTTGCATCCAGTTTTCCATGTAATGGGAGAAAAAAGTAAGTTCTTGGCAAGGTTGTTTTGGGACTTAGAGATGAGATGGTTGTGTCTGCCTCATACTTGGCTAATACTGTTTCAGTAATACTACAAGAAAGAAAATACATTCAAAGCGATAACCTTCTATACCTCAGATAAGGTCATTTTATTTACTGGCAGGTCCTGATCTACAGGTGTTTTCCTACTGGTATTTATCTAGAGACAAGTGAAAAGCACCAGACAGAAAAGTTTAGGTTTGTGAACTTTTTTTGAGATAAACATAATATATTTGTTTCACAGACTTTTACAATTAATCATATTAAATATATAACTATTCAATACATATTTAAAGAGTCAAATATATTCTTATTTTATATTACTGACAATTTTGTAAAGGCAAGAAGAGAAAAAAGAGAAGGAAACCAGAAGAATAAAAAAATAGCTGCAGCTGAGGGTGAAGAAATAAGAGAGGGTAAGAAAGGCTAAAGCAAGCCAGCAGACCAACAGACAGAGACAACACAGGCAGACAGAGAAGAGGTGGTCCGAAGAGAACTGACCAAGTGGAGAATCCGCCCAGACCTCCTTGATCCCTCCACAGGGTTCCCCTAACTATTTCCATTTGACAGCCAGGGCACTCGGAGCTGCCTGCTATGCCTAGCCAACTCTTCCTCTGTCCGATCATACCACTGCTATCATCTCTTGCCCAGCGTTTCCTCCAACCCCGTGCAGTCTCCGGATCAGTATCCAGTGTGATAGGAGACTGGGCACATTGCTATACAGTGCTCTAGTGCTCTTAGAAATCTAAAAAACAAGATACACCTACATTTGCATCCACTCAAGTGAGGACACCCTGCGATAGAAATGAGGAAGTGTGTTTATAGAACACTGGGATCTTCTTTGGGAACACATTTTTATAGGTACCTTTGAGAAATGTTATCATTTTAAAAGATGCAAAGAGTGAAGGATATAATTTAAGAAAACACATCAAATGAAACAGAATCAAGGAAAAACCCCAGACTGAGATGATTAACCCCGACTTGTTTAGTGTCTTTTCTTACTGTGTGCTGAGGACTATCTTCATTATCCCTCATGTAGAATGGCTTGAGCTTTAATGGATAATTAATGACAAAGACTGGCATGTTGCCACAGTGCTTCACCAGGTACTTTTCATGTTCGGTGTGTAGATCAGCACCCCACTGTAATGAGAAAAAAGAAATTACCAAAGGAGAAGAGAGAACTGAAATATACAACGCAGGACCTAAAATAACCTGTATCAGTGCCAAGGGCTTTCTCTCCCTGAGGATCAGGGATGTGTGGAGCTGTCTGCTGAGGTTACACAGATAACTAAACTAGAGAGGGATACGTGTTAACAAGAACATCCAAAGGCCTGCGAAGATGAAAGCTGAAAGTAGTAGATGAACACCATGGTTTCTGTGCCCATCTCAGGGAGCAGCATTCAGCAGATGAACAGCATCTGCAGGAAAACACAGTGCACCTCCCATGGTGTATAAAAGCTACTTTGGAATCACAATTTTTACTAATATTGCCTAGAGCTTCTTCTACAGTTACTGTTCCTAAGTTTCAGGAAATTAAATGATGAAAGATAATATCCCTAATATTGAGTCTATCTTTGGCTAGATGGTTTCTCTCTGAATTTTTTTTTGATAAAAGAGTCAACCCTCATATATCAGATGCTCCTTAATGAATATTTAATAATACTGTTCATCTATTTATTCAGCAAATACTAATATGCCTATTAAACTCTAGATACCATGCTAGGTACTAGAAATCCCTGACTTCATACATAAAGCTTCCAGGGTAGGAGATAAACATTAAATTAAAAATTATACAAAAAAATCAATTGATTATAAATATAACAAGCAAAGGGCACTCATAACTTAAGAGAGCATCTGACTTAATTAGGAATGGGACTGGTGTAAGGAACAGTTTGAAGACAAAGGTATTACATTCTTAACATTATCTTATTATTCCTACTTGTCTGGCAATGCACTAAGTATAGGAAAGAAGCACTGGCACAGAAATGAGGAGACTTGCCTCTAACGTTACGTGCAGGCCCACTGATACATCATGGGGCCTTTCCAGATCTATATCCTTGCCAAATAAAATAAAACAGCTCTAAAACACACACACACACACAAAACTCGGTGTTTCCAAAGTGGATTACAAATTAGAAGGTTCCGTAAAGTTCAAAAGAAAAAGAAACCTGTTTAATGTGTTGACTAAACTTATTTGATCACACAACCTTTTTTGTCTGTCACCTGTTAACATCATTTAGAATACACTTTGGGAAACACTGAACTAGTTGATTTCTACACTGATACTCTATGATTGCCATTCTTTCTAAGGAATTTCACTGGGAAACTTCTTTACAACCATTTTGTTACTGCTATTCCAAGTAATATGATTCTGCTTCAAAATTATTTTTCATTCTAAATATTCCAATGAAGTAGAGCAAACGTGAAAAAAAAGCCAATGTACAGATATGCAAATACCACACACTGCTAATAAGAAATAAGATTATTTTAAAGGATTCTTAATGAAATCAGAAACATACAAGACAGATACATATTTTCATACATATGTATGTATGTACTACCTCTGGGCAGAAGGTGAAGTTCTGGGATGCCTGCTTTAAGATCTCCACTGCCTCAGTGTAAGAAATGCTGGAGAGGGTAAAAGCAGAGAAAAAGGTCAATACAATGGGCTGTTGTTAACTAATCCATCTGAAGGCTGGAAAAGGCCTATGCTCATACAGTTTTTGAGACTGTACTTGAGTATTAAATGATTACTGGGTTATCAGGAATGATTATGAAAAATGGCTGCTAAGTAATCAGGAATTAAGGCCGATCTAATCCTCTGAGGGCCTGATCAGCATGAAGGGAAAGAGCCATTCAATAATCCCACTCCCCATCTACTTGCAGAGTACAAGAAGCCAGTCACTCAAGCAAGCACAGATTTTCTCTGAATTCATGTTATCCCAATGCCCTAATAAAAGGTGTGAAATATTGAGGCTGAAAGAGAAAAAGTCTCTCCCTAAAGCTCTCATTCATTCATCCAACAAATGAGCACTTACTATGTGCTACACATCCTAGGCACTGGAGATACAGTAAATAAGAACATGGAGCTGATGCCTGCACACGATAGGGGTGGGGAGGAAGATAAACAGAAGTGATATAAAGACAGGGAGCTATTGGTGCTATGCAGAAAAACAAAGCAAGGCAAAAAGACAGAGGGAGTTTGGGGGTGCTATTTTAGATAAGATGGTCAAGAAAGGCCTTGCTGAACTGGTGACATCTGAACAGAAACCTGTATGAAGTAAGGAAATGAGCCACACAAGTATCTGAGGGAAAGTATTCCAGGCAAAAGGAACAGGGAGTACGAAAGCCTGCAGTGCAGAACAGTTTGGCTCATTCAAGGAACAAACAAGTCAATGTGACTGTATGTGGCAAGGGGGAGAATGCCAGGAAACCAGCCAGGAAAGGCAGTCAGAGGTCAGATCCTAGGAACTCTTTCAGGCCATGCTAAGGGCTTTGTAATATATTCTAGTATTGAAGATTGCTTAGGAAAAATATTATTGGTTACCTCAGTAAAAAAAAAAAAAACCCACCATGCCTCAAGCAAGCCAAATCAAGACTTTGGTTTAATTTTAACAGTTTGAGTAGGTAATATATGCACATAGTTAAAAAAAAAATCAAGATGAATAAGAGAATATACCTCTTCCTTGGATCCCTGTCCTGTAGCTACCTAGTTCCTCTCCTCACACACAATCACTGTTGTTGGTTTTTGTACGTCCTTTATGCATTCATAAGCAAATATTAATATTTGATCTCCCTTTTTTATAGATGGCAGCCACAGCATATATATCATACACACTTTTCTATTTTTTTACACAATAATATACCTTGCAGATCTTTACACATCAGTATATGAAGAATTCTCCACTTTTTGAACTATCAGATAATATTCCATTTTGTGGATGTGCCCTAATTAGCTGAACCAGTCACCTCTCAGTGGGTATTTCAGCTGCTTCCAATCTCTCACTGTTATAAATCATGACGACATATAGCTATTTTATGCTCTTACATACTAATTCCGTACACGGGAAAAATGGAATTGTTGGATACAAGGGTATTAGCATTTGCAGTTTTTATAATTTTGAAAGACTGCCAAAGATACTGTCTCCCTTTTACAGGGTTATACCAATTTATGCCTATCAGTAGTATATGAAAACATCAGTTGCTCTGTAGCCTCTGCGACACTATTCTGCATAATTAAAAACAAAAATCTACAAACTTTCTGAAGGATTTTGAACTAAAAAAATAATTTAGCCAACAAAAACTTACTCTCTGAAGCAAAAATAAAGTTCACATCTATAACTAGAAAGAGTTGTATCATATAGTACAAATAAAGCCCCCAAATCTATGTTTTGAGTGAGTTTTTTTCCTAAGACGAAAACTAAAATCTAGTATTAAATAACAGATCATTTCTAAGGTAAAAATGGTGTTGGTGTTGATAGTAGTAATAAGTTTTGAATGAGCATTTTACAAAAGGGAAACTGAAGGTTACAGAGGATCAGTAACTTGCTAAAAATCACTCATGTAGTCAGTAGTAAACCCTGATGTGCTGACTCCAGAGTCTAAGCTTCTAACTGCTGAGAGAATGCCTAACTCCCTTGGAGTTTCAAACATAAGTTCTAACAGAACAAAAGACAATGGGCTCTGGGTTCTCCCTTTGACTCTACCACTTACTAGCTGTGCAAATCACTTCACCTCACTTAAAGCATCCTATAAATTTTTGTAATTTATAGAAAAATCTAAAAATAAAAACATTAAAAAATTATCTGTATTTGTAAAATAGGGAGATTACATTATATTGTCTAAAGTTCCTTTCTGCTTAAGATGTTCTATTGTTTTATTCCATCAATTACTTGATATGATCTACTTCTTATACTGAGAAATATAAGAGCAATAAACATGAGAAGCACTAGAATTCTGTACCATTGATATGCTACTGCTACATTATTAAGAAAAAATGACTCCCATGTCTAAATATCTCGTTACTCTGGATATTCTGCCCTACTCCTCCCACACCTTAAGATGAGGCAGAACTTTCAAGATCAAATTGCAGTTCTGACACTGGATATCCTTAACGGCGTTCATCAATTCTCTTTACTAGTTTCTCTTGTTATGTATGGGGAATAATATTTCTTCTCATTCCCAGAAACTATTTGCAAAGTGCTCTGAGGAACGGAGAAGACACTCTTGTACTGCATGATACACTATCAAACTAGCTTCATATTTCAAATTTTCTGTTGTTGAATGAAGAAAACTATTCTGAAATGTGGGAGTACAGCTGCTAAGTTACAGAGATCATTACCAGTATTCTTTGCCTAAAATTCACACAGACAAATGAAAGGCAAATCTTATATAATTTAAAAACCTTAATACTACAAAAGGAAACATAAAATAACTGAGTTCTAGTTCTGCTTGATAAAGGCTAAATTCAATTACTACACAAATCCTTTAAATAATATATTTTCATATAAAACAATTTAAATATTCAAGAATATGATGAAATCTATTCAAAAGAATGTAAGTCACACAGTACCTTGTGTGTGTTTGTGTGTGTGTGTATATGTGTACTTCGGGAAGCATCTTGATTCTAATTCATCATGCTAGATCTACTCTCATATCCTCTCAAGGCTGTTAAAATCTCTGGTTTCAAAGACTGGCAAACCCTGCCCTCCATCTCTGGTACCCTCTACCTTGAGAATCCTCAACATCGTGCAATTTATGTATGCCCTCTGGTGTTCAGTTCCCTCTTTGTTTCTAGGTCCTGGAAATTCTCTTATGTTCTAGTGAAGTCAACAATGCATTTAAAAGGATTTCATAATATTTTAAATAGAATTTTTAGATGTTTTGTAGTTCTGCTTCAGGTTTTCAAGTTGTCTAGTCTGACAAATTGCTTAAGCAGCATGGTCATTTGATCCTTCTAACAAAATAAGACAGACAAGTTATCACTTTATAGATGAGGAAACAAGCTCAGAAAGGTTAAAGATTTACTATTTATCAAGTTCATAGTTGTAAGTAAATAATTATTCATGCAAATATTTAACTATTCATCTTTTTCTCTATATTTTAAACTCAAGAAAAGAATCAATCCATGCTCATCTTCACTCCTAAATCCTCAGTGACTAGCTCAGTGTCTAACTCATAGTAGGGAGTTAATATATATTTGTTGAAAAATATGAATTCATTCATCAATGGTTAATAAGTGGTAGAGCCAGGATTAGAATTCAAGTCCTCTTATAGTTCACTATACGCAGAGCATAAAGTAAACAGTGACAGAGTTAGGAGAAAACCTCAGGGAGAGGACCTAGTTTAAAGGAGAATACCTTCACCCTCAGGGTTACTCAAATGTCATTTACTCATTCACTCAGTTATTTAATAAATATTTACTGAGTTCCTATTAGAGGCAGTGTGCTAAGCACTGGGGGTAATAATGTAAAATAAACAAGCCCCTGACCACACAGAGTTGATAAACACTAAACAAGAATCCACACATGCAAATTTAAACCACAATCAAGATCTGTGCTGTGTGGAATGGATGATGGTGATGGCCATGACTGAGACGGCACAGCCCATGAGGTCATTCCCAATCTCACTGCTTCACATGAATGGACTGTTACATGGTACGTCAAGATCGGAGTGGAGCTACAAGTGCTCTAGCATTAATTCCAGCGCTCTTTCAAACACATGAAGCATACTGGTTGAAAGCATATGAGCTTTGAAATCAGGTAAGTATGAGTTTGAATCCCCATCTCATCTTTTACTTGTCTAATTTCTTTGAGTTGAATCGTCATCTATAGAATGGCAATAGTAACTACCCACAGAGTTGCTGTGAAGATAAAAGTGAACTACAATGTTTGTAAACTTTCCCTCTGTCTGGCACATAGCAAATATTCAATAAAAGATGGATATTCCACCCCCTCCATCTTAGATCTTATTCCTTAGATAAGAGTTGGGTAATTTTCCTTAAGGTCTCCCCAGTTTTCTGTTACCAACACAGATTCACTGGGGTGCCCAAATTACTTCTTTCCTTATCTACTTAATTATAACTTTTATCAACACGTTTATGTCCAGAACTCTCCTGGAGACTACAGATCTGTGCACTCAAACTGCTTATCCAACATCTAAAACTGGATGTCTGAAAAGTATGTCAATCTTAACATGACACCTGGTGATGACAAGCCTGGTATCACCCCCTTTCTCCCCACAAACCCCCTGCTACTCTGTGGCTTCCCCCATCTCCGATAACAGCAACTCCATTTTTACAGCTGTGTAAGACAAAGACCTTCGAGTCACCCTTGACTCTCCTCTCTTTCCCACTTTCAGAAAGTCTTGTATGCTCTATCTTTACAATATATCCAGAACAGGACAATTTCTCTATCTCCATTGCCACCACCCTGGTCTGTGATGGTTAATTTTATGTGTTAAGCTGGCTGGGCTGCAGTACCCAGATATTTGGGCAAACATTCACAACGTTTCCAAGAAGGTGTTTTTTCAGATGAGTAAACACTGAAATCAGTGGACCCCAAGTAAAGCAGATTACCCTCCAAAACACGGGTGGGCCACATCCAATCAGCTGGAGGCCTTACTAGACAAAGACTGGCCTCCTCCAAGAAAGACGGAATTTTGCCAGCAGACTGCCTTTGGACTTGAACTGAAGCTCTTCCCTGAGTCTCTAGGACCTGCTGGGCTCCTACATCAGATTTTGAACTTGCCTAGCCTCCACAGCTGTGTGAGCTAATTCCTTAGAATAAACCTTTCTCTCTATATACACATCCTGTTGGTCTTGTTTCCCTGGAGAACCCCGACTAACACTGGGTTCAAATCACCACACAGTTTCCCTCAGATGACTGGAGCAGTTTCCTGCTCGTTCTCCTGCGCTTGCTCTTGTCCCACTACAGCCTATTCCCAACAAACAGCAGTGATCCTGTTAAATCCAATTCAGATCCCGTGGGCTCTCTGCACAGAACCCTTCCATGGCTTCCCAATCCAGACTCCTTAGAGTGACCTACAATGTCCCACATGATTTCCCCACCTCCCCTCTCCTTTCTTACTTCATGTTCTATTATTCTCTTCCGTCATTCACTCCTCACTATACAGCAGGCACGCTCCAACCTCAGGGTCTTTGCACTTGCTATTCCCTCTGCCTAGAATATTCTTTCCCACTTACCCATATAGCTAGTTCTCTTACTGTACTTCCTTTAGATCTCCACCCAAAAATAGTGAGATCTTCCCTGACACACTATCTAAAATTTCTATCTCCTCATTTTCCTTTGTCTTCTCTTATCTTTCTCTTCTCTGGGTCTTTTCCCCTAAGTTATTACTCATTTTCACAGACTACATGTTTCATTTATTTATTGTGTTTCTTGTCTATTATTACCTCCACTAGAAATATAAGCTCAATGAAGACATGGAATTTTATCTGCTTTATTCACTGCTTTAAGATAGTTTTCAGGTTCTAGAACAATGCCTGGCACATAGTAAATCTTCAATATGCATTTAAGTGAAAGAAAACATCTAAAAAGCCTTCACCTGTACTTCATTGCCCTTCAGTTCTCTATCGCAGGGCTCCTGACTGTTTCCTCCTCTTCTGATCCCACAGCCGCTGCCTTGCTATTGGCTCAGGCTCAACGACTCATCGCTTTTAACTTGTAGCCTGAAGGTCTAGTCTGATACGTGATATTTGCAGCTCAGTCAAGTCTGCCAAGTTTTTTTTATTCTCCTCCTCAAGGACAGGTTGAATTTTTGATTCTCTTAGAATAAAAATTCCCTAAATCTAAGATGGCAAGTGAAAAATGATACTAACTTATGTTCAGAGACAATCTTCTGTTCTTCTGAGGATCAGTCTCACTTCCTCTGTAAATATGCTGAATACAAGTCTTACATAAGTTGTTTGTACTATGTATAAGAGGTTGCTTATTTTTTTTATATCAAATATGCATCTGTTTTATAATAAACTGTGAAAAGAACAGTCTATCTGATTAATATGGTTGGTGGAATAAACAGGCAGTCCAATATCAAGTTCTACTTGAACAGGATGATAGTGGAAATGAGGCAATAATTTATGTGCTTTATTTCAAAGACAAATCTTGAGGTTTACAATATATGGCTAAAAAAACAGTTCAGAATATATTTTCAGATTTTAGCAAGTGAAGGTAAAGAAGGAAAAGAAAGAAGACTGAAATAGAGGAAAACTGAGAGGCAGCCATTACAGGTATCTTAAAAGCTTATTTTTTAATCAAGCCAGATTTTGATTACTAAATAATTAGTTTGAATTGTAGTAATACAGTTAATAATTATTATGTTCATTTATTTTCTTATGATTTATTCATTGATTTATTCATGAAACATTGCTCATCAACCATGAACCAGACATAAGTGCTCTAAAAATAATTAAAACATGGTTTTTCTTTGAGTCTAGGGAATGTGATAAGCAGATATACATACAAAACTTAATACAGTGTGATAAATACAATGATAAAGTATGAAAAAGGTTCAGAGAAAGTATAATATCTACTTACATTAGAAAGTTGTTTTTTAGCATATGTTCTAATCTGTCCTTGTTAAGAAAAGAGAAAAAGAAAATTTATTAAATGTAATGATATTCATTACCTATAATAAACATATTTAAAAGGCTTTATCCACAAAGCTAGTTACCTTTTGGCCAGGAGCTATGAACTTGTGACACAGTTCAACATCTTCAGGACAATTTGACAGAACCGTCGTTGTTGTAGTCTTAAAGAGCCCCTCCATTACCTAAGAGAAATGACAGAGAATTACCCGACATGTAAGCTACATGAAACACCTGTTTAGGGCCCTGTAAGGACTGCTCTCCAGGTCTGAGCAGCTGTAAATCCATTAGGCCTCTTACTTTCTGAATATACTGGAGCAAGTTAATTTGGTTTTCCAGATTGATTAGAGGAGGCATCACAACTTCTTCTTAGAGGGTGTAAAAAAAGGAAAGAAAAATGTCTCAATCTTCTGTTAACAGTTTCAGTACTGACCCTGAAGTGGGCTGTCAAATGAACAGCTAAAGCAAATTGACGCCTCTCTAAATTTCAGTATACTCACTTATAGAATCAGGACAGTAACATTTCCCAGCTTACAGGGTTGTTGTGATAGTTAAATGAGGTAATCCATGTACAAGACATAGCTTAGTGCCCAGTAAAAAGAAGCTCACAATAAGCATCAGCTGTTGTGAAGAGTGGGCCATTTTGAAAAGTGCTTCATTCAGTCACTGGTAAATGAAAGTAAACTTTAGGATTGGAGAAGCAATGAGAAATATAGCTACATCTAAATATATACCTTTTTGCTTTGCAAGGTATAGAGTAAAAAATAACAAATCATTATATAACACAAATCAGTACATAAGAATTCATTCTATTGTGGGTGTCTATAAAAGTCTCATTGGAAAAACTTCTTAGAAGAAAAAACTGGAAAGGAAAATATTCCTAAAATATTTTTAATCAAAACTAAAATTTCTGTTTTGAAGGCAGTGAGATCATTGTGATCTCAGAATGTGTCCTCATAAAGATACATACATTGGTTAAGTACAGTTTGCCCCAGAGGCAGGGATCCTCTGCTTCTTTTTTTTTTTTTTAATCACTGGATACCCTATCAAGCCTGGAAACACAGTGGGGGCTTAAGCATCAGAGTTAGTATGAAAGATAGAGGAAAGCACTTAATTATCAAAAGAAACCATATAGATTTATTTACATATATAAAATATTTTTAGATTTCTTTTTATATATATTTTACATTTTTTACATTATACGTACTATTTTGTAGAGAAATAAGGGATAACTTGATGAAACAAGAGGAAAAGGAGGCTAAAGATCTTTTACCTTGAGGCTATAGCACCTTCAATCTAGCAGTGATAAGGAGATCACTAAGTACCTGAATGATTTCTGAAGGGTTATATCCTTCAATCACTCAAAAAAAGCCAACACATATTGGGAAGAAAAAAGAACAGGTAGACTGGATAGCATGCTTGCACTGTTGAGGGATTCAACATATTCAGCTGTAAGGTGAACACTGACCACTGGGACTATTAAACAGGGTCTTTAAGGAACAGTGCATTTCCACCTGAAGAAGAAAATCACTGGCTTTTCTAACTTAAATTTTACACCATGCTCTATAAATATATCTGAAGAAAACAGAAACCTAACAGAAGAGTTAGCATAACCCTCAGATGTTTTAAAAATTATATTACTCGATAGCACTAAAATAGTAATATTTAACTGCTTATGCCTCATGAGAAGAAAAAAATCCTTTGTTACAAATTCTGATTGAATATTTGAGACTGGTCTCATCAAGATAAATAATTTCCACAGAATTTGGAAGAAATTAAGGGAGAAAATTAAGAGAAGCAGGAGATTACTTTCAGGGGGAGCATAATTTTTTCTTCTATCTTTAGGAAAAAGTTCACATTTCAATTAATTAAACCAGTTAGCAGTATATAACCAGAGTACCACTCAGTGGAGTACCAAATAAGTGAGAATTATGTAATTATAGAATACATACTTATATGTATTATATGTAAATATAGAATAGAGCAAAGATTATGTTTAATAAATTCTAACATATTCTATGTATTGTCTTTACAACCTTTCCCTCTGGTATTATGCTGGGGCAGTGGAGACAAGGTGAAGGCAGAGATAGGAGGTAAAGAGTGTGGTTCCACTCCTCACAGCTCTCCCATTGCCTGAGTGAAAGAACAGTTTAGAATTAGTGGTGGGCTCACACTGAAAGCTGACTAAGGAATTTTACTGATGCTTTGAGGCTCAGATTCTGAATCC
The DNA here is from genome assembly GCF_048773025.1 of Camelus bactrianus. NCBI lineage: Eukaryota > Metazoa > Chordata > Mammalia > Artiodactyla > Camelidae > Camelus > Camelus bactrianus. Next base: position 52,010,509 of record NC_133548.1, read on the forward strand.
CTAAATCTAGAAAAGGGTTTCTCATCGGTGTTACTATTGACGTTTTTGGCCAGATAATTCTTTGCTGAGGGAGAGGAGGTTGTGCACTGTAGGATGCTGAACAGCATCCGTAGCCTTTACCCACTAGATGCCAGTAGGAACCAGTCTTCCCTGCTCCTCCACCCACTCCCTAGTGGGGACAACCAGAAGCGCCCCCCGAGGGACACTGACCCAGAGAAACCAGTGGGAGATGTTAAAGGGGTATATATAAGGGAATACTGCACTGTGTTGCCAGAACACTCCTTCGGAACCAAGAATTTTAGCTGCTGGGAAAATCAACTGCTGATGGTTCATAGTTGGGTCCCTCTTCAGGAACTGCCCAGGCCAAGTGCACTGCCTTACCCAAGGTTATACCCCTTCCCAGGCTAGTCCACGTCCAGTGACTGGTTGATGTGGGGAGCCACTTGCCTTCCTATGGGACAAATATAAAGGACCATTCCAGCTCCAAAGTTCCTCACAGAACTAGCTAAGGCCTCTGTTTGTAAATGCATCACAGTTCAGCTTTTCCTTCTGCCCAATGCTGTTTTCCTCCTTTCTTTACAGATGTTTTTCTCAAGAGCATTCTCCAATAATACCCTACACACAGATCTCTGCTTTAGGTTTATTTACTAGGAAATACACCCTAAAATAGGATAATAAAATTGTGAATCCATTCTATTTGGAAGTATAACTGATGTTTTAAGTAGAACTGGGTAATTTACTGGGTGAATGAGAGTAGAAATGAATAAAGTAAGAGTTGATGAAAATTGCTAAAATAAGTATCTTGTAATGAGAAATCCAAACTATGATATTAACCAAAATGGTACCAGATAGAGAATCCATAATAACAATTAACAGTTTCTGGGTACTTACTAAGTGTCATCAACTATTCTAAATGCCACACACACACACACACAATATGTCTAATTCTCTGAACTACCTTATGAAGTAGAAATTATTATTTCTATTTTATATATGAAGAAACTGAGGCTCAGAGAAATTAAGTCCCTTGTCCAAGGTCACATAGCCAGTAAATGAAGGTGCTAAGAATCAAACCCTGGTCCATCTAGCTTCAGAGTTTGCATGCTTTAGCTGGATTATGGCTGCAGCCTCCTGAAAAGGCTCCCATCCCCATTTTCATCTTCCTCTAAATCATTCTTCATATTGCTGCTAGAGAGATACTTCTGAAATGTAACTCTGACCATGGCCTTTCCCAGCTGAGAACTCTTTCTCCTTCATCTTTTGGATTGAGTTCAAACTTATCATGGCATTTAAACACAAAGTCTTTCTTTCATGATCTGACTCTTGACCACCTCTCCAGCGTCACCTCCTGAGCCAGAGCTCTGGCAGCTTTGTGTATGCTGCCTAATAACACAGCTAGAGAAACGTTTCTCTTTCCATCAAGATGTGTTATTTATGTGCCTAGCAAATAACAAGAGCTACTATTTATCAAGCCTGCTTTGTGCCAGACCTCATACTAGGTGCTTTACATTATATACATTATTTCATTTACTTCTCACAATAACCTAATGAAATAGCTACTATTATTCTCATTTTATAGTTGAGGAAGCTGAAGATCACTCAAGTTAGGTAACATCATAACAAAGTTAATGGTAGGGCTTGGATATGAACTTACATCTGTTTGACTCTTGTACTTTAAACTACGACACTAACATCATTTAGTAGACGTTTATTAAATTAAGTAGTTCTCCATCTTCTTCAGTCTATAAACACCTCTAAGGCACAGACGTCCAAGCTAAAAATGTATACAGAAGCATTTTAATGTCACATATGTCTGATATTTAGAAACTATTTTAAAACTTGTGTACCTACCTGCATGAGATCTTGAAGATTCTCAAGAAAGGAAATCTCTGCTTCTACCATATAAAACTCTGCCAGGTGTCTCCGGCTCTGAGAATTCTCTGCTCGAAATGTTGGGCCAAAGGTAAACACTTGAGTAAAAGCTCTGCAATTCAAGATTAAAGGTATAAAAATAAGATTTACATGGTTAATTTTAAGTATTTAAAATTAAAACATTCAGTGAGCTCTTAAGAAAAAAAGTTTTGTGCTTCTGTCTTATTTGCAAATTCACATGTATTAGCTGCTGTAGTTCTTTAATGGCTGATAATAATAGTTTCATTAAAAATGTTACATTTATAGAACCCATTTTATCCCAAAGGAATTTGCAAATGCTTTAGAAACCCTACAGCTTACTAAATATAGAATTATAACCACTCCGGGTGCACTCTACTGTGGCTGCCTGAAACAGCAACTGAGAACAAAGTAAAGGAAAAGCACCACAGCCCAAGAAGCCACATAGAGAATCTAGTTAGTAACCGTTAAAACCGTAATTTCATGTGGATAAGGCATGCTAATCATTTTCTAGATACATGAAAAAGAGCATCAGGGTGTTTGGTGATTTGCCTTGCCCGAGGCCTACTCAAGTCCTCCACAATCGCCTATGAGTTTCAATCAATGCTGAATGACTCCTGACATTTGGGGGTGGGTGGATTTTGAAGAACTGTCTACTTTATTCTATGGTTTTCAAAAAGGACTAGAACTCACAACATAAATGGAAAAAAAAACCCCTCATTTTAAAATTCCTGCAGAGAAGCAGTCACGACACCTTCATTCTTTAACACTCAGTGTCTCCCTCACATGAAAACAGGGCAACCCCTAAGATTAGATCAAGCATATATGAAGTAATGAATATTTTCTGAGGCCCATCTAATCTTTGAATTTTAAGGTTTGCTAGAACAAAACAAGAGGTTGGGGCTTCTGGGCTGTTATCCTGAACACTCTTCGTCTGTCATCAGTCAGAAAACATTAAGATCAGGAAACAGTGCAGAAAACATATGGATTATGGATACACATCAGTTTTTTGTTTGTTTTGTTGTCTTTTTAAGTAAAGATACTCTGGGAAATGAAACAGTAAAACAATTACAGTGGAAATCATGAAATTTATTTTTTAAGGCCATTTCAGTTAAGGCCTAGTTGGTAAGAAGCTTAGGAATTTATGTTTTGGTTCTACAGCCACCTTCCAGAGACCATGATCAGTTAACCTCTGAGAATTTTAGTTTTTAATGGAAAAATAAACAGTAAGAACTCAAAAATATTACTATGGTAACCTTTCTCCCAAGATTCAGGTCTAGACTTGCCTGCTAGAATGTTCCTGAAAACACTGAACCTACTTTGTGCAAAATGAAAACTGTGGCCCAGTTCCCCAAAACAAACAAAAAACAAATAATGAACAATTTTGCTTTTCTTTTTACGTTTCCCCCAGCTGTTAATCTCAGTTAACCCATCTCAACACACAAACCAGATCCCCACTCTTCCCCCACTGCCCACACATTTCCCCTATCATGTGGATTACAGAAATAGACTGTTTATACCTAGGAAATCTCTCTCAAATCTAGAGACTCTCCTTTATCTCCACAGATATTGTCTCAGTGTAAACTCGTTTCTGCCATCTGTTTTTCTTCCTCCAGCCCCAAACTACTGTAAGTTTTCAAACTCAAATCTGATTATATCAGTCCTAATCTTTAAATCTTCAATGATTCCCCTTGCTAAAAGGATAAAATTCAAACTCCTTACTTTGACTCCACCTTCCCTCAAAAAGCATTTCCTCCAGCACACTGAGGACACTCTCCTTAAATGCCTTTAAGCCTTTGCATTGGCTGTCCTCTCCCTGCATGCCTGTCCCCTGCTCCCTGATATCTTTCCAAATGCCAAGTTCCCATCCATCCTTCAAGACTTGGCTCAAATGTTACTTTCTCTTTGTAACCTTATCAAATTTAATGTTCCCTCCTTCATATGACTGTAACACTTTGTTTATATATCTATTATATAGAACGTACCACTTGGAAATATAATTATGTATTTCATAACCTTCTCCCTCAATAAACTATGACATTTTCCAGAGCAGGAATCATGTTTTATTCATCTCTGCATCTCCCGTGCATAAGACAAAACAGGTGCTCAAGATGAATGAATGAGTAATAATGATGATGACAGGCTTCCTTAGTTGTGAACTGGAAAAGCACAACATCCTCACAAACAGTAACATTACAAATAATACACAGAAAAATACTCATGTTATTTTACTGTGGCTGTTACTCAGTAACTAAAATGGGTCAAACAATCTAGGTCGGTCCCAAACAATAAATCCAAAAATTATAAGGCTTTAAGTTTCTAAATCTGTGACTATGCCATTTCTAGGTAGGATGGCAATAGGATATCTAAATAAATAAAATGACATTTTTTTTCTGGTACTGCATCTTAAGAAATTGTATATACAGATATTCACTAACAACAAAGGATATTTTATTGGGATTTTCCAGGGCATAAATAGAATCTGGGTGGCATAAGTGAAATTTACTTTGGAGGCTCTGAGGGAAACTTCCAAGAAATGTGTAGTTATCATGAACTACAAGGAAGGCTAATGGGATTGCTGTTCCAAAGAGACACATTATATGTATTAAGGTACTAGGTACCGATAAAATAGCGGCATCTAAAAAGAACTACAGATTCAAGTCAAGGACATCTGCTTCTCATATGATAATTCTACAAAGAGGGCTCCAACACAAGTAGCAACAGGTATTTTTATTTAACAGTGGTTAATGATTTTCTCCAGCAATACAGGGTAAGCTCCCTAGTATAAAATATAGAAGAGGATCAGGGATTTTTATTTTAATTATAGTAAGGATCAGGTTCTAATCAAGATACCCAAAACTTACATATTATTCTAACAGAGTAAGTAAAAACCAATGGCCACAGCGAATTAACAGAAAGAAAAAATGAGCTGGAAGATATGTTGAAAAATTGCCTAATTCAGCATCTAGTCTGTTTTGTTTTTTTTTTTGTATTTGTTTTCATTAAAAAAAAATTTTTTAGAGTTATAGTCAGTTTACTATGTTGTCAATTTCCAGTGTAGAGCACTATTTTTCAGTTATACATGAACACACATATATTCATTGTCGCATTCTTTTTTGCTGTGAGCTACCACAAGATCTTGTAGATATTTCCCTGTGCTATACAGTATAATCTTGTTTATCTATTCTACATATGCCTGTCAGTATCTACAAACTTCAAACTCCCAGTCTGTCCCTTCCCACCCCCCTCCCCTCTGGCAACCACAAGTTTGCAGCATCTAGTCTTTAAGTAGGTCAATGTTTAAACTATGCAATAAAGATCACCCGATGTCAGCATCCAGTGTTCTATTATAAAGCAGTGATAGCAGTCATAGTAGTACTAATAGTGGTGATAGTGGTAGTAACAGCAGCTACCATTAGCAAGTGCTCCTTGCCGGCCAGGCGTTAGACGTGAGAACCTTATAGTTAACTTCTTTATCACTAACTCAATAAAGTAGGTATTGTTACTTCTATTTTTCAGGCTAAGAAACTGAAGTTCAGAGAGGTTAAGAAGCTTTCTGAAAAAGTCAGAGTCATAGCCTAATAAGTGTTGGAGGCCAGATTCAAATGTAGATCTGACTCTAATGGTCACAGCCTTAATCATGATATGAAAATAATGATGCTCTTAGCTGAACATGGACAAACCCAGTAAATCGGAGAGAAAAATTTGGAATATACCACCCTCCTCTACCCCACCACTTTCTCAAAGATAACTGGGGTTAAGCAGTTTTGTAGATTTCCCTTCCTTATGAATAGCTTGTTTGTTTTATGTGTTAAAGTAACAGCTCTCTAGGATATGCTGACTTCATGCAAATAATGAGAAGATAAATTTTAATCAATATTTTGCAACTTTTAGCAAGTCATTTAGCCTTTCCGGTCTTTGAATCCTCACACGAGTGGGAGATGGGGGCAGTTTGGCATTACTCTCTAGTACCTTTTACAGTAATTTTGTTTCATGGTCCACAAGAAATCACTCTTGCTGATACCTTCTTTTTCTCTGTCTTCCACAGACATGAAAGTCATTTGCAGCAATGTCTGGCCCAACCAAGAGTTAAAATAAGATCTGAGAACAAGGCCATTTCTAAAATAAGATACAAAACCAGGTGAAAGGCCAGTACTGCTATGAGAAGAGACCAGCAGAAAAAGAAAACACTAAGCACTAAGACTCATTCTTGTGCCAAATTGCAGAGAGAAGAAAGCTATATAAGGAAAGTCCATGAGCTTGGAGTTGATGGTTAAGATAATAAAAGTACATTCAAAACACAACAACCAAGATAGCTACAAAAATGGCTTTTTAAAAATAAAAAGTCACCAAAAAAAGGATCTACAAAGGTCATTTTCTCCCTTGTGTGGAGATTTATAAAGCCCTAAATTGGCAAGCGAATTACTATAAAATGGTCACTGATTGCTTGATCATTTATTCCTTCTGGCCCTGAAATTTAAGAGCTAATTTTTGTATTTTGAAGGAACAGAAGAAATACCATTCTCTAGCTAGAGTAGAACTTATTCAGCATAAGGTGGATCAGCAACTTTCCCTAAAGCCCCCACTCCCACCTCCTATCACTCCCCTACTGTCATTCAGGAAACATTCATTGAACTCAAGTGAACTCACAGACAGCTTTAAACTGGCTTTTAAAACAGTCTTTGTCAAGTGGTATCCATTCCCATCATCCAGAAAATAATCATCTATTTTACTCCTGCTTTGTAGCAACTGGATTATCAGTATTGTGACATATTTGTCATTCATTATTTCTACTTGCCTAATGGAGTAGACTCTGGGCATCTCCTTTTTAGCTTTCCTCTTTTCCTCTATCCTCCAACAGCACACTTGGTGGAAGGGTTTCCAGAGAAGTAACTCTTACCATTTCATCAATTCTCGTCAAGATGCCTTAGCAAGGATGCAGTCTAAAATCTAAGTATTTATTCTTTACCATTATTGCAAAACATTTCTGCAAAATTAGTTTTCTTTAACATGTCCTAAATATCTGATTTAGAACTGAACCTGAGGCCCAAGCAAATTTAATCTTAATTGTATAAGGAGATTCAAAGTTCGATAGAGTCCGACGATAATCCTGCTAAGGGGAGTAGAAAGCTGGCTTCTCTTTTCTGACAAGAAGACATCTGAATGGGGGGAAGGACATTCCAGCAAAGGGAGCAGGAAGCATACAGGTCCTGAGGTAGGAAAAAGCCTGACATGTGTAAAGAACAGAAGTAGGCCAGCAGCAAGATGAATGGTAAGAGATGAGGTCCAAGAGGTGGGAAGGCATCAGAACACGTAGGTTCTTCCTTGTAAGCCATGGTAAGGACAGTTTGGATTTTGTTTACTACTCCTTGAAATATATTCTCTCCTCCTGAAATATTTAACACTGTAATCTCCTAGTTTTCCTCCTATTTATCTGACTTCCACCTCTGTCTCCTTCTCCATTCTACTTCAGCTGTTTATTAAACACTAGCATTCCTCAAAGCAGTCCTAGATCCCTCAGTGAGCAAAGGCTCACTGTCTGCATTCTCCCTAAATCACCTCACCTTAGCCAACAATTTCAATTAATTACCTATTGGCACACAATTCACAAATTTCTATCTCCTGCCCAGTCTTCTTCTTTAAGCTCCAAAAGCATACATCTACCAACTGAGTCAATCGTCTCCCTTGCCACAACCAGAACTCCTGCCTCTCCTGACCCCTCACACTGACTTCAACCTTCCAGGTCAATCCTCCCACTAGGCTCTTTAGTAACACCACACACTAGGGTTCACAGTGCCTTTCAAAATAAAAACCTAACATATATGGATGTGATTATTTATTTCATGTCCATCTCTTTCACTAGACTGTAAATTTCATGAGTGACCTTACCTATTTTTTGGTTCATTATAGTATCCCAAGTCTTAACCCAGTGCCTGACACACACGACAGAATTAATAGTTGTCCAATAGGCAAGTAACTTATTTTCTATAAAATATGCTAATCCCCAAACTGAACCTTTGAAACAGCACTGGGATAGGGGTAAGGATAGAGGAGAAAGAAGGGGAAAATGGTGAACAGAATATCAATTATTAAGCAAAAATTCTGCTATTCTCTGAAAAAAATTTTCACAAAAGGCGTTAGGAGATAAAAGAATGTTTTTTTGAAAAGGCTGCCCACATGTTACTTTTTGCTCTGTAGGTAACAAGTACAGCTTTGAAATAGACTAGATCAGCTGGATTTCTCTAATTAGCAAAGATTTTACTTTTTGAGAAACTAAAGTATTACTGTACTACATGAAAAAAATTTCCCTAAGTCTCATTTATGTAAACAGAGAAGCACCTGATTCTTTGCCTTCTGGTAGAGTGGATACCAACAAGTTAAAACAATTATTGCCATTTCATCATTCCTGCAACAATGGACTCTTCAGAGGACTGACTGCATTTAGAAGATAACAACAACAAAAAGGAACATTTTTCTCTGGGGGGATAGGGCACAGCTCAAGTGGTAGAGTGCAAGCTTAGCATGCACGAGGTCCTGGGCTCAATCCTCAGTACCTCCATTAAAAAATCAATCAATCAATCAGTTAAATTAACTCCCTGCCCCAAAACAAACAAAAAAAGAAACATTTTTCTCAAAGGGTCACAATTTGCTGACAGTTCTTTCTGTGTATTTATCCTCATGTTTTTATAAGACACTAACTAAAATCACCTTTCCAAAAAAGGTGTACTTTGTCCACTGTATTTATTTATGCCTAGATTATCCCTCTTCTACTTCTCATATTTAGTCCTTCCGTGAGAGAGAACAACACGTGAGAACTCTGATTTAGGTACATGCACCACAAGGTATTTACATGCTATTTAAGTCTATGAAGATTCCAAACGTTAACTTTTCTGAGGCCTTGATACTACAGCAGTAGATGAGGCATTATGGCACTGAACTATTAACAATCTCCTGGGCTTTAGTCCTGTACAGACGATCTTTACTTTTTGAAGGCCATGGTAGTGATTAGGAGTATGTACTCTAAAGACCTAAATTGAAATCCTGGCTCTTCTACTTATGAACTAGTCAAGTTAATGTCTTTGAGACTAAATTTTCCCATGTGAATATGGGGTTAAGTATATACATTTATTATGGAGTTATTACAAAGATGAAATGAAATAAAATATGTAAAACTTAATCCATATTAACTATATGATAAGTGTTCAACAAATGGGTAAGAAGCTTTTTTTTGGTCTCTTCCCTTTCCAAAGGTCTACAGTTCTCATTTGGTTGGTCTCAAGATCTCTTTGTACTTTCAATTAGTGCAAAAGAGATTTTATGTAGGTTACGTCTGCCAATAATTATCATTAAAACTGAGACACTAAAAAAATTTATGAATTCATTTAAAAACAATGACAAACTTATCATACATCATAAAGACATATTTTTGATAAAAATTCATAAGAGGTGTGTCACTGTTTTACATTTTTATACATCTCCTTCATATATGGTTTAATGGAAGGCAGCTGGATTCTTTTATCTGCTTATGCATTCAATCTGTTGTGTTATTGCACGCCATGAAGACTTTGGAAAACTTCACTGTACACTCACAAGAGAATGAAAATGAAAAAGACAAATATTGGCCTAGTAGTATTACAAAAATAGTTTTAGTCTCAAAGGACTTTTCCAAAAGGGTCTCAGTGGAACCCAGGGATCCCCAGACCAAACACTGAGAACCACTACCTTAGGCAATGATTCTTAAAGAGGAGTATTAATTCTGGGCTTTACCTCTAGAGACTTTGATTCAGAAAATCTAGGGAGGATTCTGGCTATGAGTATACTTAAAAGTTCCACAAATCAACTAATCTTCAACAAAGGAGGGAAGAATATACAATGGAATAAAGACACTCTCTTCAGCAAATGGTGTTGGGAAAACTGGACAGGAGCATGTAAAGCAATGAAGCCAGAACACTCCCATACACCATACACAAAACTAAACTCAAAATGGATCAAAGACTTAAACATAAGACAAGATACAATAAACCTCCTAGAAGAAAATACAGGCAAAACATTATCTGACATACATCTCAAAAATGTTCTCCTAGAACAGTCTACTCAAGCAATAGAAATAAAAGCAAGAATAAACAAATGGGACCTAATGAAAATCACAAGCTTCTGCACAGCAAAGGAAACCAGAAATAAAACGAAAGACAACCTACGGAATGGTTGAAAATTTTTGCAAATGAAACTGACAAAGGCTTGATCTCCAGAATATATAAGCAGCTCATACGACTTAATAAGAAAAAAACAAACAACCCAATCCAAAAATGGGCAGAAGACCTAAACAAGCAATTCTCCAAGGAAGACATACAAATGATCAATAGGCACATGAAAAAATGCTCAATATCACTAATTATCAGAGAAATGCAAATCAAAACTACAGTGAGGTATCACCTCACACCAGTCAGAACGGCCATCATTCCAAAGCCCACAAATGACAAATGCTGGAGAGGCTATGGAGAAAAGCGAACCCTCCTACACCGCTGGTGGGAATGCAGTTTGGTGCAGCCACTGTGGAAAACAGTATGGAGATTCCTCAAAAGACTAGGAATAGACACATATCCAGAAGGAACCCTACTTCAAAATGACACCTGCACCCCAATGTTCATAGCAGCACTATTCACAATAGCCAAGACATGGAAACAGCCTAAATGTCCATCAACAGATGACTGGATAAAGAAGATGTGGTATATTTATACAATGGAATACTATTCAGCCATAAAAACTGACAACATAACACCATTTGCAGAAACATGGATGCTCCTGGAGAATGTCATTCTAAGTGAAGTAAGCCAGAAAGGGAAAGAAAAATACCATATGAGATCGCTCATATGTGGAATTAAAAAACAAACAAAAAAACCCATAAACACAAAACAGAAATAGACTCATAGACCTAGAATACAAACTTGTGGTTGCCAAGGGGGTGGGGGGTGGGAAGGGATAGATTGGGATTTCAAAATTGTAGAATAGATAAACAAGATTATACTGTATAGCACAGGGAAATATATACAAGATCTTACGGTAGCTCACAGAGAAAAAAATATGACAACGAATATATACATGTTCATGTATAACTGAAAAATTGTGCTCTACACTGGAATTTGACACAACATTGTAAAATGATTATAAATCAATAAAAAATGTTAAAAAAAAAAGTTCCACAAGTAATCATTATGTGAATCTCTGATTAAGAACCACTACCCTAAAAGAAGTTAAGATCACTAATCAATATGCTTTTTAAAAAGTTTGATGGCTATTAAATTTTTTTTTAATTTAACTTAATTAATTTTCTGTGGGGGAAGGTAAGTAGGTCTATTTGTTTATTTATTTTTACAGGAGGTACCAAGGATTGAACCCAGGAGCTCATGCATGCTAAGCATGTGCTCTACTACCACTTGAGCTGTACCTTTCCCCCTGGCTATTAATTTTTAAAATGGACAATAACATGTGTTGATGAGACTACCGAGAAACTCCTTGCACAGCAGTGGTGGGAATGTAAAATTGTGCAGCTGCTGTGAAAAAGTTTGGTGATCCCTTAAAAAGTTAAAAACAGAATTATCATATGACCCAGCATTTCTACTCCTGAGTACAAGTGTGAAAGAAATGAAAACAGGTGTTCGAAAAAATTCCGTATGTGGATGCTCACAGCAGCATTTTCCATATTAGTCCAAAAGCAGAAACAATCCAAATGTTCATCTAATGGATTAATAGATAAACAAGATGAGGTATATCCATAAAATGGAATATTATTCACCCACAAAGAGGAACAAAGTACTAATATAACCTACAATATGGATGAGCCTTGAAAACATTATGCTAAATGAAAGAAGGCAGACACAAAAGGCCACATATAATATGATTTCCTTTCTTTGAAATATCCAGAATAGGCAAATCCATAGGCTTTGTTATAAATGCTTAGATGATCTAGAGCAGTGGTTCTAGAACTTTGGCTTGCATTACAATCACCTAGGACTTGTTAAAATGCAGTTTGCTGGATCCCCACCCTGAGGGCTTCTGCTTCAGTAAGTCTTAGGGTAGGCCTGAGAGTTTATCTTGCTACAAGCTCCCAGGTAATGCTGATGTTGCTGGTCCAAGGACAACACTTGGAGAACAAGTGATCTAGAGTGGTTCTCAATCTCGGCTGCATAGAATAACCTACTGTACTTCAAAAAACAATCTTGATGTCCAGCCCCACCCTCAGGCCAATTAAATCTATTTTTCTGGGAGCTTGAGCTGAAATCTGATGCACCTATATTTTTTAAAAAGTTCTCAGATATTATAATCACTGATCTAGACCTTACTACCAATTATGATTGAAAGTAAATTGCACAAATGATACAAAAGGTGTTACTTCACAAAAAGAGTACAATTTGCATAAGAGCTATGGACTATGCATGAAATAAAACATTTCTAATATTCCTGACAGACTCCAAATCAGAGCTTGGTCTATGAACACAAAAGCACAAAGGGACCATGGGAGACTAGAAACAAACAGAAGTAAGATCCTTTCAAAGGAGCACACAGCCTATAAAAACAATGCAGAAAATTCTCTACTCTTCTGCATTAATTTTCCCTGTATTCTAGAAGGTGTGGAGGGGAAGGGAGGGGAGAGGGGTGAGGAAGTGGAGAGGAGGAGAAGAGGACAAAGACAGACATACACAGAGCAGAGCAATGTCCTTTTGGACCCTGTAGTAAGTCTTTCACATGTGCACCAGGCGAAATACACAGAGATTTCACAGTTGTACTGTCTGCACTAGCAAAACATAAGGAAAAACCGTCCATCAGTAACTAAATAGATAACTTTTGGTATATTCATACAAAGGGAGTACCCTACAGTAGTTAAAATTAATAGATTATACAACATGGATATAATTTAGAATTATGTTAAGTGAACAGTAAGTCACAGAAGAATATACACACATACGGATTCATTTATAGAAAATTCAAAACCTTGTAAAATGAAACTGTGTATTGTTTATAAACATGAACTTAAGTGATGAAACTTTAAAGAAAAGGAATGAAAAACACAAAATTGAGGATAGTGGCTAGTTTTCATAGGGAGGGAAGAGGATATGATTAGAAAAGAACAAATAGGAGACTAAAGAAATGAAGTATTTTGGGGGAAATAAGATGTTGAATATATCATTATTCTTTATACTACCTATAACTCTATAAAAAAAAATAACAAAATTATACTAAAATTAAAGGGTAGGCATTGGCATCAGAGCCCAAACCTCCTATCAGAATACCACTCAGTTCTACAAGCTTCCTACCTTTCCCTTCTTACCATTCAATTTAATTCAACAAATATTAATGTATACTGAGTACATACAATTGCCCAGCATTATTACTATGCTAAGGGCAATATGAATATGACATGGATGACTTCAATGCTTTACAATCTGGGCAGAGGCGAACTAATTCTGTGTTGTTCTATAGAGTGGCTACTAGCCACATGTGGCTACTTCTATAAAATCAATAAAAACTCAGTTCCTCAGTCACACTAGCCACATTTCAAGTGTTGGAGAGCCACAAGCAGCTAGTGGCTACCATACTGGACAGTGCGAATACAGAACAATTCTATCACTACAGTAAGTTCCACTGTCCAACACCGAAGTAGACTGTTGAAATCTCAATAAATGCAGATAATCAACTAGAAAAAAAGTATGTTCAGACAATGGGACATAAGGGAAGGGATCATGGAGGACAGAGTTACTGGGTACGGCTTCTGAATGGTTCAAGTGCCCAGTCGTACATATTCTACTTTCCCCACAGCTATTGCTCTGCCATACGAGGCCTCTTTCACAGGCGCTGCTTTATAAAACTAATGCTCTACTTTGTGTCTATAGGCATAGCTCCTCCCTTCTGCTAAAAAGACTCTCTTTCTGAAAGGCACTGATGCAAAACCTAAGAATTATTCGGTAATCCGTGTTTGCAGCTTTTGTAACTCCATTTTACATATGCGTATGACTCAGAATCAGGCTTTTCTATTTTCTAGACTTTTAACTCAACCCTAGGCAAACTACAAACCATCTTATTTATCATCTTTGGAAGATGAGGATGAACTAACTGTTCTCCAGTGGTCCTGGCTCCCTGAGAAAGAACTTCTAAAACAGATACATGATGAAATGGATAGCGCCTCCACCTTTTAATTTGGCTTCACTTATGTGTCTCTGAATGCCACAAAGAAAAACAAATACTCTTAATAATATAATTGTATGAACTACACAAAGGATAAAGAGACTTCGAAGTATCTGAGCAGTCATCTTCAAGTTCCCAAGTCACAGCTAACCCTCAAGAGGTATATAAGAGACACAGTTATCAAATCAACATGTATTTTGGCTACAAAGGGCATGCATGAAAATTTTTGAGATAATTCTTTGTACAGTAGCCCCTAAAGCACTGTTTTGCCTAGAGGTCACCAAATGTTTTCAATGAACCTCACACTATACTGTCCTGAAGTAGAATCTGGAGTAAAAGCACAGAATAGGAAAGTACCCAGTTGAAAAAACTAAGGAAAGTCACCAAATCATGTTCCAGAAACAAAAATCTGTAGGTTTTTATCTTTATCTCTCAATCTCTATCATAATTCATAAACGAAATCTGCCTCTTAAATAAGGATGGCTCAGGTTCTGCATACTCTCCAAATCACACAGATTTATGCAGCAATGTCTGCTACCTGGTTAAAGTGGCAAAATACAAGTTTTATTTTTTCAGTGTAGGGGTATAACATGGGAAATCAAGTGGGGGTTGACATCAAGATAAATAGAAATAATGTGAACATCAACCAATATATGTGACTAAGCTTATTTGTTGCCAGTTTTTACTGGTGAGAAAGAAGCAAAAATCATGGCTCAGTTTATTAGAAATTTCTTTTTGAGGAACAAAGATGAAGTTTCCTTTTATTTGTATAAAAGGAAGTAAATCTATTTTGGTAAAGTAAAATACACAGAAGTGTTTCAGTGGTTTCTATAATTCATGCACATAGTATACAGGTGAAATTTTTAAATTTCAATTTTTTTGAAAGACACTAAATTTCCCAAATTCATACAAAGAGGAATTCATGCCAACAACATGGAAATGTAAAACAAAATTTTACTTTCATAATAAGGGTATTTAAAATACCTAAATAGATCCAACATAATATTATTCCAAGTTTGTCAATGCATTTTCTGATGGGATATTTTTTTTCCAGCCAGAATAGATTGATGAAATAAGTCCAAAGCACAGAAGTAATTCAAACCCACAGAGGTAAAAGAAATAGCTACTGCAGCCTAGGGTCTAGCTATCTGTCCTTATCTTATTAAGATCATTATTTACCATGAGACATATTTATTTATTTCTTCAACAAATATATTTATTAGGCTACAAACCACTAAGGAAAATATAGATGTAAATGAGGTATGACTTTTACCTACAGGTAACTTACAGACTAGTCGGGAAGATCATAGATCTAAATGTACAAGCTACAATTATAAAATTCCTAGGGAAAATACACAGAAGAAAATCTCTGCAACTTTTTGAATAGAATACAAAAATCATAAATCACATAAGAAAAAACTGATAAAGTATAAGCCACCACCACCAACAAAAAAAACCCAACTCTGGTCTTCAAAAGACACTGTTAAAAAGATGGAACAGAAAGGCACAGTGGGAGAAAGTATTTATAACACATGTATCTGATAAAGGACATAGCCAGAACATACAAAGAACTCTTATAACAATAGTAAGACAAACAACCTAATTAAAATGGGCAAAAGAATTAAAAAGATAATTCATAAAAGAAGATATATGAATGCCCAATAAGCACATAAGAAAAAAAGTTTACCACTATTAGTTATCACAGAAATGCAAATGTCATTTTAAGTGAAGTAAGCCAGAAAGAGAAAGAAAAATACCATATGAGATTGCTCATATGTGGAATCTAAAAACAAACAAACAAACAAAAAAAACCCATAAATATAGAACAGAAACAGACTCATAGACATAGAATACAAGCTTGTGGTTGCCAAGGGGGCAGAGGGTGGGAAGGGACAAAGATTTTAAAATTTGTAGATACTGACAGGCATATGCAGAATAGATAAACAAGATTATACTGTATAGCACAGGGAAATATATACAAGATCTTATGGTGGCTCACAGCAAAAAAAAATGTGACAATGAATATATGTATGTTTATGGATAACTGAAAAATTGTGCTCTACACTGGAATTTGATACAACATTGTAAAATGACTATAATTCAATAAAGAAATGTTAAAAAAATATGGTGAGATATCATAGAGTTAGTAGAATGATTAAAAAAATACAACACTAATTTTTATCAAAGATGTGGAGCAAACAGAACCCTCATCCATTGCTTACTCACCAGTATTTTACTTGTAAAATAGTACAAGTACTTCAGAAAACTGCTTGGCAGCTTCTTCTAAAGTCAATCATACATTTACCATACAAGCCAACAACTCTTAGGTATCCACCCAAGGGAAATGAAACCATATGCACATAACATGTGCATACCTGCACAAATTTTCACAAGCTTCATTCAAAATAGGCCCAAACTGGAAACAACTAAAATGCCTATCAAAAGATGAATAAATTAACAAATTACATATCCATGCAATGGAGTAACACTCAGCAATACAAAGGAACAAACTACTGGATAAATCTCGAAAGCATTATGTTGAGTGAAAGACGTCATATACAGAAGAGTAAATATATACTGTATGATAACCACTTATATAAAATAAACTAAGTATTACATAGATACCATTTATATGAAATTCTAGAAAAGGGAAATCTAATCTATGATGACAGAAAGCAGATCACTTGTTACCTGGGGCACAGAGCTGCGGAGGGAGACTGACTGCAAAGGGAATTGAGAGGATTTTGGGGGTTGATAAAATATTTTATATTTTTATCAGTAGAGATTAGAAAGGTTAATAATTTCTTCTCAGTTTATTGAACTGTAAACTTTAAATGGGTGCATTTTTTATTGTATGTAAAGTATACTCAATAAAGTTAATAGAGAAGCAACAATAACAAAAAGAGCTTATTGCTATACTGGTTTATCCTGTTGCTTCATTATTTACATTAAAATCTTGCCCCAACTACGTATATATGAAAGGTGAATTGTCAGGCTCTTGGAACCACAGAAAGGTCACAGCAATGATCTACTTCAAAGAACAAAAGAATCCAAAACACAGTGACACCTCACTGTCAACATAACTGACCACAGCTGAGGGCAGACTGTGACCTAATCTGCACTCATAGTTTATTTCTGATTTGGTTTTCAAATTCTGACAGTTATCTGATTTTTGTGTCCTAACACCTTCCTTTGTTCCAGGTGCTAGCTAGTTCAATTTAACCTACTAACTTGTCTTTTGAGCTCTGAATCCTGGCAGACTCACCATTTATCCCAATTCTCTGCTATGGGTAAACTTCAGTTCTGTTACTGCTGTAAAACAACTTGATAACTAGCTGTCAGCTCTTTTTCCTGGTTACACCACCTTGGCTTCTTTCTTTAGCTAGTCCTTCATAATCACGTTGAGCTTTTCAGGTCCCCACTGTCATCACTACCATTATCAAAGCACTTACCAGTTCAGTGACAAACTGTGATAAACACTGGGCTTTCTGTAGTATCTAATTCTCACAACAGCTCTGCAAGGTGGCCATTACAATTTATCTTTTTGGTTAGAAGTGGAAGCTCAGACTATTAAGCTTACAGAACTAATATACAAAGAAGCTAGAATTCCAATTTAAGTATGACTATAATCTCTTCAATTAACAGAACCATTCACTTAACAAATTCAGTACTTTTGGGCAGGGTAACATTGTCTTAGTAGCTACTTAATTCTGTAACAGCACTGGTAACCCTCTACACGTCAATCAACGAGGCTGTCATATTTTTGACATCCTTTTTGGTGTCCAACACAGTTACATACTATTTGGGTGAACACTAAAATTACAGTTGAATAAATGAGAAGCCATAGATATTTTTAGGTAGAAGAAAACAAGCTAGGGGAAAAAGAAGTTAAAATGACATGAATTCTCTCTGTTCCCAACTCAATCTAAATTCTGCAAACACGCGACCAACACAGACTTTTTCCCCTGTTCTCCTAAAAAAGTAAGGTCACCAGAGCAAAACAGAATTTGGACAAGATTCTACAGTAACTGAAAGAAGTAGCATTAGTTTTGCTCTTTATAGTTCCAATTACTGTCCATATTGGCCAAATTACTAAGGATTAATTTGATGTCTCACTATAGTAACCTACATTTGCTTTCAGACAATGCCAATAGGCAACGCATTTCATGCAAAAGGAGTTCTATTTGTATTACTCAAAGGATTGACTGCAATTTTTTTTTTAAACTCACACCAAACTTGCTTATACCAAAAGCATTCAATACGTCAGATATTTTGTCTGCTTAGCAAGAACTCATTGAGCTAGATAACAGAAGAGTGGGGCTATTCTTCCATACATTATAAGTAGAGAAAAGGCAGGTTAGTAATCTCTCTTACAAAGGAATGCAATACTAGAAATAGGCAGAGAACCCAGTGTTTAGACTTCCAAGGAGATATGCAAATACTGGAGACTTAACACATTTAGTTAGAGACATTAAATCATTATGCAAATAAGTGCATTAACTAGCAATTAAAGAAAGCAAATTAATACCACTCAAGCTGGTAAAAACGAAGTTCAAATAGTGAGTTAAACATACATACTCATATTGACTCCTTCCTGAACATAAACAATCAAAATAACACGAAAAACAATTTAAAAGAAACAAACAGGGAGGGGGCCTTCAGTGGACAAGAAATATCAGCACATCTTTGGAAAACAGAAAAAAGATGGTTGAGTGATGACCAATGTGCCACATCATGGAAGCCATTAGCTATACGGAACAGAGTGAGTATAATGCAGCAGAAAGCATATGGCCTGCACACAGAACCGTGGAGGCTGGGGAAGGGGAAAACGGAGATTCATTGAGAGATTACTTATGGATCTGTCAACCCTCCCCTATCTCTCAACAGAATGGCTGACTGCCAGATGTCCCCACCAACCAGGGAACAGAGGGTCTTTCTCTAAAGCAGTGGTCCTCCGCATCATCATTAGCTGGTTATTTGTTACAACAGATTGCTGGGGCCCACTCCCATTGTTTCTGATTGAGTAGTGTTTGGCAGGTGCTGGGAGGAGAGGAGAATGAGAATTTCTTTTTGAAGTAGTGGAAATTGGTGGTGATGGCTGCACAACTTTGTGAATACAGTAAAACTACTGAATTGTACATTTTCAAAGGGTGAATTTTATGGTATTTGCGTTGTATCTCAATAAAACTGTTCTTTAAAAGAATCATTTACATGACTGGGGGGGGGCAATCCTTTGTGCAGTCAAAAATCCATGTATAACTAACTCACAGTCAACCCTCCGTATCAGCAGTTCCTCTGTGTCTATATCTCTTCTGTGGATTCAACCAACCAGCTGTGTAGTACCGTATTTACTTACTATTGAAAAAATTCTGCACTAAGTGGACCTGTGCAGTTCAAATCCATGTTGTTCAGGGGACAACTGTATTTATTTGCACAACAGGGCTCTCACAGAAGCCCACCAAATGGATTTGAACAACTATTAAATCATGTCTCTCTCTTGTCTTCCCTATGTTAAACATATTCAGTTTCTTCACCCATTTCTTTAAGACAAGATGTCCAGGTCCCACTTATCCTGGCTGTTGTCCTGAAGTTAGATAGGATACAAAGTCACAACCTTTTTATATAAGGCTTAATAAAAGGTTTATTTAGAAGTGGAGAAAGAACTAGGACAGAGAAGTTAGATAGTTTTCTAGCTTTTGGTGACTTGGATAAATATAATCCATTCAAGAATAACTTTCAAAGATGACATAAAAATACCGAAAGATGTTCTGCCACCCACTACAGATTAACATGTACTGAGGTAACTAAAATATTCCACACCATAAAATGCCCTGCAGTAATGGAGAGAAGAAGTTGTATTAACTGGATTTCTGTTGTTCCAAGAACAACAAAGCAACAGACTATAAACCAAATACAACAGCCAGTAGTCATTAAATATAAATGACATTTCCAAATGTACTATAAAGTAATCATTCTAGTGATAAGGTTACCTCCAAATTAAATTCAACCTAGACAAGGTGAAATTCCCTTGCCATATGCTCTACTTGCCCTTGAGACAATCTTTTTTACAACAGTTACCATATTTCTAATTTCTTATTTAATGTTTGTCTTGTTCATTAGACTGTACAGGGTCATGAAGGCTGGAATCATATCTCTCTTGTTCGTCTCTGTATCCCAGCACCTAACCAAGTGTCTGGCACACAGCTGCCTCTCAACAAATGTTCAACTGAACTGAGATTGATTTTTGAGCCCTGGATCACACAAGTATTAGTAAGAGAAACCAAGAAGACAAAGGCACAAGAAAAGAGTCTGAGGAATTTACAGGCTAATGAGAACGTAAGTATATAAACAGATAATTTCAACATTTTTAAATAAATAACATTGGCAGGAAATCCTTTTCCAACATGTATTTAAGTTTTTATTCTGTATTAAGTAACAGAGTTACAAAATTAAATAAAACAGTCCCTAAATTCAAAAGCTCAGCATCTAAGCTACAGAAAAAAAAAAAAAAAAAAAAAAGAACAATGATTCCAGTGTTATAAAATAGATACAAATAAAGCAACATGGGCATACAAAAGAAGGCATTTAAACAAGAAAGATGTGGTGGTGGTGGCTGGGTTGGGGTGGGGATTCTGTGTGAGATCATTTTAGAGCTGAATTTAGACTGATGGGCAGGGGTTAGCTAGACAAAGGCATGGGCAAAGGACATTCTAGGGAGAAAAAACATACGCAAAGGAACACAAATAAGTGAAACAGGACAATGTGATTAGAGTATTATAAGCAGTTGAGGACAGCTGAAGCAAACGGAAGTGGAAGCAAATGACTGAATGAATGCAAAGGGTGTGGGAAAAGAAGAATTTGGAATGATATCCATGCAGCTGCTTTGACAAACTGGAAGAATGGTTGCACCACTTCCTGAGATAGGGACTTCAGAAGGAAAAAAACAGATCTGGGGAGTAAGATGCTTTTAATTTCGAACATGTTGAGATGAATATACAATAGCCAACTGGAGAATAAAACTGGTGCTTTAGTTTACAGGTGGGGAGCTGAGCAGAGATTCCATGTTAGAGAGTTGAACTTCACAACACCATTCTTTGACTATCACCATGTATTCATCCTGGTTTTTACTCTAATACTTTCACACTAACAGTTCTACAGTAAGACCTCCAATTCTTTAAGCCCATTGATTTTCCATCTTCGCTTTCTACCCTTATTTCCTCACCTCCCTCCTTACCAAAGCATCAATACCTTGATCTATCATTACAACCTTCTGCACTTATCTTCTTCCATCAAACTCATTTGGTAAAACCCAACCCTTAGTTAATCCACATGTTCACATTCTCTGTTTGCACCCAAGCAAGCTAAATATTCTTACTTAAAAGCCTCTGAATTTGCTGCTCAATTTGCCTGAAGTGCTCATCCCCTGGCTATGCTATACAAGTAATGAATAATGAATGAAGTTCATGAGTCATTTATACCAATAGTCTGTTAGTTCATATTTCTATCTAAACAGGGTTAATTTTTCGTATAAATAATATACTAAAATAAGAAATCTGTTTTAAGGTCCCACAATTAGGACAACAGCATAAGGAACCATCATCATTCACACACATTCAGGAAACAATAAGGTAATCAAAGACCTCAAAATTTCATGGTGACATCATTTCCATGAATACAGTAAAAGCAGTGATGAACAGACACTTAACTCCTGTTGTGGGCTCAACTTTATAGTGGAAACAGTAGAGGAAATTTTTAGAAGAATGAAAATTTGTGCTTAACAAATTCAGTTTAGCAATATTTACTAAATACTGATTATTTTAGTAGATGTAAATATTTAGAATATTTATAATCTATAGGATACACATATATGAAATGAACTACAAACTGGCAAAACGTTAAAAACAATAAACTTTTTTTTGAAGTAGGTCAGTAGTATAAAAGAATAGAAAAAGAGAGAAATAATTTCTGTTAAGAGAAATACAGGGAAGGAGCCAAGGAGGAAATCATACTTCAGTTGAGGCTTGAGGAACGGGCAGATGTGGAAAAAGCAGCAGTAGAGGAGGAGGAGTATTAGAAACACACAGGTAGATGAAAATACACGGCACAAATAAAATAGCTATAAAATCTTGAAAATCAAATAAATAATAATGAACAAAATTCAGGTGAGCATCGGAGTATTAAACGGATGAAGAATGAGAAAGTCATATGGGATGGGAAGACAGTTTCATACCCAGTTATAAAGGGTACCTCAGTTTAAATCAGGTTCACATGCTGACATTCTTACCACAGCCACTTCACAGGATGAGCGCATCCTGAGTATGAATGTTTCATGGCTTCTGAGCTCAGCATCTGAACTGATGAGATAACCCAAGGGAATGAGTTTAGGCTTGCTCATACCAATCACAAAGCAACCAATTAATCAAACTGGAGTGAAATCAACTCAAAGACCAAAATGATTTTTTTTCCTCCCAAAATGGAAATAGCTAATTTTTTTCACTAAGAAAGTAATAAACCTAGTCTTTCAAACCTGAAAAAAAAAAGTTTAAGGAAGAAAATAAAAATGAGATAGTCATTGTTTACAAGCTGAATATCGGTGTATATTTACCAGACTTTCCATGTATACATATACACACATTGTAAAAAACTGGAATCACATTCTATTTCCTATGTCATGACCACTTGTTTTTAACAATACGTTGTGAAGCTTTATCATCAATTTTAATGGCTGTACAGTAAATCACTGTTTAGCTGAATCATAATTTAACCCTCAGTTTACTGCCAAGGTAAACTAGTTTTAATTTTTAACTTTCTCTGTTGAGCAATTTCAGCTATTTCTAAAAATTAGTATTTCATGACTTTTATACATTTTTAGAAGCTGTATTAGTTTCCTAAGGTGGCCACAACAACTTACCACAAACTGGGTAGCTTAAAACAACAGAAATTTATTCCCTCCAGCCTATGGAGGCTAAAAGTCTGAAACTGAGGTGTTGGCAGAGCAATGCTCCCTCTGAAGGTTTTAGGGAAGAATCATTCCTTGCCTCTTTCTAGTTTTTGGTGGCTTCCAGCAATCTTTAGCATTCCTCAGCATCACTTTAGTCTCTGTCATTGCCTTCACATGGCCTTCTTCCCACTGTGTGTATCTTCTCTGTGTCTGTGTATCTCCTCTGTGCCTTTGTATCCAAACCTCCTTCTCCTTTCTCTTATAAAGACACAGTCATTGAGGATCCAATCCAGTATTTTAATTTGGTCACATCTGCAAAGACCTTATTTCCAAATAAGATTGCATTCACAGGACTTGTCTTTTGGGGAGATACAATTCAAGCCACTATAGAGGTCATCCAAGAGACAGATAAATTTCTGTCTTTCTCCAATAGAATAAAACCCATTGAATCCTTTCATGAACCTCCGGTACATAAGGGGTTTTAGTGATCTTACTTTTCCTATATATTGAAATCTTTTGCTATCTCATCATCCTAGAAATTATTTTATCATTACTCATCAATAATTCCTAATTAAGTTAAAAAAGAATGAAATGTTACGAGAACAGAAGAATGATAGATATCTGAGATGCATAGTGGATAAGAGGGAGATACACAGTGAGATGACTCATCTCCATTGTATCATCTTCAGTTTTCTTATTGCAGTACACAGACTATCCTGTTATCTTTCACGAAGGTATTAGAAAAGCCCAGAGACACTACTGTTGTAGTCTTTTCTGTAGTTTTCAGAGAACATAGTTCAGAAGTGAGATTTTTTATTCTTTACTCATAATGACAAATAGAAGAAAAATGATAAAGATGCCTCATAAACATTAGACAAACCAGGAAATGAAAACAGAGACAGATAGTTAACAATCTAGTCTCTAATGATGGTAAAATTGGTTGTATAAGTGAAATCTCAGTCTGTGAGCCCTCAGATAACAATATCCTAAATCAATTTGCTCAAACTCAAGAACTAGTTAAATGGGTAATACACTTCTAAGGGCAAAAGGAAATACGGTATTTTCATTCAATTAGTCATTCCATAGTAAGGACTTCAGCACACAATAATTTGCAGTAAGAACCTGGACCATATCATTTGGCTAAAAGGATATGTTATAATATTTTTTTTTAAATTTTAAAATATTTACTAAAATTTTTTTCTTCCAGTTTTATTGAGATATAATTGGCATACAGCACTGTATATGTTTAAGGAGTACCACATGATTTGACTTAAATACTTTGTGAAATGATTACCACAGTAATTTTTAGTGAACATTCATCATTTTATATAGAGACAAAAAATATTTTTCTTTGTGATGAGAACTCTTAGGCTTTACTCTGTTGACAACTTTCATACAAAACATACAGCAGTGTCAATTATATTAATCATGTGGTAGATTACATCCCTAGTACTTATTTATAACTGGAAGTTTGTACCTTTTGACCACCTTCATCCAATTCCCTTTCCCCTCACCCTCTGTCTCTGGTAACCACAAATCTGATCTTTTTCTCTATGAGTTTGTTTTTGAAGTATAATTGAATATAGCACTATGTTAGTTCCTGGTGCACAACATAGTGATTTGATGTTTCTATTTGTTACAAAATGATCACCATGCTAAGTCTAGTTATCATAAGTCACCATACTATGATGTTACATTATTATTGTTCATATTTATCACTGTACATTTTATCCCTGTGACTCATTCATTTTGCTAACTGGAAGCTTTTATCTCTCAATGTCCCTTACCTATTTCATTCATTCTCCTCCCCCTCTTCTCTGGCAACCATCTTTCAGTTCTCTGTAGCTATGATCCTGTTTATGTTTAGTCATGTTTGTTCATTTGTTTTTTAGATCCCACATATAAGTGAAATCATACAATATTTGTCTTTCTCTGTCTTGACTTATTCCACTTAGCACAATACTCTGCAAGTTCACCCATGTTGTCACAAATGGCAAGACTTTATTTTTTATGGCTGAGTAATATTTCATTGTATATTTATACCACATCTTTATTATCCATTCTTCTATCCATAGACAGTTCAGTTGCTTCTATATCTTGCCTATTGAAAATAATGCTGCATGAACACAGGGGTGTATATAACATTTCAAATTAGTGTATTTGTTTTCTCTAGAATAACATCCAGAAGTGAAATTCTGCATCAACAGTAGTTCTATTTTTAATACTTTGAGGAATCTCCATAGTTGCTGCACCTACATACATTCCCACCAACAGTGCATGAGGGTTCCCTTTTCGGCACATCCTCACCAACATATTTGTTGTTTGTTATCTGTTATTTATTGTTTTTTTGATTATAGTCATTCTAACAGGTGTGAGGTGTTATTTCATTGTGGTTTCAATTTGCATTTCCCTGAAGAGAGTAATGTTCAGTATCTTTTCATGTGCCTGTTGCCCACCTGTGTATCTTCTTTGGAAAAATATCTATTCATGTCCTCAGTCAATTTTTTAATTGGGTTGTTTGATTTTTTGGTTGACTTGTGTGAGTTCTTAGCATATTTTGTATATTAATCCTTTATCAGATATATCATTTGCAAATATCTTCTCCCATTCAGGAGGCAGCCTTTTTGCTTCACTGATGGTTTCCTTTACTGTGCGAAAACATTTCAGTTTGATGTAGTCCCGTTTGTTTATTTTTACTTTTTTTTGTCCTTGCTTGAGGGAGACATATCCAAAATAATATTGCTAAGACTGATGTCAAAGAGCATATTGACTGTTTTCTTGTGGAAGTTTCATGTCTTCCATTTAAGTCTTTAATTCATTTTGAGTTTTTTTCTGTATATGGTGTGAGAAAGTAAACCAGTTTGATTCTTCTGCCTGTAGCTGTCAAGTTTTTCCAACACTGTTTATTGAAGAGATGACTGTCTTTCCCTCACTGTACATTCTTATCTTTTGTCATAGATTAACTGACAATATTTCTGGGCCCCCTATTCTGTTCCACCGATCTATGTGTCTGTATCTATGTGGCTGTTATCTATGTACCATACTGTTTTCATTACTGAAGCTTTGTAGTGTAGTTTGAAATCAGGGAGCATGATACTTCCAGCTTTGCTCTCCTTTCTCAAGATTGTTTTGGCTATTCAGGTCTTTTGTTTCCATATACACTTTAGAATTATTTGTTCTAGTTCTTTGAAAAATGCTTTTGTGGAGCAAAAAAGATGGCCATCCACTCTTTAACAAAATTATGAGCTGTCAAAGTTCTTAAAAATTTGAGTTTGCTATGTTTAAATACTTAATAAAATTCTAAAAGTTGATTTTCACTACCTCTTTATTTTTATTTCTGCAAATTACTCATAAGATGGCTTAAATATATTTATTAAAAATAAGGTCCCTTACTCCCAGATGGTAAATGGTGATGAATATTTTCCTGGTATACTGAGGGTTAATCAATTTTCTTAAATACTTAGATTGTTAGTAATTTTTCATTAGTATACAGTTGCTTCCACTATTTTTTTTACACATCTTTATAGAGTTTTCAGATAATTTCCTTAAGAAAAGTTTTTAGGAACAAAATTTTGAGTGCAAAGGTATTTCTCTAGAGAGGCCACACTAATTTATACTTTCAATAATAATGTTCAAAAGGATAGCATCAGTTTTATCCTGAAATACGCTTTACTTCACAGCTTAGTTTAAAAAAAAAATTGTAATAAGGAAAGAAACACCTATAACAAAATATACAAAGAAAAAAGAAAAACAAAATCAACGAAAAAAGAAAAACAATAATAATCCACAATTCTTTTAAATACAATTAGGCTAAGCCTTCCTCAAATTCTGACTTTAGCTCACAAAAAATGGAAAATTCTATTACATGACATTTTTTAAGTGTAGGTTTTGCAATTTGGAACATTTCTAATTCTTTCAGAATGAACATTCCACTTATATTATATTTATAGGCAGAAAGTAATGAAAACACAGCTTTCTCTTATTTAGAAACATATTTATAGCTCTGTCTGCTGAGAGGGCTTAGAAGCTAGAATCCCCCAGTAGTAGCAAGATACCTAGAGACTAAATTCTGGTTTCTAAACACCACTTTCCAATAAAAGGAAACAAGGCTCCTTGGAGAAATGCTTGATTCTATGGTAAGGAAAATAAATAGTAAGTTTGGAATAACTGCCAAAACTTGTAAGCAATCAAGATGCCCTTCAGTAGGTGAATGGGTAAATAAACAAACTATGGTATGTCCAGATGATGAAATATTATTCAGTGCTGAAAAAGAAGAACTATCAAGCCATGAAAAGATATGGAGGAATCTTAAATGCATATTACTAAGTGAAAGAAGCCAATCTGAAAAGGCTATACAATGTATGATTCCAACTACGTGACGTTCTGGAAAAGGCAAAACATTGAACACAGTAAAAAGATCAGTGGTCACCAGGGGTTAGGAAGCAGGGAAGGATGAATAGGAGGAGCATGGAGGTTTTTAGAGCAGTGAAACTATTCTATGTGACACCACTTGTCCAAGCCCAATGAACATACACCATCAAGAATGAACCCTAAGTAAACTAGACTTTGAGTGATAATACTGCTTAAGTATAGGTTCATTAATCATAAAAAAAATAAAACAAACAAATCTGGGGTATCTTACAGTACCAGAGAATAAGGAAGTACTCAAAAGACAGAAGGATAGGGGCATGTGACAGGGATACAAGAGTTACTCTGAAAGAGTTCCCAACAGCTAAAACTACAACAGTGTAAGCAACAAAATAAACACAGCAACAAAGTACAACCCAAACCATGAAACATACATCAGTACATCCTGAGGTAAACGATGACATAAATGAATACACAAGAGTGAAGAGACAATAAATCATCCACACAGAAGACTTCCAAATACTTCCCCCTCCAGGAGATGGTGCTTAATTCCATCTCCCACTTTCCAACACCACACTCCCACCTCCAGTGAAGGTGGGCTACGCATTTAGTAACTCACTTTCAAAGAACAGTATACAGGAAAAGGAAAAATAGTACACTTTAGTGGAGAAACTTGGCAATACTACCGTACCCAAGTGATAAGGATTAATAGCATGTCATGGACATCAAGTCCCCCCTGACATGACACGATGAGAAGAGACTTCACCTCTGTGGTATTCTTTCCCCAAACCCCTAAAACTCCAGAAAAACATCAGAAAAGTCCAGATTGGGATACTTTCTACAAGTCATGAAAAACAAGGGAAGACCGAGAAACTGTTATAGACTGGGTAAGACTAGGGAAACATGACAGCTAAATTTAATATGCACCTTGAAGTAAATCCAAGGAAAAGAAGGCATTGAGGGAACACCTCTGAAATCCAAATAAAGTTGGGGATTTAGTTACTAGCAATGTACTAATATTGGGTTCTTAGTTTTCACAAATGTACCACGGTAATGTAAGATGTTAACAATGGGGGAAACTGGGTGAGAGGTATACAAGAAATTTGCACTACCTTTGTAATCTTTCTATAGTAAAAATTCATTAAAAAATAGAAAGCTAATTTTGAAAAAATAACAAAATTAAACTTTAAAATGGAGCCATAAACCTACTAAACCAACACAGATATACTTTTGGAAAATGTTAACCATTTACTCCATTTAAAAAATCTGCTAAATAAAATTTAGAAAAACAAAGCTGAAGGAAAGATGACTAACAATTTCTTATTGGAGATTAAATCATGCATTAACCTGAAACATGATGTACTGTTATATTAATAGTCCTAGAACTATTAAACTAGGAACATTTGATTGACATTATCAGAAATACTTCATAACACATTATAAAATATAAAACCTCATAGTCTGCCAATTTTTTAAGTTCCACTGTGCGCTGTTCTGTGGTTTGCTGCATTTTACTGGGAAAGAGGGACCATATTTAATGCATCAGTGATACTATAACAGAGAAACAAACACTTGGTAAATTTATATCTTTCACATATTATGACAGTTCTGAAGGGGAATACACCCTGCCTCTAACTCTACAGATAAAAGAAATGAATAATGAAAGGCTGTTAAGAAAGGGTACTCAAAACTTGGATAAAACCAAAAGGTAGACAGCATCATCTTCCAAGGTAACAAGGGTAGACAGACCCATTCAAAGGTTATTTGAAGGGAATGAACTTTGCCCCATTATTCTATTTACTATCAAACTAAATATCCCAGATTAAGTAAAGTTATGTGTTAACTTTTAGATTTTTGTCCAACAGAGGGGCAAATCATTTCTATCAGGTAGAAGAGAAAATTTCAAAGGTTAGGGTCTATTG
Source organism: Camelus bactrianus (assembly GCF_048773025.1). Lineage (NCBI taxonomy): Eukaryota > Metazoa > Chordata > Mammalia > Artiodactyla > Camelidae > Camelus > Camelus bactrianus. The sequence continues at coordinate 52,039,810 of NC_133548.1, forward strand.
GTCTGTAGGACATTAACCTGTTTGTAACCAAACTAGAAACCTTATTTTGAAATTCCTTTATTAAATTGCCTATGAATACATAGCTCCCTAAATGCTCTTTGAACTGGCCTTACTATTTTACTTACTTCCTCAGTAATTAATGAATTGAATAAAATATTTGATACATGTTCACTTTATGTTTGTATGACTCGTGCTTTGAATTTTTTTAAATTTATATTTTGACAGGCATAAGGAACTTTTCATGACATGCGTGACACATGGCCTTTCCCATGTCATACACAGAGCTCTGCAAATCTTACAATCTCACAGGGCTTATTATGATGACAGTTTTCTGCACAGCATTTTGAAAATGTCAGTTATTGGGTTATTGGAGTTACCAAATAATATCTTTCTCAAAGATAAATCAGAAAAGAATCTAAGTAAAATATATATTATTTTCAAGGCCATCTTTATTCCACCATTGACACTCTGCATCTTGCCAGTAAAGTCAGTAAAAAAATAAACATGAACACTATTCTATTAAATTTCCCCCGAGTTTTTCCACCAACGCATTTTAAAGACAATGGGGAATACACAGACTCCCGTTTCACTGGAGCTACTTCCTAAAGAGATTTTTTAAGTCTCAAGCTCTGTATGAGGAAACAAAGGTATTTATATCTTTTAGGAGACTCAGTGCTTACTGAGTCAGCATTAACACATTACCCACAAAATCACAGCACACATGATTCAGATAGGACTTTAAAGATTTTCCTATCCAGTCCCCAAAACAGAAGGAAAATTGAGCTGAAAGGATTATAGTGACTTTCCAGTTCTGAGAGTGGCTCAAATTAGTGTGATCTGACTTATAATACTTTCTAATTGGTTACACATCTCTCATATGATTTTGTGGGTTAATTTTCCTCATTTAAACCAATAATCTAAAACAATTTTCCCCATCTGTTTCAGGTACCTCTCTTATAATTTCCAGGTGTAAATTATAACTGCCTTTATTTTTATGACACTTGTATTTTGACTATGTATTTTGAGACTTAAACAAATGAAAGATTAGTAAAAAGAAAAAAATCACAACTTTATATTTTCAGTGCTAAATTTATCACTAAAAACAAAAGTGTCTTAGACTAACGTGATTTTTTTTTAGTAAGAAATCTGATATTTGATATTGTCAAATTGTCAAGTCTAAATGTACTTTTGGTGAATTCAAGTGGACTAATCAGAAACACTAATTTCAATTTTTAGCACTGGGAAAGGAAATATTATTTCATTCCTGCCCAGTCCATAATCAGTAGTCCAGTAAGAGAAAAGAAAAATCTGTACCCTGACATCACTTCTAGGTGAAGTTGTCCCGAGACAGTTAAAAATGCAGGAATGTTGAAGAAATTCTCCTCAGGTACTTTTATTTTGCTTGAAGGCTGCAAATGAAAAACACAAGCCACAAAAAGCTATTAAATGTTTTGCTCTGCTTTTCACACTCATGTTTGTGCCAAAACTAAAAAGCATAATGCAACTAAACATATATGAGGTCAGGTCATTCTCATTAAAAAAAAAAAAAAAAGGCAGTTCACATACACATTTCAAAGAGAAAATCCCTACTTGGAAAATGTTAAGGTCAAGGAAGTTTGCTCCATATTTTCAAAACATACAACAACCAAAGGACAAAAGTACTTCTGTCACAAAATATACTCCTTTCTAAAAACTGATTTTGATTGAGAGGCAAGCTGAAGCAATAAATAGTGAATTAAAAATTTTAAATGTGAGGTATTATATAATCTTTTAAAATTCTGACCGATAATTGAGATTTAATTTTCTCAAGGGAATAGCTTGTAAAACATGTGTGTCATATTATTAAACTGTTAATAACAACGCTTTTAATACAGATTTTAATCAACACATTATAACTTTAAACATGTAATTTCATTTAATCTTTACCACACCTCGAAGATAAGAAAAGCAGGACCCAATCTTTAAAAGAGACGATGAACAATTCGATTTAAAGATTTTTATGTACTTACAATACAGACAGGGTTTATTCCATTTGAAACTGGTAGGAAACAAGCCAGTCAACATTTGTAACAGTTAAGATAAAAACTTGACTTGGACGTCAAACAATTTAAATAGTTTACTTAAGAAAGCTTCTGGATCAAGTTATGATGATTACCCATTTGAGGGTAGAGAGCTAATTTACCTACTTTTGTATTTCAAATTGTGATCTGAAAATATCTTAGCGTAATGGTGCAGTTACTGTAAAAGCAACAAAGCCAATATAAAATTTTCAATAGAGGATGTAAGATCCCTTTTAAGAGTCTTAGTACCAACTACTGAATCATAAAAATCATGAAATGAAGGTATCTTATTTTATTCGATCAGTTGTTCTAAAAATACTGCAAATCATGTACGTGTATGAATGTGAAATCTAATGTAAAATTACCAACAGAAGTCATTTATTTATTTTATAATTTCCTGTTATTTTTAAAACTTACTTTAATCTGGTCTTAAATGTCCTATTATTGCTTTTTAAAAATTAATTTTTGAAACCCAGTATCACTTAAAGGATATTGTTTTCAAGGACTTAAATACTCAAGGCCAAAATATTTGACCTGTGTTTAGATTTCAAAATAAAAGATATGTTCTCTGTTTCTTTACAATCCAAGTAACTACAGTTCAAGTAAGTCCCAGTATATTTATAAGAATATTATACTCTTCTCGTCTCCTTCACCTCTTTAGTTTACAATTTGTATTGGTGTTTTGTCCTGACTTCTCTAAAAGTCACTTCTCTCATTTCCTGTATATATAAAAAAGTCTAATCTTTAGGATGTGATTTTAGTCTCTCATTTATTAGCATTTGTACAAAATGAAATCTGATCTTATAACTCTTAAATCTAACTTGTTTAAATAGTTACAAACATACCACTACTTAATTATGTCTTCTAATATCATATGTAAGCATAATTAGTATGATTTCATACTAATTTTTATTTGAGTTTTGTAGGGGGTAATTATGGTTGTTTTCTTTTTTTTTTTAATTTATCTTGGTGGAGGTACTGGGGATTGAACCCAGGGCCTCATGCATGCTAAGCATGCACTCTACCACTGAGCTATAACCATCCCCCATACTATTTTTTAATAAATTACTTCCTTTCAGTTCTCCTTTATATTACAATGAATACATTACAATGATTTTTTAAAAACTTCTGTATCTATTAAGTTATATTACCTATAGATTTTATTTCAGGATATTAAAAGGACATTATAAAATATTTCTTTAAAAAAGTAATTACTGAGAGTGATGTCAGCAAAAATGGTGGAATAGGTAGCTCAGAATGCATATCCCCTCACAGAAAAATTGAAAATGATGAGCAAAAACTGAGAATCAACTGTGAGAACTCTGGAAAATAGTCAAAGGTTTAAAGTAACCAAACAAATGCTGAAACAACAAAGAGGAAACTTCAAAATGATAGACTCCATCCAACAACAACAGACTGCACATTCTTTTCAAGTGTATGTGGACCTTGTCCAAGATGGACCATATGCTAGGACATAAAACAAGTCTCAACAAATCAGACAGATTATCCTCTTTGACCATAATGAAATGAAACTAAAAATATAAACTGGTACAGTTACTTGGGAAAACATTCTGGCAGTTCCTCAAGAAGATAAAGAATTACAGGGAGAGGGTAATAGCTCAGAGGGAGAGAGCATGCTTAGCATGCACAAGGTCCTGGGTTCAATCCCTAGTACATTCACTAAAAAACAAACAAAAACAAAAACACAAACAAACAAAAAAGATAAAGAATTACCAGACATACAGTGTATCAATTCTACTCCTAGGTATGTATCTAAAAGAATTAAAACCAAGTATTAAATACTTGCACATTAATGTTCATAATAGCACTATTCACAATAGCCAAAGGTGGAAAAATGGATAAATGGATAAACAAAATGTAATACATATAAACCATGAAATAATATTCAGCCATAAGGTGGAATGAATTACTTAAGTATACTAAAACATGGATATAAACCTTGAAAACATTATGCTAAATAAAAGAAAGACATAAAAGGTCACATATTGTATGATCCCATTTATATGAAATATCTAGAACAGGTAAATTCCTAGAGACTGAATGGTGAGAGCCACGGTCTGGGAAGAAGGGAAATGGGAAGGAACCACTTAATGGATAACAAAAATGTTTTGTAACTTGCTAGAGGTAGTAGTCACATAATACTGTAAATGTACTAAATGCCACTGAAATGTACCCTTTAAAGGGGTTAATTTTATGTTGTATGAATTTCACCTCAATTTTAAAAAAGCATTCATAAGCAAGTAACTACTGGACCTGACAGAGTCAAAAACTACTAACATGTGATTATAGCTTTAAGATTTGCAATCTTAAATACTCTGTTAGTAATGAAAAAATAAAAATACATGAATTAAGTATCTGACTTTGTGACTTTGGGTAAATTTAACAAGATCCTCAAATTGCAATAAATTGAAAAACTGACAAAAATGACTACATTAAAATTAAGGATTTCTATTTAATAAAGGAAGATATAGTCAGTTAGCAGAACAACAGATTAAGAATAAAATATCTTCAATATCTAAAACTGACAAATGACTAATGGACAGAAAATATAAGGACCTCCTGTGGAGAAAATAAGAGAAAATAGCTGCTCCCCCCACTGGACAAGGGATATGAAAAGCAGATCTACAGAAAGGAAAAGTCAAATGGTTAAGACGTATGAAGAAACACTCAAACTCACTACAAATTTAGAGAAACACAAATTAAAACAAGGCATTTAAAGCATTCATTACATGTATCAGATTGACAAAGATTAGAAAGTTGTAAAATATCAAGTGTAGAGGCTGATTCAGGATGTGGTAGGCAGGTTTCTAAGATGCGTCCCAAGATTATCAGCCCTTAGTTTATTGAACCACTAAGCTAGGCACTAATGTGAAAGGATTTTACAAATTTAGTTAAATTTTAAATCAGATTCAGAGATTTTCTGAGTGTTCCTGACCTAATCACATGAGCTCTTTCGAAGTAGGAAAGTTTTCTACAGCTGCAGAAGAGGAAGTCAGAGATCTGAAGTACAGAAGGATTTGACATGCTGTTGCTGGCTTGAAGATGGAAAAGGACACGTGGAAAGGGACTTAGAGCAGTCTCTAGGAGCTGAGAGCAACCTGGCCAGCAACCAGCAACAAAACGGGAACTTCAGTCCTACAACCACAAAGAACTAAATTCTGCTAACAGCAAGAAAGAGTTTGGAAGAGAACCTCAAGCTCTGGATGAGAACATAGAGAGCTCAGAGAGCTGACACACTGGTTTCAGGCTTGTGAGACTCTCAGTAGAGAGATCTCACTCATACCATCCTGGACTACAGACCTACAGAGCTGTGAGTGTTGTTTTAAGTCACTAAGTCACAAAGCAATGGAAAACTGATTCACAGGGAAACAGGAACTCTCAAGTAATGCCAGTATAATGTAAACTGGTACTGCTATTCTGCATAACTTAGTGAAGTTAAGAATGTATATATCCTATGATCAAGGAATTGCACTCCTGGATATAAATTCTAGAGAAATTTTCATACAACTCCATTAGGGAATGTGTATAAGACTTTTTTTCCCCCCTGGGTGGAACTTAGAATTGAAAACAACCTAAGGGTCCACCGCTAGAAGAATGGGCACGTAAAATGTAGCAGACAAATATCACTGAATATTTTGTAGCAATGAAAAGCAACAAAGGTACCTATAGCAACATGGACAGAATTTCAAAACAAACAGTTCAATAGAAAAAGGTAGGAAATAGAGTAAGATACAAAATGCATTATCATTAATGTAAATTAAAAACATACACAAAAGATCACACATATTTTATGAGGCTATATACATAATAAAAGATACATCAAAGATATTAAAGTGAGTGCCTCCAAGAGGGAGAAGAGTAGAAGAATGGAAGTGGGGATTGGGATAAAGGGGGAAAAAAACGGGGGTGTGCTATGCTGGATGGTGTTTTGTTAACTTGGCATTACTGTTCCCATTTAAACTGAGGACTATGTTTCCTAGAATCCCCTTTCCTGCATGGTTCCAGGTTATAGTTGGCTATCTACTGTTGGAGAAGAATGTGCATAAGATTTGAGAGGAGAAAATGCAATTTAAGTCATTACTCTCAGAAGACTGGCAGTCCGACAACAGTGACACACACTACTATCGGTGACTGGTGATCTCTAGTTTCTAGCTTGTCCTCACTACTACTGACCAATGGCAACTACCAAATGCTGGACTGCAGTTAGTTCAGATTAAGGTTAACTGCATTAATGGCTCCAGCTTGTCACGCCTCTCTATCTCAGTACCTCTTGGCATATCACATGCCACCCTGAGCTTGGCCACGTGACTTCTTTTGGTCAATGGTATGGTAACAGAATTGACAAAAATAGTGCCTTGAAAACATGTTTGTGCATTTCATATTCTTTCTTAGACCTATGCCACCAAAGAGATCACACAGCGGAATGTGAGAGACATGTGGAGAAGAGATGGGTAATCTCACATGAGGCAATCCTAGACCAGCCAGCTCCCAGCCAACCCATCAGCTGACTATGCTCAATCCAGATCAGAACCACTCAAGTGACCTGTAGATTCATGGGAAAGAATGGTTTTGTTACACAGTGATAGGATACAAGGTCCCTGCAAAGACCAGTAATAACAGTATGCTGTGAATGAAAATTATGTTTAACTAAATTCTATATTCCTCAGGTTAAAAAAATAGCCATTCAGGTACACATACTTCTACAAAAACAATTGTAGCCAATATGCACTGAGCACTTATTGTGCACCATACACTGTGCTTGGGATTTTATAAGCAATCCAATTAAGTACTAGTATGGCCATTTACAGAGGAGAAAACTGAATACAGAGGTTAATAATTTAACTTGTCTAATGTGATGAAGAACATGAACAAAGGTGGCTGGGCTCCAGAATCTCTAATGTCAACCACACACTATTTCCAGGATTCACAAGAAATACTTAACATTGGTTGATTCTGGGGAAGGAAACTGGATCACTGGGGAACAAGGCATGATGGGATCCTCCTGCACCTGAACTATAAGCTACATTACCTGTTCAAAAAACAAATCTGAAATAACATATTTCTAAAAAAGTGGGACTCTGAGGTATTATCAGCAAGTACTCAAAGTAAAAAGTACACCGGTTTTATTCCCTACGTATTCTTTATCACATAGATACTAACGATTTAACTTTTGTCCTATAGTGGTATGGATCACTTTGATAAACACCAATAATACAAAACCAAGAACAAAGTATGGAACAAAGGGAAATACCAGGAGGAATATAGGAGGTTAGTAAAGTCTAACACTGCACTACTTATAATGAAAACAGAGGTGGGGCAGGCCAAAAGAAGAGAAGGCTGAACAATACTGAGTTCTTTAAGTAGGAATTGAGTTCATACATCTGGGTATGCTAAGCACCTAGCAAACTGCCAGAGACAAGTATTGTTCCATAAATGCTTGTTGACCAAAAGAGTGATGTCAAGCATGAGTGAGGGGATAAGAAATAAGAAAAAGCAAAGAAAGTACAAAAAGTGTATGCAGCATACTGAGCTGTGAGAGCTTCTAGCAAAATGTTGTGATGTTACTGGCCTAAATGATGCCTTTAGTGCCCTGTTTATTTTCAAACACAGGCAGTATTATGGAAAGAAGTTTCTTGTACTAACTTTTATAACTATATTGCTTATAGTTATTACTTTCCTAGCAGAATTTTAAGTAGGTGTTTACTGTGGTTTTCCTTTAAAATCAGTATCATCTTAACACTTATAAGAATCTGAAAAAATGCAAAAGGTAGAGAATGTGTTTTCAATATATAGTTGTAAGTTTAAAGTAGCTTAGTTGAGATGGGTAGCTCAGTGGTAGAGTGCATGCATGAGGTCATGGGTTCCATCCCCAGTACCTCTGTTACAAATAAATACATACCTAATTACCTCCCCGACAGTGGAAAAAAAAAATTAAAGTAGCTTAGAGGAAATTTTTAATTTTCTTCAGAGACACAAACTGTGACTAAAATTCTACTTCTCTCTTATCCACTCCCACTCACAAACATAATTTGTAGATATCCTATATAATTAAATACCACTTTTAGCTAAATATAAAGGACATATCTCATCTCCTCTGTCTATCTCCCAAACACCAAATTCCTAATTCTGACACCCATCAAACAGAAAGATTTAGATAAGACAGTATCATCAATATAATCTCATCATGGGGGGAAAAAAAAAGCTCTTCAGTTTCATCTTTTTCAGCTTTCTCAAAAATGTGCCTCACTTAGTTCCAAAGGAGCGTCTCTCCGTATGTTCTCTCATACACCTTCTGCTCTCTAACAAATCACCCCGAGTTGTTCCCTCTAGGACAGTTTATTTCCTTCTCTCTTTATGCTTGCAAGTCTTAAAATGACCCAAACCTGCTCAAGCATTATGAGAGTTATAAGTTTTCAAGTAAAAGTTCCTGAAGAAAAACACTGAGCTGGTGATAGCACTTGGTTGTTTATAGCATTATTCTCTGTAGATGTGGGATGTACCATCAGTCTAAGAATCACAGAAACTACCACAGATGTCATGGAAGTGCTAGAAATTACCATAGCATTTTTATCCCAAAATTCCCTGGGGAAAAAAACATATATTCATATCATACTATCTACCGCAATGTAAATAAAAATTCTGCAACTTATTTGGTCCCCAATGATCTGACTTACAGTTTTTTGACTTTACTATGGTGCAAAAGCCATACACATTCAGTAGAAACTACTGTACTCAAAAATCCAGATTTTGACCTTTTCCCAGTTAGTGCCATGCGGTACTGTGCTTGTGATGTTCAGCAGCGGCAGCCACGGCGGCCTCCAGTGAGCCACGCGATCATGAAGGTAAGCCGCTGATCCATTCACAACCATTCTGCACCTACACAACCATTCCGTTTTTCACTTTCAGTACAGTATTCAACAAATTACATGAGATATTCGACACTCCATTATAAAACAGGCTTTGTGTTAGATGATTTTGCCAAACTGTAGGTTAAGTATCCTGAGTACATTTAAGGTAGGTGAAGCTAAGCTATGATGTTTGCTAAGTCAGGCGTATTAATGCGACTTAATGATATTTCTTCCATTTACAATGGGTTTATTGTGACTTAGCCCCATTATAAGAGGAAGATCTGTATAAGGACCTCAAGCTAACCTAGCACTTCAGTGGTTTGAGATACTATCTTTAAGTATTTCCACACGAACTTGGGTATATTTTTGAGCCTTCAGTTTTATGCCGCTCATTTATTTGTGTACTGATAACAAACTATTTTAATTTAGAGACTTTATAGCATATTTTAATTCCTGTTTATCCAAGCATTTTTGATCACTGTATTCCTTACCATTAACATGAATGGAAACTTTTCCAACATCTCTCCACTGAGAAATACCTTTCTGTCTCATCTCAAATATAGGTATCTCCTGTATATTCAGGTCCTACTTCAATTCGTTTTTCAAATGAACAAGTACAGTGACTACTACGTGCCAGGTACTAGGCTAAATGCAGGGATATAGAAATGAATAAGAGACAAGGTCTCTGAGGAACTCCAATATTTTTTAATTTCATGGGTCTACACTGTGAAACAAAAGTTATTTCATATGAAGCTCTGATCTTCAGTTTTGGGAACCTGAGAATATGTGTGAAGGAGGTTACACTGACAAAGTCCTAATTAATTCACTAATTCATCAGTTGGTCTGTTAACAGCCTGAAGGAACTTACAGAACTTTCCCCAAGTTTCCTACTCCTTTAGGTGTACCAACTGGCTTACAGATTGTTAAAAAAAAAAAAAATTCCCCAAAACAATAAAACTAACTGCTGCTCGTTTGCTGAAGGTGGAGGTACAAACAATGTGATCCATAGAAAAAGACTCATGAGCAATACCCCAGCTAAGGAAGCTGAAAAGCCAGTTAATACCACACACATCTATTAGACTGGCCAAAATCCAGAACACTGACAACACCAAATGCTGACAAGGATATGGAGCAAAAGCAACTCTCATTCACTGCTGGTGGGAACACGAAATGGCTCAGGCACTCTGGCAGTTTCTTACTAAACTAAACATACTCTTGCATTATGATCCAGCAAATGCATTCCTTGGTATTTACCCAAAGGAATTGAAAACTTATGTTCACTTAAAAACCTGCACACAGATGTTTACAGCAGCTTTATTCATAATTGCCAAAACTTGGATGCAACTAAGATGTCCTTCAGTAGGTGAATACATAAATGAACTGTGATAAATCAAGACAACGGAATATTATTCAGTGCTAAAAAGAAATAAGCTAGAAAGCCATGAAAAGACATGGAAGAAACAAATGCATATTACTAAGTGAAAGAAGCCAACAATCTCACATCTGGGTCTATATCCAAAGGAAACAAAATCATTATCTTGAAGAGATATCTGTATTCTCATGTTGATAAAAGCATTATTCACAATAACCAAGGTATGGAAACAACCTAAGTGTCAGCAGACGTACAGAAGAAAATGTGACATACACACATACACACAGATGCACAGAGGATTTAATCAGTCTTAAAGAAGGAAATCCTCTTATTTATAACAACATGAATGAACCTTCAAGGCGTCATGCTAAGTGAAATGAGCTGGACAAAGAAAGCCAAATACCTTATGGTGTTACTTACATGTGGAATCTTTTTTTTCTTTTTTTTAAGTCAAACTCATAGAAACTGAGAGCAGGAAAGTTGTTGCCAGGAACCAGGGGGTGGGGGAAATAGGAAGAGGTCGGTAAAAGAGCACAAACTTTCAGTTATAAGATGAATAAGGTCTGGGGATCTAATGTACACATGATGACTATCGTTGATAAACACCATACTGTATAAGAGAAATTTGCTTCGAGTAGAATTTAAGTTTTCTCCCCTCCACAAAAAAGGTAAATTTGTGAAGTGATGGACATATTAATTAATTCAACGAGAGGAATCCTTTCATAATATGTAAGTATATCAAATCACCATACTGTAAAATTTAAACATCATTTTTGTCAATTATATCCATTAAAGCTGGGGGGAAAACTTTATATCAGTTTTCCGTTTCTGTCTTAATATAAAAAGTGGTCATATAGTATGTTTGACTTCATTCACTCAAAATTGTAGATGTGACTTATCCATGTTGTTATCTGTTACTGTAGTTCATTCATTTTGATTCCTGGAGTGTATTCCATTGTATGAATTTATTACTACATATCTGTTCTGTAGTTTATAGATATTCATGTTGTTTCCAGCTTGAAACTAATATGAATAATGCTGCTATGTACATTTTTGTACATTATCTAGTGTTATGTGATTGTATGGAATAGAATTGTTGAGTCATTGGGTACGCATATTTCTGACATTAGTAGATTATGCCAAACTGTTATCCAAAGTAGTTATACCAATGTCCTTTGCCACCAGCAGTATATACGATTTCACACTGCATTATATCTAAATAGTGATTCTCAATGTGTGGTTTATGGTTACCTGAGGTTTCCCAAGATCCTTTCAGGGGGTTCATCAGGTCAAAACTACTTTCATAGTAATAGTAATAAGTTATTTGTCTTTTTCACTGTGTTGAAATTTACACTGACGGTACAACAGCAGTGGGTAAAACTGCTGGTGTCTCAGTTCAAATCATGGCAGTGGGATGAACTGTTTTATAGTCACTGTATGTATTCTCCACCACCATGTGCTCACAACAGGAAAAGTCAGTTTCACTAAAGAATGTCTTTTAAGAAGCTGTTTCAGTGGCTGATTTTGTTAAATCCTGATCCTTAGTACATGCCTTTATAATATTTGGTGTGACAGAACAGGAAGAACACGTAAAGCACTTATGTGACTGTGCTGAGAGCTAAGCAAGCTGCTGTATGTCATGGAACACCACTTTTCACTGCAGAGTGCCTGACGTCATTATTCAGCCTTGAATATTAGGCTGATGTTTTCTCAAAAGTGAATAAAGGGAGCCTATTGTCATGAGGAAAACAACTGATATTTTTTTACCAATGATAAAGTTTGAGATTTGAAGCAAAAATTGAGATTTTGAAAAATGTGAAACTGCCACTGTGAACTTGATAGCTTCCCAATCTTTAAAGACTTTTATGATGAGATTGAGGGTGATATTAATGAATATAAATGCTGACATTTAAAAGATCTGCATAACTCAGAAAATCAGTATTTCCCAAATAACAATGTATGATGCTACAAAACTACATGTGGGTTAAAGACCTACTCTAATTGTAAGTTAAACCAAATGATTTTAATGTAAAGGGTATGAAAGTATGAAAATATATTTGTTATAATATGAACTGGAAAGAGTATTCCAGGCATAGCAACAGTCAGTAGAAAGATCAGTACATTATAATTGAATATAGATTCCACATTGTAACTAATCTTTAACAAACTACCATTTATTGAGTTGCGGTAGAGTATCAAAGAAGAACAGCCACAATCATCTGACAAAGCTATTAGAACACTGCTTTTTCCAACTATATATCTATATAAGGCCAGATTTTCTTAATACACTTCAGTCAAAACAACGTATTGCAACAGACTGAATGCAGATACAAATAAGAGAATCCAGATGTCTTATCCTAATCAGACTTTAATGAAATGCACACATATATAATACCACTCTTTAAATTCTTTTTGTTTTAGAAAACGTATGTATTTTCCACAGAAATATTTTATATATGCTAAAATATAATGAATTAATTACAGTTAATTTTAGGTGAAGTAATAAATATTTAAAATTCTCCTCAGCTTTGATTTCTAATGTGGTGAAGATCAACAGACTATGACTCACGTAAACAAAACCTCTTCAGGGTCCTCCATAACTTTTCAGTGTAAAGGGTCTGGGGAACGGCTGTACCAAACAGTCTCCCCTCAACAGGAAGCAAAGTGAGTTTCTTAACACAATCAAGTCCTATATAAAGTCTTAATAAATAGAAGACATCCAAACAGGAGAAACCATAGGCAGAAGACTCACTGTCTCATAGACTGAAAACCTCCAATCAAATCTTAAGCCTCCTGTCAGAATAATCTTTATAGAACTAAAATTTTGATAACTCTGAAAACAGTACAGAAATTCCCTTGATGATTCCCCATAGTCCCCCCTGAACTAGCATAAAAGAAATTTCATTTTCTGGCATTCACCATTCTAAAGCTTTCTATCTCTAATCCATACTCATGCTGTGCACACTAGTCTTGTTTAACCACAAAATATTCTTACTAACCTCTCTGGATCACTGTACACAGTACACTCCTCCCCCTACCCAGAAGTCTCCTCTTCTGTTCACATAGCTAACCCTTACTTATCCTTCAAGTTTCAGCTCATAAATCACTTATCCATGAAGCCTTCTTACTAACAGCCATCCTAACACCTGCTCAGTGCCTAGCTTGGAAAGATGACCCTCCTATGTACTTCCACAGTAACCTATATACACATGTCATTCACTCATCCAGGCACTGCTAAACCATGGAGACAGAACAATGAATAAGACAGCTCTCTCTGAAAGCTTACAATGTCTAATGGGGAAGAAAGAAAATGAACACATAAACTCAAAAAGAAACAAGACAAGTACAATTTGGGGTGAGTGAGTCAGGCTGGGGGGAATGGGAAGGGCAGTACTCGGAAGCAGCAACATGCAAACAGGAACCTGAAGGATGAGAATGTATTTGCTATACTTGGAACTGGGAATACTCCAGGTAGGTTACTGTAGCTTGACAGGATCAAGCATTAGAGAGGGTTAAAAGATTCTGTTAGAAAGGAAGGCAAGAGCGAGACCACTGAAATGCCTTTATAGATCATGATAAGCAGTGTAGATTTTATCTCAAGAACACAGAGTAACCACTGAAATGGTTTAAGAAGGGTTGTGGTATTATGTATACTAAGATTATGCTAGTGTCTGAATGATGGATAGACAGTAGGAGGATAAGAGTGTAAGTCGGGAGACTAATCACGAGGTGAGAAAAGACAGTGGCTTGAATTAGACAGGTAACACTGAAAACAGAAATGGAGAGACAGGATTTATGTTGAGGTAAGCCAACAGGATTTACTGATAAATTAGATGCCTGATTGTGGAAGACAGGGGAAATATGAATTAAATTTCACTTTCAGGTTTTTTACTTAAGCAAACTGAGTGGATAGTAGTAACTTTTACTCGGATGGGAAAAACTAGAAGAGAAAGAGGTTTTGGAGGGAAGGAATCTAGAGTTAAATTTAAGACATTATATTTGAATATATATTAGACATTATAGGAAAAATGTCAAATAAGCAGTTGATTCTACAAATCTGGAGATCAGAAAGAGACACTGGGGCTGGATATATGTTTACAGCTGTCACTCAGTAGGTGGTATACAAAGCCTTGGAACTGGGTGAGATGCCTGGGGAGAAATGATAGACTAGCGTTTCTCAATGTTGATAATAATGTTCTCTAGCAAATATTGTGGCAATCTGAGGGCACTTAGTCGGCAGGAGTTAGGGTTATCCTGCAATATGTACAAAGTCCTATATAACTAAGACCTGCAATCTCGTAATTTTCTATCGTTTAGCTAGACATTTATATAGGTGATTGGTATAAAATTATCAACCAAACAATGCAGATTTGAGCTGCTTGATAAACAGTTATTACTTTTATCTAGTTTATATATTGGGTCTCAGTATAAGATTTGCTTGGAAAAGACTTCAGAGCAAAAACATTTGAAAATCACAATGGATGATTTTAACGTCTCTTCCACTCTAACATTCTAAGATTCAACTCATCTTTCTCTGATCATGTAAAGTTTATTAGTGTAACAACCCAGTCTTTCTCTATCTGTACAATATAATTTTTCAGGAGGGGGGGCGGCCCTAGGTTGTTCTGCCAATTGAAGACAGAAAATGCAGAGCCAAAAAAAAAAAAAAAAGAAAAAAAAAGAAACCGAGAACTACCAAAAATTTTAAAATGTGTATATCCCAGTAAGTTTCATATTATGGGGGCTAAAATCCTTCCTGTTTCTTCGAGGACTTCCAAGAAAATATTAAATAAATATTTTGAATTGCTCTCCATTTATCTGTTCTCATAGCAGAACAAATATAGCTAAGTAGTTTCAAAGTCTCAAGGGAATGAAATTAAAAAAACCCACACAAATCTCAGTCTGTCTCCATGTAAAATATGTAGCAAGGAGAGAGTTATCAGCAGTTAACCGAGTAGTGAAAAGCAATATAATCAACAACGGAAAATTTATTTCACCTTCATAGTTACTGAAGCACACACATCCCATTTTATCTCCTTTTACTCTTTTCCCATCTTTTACTTTGTCCTCACCATCCCCACACTTTCCCCTATTCTATTTACTCATAATCCCAGAGAGGAAAAGTTGAGAACAGAATGCATATCGGCATGGCACAGAAACTTCAGAGGTCTCGAATCAAAACAGCATGCCATTACTCCGTTTTCCTTTGGTTAAAGATCATGAAGGAGAGGGACAGTACTCACCATCTCCAAGCTCTACATCACCAGTGAATACCCTATTTTCTCTCTTTATCCCAATTAAGGGTTTACAGAGAGATTATGCCTTTTGTGATACAGATAATAAAGAATCAAAGAACCCCTGCATTAAACAAGACTTTAACAGAAATCCCTTTTTTTAAAAAAAGAAAAAAGACCCTAAAGCTTTAAAGCTTTGTGTTAATTGTTAAGCCAAATGTCATACAAAACCAGTTTTTGGCAAGACCAGTAGTAGAATACAGATTTCTCAGCTTCTAGTACACTCATCTTTCTAATATATAAGGTAGCTCCCCTATTTTTTTTTTCCAGTGAAGTACAAATAATGCTGTTGGATTCAAAATGCTTTTTTGAAAAAGTGTATTAGTCTCTCATAAGCATAGAATTCCGATCATGTAAAACAAAACAGAGGAACTAAATCTGCCACATGGTCCCCAAATATTTGTGGTTTGGTAGTTTTATGTTCCCCACTGAGCTGTGTCTCAAATGGGCTGCCATCATGCCATAGGAACTGCTATGGCAAGCCGTCAGACTGCATCTCACAGATGAATGCTAACACCAAGGGAACATCTCAGTAATTGCATTCGACTTGGCTGCTTTCGTTACTTTCGAGATGCTCCTGCTACCAACAAGCCTTATACGTAGGCCTTTCACTGATCTAATAATTTCCAACAAGTCCAGTTTATATTTCCATACTTTCCAGTTGCTACAAATATGTGTATCTTGGTGTACACTGAACTTCTAGCATAAAAATAATCTTTCTTAAAATAAGGATCCATTTACATTCCAGAACACCCACTAACTAGAACACCCACTCTTAGCCCTAAGAAAGGGTTCATTTTGGCAAATGTTTGATCAGTAGGAAAGGAAGTTATTAGCTTAGACTGTTTGTAAACAGTCTGCTTTCTTGCTGAGCAGCCTGAGAACGAAAGAACAAGGAAAGAAACAAGAGAAGACATCTGGAGTCTGCAAGATCAGAGGGAGAAGCTGGGGCAAAACAAAAGGTGAATAAATAATGCTGCCTTATTTATTTTTTCTTTTCTTTCACAAAAGCAACACAGTGCAAACTGCCCAAAGTACAATTTGCTCCCAAATGTAAAGGAGTCAGGGAAATGTATCATACATTTTTCTTCACTATCATTCAAAAACAGTAATTTTGGCTTACCAGTTGCAGACTAGGGCTACAGAGATGAATATGACATGGTCCCAGTCCATTTACTACCTTCTTATCCCATTTTCTGGCCCTTCTGTAACAAGGGAAATCTGTTGTCCAGAGTTAAGTCCTTAAACCACTTGTACACATCAACTAAATGAACATTTCCTCCTACTTAAGTGTGATAAAGGAAAAAAGTGAAAATCTTGGGAAGAGGAGGTGAGGGAAATACTCAGGTAGTAATGGCAAATTTGGAATACTGCTTATCAGAGAAATTCCCCTTTAGCCCTCTCTGATCATGAAGCATTGGTTCCAGACACTTCATCTTTAACTCCTAAAAACCTCTTTTGTTCCTTCTTTTCTATTTTTACCATTACTTCAAGACTTGGTGCATATCACTTCCTATTTAGATTTTATGCCAGTGGCCTAATACCGCCTGCTCTCTCTCCCTCTGCTAACCTAGTCTTACTGCTTTCCTCAAAAGTCTTTCCCACGCTTACAAACTATCACTGGTTCTGCAGTGTGTCCTCCATTCTGTCCTAATCCATCATCTTTCCAGGCTTCCTTCCCACTAAACTCCATTAAACATTCAGAAACAGAAAAACATATTGACAATACTCTTCAAACCTAACAGATCTCGTTTCCCCATTTTGCCTTAGTGATCCTCACCCTGGGTGCTGATTCTGCATCTTCCCTCTGAATGTACCTGCCCCTCTCCCTGCTGAGAAACAATGCTTCACCAATCTCCTACCACTCAACTGTATACCGCTTTACAATGTTACTCAACTTTGTATGTACCCATCTCTTCATAAGGTCCTTCTTGGCAAGGACTATTTTATATTTCTTTTACTCCCCCTAAAGGACTTGGCTACCACTAAACCCTCCACAAATACTTATAAAACAAACCTGCACTAAACATTATAAATCCTTATCAAATTTCATTCTATGAAAGTTAGTCCCTTATCTCCCACACCTCCTCCCAATATAAAAATTGAATCCAACCAATTATAACTAAGACAACATATTTTCTTGAAGTTCCTGTGAGGTGTAAAGCAAGCTACTGACACTTGGACCAGAAAGGTTTGTTTACCTTTACCTCTGGCTGTGGTTCTTAAGGATAATCTATGAAGTTCATCATTTTGATGCTATTCAAAAATTATCCAAGATTCGTATTTTGGGGGATAAAAGTATCTCCTGAGTCAAAAATGCCATGGAATGCTTCCTTCAAGGATAGTATCCATAAAATAAATGTCCAATTTCCAACAAAAACCCATTCACCAAAACAATCAAATGGCATTGGCCGTAAAGAGTAAAAGCTCAAAAGTGTTTCTATCAATTCCTAGTGTTTACGAAACTCACATTTTCATTTCATTTATGAGTACTTAACTGAATTCTAATGAATCCTAATTTATGTACTAACAATATGCAAGTTCACATTAAAACAAAAAGGAAAATCCATTTTCTACTTCAATTAGCAATGGAAATAGCCATTTGTAGAAAAAAAAAATCCCCTCCATATTAAAAGTTCAAAGGTCTCTAGCAGAGGTGAACTAGTTAACATAACTACTTCTGGGAAAATACAGGCCAAGAGCAGAGATGAAACAAAACAAAAATGTGCCTTGGTACTAACATGCAAAACCTACTTTTAAAATACACCTAGAAACCAACCACATTTTAGGATCTACCATTTCATCTCTGGTCTAAACCATTATCTTCTGTCCACCTGGATTATAGCATTAGTCTCTTAACTGGTTTTTCTTCGTCTGCTCTTACAACCTACCATTTAGTCTCCATACATTAGCCAGAATGGTCTCATTTAGACACTAGTGATTATGTTACTCCTTTCTTAGAACTCTCTGAGGACTTGCCATCTCACACAGAGTTACAGTTCTTCCAATGGCCTGCAAAGTCCTGTATCCAAGATTCCTAGTGGGCGTGTTTCTGAGTATTACAATGATTAAGGAGAGGTACTGCAGTTTAGTGGGTACTACCAGAGTTTCAAATATTCCATGGAACATTCATGTTAGTGAATTATATGAATTTTGTTCTTTCAATATATTCTGAATTTTCCAGAATGCAACCTTCATGTAAATTAAGGGAAGGCCGTACTTTGTTTGCAGAACTCTATCAAGAATTATTCACCATTTCACAAAATCCAATCACCATTAGCAACAGTGTTATGGTATTTGAGTCAGCAATATAACACATCTGTTTAAGTCCTAATTTATAGCTCTTAAGGTCAGCCACTCTGTATAAAGGCTACTTGTATTCTAAACTTAGTACACCATAGTATTTACATAAAAGAAATACACTAATTATGTTACTTTCACTTTATGTCTTCTTTATATTAAGCTGGGAACGTGGTATTTTCTTCTTTAAATTAAGTGAATAAAAAGCTTATATAACCTATATTTCATTTCAGGAGAGAAAAGGGATTATTACACTATATTTGTTATAAAAAAGAGTATTTTACCTTATCACAGCCCTATATAATGGGCACCTACTCCCAACCCCTCATAACCGTCTGACCTCAGTTTCCACCATTCTTCCCATCATTCACTATGCTCCATCCACACTGGCCTTTGTGGTTATTTCTTGGGAACTTCAGGCAGCTCCAGCCACAGAGCCTATGCACCTGCTGTTCCTCCTGACTGAAATGTTCTTCCCCCAGGTATCAATATTACTCCCTCACATCCATCATGTTTTTGTTTGAATATCCTTTCAGTGAGGACTTCCCTGACCACCCAATTTAAACTTGAAAAATTAATTCCTCTCTCCCTTTCTCCCTCTAATCATTTTTCCCCCTCTTTCCTCCAGAGTACTAATCAGCATGTGTTCTGATTATCCACTGCTGAGCAACGCTGTCTAAAATGTAGTGGCTGAAACAACAATATAATGCTATTTTTCAGGACTCTGTGGGTTGCCTGGGTTCAGCTGGGTGGTTCTTGCTTAGGGTCTCTCATGTGGTTACAGTCAAATGGTTATTGGGACTGAAGTCATCTGAAGGCTCAACCAAGCAAAACATCCAAGATGACTTCTTCAACCACAGGTCTGGTGCCTCAGCTGGGAGGGCTCAAACTGCTGGGAATCACTGTCTCACCACTTAGCCTTCCCACGTGACTAGTTTGGGCCAGCTCAAAGCACAGAGATACAGATACGGGCTTCTCCTAAAGCTCACATTCCAAAAGACCTAAGGCAGAAACTGAAGTTTATGACTTAGCCAAGGAAGCTTCATTTCAACCTCGTTCTATTGGCTATACACAATCAGCCCAAATAAAGTGCAGGAGGGGGAAAAGAATGGTATGAATACTGGGAAGCAGAGTACACTAGAGAACTATCTTCAGAGACAGTTACCACCATACCTAACATACTACAGATTTTACTTTTATATTTTACTTGGTGTGCCTTCTACAAGGATATACATTCTCAAAGAAAAAGACTTCCATGTACTCTTTCACCACTATATCCCCAGTACATGTTATGTACTCAATATTGGGAAAAAATAATTATTGCATTAAGTAAGTGTACATCACTGATTCACCCTAGATGCTTGCTTTTCACCACAGGCCTCTCCCTTCCCCAAACTCCTATCAATTTAACTTTCTGGAAAGGGACCTGGAATGAATCCGGGTTATTTTGTAAGCAAAAAGTGAAAGTCAAGTTAGGGGCAAAAATCAAAGACAGCAATATCAAAAAGAATCACAAACTGATTACTTTGTCCCACGGATATCTCTGATCACTCCCGCACTCAGTTTCTTCTTGTTAGAAAACCATGCTTTGACATTTAATATTTCTATACAGATTACCCTTACAAAACTCAATTAAATATTTATTCTGTCTACAATTTTATGTGTCAGCTTTATCTTCTGGATAAAAAAAGATTTCTTGAGGACCAGCTCATTTGAACTTAAAAAAGCAACTGCTAATTAAAAATTCTCAACATATGATACAATACAAATCTGTGCATACAAGTATATGCCAGAAAAAAACTGAACTAGCTAGTGATTCTCCTAGTTGCTAAAGGTAAAGCAGTTATGAGTATGGGAGAAAAAGGGTGTTGGTCATGATCATCAAGCTTTTTAAGCCTGTGTCTACATTTGATGTTACATATTTAAGAGTTTCTCCAAGGGCAGTACCTTTCAATTTTGACTGTATATTAGAGGCACTTGCAAGCTTTTAAAATTCCCCACGTCATACTGTATCCCAGACCAAGTAATCTGAATTTCTGGGAGCAGAATCCAGGCATTTATGCTTTTAAATGTTCCTAGGTGAATTCAACACGCAGCAGAGACTAAGAATCGCTGCCTTAAACTCTCCATTCTCCTTTACCCTCAACAGTCTCTTTTAAACTAACAGTGGGGAAAAAAGAAACTAGGGAAAAAATTTTTTTAATTTATTCAAAAGAAGGCAAAAAAGAAAGGAATTGTTTTAAAAGGAAAAATGTACAAAGTAAAAAAAATCAGATGGTTTAAAAATCCAAATGCATAAGCAATCACAATAAACATTAGTAGACTAAATTAAACAGTAAAAAGAGCAAAGACTTAGTGATTAAATATTTTTTAAAAAATCTGAGTTCCATACTGTTTCCAAGAATCACATAAGACAAAGAAAGGTTGATAATAAAAGGATGCATGACAGTTAAAAAACAAACAAACAAACAAACAAAAACCATGCCAGACAAATGCTCATCAAAACCAAGCTGGTATGGTTAAATTAATATCAAACAAAAGAGATGATAAGGCAAAAAGCAGTACTAGAAAGAAAAAGGACCACTACATAACTAACAAGTGATTTCACCAAGAAGTGATTCTAAACTTGTGTATACCAGTAACATAAGCCGAAAAATACATAACGCAAAAACTATGAGAAAAAAATGAAATATATACCCGAGGATTTTAACACATCAGCAAATGGCAGATAAAGAAGACTAAATGTCAGTAAGCACGCTGCAGATATGTGCATACAATTAATAATCTTGTTCTAATACACACATATTGAACACTGTACCTGATAACTGAAAAACACTCTTTCCAAAGATACACAGAACATTTATAACACCACAAAAATATAAAGTGTCTAGGAATAAATGTAACAAAGATTCACAATCTTCATTTAAAAAGTTATTATATTCTACTGAAAGGTATTAAAGAACTCCTAAATACATGGAGTAATATACTATGTCCAGTGGTATGAACACTCATACCATAAAGGTACAAGTTCTTCCAAATTGATCTACAGAATCAATGTTATTCCAATTAAAGAGCAAACAGGGTTCTTTGGATCTTATCAAGATGATTTGTAAGTTTAAATGGAAGAGAAAAGGATCAAGAATAGCTAAGAAATTCCTAATATAAGGTAGAAGGATTTGCCTTTCTACCCATTAAAAGACTTATTAAAGAGCTACAGCAATTGAGAGTTAGGTACTAGCACAGGGATATTCTGATAAACTAATGGACTAGAATAGAGCACACAGAAATAGACACACATACATGGAAATTCGATTTATGGCAGAGCTGGCAACTGTGATTCCAGGAAGAGAAATGAACTACTCAATAAACAGTACTAAAATAATTAGTTATCCATTTTGGAAAAAAAAATTGGACTCGTAAATCATGACTAAAATTCAATTCCAGGTAGATTAAAGACATACATGTATAAGGCACAAACTATAAAACTTTCAGGAGATAATACAGAAAGGATCTCTTAAACAAAGTACAAAAGCACAAACCATAAAGGAAAAGATTGAAATCTGACTACATTAAAACTAAGAACTCTGTTTATCAAAAGACCATAGAAAGAAAAAGGCAAGCCACAAACTGGGAGGAAACATTTGCAACAGCATACTCAATAAAAAACTGACACCTACAATATAAAAACACTGATATCAAAAGACAACACAATAGAAGAAGAAATGAGTGGCCAACAACCAGAAGGAAAAATCCCCAATCTTGACAGTTATCAGAGAAAAGCAAATTAAAATCACAACAAGATTCCATTTTATAACCATGAGATTGGTGAGATTTTACAAGACTGAAAATATTGGGTACAGGCAAAGATGTGGAACAGCACACCCTGCTGGTGGCAGTTTAAATTCATTCTTCCCTTGTAACAGCTCAGCATGACAGAACCTTCACTCCAGAGGGATCAGGTCAAGGACACAGGGCTCTCTTGAACACCAGCTCCCAGTAAAAGGACTATCCTAGCAGGAGGAAGAGTGTGCCAGCATTTCTCATCTTGCCCACAGCTACCTGTTGCTGAAGCTAAGTTCTGGGTGAGTGTGACTGAAAGGTGGGGGTGCCCTTCTTCTGCCCAGTGCCTGCTCCTGGGGACAGAGGCTCTGCCTTGAGTGAGGCACTGCTGAGAATATTAGACTTGGATTCTTATGCCCTGTATCATGGGGTATGGGGGTCCATGCTAACAGAGGCAAGCCAAGGAGACCTGAGGCTGCAGACAGCCACTCAACTGGGCACTCAACCCCTAAATTGAGATATCACTTAGAAGTATCCATTGATTCTGCTGTCAGACAAGGGCCCTTGTTCAAAGATTTTCTCTGGGGGTAGAAGTAGCCATAAATCACTTTCAAATCTCTTCCCAAAGGAACTGGCTTCATTTGCAACAGAGTGTATAGAAGTTCACATTTAAGGGTGCTCTTAAAAACAGTGTTTTTGATGAAAGGCCACTGGGAGGAGACTGACAGATTCATTGGAGATAAACAGCTAAACTGTAGATCTGCCAATTTGTTGGAGAGAAATGGAAAGAGACAGCTGGGAAGAGATCTTCCGGGGCTAGAGTAAATTTCAAACACTGACCATGGGAAGTGTATCGTTAAAGGAACCTGAGTTTGATTGGATTAGTCTGTAAAGCAATTATGTCCCTGAATATTTTTTGAAAACAACAGAGCAAGGAGCTGCAATTGGTGGAGTTTAAGAGCTGGATGTGGTCTAGGAAATGAACAGTCTAAGAGAGCACTGCCAGAATCAATGCCATCTCTGGGCGACTGCGGGCACCAAGGCTGTGCCCCTGAGGCACAGTACCCAGAGGCTTCACACTGCTGATGTAGAGAGGGAAAGACAGATCTGTATCTAGAATAGATAAAGAACTCCTACAACTCAACAACAAAAAGACAAGTAAGCCAATTAAAAAATGGGCTTAGGACTGAAATAGACACTTCTCCATAGAAGATGCACAAGTGGTCAACAGGCACACAAAAAGATGTTCAACACCCTTAGTCATTAGGGAATAGCAAACCAAAGCTACAAGATACCACTTCACATCATTAAGATGACTGTAACCAAAGAAGCTGAAAATAGCAAGAATTGGTGACAGTGTGGTAAAACTGGAACCCTCATACATCACTGTTGGGAATATAACAAAGTGCAGCCACTGTGGAAAATAATCTGGCAGTTTCTCAGTAACTTAAATATAGAACCTCACATGACCCAGCAATTCCACTCCTAAATA
Organism: Camelus bactrianus; assembly: GCF_048773025.1. Lineage (NCBI taxonomy): Eukaryota > Metazoa > Chordata > Mammalia > Artiodactyla > Camelidae > Camelus > Camelus bactrianus. The sequence goes on from NC_133548.1 coordinate 52,063,977, forward strand.
TATACTCAAAAGAACTGAAAACAGGTGTTCAAACCAAAACTTGTACACGAATGTTCACATTATTATTACTCATGATGGCCAAAGGTGGAAACAACCCAATGTATGTCAGAGAGTAAATGGCTAGAGAAAATATGGTGTATCTATACAATGGAATATTATTCAGAAATGAAACAAATGAAATTCTGACACATGCTAACAGAAGCCAGACACAAACGGCCATGTACTTCATGATTTATAAGACATATCCAGAACAGGGAAATCCACAGAGACATAAAGTAGATTACAGATCACTAGGGGCTGAGGGTGAAGGGAATAGGGAATAGGGAATTTTTGCTACGCAGTTCCTGCTGGGGTGCTGGAAAATTTTGGAAACAGTAATGACGATTGTACAACATTGTGAATATAATGGTATTGAACAGTGCATTAAAAATGGTTACTCTGATAAATTTTAATGTTTTATATATATAGGTCCACAATAATAAAAAAGCAAGCCAATCTAATGCCAAACTTCAATACATAGTATGAGATTCAGTATAAGAATCCCCACAACATGAGATTCAGATACAAAAAATTACAAATCTTCTTCGGTTCCATTTTACAGGATTTCAGTTCATTCTTCACTTTAAAGTATTTAAATGTACAAATTCTAGACTTAAATAATATTCCCATTACATGAAGTATTACTCCCAGATTTTCTCAGCCTAATTTAATCTCATAGTGTGTGATCATTTATCTGCCATACTTTGACATAGCAGAATTGTAATTCAAAGCTTAAATATGAATTATATATTAACATATAAATTGTAAACATTCAAAAGCAAAAAGCAAACCCACAATGAAATACCACTTCATACCTTTTGGTATGGCTAAAATAAAAAAAAAGACAGGCAATAATAAACGTTGGCAATAATGGAGAGAAACTGGAACCTTCACACATTGCTGGTGGGAATGTAAACTGGTGCAGCCACTTTCATTTGGTGGTTTTTCAAAATATTAAACATAGGGCTCATGTGATTCAGCAATTTCACCCAAGAGAAATGATATCATATGCTCACCCAAATGTTTTCATGAATGTTCACAGCAGTACCATCATTCATTATAGACCAAGGATAGAAAAAATCAAAATATCCATCAACTGCTAAATGAATAAACAAAATGCTGGACATGTGCACAATAGAATACTAGCAGGATATAAAAAGAATGAAGTACTGATACATGCTACAATATGTATGAGCCTCAAAAACTTTGTGCTAAATGAAAGCTAGACACAAAAGGCTATGTGTTATATGACTGCATTTATATGAAATGCTCCAGATGAGGCAGATCAATAGAGAGCAGTTTAGTGGTTGCCTAGAGCTAGGGGTGGGACCAGGAAGGGACTGTTTAAGGGTATTGGGTTTCATTTTCGGGTGATGTAATGCTCTAAAATTAGACTCTGGTGATGGCTGCACAACTCTGTGACTATACTAAACACTTTCGAAATGTAAGTGGGTGATTTTTTTGGTATGTAATACATATCTCGAAAAAGCTTTTTAAAAACCTGCTCCATTCCCTCATTCCTATGCTAGCCAACTTTATTTCCTATGATTCACAGATATGAATCTTCTAATCTGTCCATCCAGAGTCCAGTGAAAACCCCACCCTCATTCAATTGCCTGACTCTGCTCACATTGTTCCCATACCTGGAATCCTCTCCCCAGGGTAGTTAAGTCACATATTCATTCTGAAGATGTTTCTGAATAAGTCAATCCTCACTGACAATTATTCTTTAGATTTGATACCACTTATGATGAGTAACTCTACAACCTCAAATACATACATAAAGCAGTTTCACCTTACTTCCTATCAACATCTAGTTTTTGCCATAGTTACTTGCCTTTAATCTCTTTTCTCAGAGACAAAATGGTTACTCCAGAATTGTAAAGCTCAAACATAACTATAGGAACTCAGCTAGGGCTTTAAGATAAAGAGGACAAAGTATATAACCAAGGAATATTGCAGGATAAATAACATCATGAGTGAATGAAAAGCATGCTCCTTCCTCTATCAAGCCTGGCTAACTCACCAGCTTCACTGGCCAGAACCTTGACTGCATCTTTATATCTCCCTTAACATTTAGCACAGGATCTTGAACACAGATGGTAACAAATGTCTGCTGAATAACAAATGAATTCTTTGAATGCAACTTCCTACATGTGTATTCAGTAGTCCCCAAACCTAAACAAATATCCAAAATCTTAAAGCAGGAAGTGGACATGAGAAAAAAACTAAAACGATGGGACATCCATTCACTTCTCAACAGTGTATTATGCGTTTTTACTTTGCATTTCAAGGTGGCATCTTACTCCTGCCCTCAAACCTGAGTATGTACCAGGCATCCTTATCTTTAAATAGTTACTGACACTTCATTGTTGTCAGAGCGAAAAAGAGCACTATTAAGAGAAGCAAGAATTTAGATATGACACTTCACTTCACTTCCTCTTTGCTTCACCCTAACAGTGGGGTGCCAAGACAAACCCCTATAACTCTACTGCAGTCAGGAAGAAATCAACACCATGAAGCTTGAAAGTACAGTGACGTGTGAAGTGGGAATAAGGAGAGAGGGTTGGCAGGGACAGTAGACAAGTCTTAGGAGCTGAATTTCTGAAAGCAACAAAGACAGCAGGTCATAACACAAAAACCACAGACTGCTGAAACCTGATTCAGACCCTGACTGTAGGAGCCTAGGATCAACGAATTTAAGAGCCTCTCTTTCTGACACTCCGAATAGACAAGTCTAATTCCACTACATAGAATTCCTGAACCTGGCCCTGAAATACTACAAACATAGAACACCTTTCTTTTGTTTAGCTTCAGAAATACATTTTCCCCCTTTCTATGCATTTATACTTACCTGGTAATTTGCCTAAATTGGTTAGAGGCCAAAATACACATACTGTAATCATTCAGACTTGCTTAGGGGATTTCTCTGAAGCAAAGTAGTTAGCTCCAAATTTATCATTAAGTTTGTAATAACAGATTTTTTTTCACTTGTTTAATTTGGATCTCTTTAATAATTCTCTTCATATTTGTAAAAATGCCTTTAAATTATACCTTTCCTTCCATATCATTTACTTTTTAATATTCGGTGGTTTAGATTAAGGGATCATGAAATGTATTTAAGGTGGGTAATTCCTCTTTACTTCAATATTCAGAAGATTATTCCGATGCAAAGAGGAAACAAACAACATAAATGCCTAGAAGAAAATGTACAATTTAAATACCTAAATTTACATAGGTATTTATTACTTGCTGCCTTCTTTGAACTCATATATATAGATAACACGCCCGCTTTAAATGTTCAACAGAATATTTTTATTCTGCTTTTTTGCACAAGGGTAACTACCATCAAGATTTCTTCAAGTTATATGTGATTATCATTTCGAATAATGAGTTTGACACATCAGGACAACTTCTCCCAGAGAATATTTTGCTCAGTAATATGAAGAGAAACATCATCACCAGGAGTGAGAACATACTGAACCAGAGAGAGCAGTTCATACAATTCTTGTCATTTGATGGAATCTCCCAAATGTATGAACAAGAATCTTGACTTCTTAGCGACACAGAAATCAGTGAATGAATGAAATACCAAAAGCACCACTCATCAACATACATTTCTCTTTGTAATTATTATACCACTGGGCGATGACTTTAAACAGGCTATCAAATTGGTAAATGAGAGGGTTTCAATTGCCTCCAAGTAAGAAAAACTGGTTAACTTTTAAATCACCTGCAACAAGAGCAGGCTGACAATGGCTGGCCCATACTAGGAGCTCAAAAAATAATTGAAGAATTAAAATAAAAGCCTTCATGAAATGATTTATAAAGATTCTGAAAAAGAAAAAATTCACATGTATACTTCTCTATTTTAGCTTATCTCTTAAAATAAGATTTACACCCAGAAATATTAACTGAGGGTTGAACCTACACAAAAGGTATCTTAGAATTTTTATTATTTCTTCAAATTTCTCTAGTTCATCAATTCACAGTTATATAAAGAAGGCAAATAGAGTATTAAATTAAAAATCCACTCCTTTCAGTCACAATGTATGTAATACAACTGGTTGGACAGGAAATCAAAGATCTGTGAATTTTCTATACATGTTTTTCAAAGATTACTATCAAAAAAAGGTCAGGTTCTGATCATGGTCTATCTCCATAACTCTCACTCAATTTAAAGCACACCCTCAAATGAAAAATATGAGAGCAACATACCCCCCAAGATGGGAAGCACAACTTACTTCGACCTGAAAAAGTTCTCCAGCCCCCTCACAGTCATTGGATGTGATTATTGGAGTATGAATATGCACAAAGCCATTGTCCTGGAAAAGAAAGAGAAACCACTTTTCTCAGTATATGGAAGGGAACAGTTCCAAGAACATACACCTTATTCTACATTAAAACAGCCCTAAGAGAAGGCCGTATCTAATTCCTCCCTAACTCCCAAATAAAATTATTGAAATATCAAGTTGAGAGTTTACTATGCACAAAGAATTTTAAATCAGAAAATGACTTAAGCAATATCTAGTCCAATCTCCTTACTTCAAAGACAAGGAAATTGAGGCCCAGAGAGATTTAATGAGAGGCCAAAGTCACACAACTAGTCAGTGGCAGAGCCAGGACTGGAACCTAGGAGCTCAGGGTCTCTCTGTGGTGCCATTTCTTCCTCCCACTTCTCCATGACACTGGTAATGATTTCACACACGCACACTCTCTCTCTCACACACACACACACACACACTCACTCACTCACTCACTCTCTCAAGGCTTCGGCATAATAGTGCTGCCCACATTGCTAAGAGGATGCAAAGTGATCAATATGAAGTTCAGTTATTTTGAAATGAGACCCTCAATTGTAACAAGCCACCAAAAAGAAGATAAATTAAGGATGACAAACAGGGACTGAAGAAACAAACAGCAAAAGAGGCAGAAACGATTTTTGGGAAGTCTGTCATTAAACTAATGGCATAGTGGACTACACATGGCACAGGCTGTGCACTTTCTCTGCCTGAAGGGAGATTCTGAGCAGCATATCCGTCCATTAATAAGGCACCTAACTGCAATTCTTCCGCTCCAAAGTCTGAGATTGTTTCCATTAGTGAGCCACAAATGCTGTTGCTAGTAAAAGTGAAATAACCCAGCAACATCAAGGTTATGCTTCTTTCATTTTGACTATGGATGCAGGCAAAAGGTTACAGGGTGGGGGTGCAGGCAGCTAAAGTGATCTTAAACAGTGCAAAGGCAGAACAGGGCATGTTCAATGCAAACATTCTGGCCCTGAAATCAGTACAGTACGTTCATATATACACATCTAATCTCTGCTAAATTCTGCCATCACTGGTGATATATAAAATATCTCAGTGCATTACCAGGGTCCTCCCAAATCTGCCCATTCCTTCCTAAAAAAGTTGAATTCAAGTATTCTGGCTATGATACAAAGTATCCAGCCAACAATTTGCCTTATGATGCAGACTGATTAAATATTCAAGTTATAAATTAGGATTCTCAGAAAGTATTCAAATATGTACTTGATCTGGGAACAACGTGCCTGAGACGTGCTGCACAGAGCACATTACAGAGAATGAATGAAACAGAATCAGTAGCATTACTGCATAAAACTTTTATCTCGTAGGAGCCAAGAATTATGGACATGAATCATTTATTCCACACGAATGCAGGCAACTGTGAGCATGAGTGCAGTAAACAAAGAAAGGAAGTGAAAAATCCAAAGGAAATGAGGGTGGTGAGAGGGAGGGGAAGAGGGAGGAGAAAATTTAACGGCTGAATATAATTGCCAAAGTTAGAACTGGTCAACTGCCACAAGAAACAACACTGTAAATCTTGTGAAAATAACTGTATGGGATCTTTTTTTAAAAATCACTCAAGCAGTGAGAATTATTCTTAATATTCAAATAATGCTAAACCTTTCAAAAGGTGTCACCAGCTTTTTAAGCCTTACCACTGCGAGCAAGGCTTATCATATCAAAATCCGACATTACCACCAAAAAAAGCTACAAAGGAGAGGGTATAAAGGAAGAATAACAAAGAGATGAGAACAAAGTCCCAAAAAGAGAACGTAGACAGGGAAATAGATTTTTTAAAAAATAGCAAGGCGTGGAAGAGTACTATCACCGGCTACCTTCAGCAGGATGCCAGCGTCAGCACTTATCCCATCCCACAAAGGGGCTTCTAAAGAGAGATAAGAAGGCCAGAGAAGGGGCCAAAAATACTGGCCCAGTTATTCAGAGTCTACCTACTGCCTCTAAATATCTAAATATTTTGATAGATACATATTTGTATGACTAGATATTTGTAAGGCCCTGAGCATCTGAAAATTACAAAACTCACGTACTAAGGCCCGTACACATCAAAGACTCATGGACTATATTTTTCTTTGACACACACAAAACAAGAATCACTATTTAATCACACTCAACAAAAAACAGAATATGACAGCAATTGCTAGCCCACGGCACATCACTGGCAATGAAAAGTGACGGCAAGAGGAGACCAAAAAAAAGAAACAAAACAAAACCACAAAAAACAAAAACCTGTAAGAAGCAATCACAAGAACTCAAAGACACAGCAGTCTAAATCATTCAACAGAGGGCCAAAGAACACTCCCCACTGTGACAGGCTTTGAAGGCAGCACTATATTGAGGACGGAATAACCTGACACTCAGAGGAAGAACCTCAACCCACCAAGAAAGGGCAAACTCTGTTCTACTGGTTCACTTCAGGAAGCCAGGTAACTATGTGATACATTTTAGGATAATTTCCACTAGAAATTAGAAAACATTGGCGCTTAAAAAGATAATCCTATTGTTTGAGAAATTCAGTTCTTGTAAATAACCTACTCCTTGAGAGTTCTATATAGCCAGGTTTTAGTTCTCAGCAAATGTGTTAATTTTATGAGCAAAGCAAGTTATACAGTAAACATTTTTGATACTCAAACCAAAAACCCCCAGATCCTTAAAGTATCCTAACTGAAAGGTACTGCTCAAGTTTCTATTTTCCCCCTACATTTCTAGGTGTGAAATTTCTGAAAACTTTACATTTTAAGTCTTAACGTCGTTTAGGGAGTCTAAAGCAACAAATCATGAAACAGCACCAAACACAGGATAATACGTAACTATTATTTAATGTGTCCTATAGTACTCTCATGATTTCTTTACACAATGCAATCCTGTCACACACATAAGTGTATAACATCTTAGAAGGAGGTATCAGGATTCTATTGTCCAGGCCTTTGCAATTAAAAAAATGAATTTATAGCACTAAAAAGTACCTACCTTTATATCTGTCACCAACAGGGCTAAAATTAATTATTTTCAAACATTTAAAATGTTTTTTAAATTTTAATTTATTTAGCTTTGAGTTCAGATTTTTCTAGTTTCTTATTTTTAAACTGTTTACATGTTTCTAAAAGCTTCAAGTAATAAAAAAATGTAAGAATTAGGTAAAGCCCACTTGTTAATGGGTTGCCAATACCACCACCTAGTGGCCAGAAATCCATAAAACTTCCAGAATTCAAGCAGGTCCACTGACTTTATCTGCTGTTAAAGTCACATGGGGGAAAATATTTTTACATCTGAAAAAATGTCTCATGTGTGTGGTTCAAGTACCTGAAAAGCCATATGGAATTTGCATAAGAAGGTTTATGAGAGCATATGTAAATCCACCCTTTCAAACTATAATGGGATGACATTGTATAATGAGATTTAGTTTCATTGTTTTACTCATTTTTAAAGCCAGGATGTTCTTTAGCTGTCACACCAGAAATTACCTCTTAAGGAGCTTTTCAAAGAGCAAGAACTTTCATGTTATGCTACAGCAGGGCTGGGACTGCGTGAATGAATTTGGATGCCGTCCAAGGGATGGGTATGCTGTCAGACAGTCTTTGTAAATGAGTTGGATCTGGCGAAGTGGCTTAGGAAGAGTTCCAAAACTACATGGAAGAACACTGAACTTTATCTACTGGATCATTCTTGTATTTGGGGTCCTCTCATCCACACGGGAGGAGGGTCCTTTCAACTCATCAACTTACCAACTACATTCTACTGTTGCTTTCCTGGGTTGGGGGAAATAGCTGAAAAGCAAAGCTAAATGAGACAAAATGCCCTTAGTCATTAGATCAATCTAATGACAAACACCAATAACTCTTTAAAATTAGGGCTTCCTATATATAAAATGTCCAGACCATGAGAAAGAAATATGAACTATACTTATCCTCCCATCTGAAACAACAAAAACAAAAAACCCCACAAGCAAACCACATGAAACAATGGTTTTCAAGACATGATATCAGACAACAAAGAAGAGTTACCCCTGAGAGACAGGAAACAAACACAGTGAACCCTACCAGCAGCCCAGCTGACTGCAGTCAGATATTCCAGGCCACAGTAGGAAGAGGGGAGAAATAAAGTGGAGCCAAGCAGACCTCCTTAGTCTAGGAGACAGAACTGAGAGTCTAAGGAGACCAAAATGGCTAGCATTCACAGGACAGAACACCAGAGAGGAGAGAGTTGTGCAGAGAACTCCAGAGAGGTGTAGAGGGTCACCCTGCAGTACTAGGTGGAAGAATGATCTGCACATGCATGTAAGGAAACTATCCAAGGCCAGGAAAAGAATCATCCAAAATGATTAGAGGAAACAGTGCCTGGTGCTCACATGTGGCTTGTAACAATACCTGTTCCCACAAGCCAGACTGGAAGATGGTGTAATTCACAAGGCACTAGGTAAACTACTCAGGAAGGCTTTGCTTCAGTAGTGAGGAATAATCAGACCTAGACTGAGCACTGCTCCAGATTTACTTGACAAGTCATAAAAGCAAGACCCTTCAAGTAACCCTGCTACATACCAAAACAAAGCTTAAGAAGCTTTATAAATACCTAGCACCAAACAAGGTAAAATTCACAAGGTCTGGCTTCTAATCAAAGATTAGCAGGTATGTGAAGAGGCAGGAAAACACAATCCATAAGGAAACTAATTAATCAATGAAAACTGACTTATAACTGATGGACGTATTAGAAGAAAAGGACATAAAAAGTTATTAAATAGCTATGAAAACTGTAAACACTTTTAACTAAAGCTGTATTATGTATGCTCAAAGAGTTAAGCAGAGACATGGAAAACATTAAAAAAAAAAAAGCCCAAATCAAACACTTAGATATGAAACCTGCAGTGTGTGGGATAAAAAATGCACTGGACAGGAATAATAAAAATCAGCATTGCAGAAGAAAAGATCAGTAAGCTTAAAGACAGCAAGAAACTATCCAAAAGAAACACACAGGAAAAAGAAGATTTTTTAAAAAGAAAAGATCAGTAAGCTTGAAGACAGCAAGAAACTATCCAAAAGAAACACACAGGAAAAAAAGATTTTTTAAAAAGAAAACATCAGTGGGGATATTGTCAAGCAGCCTAATGTACAGGTAATTTCTGAAGTCCCCAAAGGAGACAAGTGACATAAAAAATATTTGAGGAAATAATGACTGAAAACTTGACGAAAATTAGGACTCACAGATCCAAGAAATGCAGTGAACTCCAAACACAAGGAACATAAAGAAGACTGCACCAAGGCACATCTTAATCAAACTGCTTAAAACCAGGGATAAAGAGAAAATTTTAAGTAAGCCAAAAAACGAGTACCACACAAAAAGGGGTGCTTGTGATAAACAACCAGCAAAATACTGGTTCTTTCAGGATAATACTCCAGCGTTACAGTTATTTAACTTCTTCATAAGCAAGAACACCTAGAAGCTAAGCTTCTTACCTTAAAGAAAGAATGGATAGCAGCTGTGGCTTCACTGCGAACTCTCAGAATAGAACCCAGAACATTCGTCCTACACCTAAGGTGAGGATATTGTCTCAGATACTCCATAGGATGCCTCTCTTTGTATTTTAAAGGGAAATCCTGCCAATGAAAGGAAAAATAAGTTAGAAGCTACAAAGATACTGTTTTATCAAATCAGTTTCCAGGGCATTTGTTAAACAGTAGTGAGTGCTTTAGAATAAAATTAAGATGCTTTCCTTATTTCTTAATATAACTGAATATGGTCCACATTAATTCTAACAAGTCAGTTAAACGGTGGGGTGGAATCAGAGAGACGTGCATTTGAATCCAGCTCTACTACTTACTAGCTTTGGAACCTTGGGCAAAGTTACTTAATAACCACTGAGGCTAACTTGTTATCAAATGTTTATCTGTTAGCTATCAATCACTACTTACAAATAGAGAGATTAGGATATAATTACGTAAAATAATTCACTGGCTCACAGTTTGGAATACTGTAGACGTTACAGATTATGTTTTCTATGGCTGTATACACACAGCTGGTGTTCAATTTTAAAATCAGTCAAATGTCCTGGAAGCCCACAAGCATTCATAATCAATTAGCGTTATTTATCACTGTTCATCAACACGTACTCTGTCTCAGAACATGAGGGAGGGTCAAAAGCTTTCTGTCATCTGGAAGAGCAGTGTATATTCATAAAAATTGTAAAGGAAATTGCGATTCTACCTGAAAAATTTCCACCCTGCCCACACTCATTTTACAAGATTGAGAAGACAGGAACAAACTTTCAGACCAAAATCAAAGTGTCAATAAAAAACATAACAGGGAACCTAAGTAAAAGAGCTACAGTGGTAGACTGTTTCAGAGTCAGCTATTCTTTTCAGGGCTTGTGCACATACTAATCAATGTCGTGTAGGAATGAGCCCCATACTTACTGAAGTGACAATATGACCACATTAATAGGAATACAAGGACTGCTAGGAGGTTCAGAACTCCCTAATGTCTGAATACTTAAAAATGACACTGAAATGAGAGGGGAGAGTAGGGGAAAGTATCAATACCCATAGAAACCAAGAGAGAACAATTTAAGAAGAGTAAAACATGTGGCGAGTTTTTAATAATAACGCAACCCTCTAAAAAAGCAAAAATAAAAATGGTTACCATCTCCGTTCCTCTCTGGCTTCCAAATTATTTCCAAGGTCTATTTTTCAGAAATCTTAGAACCTGGTTCCTCATTTTACATGTCAATTAGAATTTCTTAGAAAATTACTCAGAACATTTTAAAAAAAATTGCCTATTTGTTTCTTTTTTCCTTATTTTTAATTTCTTCTAATTATCCAAAAGAATAAAAGTGAATTAAAGAAATGTTGTTCCCCTATATTTCCTCATTTTTTGTTCATTAAATAGATGACAGGAAGTATAGCAAAACCACAGAGGAGTCAAACAGCTAGCACATAAACTTCATCTGTGCCACTAATCAGCAGTAGGACCTTATGCAAGTCATTTCACCTGGCTGGGCCTCATTCTCTCCAATTTAAGAAGCTGGATTGATAATCTATGATTTTATTCCCTCTAACCTCTTTAGCAGGCTATAAATGAAAAGCAACTAACAGAAGAGTCTTGCAAGAACAGGTATAAACATGTCTTAGAGTAGAATTTCTTATCTTTGTTCAGCTGAAGCATTGTAACACTCCAGCACAGTCCAATAAAATTTTCTGTGATAAATGGAAATGTCTGTATCTGTGCTATACAGTACAGTAGCCACCACTCGATAGTAGGGACTACTGAGCACCTGAAATGTGGCTAATGCCACTGAAGAACTGACTTTTTAATTTAATTTTTACTAATTAATTATTAAACTGCCACAGGTAGCTAATGGCTGCTGCACACGAAAGTCATTTCAAGGCAGAGCTTTCCTAAGAATGTGGTCTTCCCTAGTATGTCTTTGTCATTACAGCTGACTAGGCATGCTTGTAAAAGTAGCAAATTTCAACAGTGACAGGCACTGCAGAGACGCATCAGAGATGCACAGAATAACATTACTTAGCTCTCACTCCTGGGACTCAGCCACCTACATAAATACTTTATGCTGCTCTCTCCATATTCCTCAGGTCTACAACCTGTTTCAATTGTCCGGGAAGTCACAATCAAAATATTTTAAGTGCCACCTTCCCAATAGTTACACCTAAAACATTGCTAGTATTTTACATTAAGTTTTAACAGCCTCCGTAAAAGTGTCACAAAACATACCTTGGCATCACAATCTCCAACAACTTCAATTTTTTCTGCCTTCAGTTCCACATTTTGCCTTTTGGATGGACTTTTTACCAGCTGCCCTTGAACTTTCACAGAACTCCCAAAAGCCAGTTCTCTATAGTAACAAAAAAATAGCATAAACAAGACATTACATGTAACCCTCCTCTTAATATGAACCTTGCTATCAGAACATTAAAATATTTAATGACAGACATTTTTAACTTTAATTGGGTTAAGAGCTGCATGCAGTTAAGAGACAAGCAAAGGATAGGTGGGGCATACTGTCATGTGAACATGTTAGATAGAGAGAAAAAGATCTTGATTCCAAGTATCTGGACTTGAGCCTCCAAGTTATGAAAAGCAGATTAGTTTAGAAAGATCACTGAGTGGGCAATGTGAAACTTGGATTAGGGAAATGGGGAGTAGAGGAGATTAAAAAAAAAAAAATCAAAGGATTTAAAAACACACACACACACCTACTGTCAAAGCTTGAATCTGCTACAACCTGAAGGCTTTCCAAAGATGTCCCATCATTCACATGCAGGAACAAGACTTCCTTCTGGGATCGGACTGAACGAATCCATCCCTAACGAGAAATACATCTAAACATGAGTTTAAAACACGTCAACATTTTACATTTTCATTACATGTACACATAGAAGACTAAATGGAAAAACAAAAAAAGTTCTCATAATCCTGCCTTAACAAATCAACTGCTTTTAGTTCACCCATATGCATATATAATTTTATACAGTCCTTATCACAATGAAATACAGCTTTGGTATTCCACCTTTTTTTGCTGTTGTTGTTTTGTTAATAAAGCTCATCATTCTGAATCGATACCCCAAACCCCATTAGGTTGATGAGCCTAATTCACATAACCAATCCCCGCAACAGTCTAAGTTTTCATCCTGCCCATGCCCTTCTCCCCTACCAGCACACATAACAGGGCAAATATGTTGGTTCCTTTCTCCTTTTATACCAAATTCCCAGAAGAGAGATTATATAGTTCTAGACTAGAAATATCTTTAGAGATTTTTTTTTCACAAAGTACCATACCAAAAGAGTTCTCAAGAAACTTCTCATTGTGAACAATATTAAATAGCATGTAAACTTTCAAAGATACTCTGAATTTAAATGACAGGTATGACTACAAATGAGATGTCTTCAAAGTAGACCAGTAACACGAAAAACAGCTCTCTCACAGATCACATCCAACTTAAACTAGCACAGAAGTTAAGAGAGAACGTTCTTCTAACAGACTCAACAACTGTGAAAAACATGGTGTCTGGTCAACCATCAAACAAGCTTGGGAGAAATGAGATGATCCTTCCTACTAAGAAGAATTTAATTGACCCTTACTTTCTTTGTATCCCCACCACACCCTACAGACATTGTTATTGAAGCCCTCCTATGACTTATTTGCATGTCCATAATATTTTGAGGGTTTGGGAACCATGCTTTTACTTTTAGTTGCTTTGAAGGCTATTGTCAGGCACATAGTAGATAATCCATAAATGTTTTGCAATGGAAGAATATCTACCATGTACTGAACATCTATGTGACAAGCATTTTCCTAACTTCTTCATATACTGTCTCATCGTCTCCTCACAACAATGACACGGATTATCATTATTCCTGTCTTACAAGTGAAGAACTGAGCCTTATAGGAGGTAAGTAACTTGCCTAAGGTCACACTTCTGGTAAAGGGTAGAGCCTGAACTTGAACCCAAGTCTACCAGGAAGACTTTGATCTTTCTCCAGGGCTACAATGGATAAAATGCAAACTGCCTCAGCGTTGTGTGCAAGGCCCTTCGTAATCCAGAGCGTTTCCAATCAGCAGTCACTTCCACAGCACCGCGGTCTTGCTTTTCACTTGTTAGTAAAAGTTAACTTGCATGAGCACTGTTTAATGTGCTTCTGCCCTAAGCTCTTCATAAATATTTTTCTACTTAATCCTTATAAGAACTTAATGAAGTAAATGTTATCATTTTAGTGATGAAGAAACCTATTTATAGAAGTCAGGATACCCTCATTAAATACTCAAGGTTTCCAAGCATAGAGCTCAAATCCAAATATAGCTCTTAGTTCAAAGTTCCTGTTCTTGTCAACAAGCTCTTCTGGAATGCTATTTCCACTCTATTCCCAATTCCTCGGCCTGAGGAAACACATCTTCAGGACTCCGCTGAAATGTCACCTCATGTAAGAAATCTTCCTTGACCTCTTCACACAATTAAGGACTTCCCGCTCTGTTTTCTAAGTTCTCTATTTAAACCACTAATACTTATTACATTGTTGTAATTACTTGTCATAGCCATTAAACCAGGGCTGCCCAATTAAAAATAAAATGTGAGAACCACATATGTAATTTGACATTTTTTAGTGGTTATATTAAAAGTAAAGAGTAACAGGTAAAATTAATTTAAATAATGTTATTGAACCCATTTTATGCAAAATATTATCAACATGTAATCAATACTAAAAAACACCACTGAGCTTTGTTTGCATTCTTTTTTGTTCTTCAAAATTGGTGTGTATTTTACAATTACAGTACCTCTCAATTCAGACTAGCCGCATTTCAAGTGGTCAGGGCCACAAGTGGCAGATAGCTTCTAAATCAAACTGCACAGAACTAAAAGCAAAGCCTGTAACCTAAGGAATAGGTTCTGTTCTTTTCATCTCTGAATCCTCTCTAGACTAGAACACAGACGGTAGCATCAATGCATGTCGAATTAATGGATTGATGCAAGAAAGGTTTTGATTTGCTCACAGAAAGAATATGAAACCAAAGAAGTGCAAAGAGGGAGAAATTGGTCATACTGCTAAAAGGACATGGGAGGACAACAAAAATAACTGCATCAGTGTGTTTCAGCAATCTAATAAGTCAAACCACCTTGCTTGGCCTGCTCCTTTAAGGGGGAATCTTCTATGTGGAGCTGCTGCAAATAATATTAACAAGAGGAATTATAGCAGCTAACATTTACTGATGGTGGACCATGGTCCTAAATGTTTTGTAACTAATCTTCAGGACTCTGTTGAGATAGGGACTACTATTATCACCATTTTCACAAGAGGAAACTGAGGTTTACAGCACAGAAGTGACATGTCCATAATTAACAAGCTAAGTGACAGACATTTAAACCTACGGAGCTTGATTCCAGAGCTCTTTCACACTGCTACACTCCAATCTTTCTCCTAATTTATTAAACCTAAAGTCATATGCCAAGCCCCATTTTAGGCACTGAGGTGCCTACAAGTTGAATAAAAGTTACGGTTTAGTTGAACAAATATTTACTGTTAGCCATGCTTAAATATCAAGACATAAAACACGGTTCCTGCTCTCAAGGAGCTGTACAACTGTGGATACACATAACGAGAGACAAAGGTAAAGGGGGCGTTCATTTTTCTGTATGATTAACAAGTTTACAGGTAATGCCCTGGTATCATGAAAGCAAAGCTCCAGCACTTTGCAAGCATCGGAACGTTCCCCAAAGTGAGGTAATCAAGGAAAGGAGAAAAACGTGGACGTGCACGATTTCCTGCATTTCCTAACTTACCCCTGCTGGTCGTTCTGCCCGACCCGACTACAAGGCA
Source organism: Camelus bactrianus (assembly GCF_048773025.1). Taxonomy (NCBI): domain Eukaryota; kingdom Metazoa; phylum Chordata; class Mammalia; order Artiodactyla; family Camelidae; genus Camelus; species Camelus bactrianus. The sequence continues at coordinate 52,079,663 of NC_133548.1, forward strand.
AGCCCAAATGCGGCTATGCCAAGTCAGTCAACGAAAGGACGAATCCACCCCTGTCCGATACACTAACCTGGACCTTAACGCGCTCCCCACTCGCGTTCTGGGCCCTGAGAGCGTCTCGCACGCTCAGCTTGGCTGAAGGTTTGTGCCTCGGGCAGGGAGCGGAGAAGCAGAAGCGCAGGGCTCGGAGCAGGCACCGGGCCCCGAACATCGCACGGCTGCCCCAGGCCCTCCTCGGGACCAGCCCTGATCCCAAACGGGTTGGACCCTGACTGCAGGAATCCTTCTCTTCTCCCCTCTTCGGGCCGCAGCCCTGCCTCAGGCGCTCCAGAGCCGCCCGAAGGCGCCCTTCCCCTTCACGAACCCCAGCTCTGTCCCCACAGAACCTCTCCTCTGCTTCCCTCTTCCCGAAAGCGTGGAACGCAGACAACACATTCGGCGGCAAACTCCAAAAAGAAATCCGCGCGCCCTGGACGCCCAGAACACCCCACAGTCCTGCGCTGTTTCTAAACCCACGCCCGGACCCCTAGCCGAAACACGCGCGTCCTCCGCCGCGACGTCAGCACGCCAACGCCAACGTCAGCACGCTACGAGGAAGTTAAGAGGGAGCATGCGTACTTGTGACTCCAGTTAAAGAAGAGGCGGGGCGGAGGGAGGGGCGGGGCCAGCAGCTGATATGGGCGGAGCTAAGACACTGGGATTGCAGAGATTCGCTTTGAAGGATCTAGGTAACTAATTCACTTGGGGAGAGTTCTGAGAGGCTTCATTAGCTTCCAGGTGATGCTGAGGGATACAAAGTGAAAGGCAAGGAATGACTGATGCAAAAACAAAGTGCCCAGAAGAAGAATCTTAACTGTTGAGAGGATTAGAGAGAGTGTGTAAGTCTTTTGGAGTTCTGAGAACCGAAAAAAAAAAAAAAAAAAACAGGACAAAGGCCTGCTTAAGTCACAGTTGTGTTGTATAAGATATCTAAACAGACAACTGAATAAAGGGTGATAAGTTCCCTGGCAGAGCATAAGTATGGGATGCCAAAGACTGTTTGCTGGAGAAGGTAGCGCTTTGACAGGTTAAGAGTGAGTGAAGAGACCTTAAACAGAGGAGTCAGAGAAGGCATGACAGTGTGAAGATGCTGGAGAGAGAGTGGAGGGATGTTCGGCATTGCCCGCCAGAATCTTCAAGTCTCTCTCTTCCCTTTTTCCAACATAGTTATCTGCATTTGTTCAGCCTGGAAACAATGACCCTTTCATGTATTAGGCCACCTTTTAAATGTATCCAGGATGCATCTTAAGAACTGCTGTCTGAGTCTTAGAGAGTGAGGATCCTGACTTCTTTTACCCTCTCACCTTACCTAACCTGTTTAAACCAAAGGGTTAATTATTTTCTGAGCAGAGGACCACTGGTCAGTAGTATGATAAAGGCAAGAGAAACCAGTAGGTGAAACTGAAAATGAGCAATAGTTAATTTAAAATGTACATCACAGAAAGGTGACTATAGCATTTGTGTATCTGGTGCTATATCAGATCATATCATCTTATTTCTTTTTTCAAAGTTGGAATGACACTTCCCCTTTTAGAATCATCATTTCCAGAGAGTAGCCAGGGTGATGTTTCTAAAATGAATATAATACCACGTTGGTAATCATGATGGTTAGTGCCATAGGATCCTTACTATGTGCCAGGATTAATATATTAATATTAATGTATAATCTTAATATATCCTTCACATATTAATTCATTTAATCTTCACAATAGCCCTCTGGAGTAGGGATAGAATCATCATCCCCAGTTTTCAAAGGAGAAACTGAAGCTTAGAGAAGTTTTGTTGTTTGTACAAAGTTACGCTGGCAGTTTGGCACCAGAGTCCATTCTCTTACCCACTTGTAACTCCAGTGATAAAACAACCCTTCAGTTGCTGTCTCTACAACATAAGGAGGACTTGCCTTTTTTAGCATGCCTACCAGGCTCTCTATGACCCATGGAGTTCCCTAAAGTGCCCTGATTTGAGGAACAGAAGTGAAATATCCTTACTGTCACCTTTTGATATTGCAGGTGTGTTCACTGAACACTGTCAGCATTACTCGTCAGGTCTGAGGAGGGCTTTAATCAGGCTCAGCGTGACAAGTTTCAACTAAACTCGCAGAGCTTCAGGACTTCTAAAAGGTAGGCACGTTACGCTGATACCCCACAATGTCATGAGTACCCTGTGTTCAAGGTTTTCATTATGCTTGAATCTACTCATAGAACTGTTAACACCCGAAATTTGAGTTCAAAGTCATGACCTCAGAGTACAGAGGAACATAGTACTTGATTCAGAAATTATGGAGACCTTAGGTGTAGAAAAGAAATAGATAAATATTGTGAAGCATGTAATGGTGACTACAACTTAAACTGAAAAATGGAGAGGTACACGCACAGCCCAGAAAAAGTCACATTTTGTAGTTTGGAACTTTCAGAAAAGCAGCTCATAATCTAGAAAGAGAAGCTAACAAGTAAATGATAATTAAAGGAATAAGCACGAAAGAGTAGTAGTAACCAACTCAAATTTAGTTTTTGAGATATATCCATGTAGCTCTAGTTCATTCTTAATATTCCATTACATAAATGTACCACAATTTATTCATTCTCACTCTGATAGCTATTTGGGCTGTTTTCAAAGTTTTTCTATTACAAGCAAAGGTGGATTTACTATGAAGCTAATGAAATTTAAGCTCAAAGCCCCTTATTTGCCTGTACATCTTCCCCCCGCCCTCCCTTACCACCCCTTTTTTCCCCCACAGTGCTGGGAGTTGCTGGGAGTTGTAGTGTGAGAGGGGAAGCTATCAGGAAGCACTTATAAAGGAACTCAGAATAAAGACATGGATTTCCAAGGCTCTAGAAGTTTCTTCTCTCATTATAAATATTTAATATTTGTAATTCTGTATTATTATTTTTCTTAAAGAGAATCTCCCAAATTACATAATCTTCAAGTCCCACAGATTTCAATCTGCCCCTGATTACAAAAATGCTGCAAATAAATATGCTGGATACACATGAGTTTCTCGGGATCATAAGCCTACGGTATACACATCTTCAGCATTACTAGATACTCCCAGATTGCTCTTCAAATTGTTGGTTCCAATTTATATACCCTCCAACAGGCTTCTAAGAGTTCTCAGATCTCCATACCTTTAATGACATCTGACAAATTCAGACTTTCTAATTTTTAACCAATGTTGGGTAAGAAAGAATAGCTCAGTGTTTAAGAGATTCTATGGTTTTTTCCCCCTCTAAATTCCATTTCAATTATAACCCCCCCATCATTTTCAGTGGCATGGTGGAAAAGAGCAGCAGCATGGCAATCAGAAGTCCTGGTTCAGATCTCATCTGTACGCCCCACTAGCTGTGGCATCTTAGGAAGTCAAACATCCTTCACAGAGCAGTTGCGACCAAATCTTGTTGTGAATTTTGTGATAGAGAAATGGGTATTGTATCCGAGTGAACACCCTCCATTATTTATGAGTTACTTTAGAGTTAGGGAGTCCCCTAAATTTCATCAGCCAACTTTAACTCCCAAAATAGAAGGCTCAAGAAGAATTCCATCTATTTTGTGCACATTTCTTTTAGGTACAGACATTCAGTGTGCACAAGAAATTACCAACAGGGCTGGCTAGTTCCGAATGTTTGCTGGAACTTTTACATACTGCATGTTTTAAAGTCTCCCCTGAAAAATTTAAACAATATTTATTACTGTTATTATGAAAACAATATACAAACATGAAAAAAAATCCAGGCAGTAACAAATGGTATAAAATAACAAAGAGTCTCTCCAACCACCCTATTTCCATGTACTATCCTCAGTGGTAGCTAATTATCTTTACATACATTTTCTAGACATAAAAGTATTTGTGCGCATATACATATATGTATGGATACATATCTACATATGCAGTTAAATACAGTCTTTGTTCTGCACTTTTTTGGCTTAATGTATTTTAAAGGTCTTTCCACATAACTAAACATAGAACATCTATATGACTTGTAATGGAAGCATGCTACTCTATTACATCGCTGAACTACAGTCAAACTATTTTCCCTACTGTGGATATGTAAATTGTTTTCCATTTTTCTCTCTTGCAATCTCCACTGAGTATGTTGTGTATACACTACACACACAGAACTTGTGTATCTGCAGGATAAACTCCTAGGTATAAGCACAAAAATCTGTTTTAAAAAACACCTTTAATGTCGTTATCAGTGTCCAGTCACTCTTCTTCATTCTCATTTTGAAATTCTGATCTTGCCCACCATGCAACTAACCATACAACTTTTTATATATTTGGCCAAGACCTTCTGGCAATATTAGAAAATAAATTTCTCTAATGCCCTGTGACCACACTGCAGTTAAAAGAAAACATACTTTTCCCAGGGGTGCCCAATTTTGTCACTCTTCAAAATTTAAATTTAGCAGAGATTGGACACAGCCTACCTCCAGACGGATTGCTACAAATTCTGATTTTGTACCATTATTTCTGGAGTTTAATACTCGTTAACTGACTGGCCCACTGGTAAGTGGCTGCATTTCCTAAAATGGGTTTGAAAGTAAATTATACCACCCTCTGCAAATAGGTTAACGGGTGAAGCACACCAACTTTTTAATGAGTTTTAAAATTTATTTATGTATTTATTTTACAATGTCATATTTTCATAATTGAAGTATATAGCAGGTGTACAATATAATCATTCACAATTTTTAAAGATTATACTCCATTTATAGTTATTATAAAATATTGGCCATATTCCCCATGTTGCATCCTTGCAGCGTATTTTATACCTGACAGTTTGTACTTCTTAATCCTCCACCTCCATCTTGCCCCTCCCTCTTTCCTCTCCCCACTGGTAACCACTAGTTCCTTCTCTGCATTTGTGAGCCTGTTTCTCTTGTTACATTCACTTGTTTGTTGTATACTTTAAGATTCCACATGTAAGTGACATCTTACAGTATTTGTCTGTCTCTGGCTTATTTCACTTAGCATAATGCCCTCCAAGGCCATCCATGCTGCACACCAGAAACTAATATAACATTTAAAATCAACTGTACTTCAGTTAGAAAGCAAACAAACAAACCATTTAAAATATGGGCAGAAGAACTGAACAGACATTTTTCCAAAAGAGGAAATGCACATGGCCAATAGGAACATGAAAAGTTGCTCAATGTCACCAATATCAGGGAAATGCAAATCAAAATCACAATGAGACACACACCTGTCAGAATGGCCATCAAAAAGAACATAAGTAACAAATGTTGCAAAGGATGTGGAGAAAAGGGAACCCTTGCACACTGCTGGCAGGAATGTAAACTGGCACAGCCACCATGGAAAACAGTAGGGAGGTTCTCAAAAACCCAAAAACAGAACCACCATATGACCCAGCGATTCTACCCCAGACATATATCCAAGAAAAACAAAAACATTAATTCAAAAAGATACATACACCCCGTTATCAACAGCAACATTATTTATAATTGCCAAGACATGGAAGCATCCCAAATGCACATCAATAGATGATTGGACAAAGAAGATGTAGTTCATACATGCAATGGAACACAACTCACCCACAAAGAAGAAGGATATTTTGCCATTTGTGTCCCTTCATTCACGTTTTTTTTTTGCACTTCAAAAACCAGAATTTTATAAAAATAAGTATGTCTAATTTTTTTATCCACCATTCAGCTTTGTTCAATCTTAATATATTGCCATATTTTTTCATATTTTAAAGAAATAAAATATTATAGATATGTTTGGAGTCCTCTTCTATAACCCTTTTCTTTCCCTCCTATGAACTGAATTATCTTAAAAATTGCTATTTATTATTCCCATAAGCGGGTTCTGCCTGCTTTGCAGATGTAGATATACAGACAGACACACACAGAGCAAACATTAAGCAAGAATCTTTTGAAGGTTTTATATAAATGAGGTTATACCATACAGATTTTCTGCCACAATTATTTTTAACTCCATTTAGGGATTCATGTTTGGTAACCCTTGTTACTCGTTATTTAGTATTCCATTGTCAAAATTACCACAGTTTAATTATTTATCCACCTACTGATGGACCTTTATGTTTTTTCACTTTTTTTGGATACTACAATGTTGCAATGAATATTCTTTTACGTATCTCCCTGTGAAGTACAGAAATTACTCTCTAGGATATAGTCATAAAGGCAGACTTAAAGGATCATAAGGGTTTATACAACTTTAGCTTTTCTACATATACTGCCAGAGTATGGTCCACAGTGCTTGTGCCAAAGTCCCCTCTCAGCGTTAGGGTATGAGGATTCCTGCAGCTCTGTATATTCACCAATACTTGCCAATACTAGGTTCTGTCAGGTTCTTTTTCTGTTGTTTAAATTTTGTTCATTTCGTGCATATGACATTGTATCTCATATGGTTTTAATTTGCATATCCCTAATTTGTAATTTAGTTGAACACAGTCTATGGTTATGGTTCATTTGGGGTGCTCTCACTGCATTTCTCATCATATGTTCTGTTGTTTGTCTTCTGATTATTGATCTATAGGAGCTTCTTCTGTGTTCTGAACACTAATCCTTGGTCAGATATACGTTTCAAATACCTTCTCTTAGTCTGTGACTTATCTTTATGGTGTTTTTATTATACAGAAGTTCTTAATTTAAATAGAACAAAACATATCAATCTTTTCTTTTATGGCTTTGGCTTTTGCATTATTAAGAAATCCTTCCCTGCTGTGAGGAATCCTAGATATTTACTTACAAAAAGTTAAAAGTTTTCCTTTTCACTTACTGTTAATTCACTTAGAATGTATTTTTGGCTATGGTCACGACAGGGACCTCCATTTTTCTCCTGTGGATGCCTACTTATACCAATGTCACTGATCCATTTTTCCCTATTATAATTTGCTACAACACATATGTCACATTTCAGGTATCTGCCACATTTCAAACATGTGCTCGAGTTTCTAAGGTTTTTGTTCCATTGGTCTATTTGTCTGTGCCTGTAGCAATACTGTACTGCCTTAATTCTGGTATCTGGCAAGGTGAATCACCCCCACCTCATCTCCACCCAGCACCCCCTCACCCCCCATTGTTGATGTCTTTCAGCAGTGTCCTAGCTATTCTTGGCCTTTTCCTTTTTTATATAAAATGTATGTGAAATTTAAAATTCTTTTAAAAAATCTTTTTTGGGATATTGATTGAAATTGTATTTATGAGTTAACTTGAATATACCAAATTTTAAAATAAAAACGTTTGGGTGCTTAAAAAAAGAAATTATTCCCATAAACAGAAGAATGGATAAATAAGTTGTATTTAATTAACATACTACTCTACAGCAATGGAAACAAGTAATGCCATAGCCAGCCAGAAAACTGACTCTCACAAACATAAAATTGAGCAAAAAAAAAAAAAAAATACACAAAAGAATACATACTGCATGATTCATTTATATAAAATATACAAATAGGCAAAACTAATCTATGGTGATAGAAGCCAGAAATGTAGTTAACTCGGGGCAGAAAATGGGAGATATCATGAGAAAGGCTTCTGCAATGTGGTATTTATTATTCTATTTCAAGTTTTGGAAGGGAAATAGATACTTGGGTGTGTTTACTATGTAAATTGTATAATTTGTACACTTGTACATTATTAAACTTCAATTAAACGTTGTTTAAAATGTTTCATTGATTGTATTATGTTCATTATGCAGTAAGCAGAGTGAACAAATTATGATCAAATTTATAATCAGATCTGGATTAAATCTTGGCTCTGCCAAATATTAACCAGGTCACTATGGGCAAGGACATTCCCTCTCAGAGGTAAGGGATAACTTACTTCTTTGAAATAAAGATAGTAATACTTGCTCAAAAGATCGTCAAAATGAGTAACCAAGATAATATATTAGGCATTCAATAAACTAGGACTATAGAATTATTACGTCCTAAGAATGGGTAGTTTTATTATCCCCTTTATAGATACGGTAACTGAGTGTTTAAGTAGTTTACCCATGATTCCTCAGCTGATAAATAGCAAACACTAGAATGCAAGTCCAAGTTGTTTGGATCCAGAGTTTTTCTTCTTAATCACTATGTGGATGCCACAGAAGCAGAAATCCTTGTTGTTTTGTTTACTGATAATTCCAAATGCCTAAGAGTTCTGGCAAATTATATGGTAGTACTCTTAGTTAAAATAAATAGTATTTTTCATTAAACTAAAATTCAAAAATAAAATAAAATGACAAGTTACCTGGCTTTAATTGAACTGTTCTAGCAAAGTAATACGCTCTGCTATTTTAATATGATGTTGCCATTAATAATTTTATTTAGTCTGTAGGAAGTGAACTATATAAATTTTTTGAATGATCATCTAATTTTCCTGCCACCTTGTGGTGGCATATACATATTACAAAGAGAGATATTTTTATAAAAAACAAATAAATCCCCTTTGAGAGCTGAATCTGTACAAGATAGCTTTGAGGTGGTGGCTATGAAGCAGATGGTTCTCCTCTAAAAAGTATCCAGAGCACCATGAACTGCATTGTAGGGGGAAGACATGACAGAGATTTGGTAAAGAATTTATAAACCATCATGACATAGAAATCCAAGTTATCCTTCTCAAACTCTCACAAAAAAATAGAAAAGGAGGGAACACTTCCAAACTCAAATTACAAAGTCAGCATTATCCTAATTCCAAAACCAGATGAGGATACTACAAGAACAGAAAGTTATATGCCAATATCCCTGATGATTATAGATGCAAAAGTCCTCAAGAGGGAATATTAGCAAACCAAATTCAACAATGCATTAAAAGGATCATACACCATGATCAAGTGTATTTATCCCTGGGATGCTAGTACGGTTCAACATACACAAATCAATCAACATGATACACCACATTAACAAAATGAAGGATAAAAAATATGATCTTCTCAATAGATGCAGAAAAAGCATTTGACAATATTCAACATCCATTCCTGACAAAAACTCTCAACAAACTGTGTACAGAAGGAATGTTCCTCAACATAGTAAGGGCCATGTATGACAAGCCCACAGCCAACATCACACTCAACAGTAGAAAACTGAAGGTGTACAATCAGGAACAAGACCAGGATGTCTACTCTCGCCATTTTTATTCAACATAGTATTACAAGTTCTAGCAAGAAAAAATTGGGCAAGAAAAAGAAATAAAAAAGGCATTTCAAATTGGAAAAGAAGAAGTAAAACCATCTCTATTTGCAGGTCACATGATTTTTATATAGAAAACCTTAAGGATACCACCAAAAAACACAACTAATACACAATCTCAATACAGCTGCAGGATACAAAAGCAATTTACAAAAATCAGTTGCCTCTTTATATACCAACCATAAACTATCAGAAAGAGAAATAAAGAAAACAGTCCCATTTACAATTGAATCAAAAAGAGTAAAATACCTAGGAATAAATTTAACCAAGAAGGTGAAAGACCTGTACACTGAAAAGTATGAGATGCTGATGAAAGAAATTGAAGGCACAAATAAATGAAAGGTATTCCATGATCATGGATGGGAAGAATACTGTTAAAATGTCCATACTACTCAAAGCAATCTACAGATTCAATGTAGTCCCTATCAAAATTCCAGTGCCATTTTTCACAGAAATAGAATAAATAATTCTAAAATTTGTATGGAATCACAAAAGACTCAAAGTAGCCAAAGAAATCTTGAGAAAGAAGAAAGCTGGAGGCACTAGGCCTCCTGGTTTCAAACTATATTGCAAAGTTATAGTAATCAAAATAGTATGGTATTGGCATAAAAACATTAGACACATAAGCCAATGGAACAGCATAGTGTCTAGAAATAAATCCGAGCATATACGGCCAATTAATTTATGACAAAGTTGCCAAGAATATACAATGGGGAGAGGACAGTCTCTTTAATAAATGGTATTGGGAAATCTGGATGGCCACACCCAAAAGGATAAAACAGGACCTCTGTCTTACACTATAAACAAAAATCAACTCAGAATGTATTAAAGACTTAAACATAGATTGGAAACTATAAAACTCCTATAAAAAAACATAGGTAGCAGGCTCCTTGACATCTGCCTCAGTGATGATTTTTTTTGGATTTGTCAAGAAAAGCAAAAATAAACAAGTGGGATTATGCCAAATTACAAAGCTTCTGTCCAGCAAAGGAAGCCATCAAGAGTATGAAAAAGCAACCTATGCAGTGGAAATGTTTGCAAATCATGTATCTGATAAGAGGTTAATATTCAAAATATGTGACACACTCATACAACTCAGGAAAACAAACAAACAATACAATTAAAAAATGGGCAGAGGATCTGAATAGATATTTTTCTAAAGAGAACATCCAAATGGCCATCAGGGACATGAAAAGGTTGCTTAACAACACTAATTATCAGAGAAATTAAAATCAAAACCACAATGAGATATCACCTCATACCTCTTATTATGGCTATTATCAAAAAATAGGAAATAAGTGTTGGTGGGATTGTGGAGAAAAGGCAACCCTTGTGCAGTGTTGGTGGGAAGGTAAATTGCTGTAGCTACTATGGAAAACACTATAAAAGTTTCTCAAAAAATGAGAAATAGAACTACCATATGATTCATCAGTTCCACTTCTGGACATCTATCTGAAGGAAACAAAGACACTAAGTTGAAAAGACATCTGAACACCCATGTTCATTGCAGCATTATTTACAACAGTCAAGACACAGAAACAACCTAAGTGTCCATAAACAGATGAATGAATAAAGCAAATGCAGCACACACACACATACACATATGTATATACACACAATGGAGTATTGTTCAGTCATAAAAAAGGAAATGTTGCCATTTGTGACAACACAGATGGACCTCGTGGGGAATAAGTGAAATCAGACAAAGAAAGACAAATGCTATATGATCTCACTTATAGGTGGAATCTAAAACACACACACACACACATTCATAGACACAAAGAACATATTGGTATTGGTTGGTGGTTGCCAGAGGTAGGAGGTAGGGAATGTGTCAAATGGGTGAAGGTGGTCATAAGGTACAAACTTTTAGTTATGAGATGAATAAGTTCTGGGGTATAATGTACAACATGGTGACTATAATTAAAAATACTGTATTGTATATTTGAAAGTTGCTAAGAAAGTAGTTCTAAGTTCACAAGAAATAAAATCTGTAACTGTGTGGTGATGGATGCTAACTTATTGCGGTAATTAATCATTCTGTAATATAAACCTGTATCAAATCATTATGCTGTACACCTAAACATGACACACTATTCTATGCCAACTGTACTTCAATTAAAAAAGATACTAAGAAAACAAACAAATTTAACCCATAATGCAGCTAAAATGTAATAATACACTGGCAATAAAAAATATTCTTAGAAATGAAAACAAAACAAAAGAAATCCAAGGTTAAAATCTGCTCTTTAGGAAACCAGCAGAAGCTGAAAGGACTGCTAATTATATACTCCTCCCACCTGAAGTAGAAAGAGAAAATGAATTGTGAATATGAACTTTCATTCCACCCAGGGGCTGGAAGTTGAAAGTGATTATAATCTGGGTCTGAGAACAACTTGTTCTCACTTTTTTATTTTTTGAGCATTTAGCGGCGGGAGACTTTGTGATGCCAGTAGAGGAATTTTTTCTGTACAGTCACCTATAGAAAAATCAATGCTCTCTAATAGAGCCTGCTAGTAACCTCATGTTAACATTCACCAAAGAGATATATATGATGAGCTACTAATGAATATAGCCCAGGAAGAAGTCAGTTTCAGAGTCCCTACCAGAGTACTGTCCTATACTTAACTTCTTCCCCTTCTTTGGAAAGTCACTACTGATATAGATTAGTAAGTGATTTTACACAGAAGAAATAAAATGATTCATAATAATAATGTTAATACCAATAATTACCATTCACTATGTTAAAGGCTTTAGACATATTATCTCATTTAATTCTTTCAACCACTCTAATCATCTACTATTTAAAAAATATGTGCCAGGTACTCTTATAAATGCTGCAGATACAAAAGTGAGCAAACTAGACAAAACCCCCTGTCATCATAGAGCATAACTTCTAGGGGTAGAGACAGACAGTAAGTGCCTAAATGTCTTAGGATGTTTTCAGTGCTATGGAGAAGCAGCAGGGGAAGGGGTTAGAGAGCGTTGGGGAGAATTACAAATTTATATAGTCACTGAGGAAGATCTTTTGGGAAGGTAACACCTTTTAAGCTATAAGGATATGTGAAGGAAGAGGGTTCTAGGCAAAAGAAAAAGCAGGTGCAAAAGTAAGTATGAAATAATTATCTAGGAGAGTGGAAGAGTGAATGCGCTAGGGAGAGATGTTATGACTGGTACATTGCTTTAGGGAGTTCTCTTGTGGGGCAGTGGTCACTTCCATACCCTTTACCTGGATTTATCGATTGCTAATATTTCACCATATTTACTCTACTGCACTCTGAATGTGTGCGTTATACGTATATACTATACACACTATATATATGTATAATTTTTCCTCAGCCATTTCAGAGTTGTAGACATTCTCCTTTATCCCCAAATCATACATTATTTATTTCCTAAGAACAAGGGTCTTTTCTTATTTAACCACAATATAATGATCAAATTCAGAAAATGTAGGATTAACTAATACTATCTTACAATATACAATTCATTTTTCAGATTATAATCATTGTCCCAATACTGTCATTTATATCAGTTTCCCTGTCTGACCCAGGATCCAATCCCAGATTACATGTGGCATTCAGTTGTCGTGTCCTTTCTTCTCAAATTAGCCAGAGTTCACCTCTGCTGTTTATAACCAAAGAATCTTAATGATACAGCTTCTATCTGTTTACAACCAAAGAATCTTTATGACATAACAAGTTGTATCATTTAATCCTAATCAACTCTTCCAGAGAGGTACTAAAATCTGTTTTACAGATCAGTATGATGAAACTCAGAAACTTAGGAGACTTGTCCACGATGACACAGTAAGTTCTAGAGCCAGGATGTGGATTCAAATCTTTTTCTTCACTCCCAAGCCCCTGCTTACTCCATTGCAGGCCTGGCAGATATTAATAAACCACAACCCCCTGCAGTTTTACAGGCCAGTGTGGGAGAGACAGACAAATAACTAGAATAGATGGCAGTAAGTCCCAACCACAGAAATGTGTACAGGGTATAGATGGAACATCGTCAGTGAACTTATTTCAAGTACGACAAGAGACAGCGTCAGGGCTTCAACAGCAATAGCAGGACACAAATTCAGTTTTCTTTCTTGATGCCAGCTGGGTGTCTGTAGATTGTATATCTACTGTCCAAAGCATGATTAACATAAGTGCTGATCAGCTAGTGTCCAACACACACTCAGGAGGTGCTATGTTTAGTTGGCTAACATTATTAACTTTGACACCTGCTAATGCAACATTACCTCCTGAATGTCAGGGACCCATGTAGTTCCTACATCATTTCAGTTCTTTGCTGGCCATTCTGATGAATGCTGACATTACCCAGTGCTGACATTTAGCTGCAACATACTGCAATGTTCCTAATCTGTTACCTCTGCTTAAAATCTGTCTTGTTTAGTTTGATAGTTTTAAAATATTGACATTATAAAAGGAGTTCTGAAGGTAAAAGTATCTCACCCCTTCAAGAAATCTAGAGCCCTTTCCCTTCTCTTTTTGTAAAAAGTCAAATGAAAAATAAGCATGAGGTGGGAGGAAAACTGGAGCTACAAAATCAGAGCAAATAACATCTCCCGTTTTGTGGCTTCAGTTCAGAACCTGGTGACAAAGAGGAAATACACAAAAGCCAGGAGCTCAGATGGCATTGAGGGAGCTGAGGCTTGGAACAATTATGAGTAGTTTCAGAGTAACAGGGAGGTGCTAGCAAATCAATGGACCCCTGTGCTCAGTCAGGGGGCTGGCTGAGCATTTGCTGGGGACCCCAAGAGGGATGTGAGCAGTCTATGAAGGAGAAGAACTGGAGAAGTATGCTGTGATATCTGTTATTGATAAGAGTATTTAATTTGTATTTAGTAAAAAGATTGTAATACTTAACTTTCATGTTAAGTTGTTCATAAGTAACTTACATAAGTAGGGGCTGAAGTAATGTTGAATTGGATTAAGCTGAGAGTGGGTAAGACTAGTCTACACAGAAAGACCTACATTATTTGTGGCTCTTGGGATACATCCTCAGCCTAAGCTATCCTGAACAGGGACAACTTGTGACCTTCCACCAACAACTGAAAGCCTTGTCAAGGGGGTTAACTGATTTACTAAACGTCTGCTGAACAGTTGTTGTGGACCAGACTTTGTCTTAGGGGCACGGACATAAACAAAGACATCTTTGTTTCTATCTTTAAGGGAGCTCACAATGATTACTGCTGGCTAGCCATTCTACCACTCCCTCCTCTCTCAGTTCATCCGTGGAAGTTTCAAAATTTAAAAGCACAGAACATCAGCATCAGAATAAACTCCTGAGATCATTTTCTGCATCCCCCTGCTTTTGGTAGGACCACTCCAAATTCACCCTACATGATAAAGGGGCATATATACTCCTTTTTAAACATCTCCTAAGGTAACAATGAATTCACTGTGTGATCTAGCCTAGGGTCTCACAACGTACAGTGTGGAATTCTTTCCACAGAATGACAACATTGGTGCAATGATCACAGCAACCACTATTTATCGTGCATGCGGTTATGTGCCAGTTCCTGTGCAAGACACTCTACGTATTTAATCTCAATTCAAATTCACAATTCTGTAAGGTAAGTACATTGTCCCCAATTATATCTGGGAAAACTGAAGATCAAGAAGTTAAGTGGCTTGCCCAAGGTCACATATCTAGCAGGTGGCAGAACTGGCTCTCAATCCCAGGGTAGTCCAACTCCAGAATGCACCAAACTGCAGTACTCTTTCTTCTCATCTGTGGTAGATGTACTTCTCAACTCGTCTCCCTAACACACTCCCTGATCATTGTATCAAAAGCATGAACTAGAGGGAACACTCCTGAAGTTGTTCTATGAAACCTCCATCACTCTGATACCAAGACTAGACAAAGACACCATCAAAAAAGAAAATTACAGACCACTATCTTTGATGAATACAGACGTAAAAATGCTCAACAAAATATTAGCAAACTGAATCCAATAGCACATAAAAAGGATCACACACCATGAAGTTTGATTCATTCCAGGGTCATAAGGATGGTTCAATATACAAAAATCAGTGTGATTCATCATATCGCCCAAAGAAAAGACAAAAACCACATGATCATCTCAGCAGTTGCAGAAAAAGCATCTGATGAAATTCAATATCCATTCATGATAAAAACTCTCACCTAAGTGGCAAAGAGGAAACATATCTCAACATAAAAGCCATTTATGACAAACCCACAGCCAACATAATTCTCAACAGTGAAAAGTTGAAAGTCTTCCTGCTAAATTCCAGAAGACAAAGATGCCCACTCTCACCACTTCTATCTGATATAGTATAGAAGTCCTAGCTACAGCAATCAGACAGGAAAAAGAAATTTAAAAAGTACCCAAATTGGAAGGGAAGAGGTACAATTGTTGTTATATGCAGATGACATGATACTCCATATAGAAAACCCTAGAGACTCCACACAAAAACTATTAGAACTAATAAATGAGTTCATCAAGGTAGCAGGATCAAGATTAATATACAGAAACCTATTGCATTTCTTTACACTACCAATGAATTAGAAAAAGAAAGTAAAAAAAATCCTGTTTATATTCACCTCAAAAAAAAAACAAAAAAACAAAAAACAAAACCCTAGGAATGAAGTTGACCAAGGAGGTGAAAGACTTGCATGTTGATAACTATAAAACATTGATAAAGGAAACTGAAGATGACTCAAGGAAACAGGAAGCTATTCCATGCTCTTGGATTGGAAGACTTAATCTTGTTAAAATGGCCATACCACCCAAAGCCTTCTACAGATTTAATGTAATCCCTATCAAATTACCCATGACATTTTTCACAGAACTAGAAGAAATAATCCTAAAATCCATATGAAGCCACAAAAGACCCAGAAATGCCTAAGCAATCCTGAGGAAAAAGAACAAAGCTGGGGAGGCATACCCCTCCCAGACTTCAGAAAATACTACAAAGCTACAGTAATCAAAAGTGTGGTATTGGCACAAAAACAGGCATATAGATCAATGGAGCAGAACAGAGAGCCCAGAAGTAAATCCACATAACTACAGTCAATCTTTGAAAAAGGAGGCAAGAATATACAATGGAGAAAAGACAGCTGCTTCAATAAGTAGTGTTGGGAAAGCTGGACAGCCACACGTATATCAGTGAAGTCAAAACACTCTCTCACACCATATACAAAAATAAACTCAAAATGGCTTAAAAGACCTAAACATAGACATGATACCATAAAACTCCTAGAAGAGAACATAGGCAAAACATTCTCTGACATAAATCATATCAGTATCTTCTTAGATCAGCCTCCTAAGGCAAAAGAAATAAAAGCAAAAATAAGCAAATGAGACCTAATAAAACTTACAAGCTTTTGCACAGCAAAAGAAACCATAGGCAAACAAGACAACAACCTACAGAATAGGAGAAAATATTTGCAAATGATGCAACTGACAAAGGTTTAATTTCCAGAATATATAAATAGCTCATACAACTTAATAACAAAAAACCAAACAACCTAATACAAAAATGAGCAGAAGATCTAAACGAGCAATTCTCCAGTGAAGACATGCAAATGGCCAATAGGCACATGAAAAAATGTTCAATATCGCTAATTATCAGAGAAAGGCAAATCAAAACAACAATGAGGTATCACCTCACACCAGTCAGAATGGCCATCATTCAAAAGTCCACAAATGATAAATGCTGGAGAGGGTGTGGAGAAAAGGGAACCATCCTACGCTATTGGTGGGAATGTAGTTTGATGCAGCCATTATGGAAAACAGTATGGAGATTCCTCAAAACTAAAAACAGACTTACCATATGATCCAGCAATCCCACTCCTGGGCACATATCCAGAAGGAACTCCAATTCAAAAAGATACATGCACCCCAAAGTTCATAGCAGCACTAAATACAATAGCCAAGACATGGAAACAACCTAAATGTCTACCAACAGAGGACTCGATAAAGAAGTTGTGGTATATTTATACAAAGGAATACTACTCAGCCATAAAAAAGAATAAAGTAATGCCACTTGCAGCAACATGGATGGACCTGGAGATTGTAATTCTAAGTTAAGTAAGCCAGAAAGAGAAAGAAAAATACTATATGATATCACTCATATGTGGAATCTATAAAAAGAAAAAAGAAGACATGAACTCATCTACAAAACAGAAACAGACTTGCAGACATAGTAAACAATCTTATGGTTACTGGGGAAAGGAAGTAGGAAGGAATAAATTTTGGAGTTTGAGATTTGCAAATATTAACTACTGTATATAAAAATAGATAAAAAAGAAATTTCTTCTGTATGGCACAAGGAACTATATTCAATATTTTGTAATAATCTTTAATGAAAAAGAATATGAAAACAAATATACATATGTATATGTAGGACTGGGACATTATGCTGTACACCAGAGCTTGACACATCGTAACTGACTATACTTCAATAAAAAGGAAAAAACCCGAAAACAAATGGAACCCAATTAAACTTTAAGCTTTGGCACAGCAAAGGAAATCATAAACAAAATAAAAAGACAACTTAAAGACTGGGAGAAAATATTTGCAAACTATATGACTGACAAGGGCTTAATTTCCAAAACAGACAAACAGCTCATACAAGTCACTGTCTAAAGAACAAACAACCCAATCAAAAAATGGGCCGAAGACCTAAATATACATTTCTCCAAAGATATACAGATGGCCAGCAGGCACATAAAAGATGCTCAACACTGCTAATTATTAGAGAAATGCAAATCAAAACTGCAGTGAGGTATCACCGCACACCTGTCAGAACGGCCACCATCAAAAAGTCTACAAATAATAAATGCTGAAGACGATGTGGAGAAAAAGGAACCCTCTTACACTACTGGTGGGAATGCAACTGGGTTCAGCTACTATGGAAAACAGCATGGAGGTTCCTTAAAAAACTAAAAACAGAGTTAACTATATGATCCAGCATTCCTACTCCTGGGCATATATCCAGAAAAGATGAAAACTCTAATTCAAAAAGATACATGCACCCCAATGTTCATAGTGTCACTATGTACAATAGTCAAGATGTGGAAGCAACCTAAATGTCCATCAACAGATAAATGCATAAAGAAAATGTGAACAATGGATTATTACTCAGCCATAAAAGAATGAAATATTGCCATCTATACCTACATGGATGGACCTAGAGATTATCATACTAAGTGAAGTAAGTTAAAAAAAGACAAATATTATATAATATCACTTATATGTGGAATCTAAAAGATAATACAAATGAACTTATTTACAAAATAGAAGCAGACTCACAGACATTGAAAACAAACATGGCTACCAAAGGGGAAGGTGGGGCGTGGGGAGGGAAAAATTAGGAGTATGGGATTAACAGATACACACTACAATACATAAAATAGATAAACAACAAAGATTTACTGCATAGCACAGGGAACTATATTTAATATCTTGTAACAACCTATAATAGAAAAGAATGTGAAAAAGTAAATGTATTATGTATATATATGTGTATAGCTCTGAATCACTTTGCTGTGTACTTGAAATGAACACAATATTGTAAATCAACTATAGTTCAATTTAAAAAAATGTGTGTGTGGACTGGAGTTCTGAAGGTGGATGCCAAGTGTGGGCAGTGTGGGTGGGCGTGGCCCAGGAAGGAGGGAGACTATAACAAAAGAGTCCAGTTTCAGACCCAAAAGCCTCCAATGTGACACACATGTCGTCCCCATCACATCCCTGTTATACTTGTGAAGCTGTACACTGATTTCTGTGACACTGAGATCACTTACCACTTTTATACAATTTCTCTGTCTAAATTGTTTGAGGGTGTCCCTGTCCTCAAGTGTTACTTCAACAATAGCAAACATTCACTGGAGGGCCCCCTCTGGGCCAGCTCCAAAACTGGCAATGGAAACACAGACCTTGGTTAGTCTACTCTGGCAAAGTGGTTAGGAGCATGGACTTCAGAGGCAAATTAACTTCAAATCCTGACACTGCTACTTATTAGCTCTGTGATCGTGGGCAAGTCACTTAACCTCTCTGTGCTTCAAATTCCTTAACCATGATAAAGGAATAACGTTTTCCAGTCAGAGCAGGACGATAACGGCATCGATTTAAAAAAAATTTTTTAAACAGCTTTGAGTTGAAAACAACAAACAACATAAATTTAAAGTATACAACTTGACAAGTTCTGACATATCTATACACCCATGAAACCTTTACAAACGTCAAGATAGTGAATATATCACCCCTAAAAGTTTTCTCATGACCTTATACAATCAAGTCCCCTCTCACATCCTTTTCCATCACCACTCCCTTCGCCCTGCTTACAACCAAAGAGACGCTGATTTGAAAAGCTAAGATTTATTAGAGAACTGATCTTTAATAATTATGTAATGCCCCCTTTATCCCTGATAAGTTTCTTTGCTCTCAAGTTGGCTTTGTCTAAAACTAATGTAGCTACTCGAGTTTTCTTTTGATTAGCATCTACATGGTATGTCTTTCTCCATCCCTTTATTTTTCACCTGTGTCTTTATATTTAAAGTGAATTTCTCGTAGACAACATATACTTGGGTCTTGTTCTCTATACATTCTGACAGTCTGTCTTTTCTTTGATGCACTTGGAACAAATTGAAAGTGATTATTGATATAATTGGTTTAATACCTCCCATACTTATAACTATTTTCCATTTGTTTCTCTTGTTCTTTGTCTGTCTTCCACTCTTATAACATTGCTGTAAATCACTTCACTTATCTATAGGCTATAATCACTGAATACATTATTGATATTACAGACATATCTCATTTTATTGCGCTTCAGCGATCGTGTTTTTTACAAATTGAAGGTTAGTGGCAATCCTTTGTTGAGCAAGTCTATCAGGGCCACTTTCCCAGCAGCATTTGTTTGCCTTCTGTCTCTGTGCCCTATTTTGGTAATTCTCACAATATTTCACAATTTTCACTACTACTATATTTGTTACGGTGATGTGTGATCAGTGACTGCTGACGTTACTACCACAACTCGCTGAAGGCTCAGATGATGGTTGGCGTTTCTTAGCAATAAAGTATTTTTTAATTAAGGTATGTACATTTTCTGAACATAATGCTACAGCACATTTAGCGCTGCACTTACACAGTACAGCATAAACATAACTTCCTTAAACACTGGGAAGCCAAAAAACTCCTGAGACTCACTTTACTGTCATACCCACTTTGTGACGGTGGTCTGGGACTGAAGCTGCACTATTTCTGAGGTACACCTCTATTAATATGAACAAATTACTATCCGTTAGCTCAATTAAGAATAAGAATGGGGAGACGGAGAAGATGGCGGAGTAGAAGGACACTCGCAGGTCACCCTCTCCCACAAATACACCAAGACCCACATCTACAGACCCACTCAGCCAACCAGAGCACCTGTGGAACTCGGACAGAACATCGCCCTCTTCAAAAGATAAAGACGCCAAAAATCTGGTAGGCGAAAAGGAAAAAAGAAAGAACAAAAGGCAAAGCAGCGCAGGACGGGTCCCGTGGGGAGGGAGCGGCAAAGGAGGACTGGCGCTCGCTCGCTGGGTCTCCCCTCTCCAACTGAGAGGCCAGCGGGACGGAGGGGGAGCCTCCGAGGCTCGGATCTGTACAGAGCAGCCCTTGACTAACAGAACTAAGTTAAACGGGCACAGAGCGTCCCCCCGACACCCAGCCGGAGGTGCGGGCTGGCAGCCGCGGGCAGGGCCAGGCTGCACAAGCCAGGCGGAGGACGGGGGCGGCTGCACGGAGGCAGCGCTGGGGGACTGCAAGGGGCTGCGCGCAGTGGCTGTGGGTGCACAGGGCAGAACAACCTGGGCCCTCCATAAAACAGCAAGGTTGATGTGCTCTCGGGGGAAGGGTGCACACCCCCATCTCTGAAAACCCACGGGAAGTTTTCGGGGGAAGAGAGGCGGGGCTCAGGCACAGCCGCCATATCCTCCGCGCTGAGCACTCAGGCGGGGGCGAGGGCGAAACCTGCATCCCCACCGAAGGGCTTAGCAGCCTCAAAGGCCAGACTGAGACTGGCCTGCAGCCCGGGGCAGATAGGATCCTTCAATCCTGGTCCCTCAGAGAACTTGCTCCACAAAGACAAACAAGGAGCTGGGTTTTGGCTCGGAGCAGGGACAGGGCTGTCCCTCGGTCTTCCCCGAGCCCACCCGCGGAGCGCCGACCCTCCGCGCCGACCAGGGCGGAGCAGGCAGCCGCACAGAGCAGCGGAGCTACGGGAGGCGGTGCAGGTAGAGCGAGAACGGCCCCCCGCCTTTCGGGCAGGAACACAGCCCCTGACCGATGTGCTGGGAGGGGGCACGACCCGCCCTCCTACCCGGCCAGTCTGCAACATCTGACTGCACCGGAGGGGCAGCGACCCGCCCGCCCACAGCAGAGAGCTGCACCTGACCCAGTGTTAGGAGGAGGCGCCATCTGCTTGCCAACAGGTGCTGGGAGCAGCACAGAAGAGGGCGCCAACGGAGGGCCTCTGAAAACAGCAAGCTGAGCTCCCAAAACAGGACGTAGACAGAAAGACTTCACATTAAAAGCACACAGACTCCAGGAGAACACCGACAAACCCCCCCTCTTTTTTTTTTAAATCTGTTTTTACCTGTTCTATTTTCTATTACTCTCTTAATTCATTTTTACTTCTTAATTCATTTCTATTTCTCTTGGGTTTTGATGCCCTGCTATTGATTAGACACAGGTTTCAAATACATCTATTCATCTCCCCCCCCCCCCTTTTTTGTAAAGGTTTTAAAAGGACGTCTCAACCCGATTAATACTCTGCTTCAACTCACTCTTCTATTATTCATTATACACTGTTTTCAAACCCTCTTTCTCCCTTCTTTTAAAATTCTTTCTCTCTCTCTCTTATTTTTTTTTCTTTTTTTCCTAAGTTCTATTCCTAAATAGGCATCAGATAGATAAAATCCTTAAGGACCAAAATAAACAACTGATACTCCATAAACCACAGTGCCAAAGAGGTATGAGCAAGATGAAGAAGCAGAAATACCTTCCCCAATTAAAAGAACAAGAGAAATCCCCTGAAAGAAAGATCAACGAAATAGACATCGATAGCCTACTAGATCAAGATTTCAAAAAAGGAGTGATCGAATTGCTGAAGGAATTAAAAGAGATAGTGTTTAGAGATATAAAGTATGTCAAAAATGAAACTGAAGCTATAAAGAAGAGCCAAGTAGAATGGGTAAACTCATTGACAGAGATGAGGAATGATCTAATAGCTGTGCAAAGCCGACTAGATAATGCAGAGGAACGAATTAGTGATCTAGAAGACAGGGCAATAGAAAGCACCCATTCAGAAGAACTACAAGAGAAGCAAATAAATAATAATGAAAATAGCATAAGGGACCTATGGGATAATATAAAGTGTCCCAATCTTCGCCTAATAGGCGTCCCAGAAGGAGAAGAAAGATCAAAGGGGATTGAAAAGGTTTTTGAAGAAATCATGACTGAAAACTTCCCAAACTTAAAGAAGGAATCAGATATCCAAGTACAGGAAGCTCAGAGGGTCCCAAACAGGAAGAACCCAAATAGACCCACACCAAGACATATCATAATCAAGATGGCCAGAGTCAAGGATAAAGAAATGATTCTAAAGGCAGCAAGAGAAAAACAAAGAGTAAGTTACAAGGGAACCCCCATAAGGCTCTCAGCTGATTTCTCTACACAAACACTACAGGCCAGAAGGGAGTGGCAAGATATATTCAAAGCCCTGAATGAAAAAAAGATGCAGCCTAGGATCCTTTATCCAGCAAGGCTATCCTTGAGGATAGAAGGAGAAATAAAGAGTTTCACAGACAAAAAAAAAAGCTGCAGGAGTTTAGCAACACTAAACCCATACTAAAAGAAATATTGAAAGGGCTATTCTAAATAGAAAAGCAGCAGGATGCTACAGAAATCAGAAACACACAACTGGAAAGGTGATAACTCATGAATTACAAATAAAGTAAACATTAAATTATAAAAGAAGACATACAAATCACTGAGAGTGGGAGAGGGAGGCAGGGAAATATAGAATATTTTTTTCTTTCTTTTTAAAATTTTTTTAACTGTAGGATGGGTTTGAGATCATGTTACTATCAGTTTAATAAAAACAGTTATAGTAGTGGGTTGATAGATTTACAAAAAAGGGTAACCAAAAGCCAAAAATTTACAAAGGAGTCACAAAAATTAAATAAAATCCATGATAATACAAAGGAAAATTACCAAACCACAAAAGGAAGAAGAAACGAACAAACAGGATATACCAATTCAACTGCAAAGATAAGTTCAAAATGGCAATAAACACACATCTATCATTAATTACTGTAAATGTTAATGGACTAAATGCTCCAGTCAAAAGACATAGAGTGGCAGACTGGATAATAAAGCAAGAACCTTCAATATGCTGCATACTAGAGACCCACTTTAGGGAGAAGGACACATATAGATTGAGAGTGAAAGGATGGAAAAGGATATTCCATGCAAATGGAAAAGCCAAAAAAGCAGGTGTTGCAGTACTGATTTCAGAGAAAATAGACTTTAAAACAAAGGCCATAAAGATAAAGAAGGACATTTTATAATGATTAAAGGAGTGATACAAGATGAGGATATTACACTCGTTAATATATATGCACCCAAATAGGAGCACCTAAGTACATACAAGAATTACTAACAGAGATAAAGGGGGATATTGATGGGAATACAATCATAGTTGGAGATTTTAACACTGCATTAACATCACTAGACAGATCTTCCAGACAGAAAATAAACAAGGCAACAGAGAAATTAAATACTACAATAGGAAAACTAGATTTGGTGGATATTTTCAGAGCATTACACCCCCCAAAAATAGGATATACATTCTTTTCAAGTGCACATGGAACATTTTCCAGGATCGATCATGTACTTGGACACAAAAGAAACCTCAACAATTTTAAGAAGATAGAAATTATCTCAAGCATCTTTACTGACCACAGTGCCATGAAACTGGAAATCAACAACAGAGAAACAAAGGAGAAACAAAGGAAAGCATGGAGATTAAACAATATGTTATTGAAAAAACAATGGATCAATGAGGAAATCAAAGCTGAAATTAAAAAATACCTTGAGACAAATGATAATGAAAGCACAACCACTCAAAACCTATGGGACACAGCAAAGGCAGTGCTAAGAGGGAAGTTTATAGAGATACAGGCCTTCCTCAAAAAAGAAGAACAATCTCAAATAAACAATTTAACCCACCACCTGAATGAATTAGAAAAAGAAGAACAAAAAGCCCCAAAAAGCAGCAGAAGGAAGGAAGTAATAAAGATCAGAGAGGAATTAAATACAATAGAGATTAACAAGACCAAAGAAAAAATCAACCAAACCAAAAGCTGGTTTTTTGAAAAAGTAAATAAAATCGACAAACCTCTGGCCAAACTCACAAAGAAGAAAAAAGAGAGAGCACAAATTAGCAAAATAAGAAAGGAAAATGGAGAAATTACAACAAACAAAATAGAAATACAGAATATCATACGAGAATATTATGAAAAACTATATGGAACCAAACTGGATAACCTAGAGAAGATGGACAAGTTTCTGGAAACATACTGTCCACCAAAACTGAATCAAGAAGAATCTGAACACTTGAACAATCCGATGACTAGAAAGGAAATAGAAATAGCAATTAAAAACCTCCCTACAAATAAAAGTCCAGGACCGGACGGCTTCACCGGGGAATTCTACCAAACATACAAAGAACTCATACCAGTCCTTCTCAAACTCTTCCAGACGATTGAAAAGGAGGGAATACTCCCAAACTCATTCTTTGAAGCCACCATCACCCTGATACCAAAACCAGGCAAAGACACTACAAAAAAAGAGAATTATACGCCAATATCACTGATGAACATAGACGCCAAAATCCTCACCAAAATTTTAGCAAATAGAATCCAACAACACATAAAAAAGATTATACATCATGACCAAGTGGGGTTCATCCCAGGGACACAAGGCTGGTTCAACATACGCAAATCAATCAGTGTAATACATCACATCAACAAGAGAAAGGACAAAAACCACATGATCATCTCAATCGATGCAGAAAAAGCATTTGATAAAATTCAACACCCATTTATGATAAAAACTCTCGCCAAAGTGGGTATAGAGGGAACATATCTCAACATAATAAAAGCTATATATGACAAACCTACAGCCAGCATAGTACTCAACGGTGAAAAACTCAAAAGCTTCCCACTAAAATCTGGGACAAGACAAGGATGCCCACTATCACCACTCCTATTCAACATAGTCCTGGAAGTCCTAGCCACAGCAGTCAGGCAAGAGAAAGAAATAAAAGGGATCCAAATTGGAAAAGAAGAGGTAAAAGTGTCATTATATGCTGATGACATGTTACTATATATAGAAAACCCTAAAAGGTCCACACAAAAGCTACTAGAGCTGATTGAAGAATTCAGCAAGGTAGCAGGTTACAAAATTAACGTTCAAAAATCAGTTGCATTTCTTTACACTAACGATGAATCAACAGAAAAAGAAAGTAAAGAAACAATCCCCTTTAAAATAGCACCCAAAGTAATAAAATATCTGGGAATAAATCTAACCAAAGAGGTAAAAGAATTATACACAGAAAACTATAAACCATTGATGAAGGAAATTAAAGAAGACTTTAAAAAATGGAAAGATATCCCATGCTCTTGGATTGGAAGAATCAATATTGTCAAAATGGTCACACTGCCCAAGGCAATCTACAGATTTAATGCAATCCCTATCAAATTACCCAGGACATATTTCACAGAACTAGAACAAATCATAATAAAATTCATATGGAACCATCAAAGACCTAGAATTGCCAAAGCATTACTGAAGAAAAAGAAAGAGGCTGGAGGAATAACTCTCCCAGACTTCAGACAATACTATAGAGCTACAGTCATCAAGACAGCATGGTATTGATACCAAAACAGACATATAGACCAATGGAACAGAATAGAGAGCCCAGAAATGAACCCACAAACTTTTGGTCAACTCATCTTTGACAAAGGAGGCAAGAATATACATTGGAATAAAGACAGTCTCTTCAGCAAATGGTGTTGGGAAAACTGGACAGCAGCATGTAAAACAATGAAGCTAGAACACTCCCTTACACCATATACAAAAATCAACTCAAAATGGATTAAAGACTTAAACATAAGACAAGATACAATAAACCTCCTAGAGGAAAACATAGGCAAAACATTATCTGACATACATTTAAAAAATTTTCTCCTAGAAGAAATAAAAGCAAGAATAAACAAATGGGACCTAATAAAACTTACAAGCTTCTGCACAGCAAAGGAAACCAGAAATAAAACAAGAAGAAAACCTACGGAATGGGAGAAAATTTTTGCAAGTGAAACCGACAAAGGCTTGATCTCCAGAATATATAAGCAGCTCATACGGCTCAGTAAGAAAAAAATAAACAACCCAATCCAAAAATGGGCAGAAGACCTAAACAAGCAATTCTCCAAGGAAGACATACAAATGATCAAAAAGCACATGAAAAAATGCTCAGTGTCACTAATTATCAGAGAAATGCAAATCAAAACTACAATGAGGTATCACCTCACACCAGTCAGAATGGCCGTCATTCAAAAATCTACAAATGACAAATGCTGGAGAGGCTGTGGAGAAAGGGGAACCCTCCTACACTGCTGGTGGGAATGCAGTTTGGTGCAGCCACTATGGAAAACAGTGTGGAGATTTCCTCAAAAGACTAGGAATAGACTTACCATATGACCCAGGAATCCTACTCCTGGGCTTGTATCCAGAAGGAAATCTACTTCAGGATGACACCTGCACCCCAATGTTCATAGCAGCACTATTTACAATAGCCAAAACATGGAAACAGCCTAAATGTCCATCAACAGGTGACTGGATAAAGAAGATGTGGTATATTTATACAATGGAATACTACTCAGCCATAAAAACCGACAACATAATGCCATTTGCAGCAACATGGATGCTCCTGGAGAATGTCATTCTAAGTGAAGTAAGCCAGAAAGAGAAAGAAAAATACCATATGAGATCGCTCATATGTGGAATCTAAAAAACAAAAACAAAAACAAACAAACAAACAAAAACAAAGCGTAAATAAAGGACAGAAATAGACTCACAGACAGAGAATACAGACTTGTGGTTACCAGGGGGGTGGAGGGTGGGAAGGGATAGAATGGGATTTCAAAATTGTAGAATAGACTACACTGTATAGCACAGGGAAATATACACAAAATGTTATGATAACTCACAGAGAAAAAAATGTGACAATGAGTGTGTATATGTCCATGAATAACTGAAAAATTGTGCTGAACACTGGAATTTGACACAACATTGTAAAATGATTATAAATCAATAAAAAATGTTAAAAAAAAGAATAAGAATGATAAAAATGTTACTTTACCTTCACTTATTCCTTCTTTAATGTTCTTCCTTTTTTATGTAGATCTGAGTTTCTACCCTGTATCACTTCCTGCTCTCTGGAGAGCTTTAGACATTTCTTGCAATGCAGGTCTACTGGTGACAAATTCCTTCACTTTTCATTTGTCTGAGGAAGTCTTTATTTCTCCTTCCCCTTCTAAGGATAAGTGTTCCCTGGACACAGAATTCTTGATTCGTGGTGTTTTTCTTTTAGCACTTAAAAAACTTCACTTTCCTCTCTTCTTGCTTGCACAGTATCTGAAGAATAGTCTGATATAATTCTTATCTCTATTCCTCTAAACTAAGTGTTTTCCCCTTCTGGCTTAGTTCAAAATTTTCTCTTTGTCTTTGATTTTCCGCAGTTTCAACATAATGTGCCTGGGTGTAGATTTTTTGGAATTTATCATGGTTGATGTTCTCTGGGCTTCCTGGACCTGATATGACGTCTGTTACTACTTTTGGAAGATTCTCAGCCATTAGTTACTTCAAATATTTCTTCTGTTCCTTCCTCTCTTTCTTCTTCTTATGGTGTTCCATTACACATATTGTTACACCTTTTGTAGTTGTCTCACAGTTCTTGGGTATTCCACCCATTTTTTCATTTTTTTCTCTTTGCTTTTCAGTTCGGGAAGTTTCTATTGACACATTTTAAAACTTGTTGATTCTTTCCTTTTTCCTTGAGAAAAAAGAACAAAGCTGGACTTATCACCCTCTCAGACTTCAGACTATACTACAAAGCTACAGTCATCATATAACCACAGTGCTGGCACGAAAACGACACATAGATCAGTGGAACAGAACAGAGAGCCCAGAAATAAGGCTACAGTCAATTAATTGACAACAAAGGAGGCAAGAATACATGATGGAGAAACGACAGTCTCTTCAATAAGAGATGCTGGGAAAACGGGACAGCTTTGTGTGAAAGAATGAGATTAGAATATTACCTCACCCCATATACAAAAATAAGCTCAGAAGGAATTAAAGACCTAAATGTAAGACCTGAAACTACAAAACCCCTAGAAGAGAACATAGGCAGAACACTATTTGACATAAATCGCAGCACTATTGTTTTAGATCTGTCTCCTAAGGCAAAAGAAGTAGTAAAAACAAGCTAACGGGACCTAATTAATCTTAAAAGCATCGACAAAATGAAAAGACAACATACTGAATGGGAGAAAATACTCGCACATAATACAACTAAGAGGGGTTAATATCCAAGGTATGTAAACACTTCATACAAATCAACATTAAAAAATCATAGTTATTTTAAATTCCTAGCCTGATAGTTCCAGAATTTCTTTCATATATGAGTCTGGTTTGAAGCTTGGTTTGTCTCTTTGGACTATGTTTGTATCTTTTAGCATGATTTTTTCGTGTGTGTGTGGAAAGATGGGTATGATGTATTCGGTAAAAAGAACTGAGTTAAGATTTTATCATGAGGTTTTATGTTTATCTAAGATTTAGACTATGTTTACTGTTTGCTGTAAGTATTAGAGGCTAAAATTTCCCCTACTGTCCTTGCTTTTGTCTCCCCTGCTGTCTTTGAAATTCTCTGGAGACTCTTTCTTAAATAGCCTGAGCTTTGCAGTTCTCTCAGGAGTAATACTCTGTTGTTATTATACAGAAGCCTGAGTAATGTGGTGATCAGGTGGTGGCTGGGGAGGGCATTCCACAGTTCTAACATTAGGTCTCAGTCCTTTAGTGAGCCTGTGTCCTGAGACTATGACTATCACAAGTAATTCTCAGCCTTTTTCCCCCTGAGGTAAGACAAAAAGTGTTGAAGGGGCTGGAGTTGGGTATTTTCCCTCCTCCAGGTAGGTTTGGCTCTGGTAAAAGAACTTTCTTTGGGGGCAGGCTTTTGTTAAGAACAGAAGGCTCTGGGTGTATTTCATAACGGTTACTTTTCTCCTCCCCATCCTGGAAGCATAACAGGATTTTTCTCTGATTTTCACTCTGAGAACCTAGTGGGGTTCATGAAGGCAAATTTCATAAAAGTGTGTGTGTGGGGTCTCCCTAAGATTGGGCCCCTAGTTTTTAATTCTCAAACTAGTACATACAAATTGAGCCTCCTCCAACTTGTCAATTACAGTTTAAATATTCAGTTTAAATGTTCCTTCTACTTTAATAACCTGGATGAAGAAAAACTTTCCCTTGACTCAAAATCTAGAAGCAGTAACAAAAAAATTGATAAATTTGACTCTATATTAAGTTTTTTTTGCACAGCAAAATATCACAAGCAAACCTAGAAGACAAGTGACAATTAGGAAAATATTTGCTACTGAAATCATAAATAAAGGCTTAGACATCTTCAAAAAAGAGCAACAATTCTTCAGAAAAATGGCAAAAGACAAGAACACACATTTCACAGAAACAGACACAAGCTTTTACACAGGTGAAAAGTTGCTCTGGGGATGGAACAAACGGGGTGGAGAAGAGATAAGACACAGAAGTGAAATTTTGTAAATTTAGGTCATTATATAGTTTTAACCTTAGAATCATGTAAATGTGTTACATGGTTTAAAAAAAATGAAGTTAAATGAAGAAAGAATAATATCAGCCCTTAACAACAGGAAACAAATTGAAACAAATGAGCTCAACTATACTAAGAAGGCAGCATAACTATATGGAGGAAAAACTTTCTTCTAATAATGTAAAATACTACAACAAAAACAAAAACAAAAAGTACTGCAAAGATGTCTTAAACTTATTGTTATTGTCTTATTGTTGTTGTCATGTTGAAACTGTTAGGAGATACTTAAGCAATTATGTTAATGTGAAATCAAGATTTTCAACTTACGAGGAAAGATAACCAAGTATAAAAATCAAAGAAGTTACACAAACACCATGTAATTTTATATTCCAATTAGAAATACAGTAAGAATTTATGATTTTCCTCTACATTTAAAAAATATAATTTTTCTAGCTCTGTTCAATGAAAAGGTCTAGAAGCCACAAAAACCCCATAACCATGAGCATATGTATTTCCCAACTGTTGTATCTAAATACAATTTCTTAATAAAAGGAACCAGGAAATCTTTGGGGAAATGACTGACTCTAATTCTGGGGTATGAACTGTATAAAGTGAGCTTGGGATATCCTGTTCTGTCACAAAGCAAAGAAGCTCCATATAGGACTAACTATCGGGGTCATGTCAAAGGGACATAGGAGCCAAGTGGCCTAAGACATCAAAATGCAATAGACTGAAAGAAATGCACCAAAAAAAAAAAAAAAAGAAGAAAAAAAAAAAGAAAAGAAATGCATCACATTGTAAAAATTCATTAGTTCATGATGATACCTGAAAAAATCCTTATTTTTAGACTGACTCTCTCTATATATGTATATATGGTGATTATTTGTTTATATATATATATAACAACTAGGGCATCAATTTACTTGAAAATTGATTTTTAAAATGGGCAGAAGGAATAAAAAATGTGTCCTGCCTTTTCTGTATGAAGCGTATTTCAGACTTACTAAGTAGTTGAAAAGAAACATTCTCCCTCCTGTTCTTCCTCTACCTGCTCCTCCTTCCCTTCCTCCTATGTCATTTTCTTCTACCCTTCTGAAAATTACTAGAATTATTTTATTTTCACAACTGTAGCTCGGCTGTACCAAACTGGATTAATCAGAATTCTTGGTTTACAACATGTAAGTAACATTGGTGCTTCCCAGGCCCTCTCTGGGCAGGAAGGTTGGACCCTGGCAATATCCAGTGCAGTATTCCAATTGGCCAGTAGATGACAGCTCAGGCCCGTTTATCTGAAACCCTGGAACCATGGGGGAGCTCGTCTTGTTTTGCTCTAAGAAGCTAGGTCCTGCCTCATCCCTAGTGTTCCCTTTCTCTTCCTAGGTAGGAGGCCTAAAGCTGAATGGAATCGGTGAAGGTTCTTAGATATAAGTAGGGTTCTAGTAGCAGTCTGCTGAGAAGTCAGTATTTGCTGGGCAGAGAGGTATTCCTTAGACTCAGACCAGAGTTTCAAGCACCACCTGGCTAACTGTGCCTGGACCCTGCTTCTTGCCCCAGTGCCTCCTGCTTCATCCCAAATCACCCAGGTGCAGGTACAACCTGGCTCAGCTTCTCTTTCCCATTAGACTAGGGCTAACTTATACCTATCCATCTACCCACAGGTGGTGTAAGATGTCATTCTGGACAAGTTTGTCAAATGAGTAAATAAGCAAACACACTATGGAGATTCAGTTACATATCCTTCTCTCTCAGCAGACTCCAGGACAGGGTATATGCATTTTCTTTTTGTCTCTCAGCCTGGGAGGCAGTGTGAGTTGTGATTAACAGTGCATGCCCTGGAAATGGATTGCTTAGGTTCAGATCTCAGTTTCTCCACTTACTAGTTGCATGTCCTTGGACAAGTGCCACAGTTTCTCCACCTGCAAAATGGGGATAGCAACAACATCTCTCTTCTCGTACTATGGTGAGGACTTTAGAAAAGTGCCTGGCACATAGTAGGCACCCAGTGCATATTAATCCCCATCTGAACACTGCCTTGCTCTGAGACAGATTCAATGCACCTGTAAAAATGCATTCCAGAAAGATACCTAAGGGCCTGGTGTGGCTGTCTGGCATGAGGGATGGCTCTCAGGAAACAACAGTTTCCCTTCCAGCTCCTCCTTCTCCTCCCTGTTATTAATGTTATCACTACCGACTGTTTGAAGAAGGCTAAGGTAAGTCTCCAACCCTGATGTGTCATGAATGCTGTGCTGTCCACCTTCTTCCAGCCCCAGGATCAGCAGTGGCCTCTGCAGCTGTCTACATGGTGCTGGGACAGCACATTCAGGACTGAGGGACCCTCCTTCCAGTGGCCCAAGGCTCAGAAAGCACTGAGGCAAGGGAGGAAGGAAGGGAACTCTCTCCCCTTTCTGGTGGTGGGGGGGAGGTGCTCTAGGAGCACCTTCTAAGAGTCACAGCTCAGCTCTGGGGATGCTGTGTAGGTCAAAAGGATTACTGTATGAGGGTCGTCTGAACCACAAAAAGAGCAGGACAGGACGGGATTATTATAGTCCTATATGATTTCACCATGTTTTTCTGCACGTATGGAGAGATGGGAAAGTGTGCAGGCGACCACTAGGTGGTGATATCAACGTGAAGAAGTCTGCCCTGTACACACCGTAGTGTGGAAAAGCAGATAAACTTTTAGTTGGAGAAAATCAAACACCTCATCTCAATAAATTCCAGCCATCTGGTAAGATTTAGGGTGTAAATGGAGATGGTCCCAGGAGAGTGACCCAGTGCAGGACAAAAACTGAGGGGGAAAAAGAAAAGTCTGGCCTCACCCACTGGTCCAGTCCAGATTCCTGAGGCCACTCCTCTGCCTCACCCAGGAGCTATGCCCAGCTGCCCGCAGGACAGGTCAGTGTCTTCACCTCCCCAGACCCTCTGTCTGCCATTCCTGCCTTCATTCCTTTTCCTTAAGATTCGGTCAAAGTCTCACCTTCTCCGATCCAGATGGAATCAGCTTGTGGCTGCTCTGTGGCCCACTGACCCTGCACCCACTTCTTTCCCAGTCTTTGCCTAAAGACTAAAGTGGATTTGGATGTTTACCACTGAATGGGGATTCCCTGGCATGGTGCTGGTGGGGGTGGGAAGAGGTCAGGCTGGTTCAATCTCAGTCCCCATTTCCCCACCCGCTCCCAAAGATGTATAAGGGCTTTCCTACCCATAACACCCCTTTGGGTTCCAGGGGCCTCCCTCTGCCTCAGGGCCCTGAGAATGTCTTGGAATGCTGAAAGTCTGTCCACACTGGGGAAGCATTATGGGGAGGACTGGCTATCTAACTTGCACAGCCCAGTGCACATTGAAAATACAGGACTCCTGCTTTAAAAATTATTAAGAATTTCAAGATGGTGACAGCAGAGCGTTAAACCAAGAGCAGGCCCTTCTGAGTACAGGGCCCTGTGTAACTGCTCAGTCTGCACACTCTGAAGGTGGCCCTCAGTCTGGAGTTGTGCCGCGTCTTAGGGAAGCCTCGTGTCTGCTGCTGAATAAGTCATCGGAGGACCTGCTAGCCGCTTGACAGGTGGCGGGCCGTCAGCAGACTCCTCACACGGAGCCCTTCAACCCTTCAAGTCAGAAATTCCTTTGCCCCCCAGCTTTAAGAGATAAGAGAAACAGCCTAGAATTTGGAGTTAAGCAAACCTAGATTCAAATTGAGTTCACTGTTTAATACCACAAACCATGAACATCTCCAGGCCTCATAAGCCTCATCTGCAAGATGGGTGGTAATAACACCTACCAGGAATATTGCAGTAGGTTCTAATGAGATCTAATGTAGAAAGCACTGGTCTAGAGCCCACACCTATGCGTCTCCCTGAGCCCTCCCCACTACCTGCACGGCTTGTCCTCAGAAGCATCTGATCAGGAGAGAACAGGGGCAGACATTGAGCCTTCCAGTGGGGAGGGTGCTTGCTCAGTGAGGGGGGTCACCGTGTGGTGAGTGAGGCCCCAGGGAGCTCCTCCTGAGTGCTCCATGGTCCCTGGCAGCATCAACTGAATTTGGCGAGCAATGGAAGGGAAAACTAAGGAGACCCTGGAGAAGCTCTTAGGTGACACAGTCACCACGGGGGAGATTCATTTATCATTTTCCCAACAAACGCTTATGAATGGTTCCTGTGCCAGGTCCCAGAGGTCCGGTGGTGAGCACAGCAGGTGGGGTCCTGCTGTCAGCTTAACGCTTGCGATGATTGCTTGCGATGATCCGGTCCTGTTGCTTTGGATGCATCCCTCACTAGCCAACAGTCAACTAGCATTTACTAGGTGCCCACAGGGAGGCAGGAAATGAGGCCACAGCAGGTGCTGCGAGACTCCACCAACCTTCTCTGACCGAAATGAATGAAAGCTGTGTGTTTTCATTCCCAACAGCCAGCACCTGCGACTCTTCGTAGGTGGGCTGTCCTCAGGCTGCTGGAGCCCATGTGCTGAGTACACAGAGAGCCAGCAGTTCCTTGGACATGACGTCCCCAGGGGCAGCCTTTAACCGATGACTGACAGGCACAGAGGTGTAAATACTCCTGCCTCTGCCCCGCGGGGGACAATTCTCAGGTGTGACTTAGACTGCTTCCATGACTCCCACACTGGACTAAGCCACTGTTACTCTCCTGGGACTTTGCCTGAGCTCACACCCTTGAAGACCCTCTTGCCTTTCTTGTCCCTCATCTTTGTCTGTTTTCCTGGGACCACCACATAACAACTCGATTTTAGACAAATCCTTGTTCAGGATCTCCTTAGGTGGAACTCCCCAACTCAAGATAAAAAAAAAAAAAAAAGGAGGTAGTGATTGTTTCTGGTCCTCATGTCACTACCCACAGTGATCCAAGTCAGAAGTCAGTCATTATAAATAATAGTTAAAGGGCAGCTTTGCAAAATAGTTCCTTTTATTATAAATCCAAGTGCATTCAAAATTATTGCTGTAATGCTACGCCCAGTCTCCCTCACGTCCATTCTGACGTGCTTTATGAGTGTGGAGAAAGAGGAGGCACTCCTGCTTGCTGAGGTTTGCACATAACCTATACCTTTATTATACCAAATCTAGATAAACCCATGGGATTTGGGCTTGAATGTAAACATCAACCATCGTGTGTACTGCTGTGTGAAAAAAGGTGAGACAGGCTGGATCAGATCCCTGGGAACTTGGTTTTCTGCCTGCCTGGATCAGCTTCGCAGGAATAGGTCTCAGAGGCCCAGGCTCCCCCAGGACCATGTGAACAGCACACCTTCCTCCCACCAGGAACGTCTTCAGTTCTCATCTAATCCCTTCTCATCAAATCCACCTCTTCCAGGAAATTCTCTGACCCCTTCCTCTTCCCACCCAGGCACCCTGAGCTCCCCTCCTTTGACACTGAGGCAAGTGATTTTTGTTGTAAACACTTTAAGCACTTGGCTTACCCCTCCCTCTCCTTCAAGCTGGCTGGAGTCTGAGTTTGGAGAACAAATCAGAGGCTGATCAGGCAAGGGGCACATCAGAGGCCTTAGTAGAGGCAGGAGGAGGGAGCTGGGGCTGGTCTTGCTGTCACAGAATCATGGCTATGGGCAGAGAGCATGCTCAAGCCCCGCCAGAGCCTGGCTCCTCCTACAACCAAACCTATGTCAGTGAAGTGTGGATGCCAGGGGGTCTGCCCAGCCCACCTGCCCAGACCTGGGCACATCCCCTCAGGGTCTGGACCTGACCCTTGCACACAGATGGGGTTCTGCTCCCAACAGCCCTACACCATCCAGTTTACATCCCCACATGCTGCAGTGCCTGGAGCCCCTAGATGCCTGGCCGTGCTTCTGGTAACAAACTGGCAACTCCCTATCCCCAGGACTGAGCTCGAGCACATGGCGCCTCCTGATTCCAGAGACTGGGCCTCTGGCCCCTCTCCCAGCACAAAACCCAGAAGATCTTTGCTCTCCTTCCACAGGCTTCTGAGTTCTAGCAAGTGTGGATGCTGAGGCCTCCTGGGTGGTGACACAGAGCACGTGCTCCTTGGTATCACAGGCTGTTTTCTGAATCTTTCTAGACTCCCTGATTGGGTGGTGATGTTTATAAGCAAAGGGTCCTGTCTCACATCTTGGGGTCCTCTAGGCTGCTTACATACATTAAGTGCCCATTAAACGTTTACTGATTGATTGCATTTTTTCTCTAGGCCTCCTCAAGAGCCTGCAAAGGCATTTATTTAATTATTCGTTATCTTTCCACCCACCCACCGACTCACCATGTAGTAAGTATCAGTACCTGAAAGAATAGCTGTATTTCCTCTGTTCCCACCTCACTGACTGGGGAAGAGACTGGCCCTGGGAGTGTGGAGCCAGCACATTTTGAAGGTGGGGGAGGGGTGGAAAAGCCAAGGCCCAAATACATGCCAAGTGTGGACTTCTCAAAGGCAGCAAGGGGCTTGCAGATCACACGGCAGGAGGAAAATGCTTCCACTCTTCCCGCTGGGCTTAAGACTCTCCTGCCCCTAAGAACTGATGTTAGTCCTTGCAAGGTGTGTCTCTACAAATAAGCTTTGGACTCTTGAAGGATAAAGAATGTATTTGCAACTCTTACTGCCCTTGAAACCCTGAAAGGGGACTGGCCAGGAGATGGTGGCTGGAGCCTACCCTGGGGCCATTCC
Organism: Camelus bactrianus; assembly: GCF_048773025.1. Taxonomy (NCBI): domain Eukaryota; kingdom Metazoa; phylum Chordata; class Mammalia; order Artiodactyla; family Camelidae; genus Camelus; species Camelus bactrianus. Next base: position 52,116,428 of record NC_133548.1, read on the forward strand.
AGACTCTGATGAATTCAGATTTGATAAATTAATGCTGGGTGGCCTGATGGGGGCAGGGGTGGGACCTTCTGTAGGAGCGCGCTTCCTAAGGCCTGGAGAGAGATTTCCGGTGTGGGGCTGGAGGCGGAGATGCCCACCCACCAGAAACGCCCGAGTGAGAGCTGGGAACAAGGGCAGGGTGGGTGAGACCAAGCGCAATGCCCTGTAAGAGGTGTCACGCTTAGCCACTCCTCCGCTGGATGCGGGAGAAATGGCCTATCAGTACTCACTGTAAAGTCTTTTTCCTCACAGGTCGAAGTTTCGTCTCCGCCGCCAACGCCAGCGCACAGGGAAAGCTCGACAATCTCGCGTGCAAGGGGGCGGGGTAACTGCGCCGCCGCGCAGACGTGGGGGAGGAGACCCGCCGTGTCCCCGCCCCTCACCCTTGCGCCAGGCCCGCGCACCTGCAGCAAATTTGCCGGGAGGGCTGATGGCGGAGGGCAGGCTTGGGGGCGCGGGGAGGAGGTGCAACGCCCCGTTCAGAGAAAAGGGAAGAGTACCAGGTCCTGGAAGGAAGGTGGGTGGATGCACTGGAGAGGGCGGCCTGAGGGGGAAAACTTACACTGGGCCAAGCCCTGGTATTCAGAGAGCTGCCTGTGACATTATATACCCGCTCCTTTAAGGTGATCTAAGCAGTAACCAGGAACACTCTGTGCATTCATACCCCTTGTTATAGATAGATCAAGGCTTCGAGGTTAAATGCCTTGCCTAAGATCACACAGTAAGTGCTAGAGCCAAGTTCTGCACCCAATTTGGCATGACTCCAAAAGTAGATTTTCCCACCACAGCAGGTGTCCTGGCACCCCAGAACAATGAATCTGGGCAGTGGTGCCGGGACAGCTCATGGCAGCCTGGGTGGAAGGAAGCGGCCCGAAGCTTGAATCCCCTTCCCAGAGGGCCCGGTGGAGGGCCAGTCCTGAGGCTAATGGGAAGCAGCGAGCCTTCTGCTCTCACTCTTGTCCTCAATTATCTAAATTTTCATAAGGTTTGCTATTCACACCAGGGAGCTGGGCTTAGCAAATGTACTTTCCTAAGTGACCAGCTGTCATCCCTGACTTCCAGAGCTGAGAGGTTAAATGTGAGGTTATGTGAGAAAAGCAAGGTGAAAAATTACCTGTGTGCTGTGATTACAACTACCTTAGTTTTTTTTTTTTGAAAAAAACCAAAACAGATACATTAAAAACACACAAAGCAAGAAAAAAACAAAAACCCAAAAGAATGCTAAAGGAATTTTCTTTTTCCCCAAGTTGTATTATATGGTTATCGTAACTTGTGTGATGAATATACATTTATTTTTGGAAGTGCAACCCGTGACACCCCATCTGGAACACAGTGACACTGTAGACAATTCTGTGCCTGGTGACAGAGCAGAGCCTCTTCCCATAGGGCACTGTCAAGCTGTCCAGCCCCTTGGAGTCTGTCCCTGAGGCCAGTAAGGGCAGCAGCTGGGATGTGGCCTGGGGGAGCAGCGGGGCATAGCTGATGTCAGAGGTGCTTTGACATTCATGAGGGAAGCCCTGGGGTCTTTGTGTCCTCTGGAAATACCTCACCACGGCAGCTGTCACCTGGAGGGCTTAAGAGGGACTTTGGGGTGGAGGACCAGAGCCTTGGAGGTCATCCTGAGAACAGCAGCTTCTAGAAGACCAAACTCAGAGGGCTGGCTCAGGCAGCCACTACTCTCCAGACAAAGGCCACCAAACGCCTTTAAACACAAAATATTTTTTTATTTGTCAACGAAGGCTACACGGGCGGGATCACTTCTGCTTTTGCTTTTTTATGCCTTTTTTTTTCTAGAAGGTATCTACATCTGCATTTATTTACAGCCTTGTCGGTATTTACACAGTCAAGAATACAGTGTTAGAAACACAAAACTGTTGAGAAAAAAACTTCTCAAAATTAGTTCCAGACTTCAGGAAAACTATTTCCACATGGTAAGGCCAGAGTCTCCAGTGTTGGTCGTCCAGAGGCAGCTAGGCAGAGTCCTTTTGCCGAAGCTGCGGGTTCAGAAGTCTTCAAGAACAACAGGTAGGTTTAGAAAAGTGGGATTCTGGTGTTGGGAGACTCCAGGGCTGCCGGGCACCAGCAGACATCCGTGACTCAGCTTCTGCCAAGATAGCTGTGCCTGCCCGAGTTGGTTCTCCATTGGCAGTGTGCCCTCAGAATTAAACACGTGTTCTTGGGGACCAAGAGGTCGCCCGGCATCACGCCTTTGGCATTCCAGAGGGGGTAAGGAACACAACATCGGCCCCATCCAGGCTTCCCCCAACTCTGATCTTCCACCTTCATGGTGAAACCTAAGAGCTCACCATTGTCTTGGGCAGTCACATACACAAGGCTGGTTTTTGAGAATGTAAAAATTGGGGAGGATAACCTTTCTGTCACCTGAGCAATGAGTCTTTAAAATAAGTTTGCTGTTTTCTGAAGGTTAAAGAAAAGGGCTTTGAACTACAGAGTTCTTTCTCTTAATCCTCTCCTCCCCTCCAATAAAATACAGGTAAGTGTCTCAATCTACCTGGAGAGTATGACCCTTAAATGGAGGGAGTTTAGTCCTAGCGAGGATCCCAAGGGAAAGAAGGGACTTGGTTCTTTCTGGGACCCCTCAGGGAGTGGGTGTCAGCTCAGGTCCAGAAGCCACGGCCTGGGCTTAGTGGCTGCTTGTGAGGAATGGCGGCTAGATTGGACTCTGAGCACTGGGGGAACAAACCTCAAAGCCCTAGACCCTGCTGAGGCCTGGCAGACCCCTCTGTCCTGGGCATCAAGCTCAGTGTCACGGCCGTCACCACGTGGAGACCGTAAGCACAAGGCTGCAGATGTGAACCTGTATTCTAGGGTTTCACACGGAAAGCCTCATCTTTGCATCCTGGAAACCCCTGCCGTCTATAAAGGTGGTACTTAAAAGTTACAGCTGAAGAGGTCCTTTCTTCTTCTTCTTCTTTTTTTTTTTAAAGCAAATCTTATTTCTTGTTACGTGTCTATAAAAACACTGCTCAGTTTTACTCACCTTCCTTGTCTACCAACACCTTCTGTTCCCAGCCCCACCCCATTCCGATTATTTAAAATCACGCCCTCTGGCCATTCCCAACCTCTGGTCATAAGTTTCTTAGAAATTGTTTCAAATCCTCCATCCCTAGGTAGGAATCAGGCACTGGTCTGTTCCTTGGGTTAATGTTCAGCCAACAGTTCTGAGAGACAAGCATCAGGGGCTGACGAAGTTGTGATTCACCGCGGAGTTTCTTCCCCTTCTTCCTGTTGTCATAGCTCTGCTCTCCAATGCTGTCTGTCTGGAGGGTGGGCAACAAGGAGATCTCATCCTATAAAAAACGAAGTTGGGGAATCACTAAGGTCCTATTTAAGGTGATGACAAGGTGCTGAGGGTGAGGGGCCAATGGCAGCTGTGGAGGGTGGCGGAGAAGGCAGGCACTCTTCCAAGATAAACCTTTTTCTAGGGTCAGAAGCTGCCACCGTACAGAATAATGACCCTGGGCCAGTGAGGGAGGACTAGTAACGCTGAGGAATGGACACGTTTTGGTTGGTTAGTGCCAAAAGGATGGGATTTGAAGCCTGGAGGCCACTAAGCAGGCACAGGGAAATCTGGCTTATGCCTTCAGATTCACTCTTGCTGTGAGATTGGGACTGCTGGTCTCAGCAGGAGGACGCACTGAAAGGGGAGGCACTGAGTCACCTGTCGTGGAATGGAAAGCAACTCAAAAGGGCAGAGGCCAGGAGCACCATCTCCAGTAGCAACAGCACCAATGTGAAACCCAGCGAGGTGCATGACGCTACCGGCCCCACACCTGAGATCCCTTCTCTAAAGCACGGGGATGCTTCAGCTTCCCCTGATGCAGAAGCCAGGTCTCCTGGGCGGTATGTAACCCAGGAAGAATATAACATCATTCGTTTAAAGAAAAGGAATGCTCAATAATTCTCTGTAATCTTGCTCTTCAAGAGTCCACGCTATTTCCTTGGTGGCAGGTGGCGGGGTGGATGGTCAGAGCGTTGGAGAGGTGCAGGGAGAGGACTCCCTCAGGCCTCATGCTGTTTCCGACCTCCCAGTGGACAGCAGGTCTTGATTGATGTCAGGCAGCCAGGATGGAACTGATCATCTGGGCCAATGGGCAGGGTCCATTCCCCAAGGGCCCCTTATATCAAGAGTACATTTGGGAGGCATAAGTCTATCTTGCATAAAAAAAATTGGTTTTCTTCAGGCCAAACTGTTTTCTATCCCATCCAAGAATGATCCTGCCAGGTGGGAGCCCACAAGCTCCTGCCTTGCCCAGCGGGCCCGAGGGACATTGCATCTGACTCGGCGGAGCTCTGGCCAAGGCCCACTGTCACAGCAGTGTGACTTCTTTTGGAAACAGGAAGAGCACTTAGCGAAACACATCCTCTAACCCCAGTGGGATGACGTAAGGCGAAACCTCCTCTCTGGGTGCCTCCCTCTGCAGGCAGAACCCAGACTCCATGCTGCTCCAATTCTCGTGCAGTAGGAGGCCTTCTTGGTTTCATTAACTCCTGCAATATTCTGAAGACTCTGTGAGTAAGGCTATAAAGGTGCCATGAGCTTGTCAATCCAACAAGGTTTCCACGGGGAAGAGCTCAGACTCAGAAGTCATTTTCCACACTTAATGTAAAATGTAACTCATAAAAGTCCCATTTTCTAAAAAGCCCAGCTTAAAAGGAAGCATTTGGCTTCCCCTCCTGGTCTCCCAGAGCCTCCTGTGAGTGGTAATGATGATGGTAGTCAGGCAGGTAAAACAAGAGAAAGGAGCTCCTAGCTCACCAGGCTACTCTCCCCTCCCCTCAGTGCTTCCCACCTCCTGCCTGTTGGCTGCTGCCTCTCCCTGGGCATGCCCTCCAGGCGTGGGTTGTACTGGCTCCTGAGTGGGCTTAAGCCCTTTCCCACTGACCTCAGGCATAGGTCCTCACAGGGACCATGGTAGCCTGGCCTCCTGGCTCCATGGGCACCAGTCTCAGGAACCACCCCCATCCTGGTGGGGGAGCATGACACTGCCAGGCCACACCGAGTGAGCTCTTTCCTCCTTTCTCCTTAATCTTGTTTTGCAATCCTGGCTGGGCTCCTCTAGAGGGGAAGCTGTTTTAGAAGAACTTTACAGAAGGAAATGCCTGAAGGTTGCTCCAGTTGCATCCCAGCCCTGCAATTAGCCCAATACATGGGAGGCAGAGGGGCCTTCAGGAACTGGTTAGAAGGACGCTTGGCTCATGCCTTCCTCTCTTTGGCTGACTTTTTCTTAAGTCTCTTTCCAGAATCAAAGGCCACCAGGCACCTCTCTCCACACTCCTATTTCTCAGTGGTGGCAGCTGAGTGGTGGAGGGAAGGTACCCAAAGTCATGGGGAGAGGGCTTCACCTAGGAAGGCAGGCTGGTACCCTTGCCACCAATGCCATCCTTTCACCGTGGGTGGCCTTCCCCTCTGGACGTGGTGCCCAAGCTGAGGGCTTGCTGTGCAGTGCTGGTTCTCACATCTGACTTTGGGAGAGAGGAGGAGATGAATAAGGAACATCATGGGAGGACCAACCAACCACAGACATCCTGGGTGCCTCTGCCTCTTGGAGAGGCTGGGGCTCTTAGCCCCAGGATGATGTCACCAGACTGGGGAAGGACCTGGGAGACACTTTCTCCATCCCAGCATGGGGGTGGCACTGACAACTACACAGAATTTGCAAAAGGGGTAGGGGTTTCATTTAGCATCAAAATATAAAGCTTGGACAGGAGTTTTGGGCAGCTTGAAAAAGGTGCTGTGAGATCATGAAACTCCCCAGAGCAAGATGAAACCACCCATGGTCCTCTGGAGGCATGGAACACAGTGAGTAAAACAGCCCCCACTTGTCTGCGGGAGCTTAGCCTAAGATCCTCAGGTCCTGCAGACCCTCCTTCCAGGCCCCCTCAGAAATTTGCTACTGGCCCGTGACTCTCTGCACCCCTCACTCCTGCCCAACCCCCATGGAAGAAAGAGTTGCACATGGGACAAGTTAGCACAGACACTCATGTCTCACATCACACTGGGTACCGAGGGACAGACAAGGACACACCCCAGGAGATGCATCTCAGCGAGGAGAAGTGTACCCAAAACAACAAGGAAAACTCCTCAAGGAAAAGGGAACAAAAGACAATAAGGTTTTCATTGTGATCACACTACAGAAAAAAAAATACCTTCTGTTCTTTGCAAAAAATGTGTGAAGGCCAAATCTGTGTTTTTCTTTTCTTAAAAAAAAGGATGTTGCATGAATTTCAATGCAACCAGTATCTTTTGTTTGCTGTTTTCTGCATTTGTTTAAAAAAAGGGTTTTTTGTTTTTTGTTTTTTTAAGTACAACACAGTCAGGTATGTGGCCACAAAAGAGTAGCTGTCTTTGGCAAGAAGTCCAGGCCAAGGACCTCTCTGTCACCTTCGGCCCATCTCGCTCTGTCTCATGAAGTGGATGTTGTTGGCGCTGTCTGACAGTTCCGGGTACTGCTCGACGGAGATCACGAAGAAGCCGTCGTAGCCTTGAACCCGCCCGGTGTTCAGCGCCTGCTGCTTCTCGCCCTCTGTCCAGGCCCGCAGGCCTTCCTCCCCATCCCGAAGTCGCTGCTGCTCTCGGGCCCAGGCCTGGCGCACGGCTCTCTGCCGGGCCAGCTCCAGCACCCGGGCCTTCTCCTCATCCACCGTTGTCCCGTAGCGGGTGTTCAAGCACAGTGCCCCATACTGGAGCTGGATGTCTGTGTAGCGTCTAGTCCTGCCATTGAGCATTGTGTTGATCTGGGACACGGTGACGTTGACCCCGTTCTCCAGGGTTCGCCGCCCCCCGCTGAGGCCCAGGATGGCCAGGTCACCTTCGGAAGGTCCTGGTTTCACAAAGTAGTGAGTGTCCACCCCGTCAATGGTGAAGTGCAGGTTCTCCAGGTAGTGGGCGTTGTTCAAGATGGCAGCAACCCTCCGCCCATCCTCATTGGCCACACTGATGATGTCTGTGGCCACTCGGCCATCCTTCAAGGCGAACTTGACCCCCTTGCCAAAGACTGAGCCACTGGATGCAAACTTCTTTGTCTCTGGGGCCTGCTGGCAGCTGGTGATTGTGGAGCCGTAGAGCTGGTCAAAACGTTCCAGGGTAACGAAAGCCTTGAGCTGCTTCTGCACTTCACACTGTACCCCGAGGATAGACTGGCGGACAGAAGAGAGAGAGTGCAATAAGGGGGGAAGCCTCCAAGAGCCTGGAGAATCAGCGTACATAACTAAGTCAAGCCTATACAGATTTATTAGCCTGTAGCATCTAGCTCTACTGCTGACCACGAGGACATCCAGCCCTCCTTCATCCATCAGTTCCCCCTTCCTTCCAATCAGAAGCTGTTCAGGGAGCATCTCCTCTGGGCCAGGTCCTTTTCTGGGTGCTGGAGATACAACAAGGATTCAGACATCATCCCTGCCCTTGAAGAACTCATCATTTAGTGGGGAAAGACAGATGTGACAACAAATAACTCCAGTCCAATGTGGTGACTAGTGGTCTAAGAGAAGTGACACTAATAGCTATAAGCCAACATTTCTTGGTCTTTGAGCTGAATAATTCACATTCATTATTTCATTTGATCTTCACAATAACTTTATACAGTAGGTACACTTATTTTTCTGGTTTTACATCTAAGGAAACTAAGGCTCAACAAGGTTGTGACTGGCCCGCAGTCATACAACTAGTAAGTATGCAAGCCCACACTGAACCCAGGTCTGTCTGATTCTAGAGGTTCAGTTCAAGGGCTGTTGGAGTAGGGAGGAGCAAACGCGGCTCAGAACCTCTCGGCCTGGAGGCGGAGGAGCGAAGTGGAGAAGGTGGGGTTCAAGGACAGGCTCATACTTGAGTTGGGACTTGAAGGAGGAGGAGGTGACGTTAGAGGAATGGCGAGGAATGAATTCTTGGCAAGAAGGCTTAGTAAGATGAAAAGTCGTGATTTATATAAGCCCTCTTTCCCTGCTTTACTGCTCTCCACCATGTTTATAAATGAATTTCAAGGGGGCCCTAAGCCCCCACAGTGCTTCCTGGGGGCTCCTTGAGTGCCCCCGCCCTTGGCTGCTTTGGGGGACAGGCTGGGCCCTGACTGCTTAGCTACCATCTACCTGGTTCAAGGAGCTCAGGTAGGCCCCAGGGCCTTATCAGCAACTTAGGGAAATGGCTTTAGAAACAGGCCCATCGGCTTCTCACTGAAATTAAGTCCTCTTTATAATTAATAGAACCCTGTCTGTGAACAATTATTTCCTAGAGTTTCATGAAAGCTGGAGTGCTCAACAACAAAGATCTCCAATGCTTGCCAAGGGCAGAAATCAATAATTCATTGACAGGCGAGGTTGGCAATGGGCCTGCTGTCAGAGGAGGGAGGGAGGGGGTGGAGAAGGGAACCTGGGGGTAGGGGTGGAGCTGAGGGCTGGAATCAGCCCTGGGAAAACAGTCAGGGCCAGGGGCAGCTGGGCTGTATGGGAAGGATGGTGGGGACTGGAGAAGGGCAGAGGGGTAGGACTAGGACAGCAGGGAGAAGATGGGCTTGGTGACCAGACAGACTTGGGTTCTCATAGCCTTCTGCCACTTTCCAGCTGACCTTGGGCCAGTTTCCCTCTCAACTCCGGTCTCCTCCTCCTGTAAAATGGGGAAGAAGGCTGAATTCACAGGGTGGTTTATTTTTTTCAACCATCTGTTCATTCAACAAAAGTCTTCCATGCACCTGCTATGTGCAAAGCACTATGCTGGGACAAAATAAGACCCAGTACTTGCCCTCTTGGGTCCAGGGTCTAGTGGAGATACAGGAATGAAAATATAATGTGGTGAGTGCTTTGAAAGAGGCTGATATAGGGTGCCACCAGAGCACAGGCACGGAGAATCACATTCACAGAGTCTAGGTGAAGGAAAGGCTAAGCTGAGGCCTAATGCAATCAGGTTGGAGTAAGAGACATGATGTATACGTTTCTGACCACCAGCAGAATGCCTTTTGGCAACCCTGCTTTCCTCCTCTGTCTCTTGTCCCCCTGGACAGGGATTCCCTGGAAGGCCCGGTCTCTGCCTGATTCATTTCTGCATTCACTGGGCTCCTGAGGCACAGGGCCTGGAAAAGCCAGCTCCTGGTACAGATCTTATGAATGAGGGGGACAGTGGGAAGAAGTGAGCAAATGGATGCCTGAAGTGAGGGGGTGGGATGAAACTGTTTTTAAGAATCATGATAGCTGCATAATTCTATGAGTCTTTGAAATTGGGTCATAAAAGGAAGACAGGGGAAAGTGACATTTTTTTGAACACCTACAGATAGTTCTGGGTTTGAACCCTGCTCTGCTCGATCCTTGCTGTGTGGCCTTGGAAAGCCTCAAGCATTAAATCTGTAAAATGAGAACAACCATAGCAGGGGATATCTGTGTGTTAATTTACGTAGAATACCTCACCAAGGCTAGCTGCATCAAGCCGCTCAGAAAAATGCCACCTTTGTATTTAGAATACACCTTCCCTCCTTGTACTTTTGTTCTGGGTTGTGACAAAGGCTCCTTGTTTCTTGGGAACTCCAAACTCAGTGTAAGACACAAAACTCCTTAATTTGGCTTGTGAGGGTCTGTGTGCTGTTAACAGCTGGGTCCACAGTGACTTGCCAGTGGTGGGGTTATTAAGTATTCACGGAACAGTTTCTGGCAGGCACTGTGAACATACAACATCCGTTTCTATCATCGGCCCAAGCTTTCCTGAAAGGCTGGTGGGGCCCACCTCTGTAATGTCTGGATGGCCTGAGGGGTGGGCTGCCAGGTGGCCAGGTGTGAATTACCTTGCTGTTGTCCCATTCCTGAGTTTTCATCTGTGTGTGGACCAGCTCATAGGATGGTTCCATGGCATCCACGTCTGGCTTGGGGTAGCCAGGAATCACATTGTGAAGTTGGAATCCGAAGGTGAGGAGCCAGCTGTTGACATCTGGGTGGGAAAAAAGCAAAAACATCCCCCCTGGAGTCAGTGGACTTTGGATGTGACACATCCCAAGAAAGCAGCATACTGTTAGGCTGGGGTGAGGATGAGGACGGGGAGGGCTGCTGGTGGCAGAGTCAACTGGTACAAACATGCTGGAAACTGTTTCACGATCTGGAAGCCGGACAGGCTCTTGGGACCGAGCGTCCCCTCCTAGGGATGTATCTGCGAGAGACGTCATGTAAGTAGAACCAAGGTTTCCAGACTCCCCTTTCTACTGCCATTCTCCCCCTGGGACCTTCAGCTTCATAGCCAGGGGCAGCTGCTGATGGATGAAGACTCCTCCACATCTACCCCCAACATCAATAGGAGACATTTACAGAGGGCATCACACCCAAAGGAAGGATGTTAATGAATGACTTTCAAAGAGAAAATTCACTTAAGAGACAAACTCTCCCTCCTTTAGTACTTTTTTTTTGGGTGGTGGGCAGAGATTAGAGCTTCAGGGCCAGCGTGTATCCCCTCTCCCACATCCTGCCTTTTATCTACTCTGACATTCCAAGGAAGGCACTTAACCGCCCTGTGCCTTCCTTTCCCAGTCTTTATATTGGGTTTGAGGATCTAGCCTCATAGGCATGGGATTTATTGGTTTTATAACATCCCTGGGGGGTTCCTAATGATAAAACATCAGGTGTGGAGACAGGTGGGATATTGTCATGAGGATCTGGCTCATTGAAGACCGGAATCAGAAAGCCAAGGCATAAGGAAAAGAAAGAGGGTGGAGGGTGTGCCATCAGTTACCTGGCCTGCTCTGGCTGGGTGCCTTTTATGTGCCTAGCACAGCTGTCACAGACCCTCAGCTTGCACCCTCAGGACCCTGAAGGGGATATGAGACGTAGGCATAGATAACTGTGACACAAGAGAAAGGTCAAGAGGAGGGCAGAAGTCTTTGGGTTGCACTGGCTGACAAGTCTTCATGAGGACGATGGCCTTTAAGCCAGACACTGAAAGCGCTGTAAATTTTGTCAGGCTTCAACAGAGATGAAGGGGCACCCCAGGCAAAGGCCACTGTATAAGACAAGGTCTGGAGAGGGGAGGTGAATCTTAGGAGTGTTCAGGTTCAGCAAGGCAGAGAGAGAACCACAAAGGAAAACCGTGGCTGGAGCAGGAGGAGCCTGGGCTGGTGGGTGGGAGGTGATTGGGGGTCTACAGGAGAGAGACAGAAAATCTGTGTCCCAGCATGGCTCAGCCTTCCTTGGGAAGAGGCAGCTGAAGATGCCAAAGCAGCTATTGACCAGAGACTCAAATCCAAAGTCTGGAGAAGGCAGGGTTTGGAGCTGAGCCTCAGAGCCAGCAACTCCAGGCTGTGGACATCCAGGCCTACTACTGGCTTCTTCCAAAGCAGGCAGATCCCCGGTCAGGGAGCTTCTTAGAGTCCAGACATCAGTGGAACAGTCTTCCCCTACGACCCACTGAGTTCATCCCAGTGATGGGAATGCCCTTTGGGGTCAACAACTGTGTCCCTGTCTCCACTGCATCCCATGTTGCGTTTCCATTCAAGAACCTCTGATTTGCCTTTTTCTTTCCCGATTCTTTTTTGTTTGTTTGTTTTGGGATGTTTCAGAGCCCCTCTCTCGGGTTTGAAGCCTGGAGGTGCTGAGGTGGAGGGGTGGTAGAAAGGGAAGCTTGGAAACCCAGGTTCTACTTCTAGAAAGATCATATAAGGGAAGGAACATGGTGAGGGAAGTCAAAACCTAGGTCCAAACTCTGGCTCCTCAACTTGCAAACTGTGTGACTTTGGACAGTCTCCTTAACCTCTCTGAGGTTCAGTTTCCTTATCTGCAAACTGACGGGAGAAATGGTTTTCACCAAGTCATGGAGAAGAATACTACCAGTGTTACCATTTGGGGGCAGCCGTCGCCTAGGAACCATTCTGTTTGTTACATAAATGATTGGATTTAATATATTTTGAAGTGTCCATCTTGGTTCCTGGCTCATATAAGGTTTTCTGTGTTTCCTCAAACCATGCCTCCATGTCCCTGGTCCTCCATTTTCTCATTTGTAGCATGAGGCGCCTAGACCAGATTTCCTCCAAAGTCCCATTCCTTACTGAGTTTCTAAGAATCTCTGATTCTATGAATCTTGGCAGATGGTTCTTTGGGAAATTAAAACAAACAGAATGGGTTGGGGGGGGTGGGAACCCTAAAAAGCCATTTTGCCTGAGGCTGAGAACTTGCATCTGAATTTGTAGTTACAAAGGAATGGTTCTATAAGGAATACTGCAAATTCCCAGGACACCAGGGGGCTGAAAAGAGGCCTGGGTCTTAATTATAGTGATGGAAGGTGGGAAATTTTCTCACTTATGCCTTTAGGAAAAATGCTGAAAACTGATTTTTCATCGGTTTTTCTACTGTGCTTTTCTGAGGAGTTGGGAGTTTTACTCTTCTTTCCTATGACATCAGAGGTAGACATTTCCCTCAAGTTAAAAAGCTCTTTACCCATCCGTCCCAGACATTAGTGTGGCTGCCTAGGACAGTGATGAATAATAATAACCCCTTCCACGCATGCAGAGCTTTGCACTTTATGGGGAGAATTCGAATCTAAGAATGAGGATTTTGGAGTCAGACATAGCAGAGTTCTAACCCCAGCCTTGCCACCTCTTGTTAGGCCGGTTACTTTCCCTCTCTGACCCTCACCTTCCCTCTCTGTAAATGGGGTCAATCGTCCCCATCTCAGAGGCTTCAAGTTAGGGTTAAGTGCAATATTGTACTGTACAGCACAGGGAACTATATTCAGTATCTTGTAATAACCTATAATGAAAAAGAATATGAAAAGGAATATATATATATCTGAATCACTATGCTGTACACCAGAAACACAACATTGTAAATCAACTATACTTCAATTAAAAAAAAAAGTGCAACAGTGTACACCATGTCAGTGGTGGACATTTGTAGGCTGCCTTCCTAGTGTCCCATTCGGCCTTCTCACTCTCTTTCTGGGGGATCCGTGTACTTTTAGGGAAGCTGACTCCACATAAAGGCTCAGCACTGGAGCATGTGACCTAGGCTAAGCCAACTAGTGCACTCTGTCTCCCCAGCCATGGTGACTGGGTCAGGGCTTGTCATGTGACCTGAGCCTCTGCAGTATAGGCTTAAGACCCTATAGTGGAGTATAACCCAGGACCCTTGAAGAAATTTTTGGAACAAAGATGCCCTTTTTATTGCTGTTTTTTCTGGCTGTGAATGAGGTTGCACATAGCCCACGTGGAAGCTGAATGGCCGGGTTTCATAAGAATTAGTAGTATCTTGGTTTTTCGTACTAAAATTGTTCTTTGTACCATTCTTTCTTCAGCTACAGTAACCTATAGGAAACTCGTTGGAGGCTGAGGCAGGGGGCGTGCTGTCTGCAGGAAATGTCCTCTCAATCTGTTAAGTTTTTCTGGGGCTGGTAGCTAGCTGAGCACTGTGAACACTGAAACCTGGTTGGGATATTCCTGTGCATCCACAGGCCCCAAGCATGCTTTCATCACACCTGCTCACCACTGTGTCCTCTCTTCTTCCCCACTCTTGGGACTCCTGCTCTCACCATGACCACCTGGAATTCTTCCCTGAAAGAAGAATCCTCTAACTGCTGTCAGCAGAAACTGGTCCAGACGGAGCCACCAGGAAGCCACCATGCCCCTAAAGGGCACACATGCAGCTGTACATGCTGCCTTCTCTGCACCGTTGCGCGTGCAGTGCCCTCCCCCTGGACTGCCTTTCTCCCTGTTACCTGGTGAATGTCCCCTCTAGGCGGGCCTCACACGTCAGCTGCTTCTAGGACAGAGCCAGCTGTGCCTCCTGTGTTTCACTGGCCATCAGTGCAGACCTTCATCGTGGGCCCCTCACACTGGACAGCAGTTGTCCATCTCGCCTCTTGCAGGGTGAATTCCTGAAGGGCAGGGATCATCTTTCTATCCCCAGTGCTTAAAACAGTGGCTGCACAGAGGAGGCCTTCGTACAATGAATGAAACTGCCTTAACATGGGTGCAGGAAGACTGCGTCACAGGACACAAGAGGGGGAGACAACCAGGTTCGCAAGTTGCCATGCCCGACTTTTGCCCACCAAAAGCTCTCTTCTATAAAAAGTGATGGTTTTATTCAGACCTGAATCGCTACAGCTGCTCTAACTCCTGAGGTCTTCTGTGGCTAGCCTGGCAGTGGCTGCTTGCTGCAGCGAGGCTGCTGAAGACATTGCTGGCATGTATGAACTACGGGACACTTTATGCTCAAGTTGGCCTCACAGTAGTGAAGACCAAAGCCCACTTCTAAAATCAGAGGGCCAGGGAAAGGGAACCTACACGTGGCACGTGCTGTGCTAGGCAGGTTATAAGCTGCACCTCATTTCCCCCTGGCCACCGTCCTACTGGGTGGGGTTTTTTGCTTTTTTCTATTTGTCCATCTGTTCTTTGTTCCTTTCCCCCCTCTTTTCTCATCCTTTTTGGATTACTATTTTAGTCTTCATTTTATCTCCACTATTGACTGATTGGCTCTGCCTGTTTTCTCTCTTGGTAGTTGCTCTAGGATTTATAATATGCATATTTAACTTATCAGAGGCAGGGGAGGTATTCTATCTTCAATTTATAGATCAGGAAACTAGAATTCAGAGGAAGTTAAGTTAATTTTGTGACTGTCATAACTTAGAAATGATGGGTCCTTCACCCAGTTCTGTCTCTAAATGTCTGAATTTTCCATTACATCATCCCAAGTAAGAAAACTGAATTCTTTTTTCTTTCTTTCTTTTTCTTTTTTGCCATAGCTTCACCAAACTTATCAGGGACTCATCACCAGCCTGATCTCTAGGTCAGAGACTCTCAAAGTGCATTCCAAGGGATGCATCCAGTGGGATATTAGGGTTTCACGGTGAAAAAGGGGGTTTCATGGTCAGAAAGACTTGAGAAATAGTGGGTAATTACATGAAACAGGTCTCCTTACTACAGGACTTCTCAGGGCCTTTCATAAGCTGAAATGTACTATGAAAATGCAAGAATGGTGGTTGTCCTGTCAAATTGATTTGATGCCAAAACCAGTTTTTCCAGAGCATTTCTCTGAACTAGTGTTTCTTCAAAAATACTTTGGAAAATACTGCTCTAAGGGAAAGTCAGTGTTTCCCATTACCCGACACTGGCTTTCTTGAGGTGGACTGTCTTGTCAGATGGCCAGAGTAATCGTGGTTCCAGCCCTCTGAACAAGCCCTGATCCTCACCTGTCATGAAGCACTTGATGTCCTGAGAGTTGCTGATAGGGTTGTTGTTTTTAAACATATAGAGATTAAAAGGCATGATATTGCTGCTACTAAGGTGCTTCCACAACTCGTGGTTGGGGCTAGTCCAGCGACCAGCCAGCACGTCGTAATCCCGCCGGCCCATGTGGACGAGCTTGGTGAGTGGATCGTAGAGGCCCCCGTGGTAGCCGATGATGATCTGGAAGTTGGGGTTGGTGTCCATGTAGATCTCCCCGTAGGCCGTGTACAGGATCTGCTTGATCATCAAGCCCGTTCCACTGAAGACAGCAAGAGGGGTCCCGATGTTGTCACAAGCTATGTAAAACTCATCTCCGCTGCTCAGCTCCATGGCGAAGAGGTGTCCTTGCAGGTCGTAGTAGAGGGATGTGATCTCAGAGCTGGAGTGGTTGTAGAGGTGGGTGACCTTGGTGGGGTTGGTCAGGTCTGCATAAAAGAACTGCAGGTGGTGGCTGTGGCTGCTCTTGCTGGACACCCGCCGCCCCAGGCCATCATAGCGGTACCTGACGCTCCAGCCACCACCCCGGTTGTAGGCCTTGATGAGCAGCCCTGCTGAGTTGTACTCA
This sequence comes from Camelus bactrianus, assembly GCF_048773025.1. NCBI lineage: Eukaryota > Metazoa > Chordata > Mammalia > Artiodactyla > Camelidae > Camelus > Camelus bactrianus. The sequence continues at coordinate 52,132,235 of NC_133548.1, forward strand.
AAGACATCACTGCCCCGCTGCCTCAGGAAACCATCCTCGTCCATCTTGTACTGCAGGTCACCCAGCCTGGTGATGCGGTCCCGGAGGTCGTACCGTAGTGGGGTCAGTCGTGCACTGTTCCCGGGGCTCAGTAAGTGCAGGTTCCCATTGAGGTCATAGCTGTAGCGCCACAGTGGCTTATCATTGATGGAGACCGTCTGCAGCTGGCCGTCGGCATCGTACTCATAGGAATAGCGAGTGGTGTTGGCGTAAGGTCCCACCTTCAGCTCTTTCTTCACGACTCGCCCCATGTTATCATACTGGACGGTCATCCAGTACATGAGAGAGCGGAAGATCTCATATTGGACTTCCTTCATCCGGCCGTACGCATCGAAGTGCTTGGTGTGGGTCATGACCGCTGTGGTGATGATCTGGTTAATGTCATAGTAGATGACTCCAAACTTCCCAAACTGCTCAGTCTTGCCCGACACGTCATCATAGCGATAGAGATCGATGGGCAGCGGCGTCTCGTTGATCACGGCCTGCATGCTGGTCACGCGGAAGCTGTTGTCATAGTTGTAGTCAAAACGGGCATTGACCATGCCTTCCTCAGTGAAGCGGAAGATCTGGCGGTCGATCAGAGGCCCGATCTGACGGTAGCGGATGGTGCAGGTGAAGCCCTCGTTCTGCAGGTTGATGGTCTTCAGCATGCCGGCGGCCTCATCGTAGGTGAAGCTCACCTTGGTGGTGTCGTACAGCATCTCAGCTAGCTTGGACAGCCTGCCATACTTGTACATCACCCTGCGGCCAGTGCCCAGGTAGAAGGTGTGGAGGAGGTGCCCATCCTCAGTGAAGTCCTGGATGACTGAGGCGTTGCCCTCGGGGGGCTGGTAGATGTTCCTGTAGTAACCCACTGAGCGGATGGTCTCCAGCGTCTGCCGGGCCACATTGGGCATTGTCACAGAAGAGAGGCGGTCGTTCTTGTCGAACTCGAAGATATACTGCCTCTGGCTGTGGAGGAGCAGCACCATGGACTGCAGGGAAAGAAAACCAACAGATGAGAGGAGGGTGCTGGGGAGGAAGGGTAGGTCTGTGAGCCCAAGACTTAAAGGAAAGGAGTGAGAGGCCAAGGAAGCTGGTGGTTCTAAGTTATGCCCAGACCAGAGCTTTCCAACCAGTGCATCCTAGGATGCTGCAGTGGTGTACAGGTGTGCTAAGAGAAAGACTTCTCTCTGCCCTTGGCCCTGGCCCCAGAGCTCTCAGGCCATTTGCTTTCCCATGGTGAGAAGCCTTGTCGGCCCCTTTGCGTTTGGTTCAAAAATGGTAACTTCAGTGTGTGATGGGGTACAAGAAAGGTTGGGAACACTGGTCTAAAAGATCTGCAGCAGCCTCTCTCCTGGATTCCTTGCTACAGATTCCTTCTCAGATCAATCTTCCTACTCAAGCAAGAATGGTTATCCTAAAACACAGCCTGACAATGTCTATTGCCAGACAACTTCTGTTGACTCCCTATGGCCTACAGGATAAAGACATATCTGAGAAAGGCGTTTCAGGTTTTGCATAATTGTTTATGTAATAACAGGTCATATGCCCACCCTAGGGTAGGGTGGGCTGTGATGGGAATGGAGAAACCTGGTTTCTAATAATAGACCCACTGTGTGGCCCTGAGAAAGTCCTTTCCCTCTCTGGGTTTGGTTTTTCAGTGTTTGAATGACCTCCAAGGTCTCTCTTGGTTCTACCACAGAACACTGCTCTCAGAGATGAGAACATCACACAGAGTAGGGAAGATATCACAGATCAGGCAGAGCCTGGGCCCTGGACAGGTGACCAGGAGCAGAATACAAAGTAAGGATCTGGGTACCAGAATCAGGGCATGAAATACAGACTGTTGCAGGAATAAGCCAGCAGATAACAGGCCAGAGGCATCTGGGCATCAAAGTCACTATTTTCTCTTATTTGGGACCAACTTTTGATTTCAGACTTTTTCTGGTTCTTAGTCTAGGGGATGAAATGAATCCTGAGCTGAAGCAGAAGGGACTTACCAAGGCCACACCTAGGACTTAAAGCTCAGGATTAAGCACTTCTTGCTTAATACTGATCCCCAGGCTTCTACCTTGTTCTCTGTGTACCCTTGACCTGGGAGCAGACCTCTGCCTGGGTCCAGACCCCAAATCCTGCTCCAGAAGTGTTTGGGCCTGATCCTAGCTCCAGCCCATCAGGTGGGACCTTCACATTCTCCGGCCCCAGGACCCCTCACTTGCCACACCACCACCATAATCCATTCAGACAACCCCCGGGGCCCCCTGGCCCCCTGATGCAGATTTTCCTGAACATTTCCTTTTGGAGACCACATGGGTCAGATCTACCCCAATGAGGTCAGCAGGTTGGCCTGGCCACAAGTGAGCCACTGTGGTCAGTCTTCTATATGGTGAGGCCAGTGATGGAGGGAGACAGACACCTGCCTTCTCTAAGTACGTGTAGCTCCACGTCTTCCCGTCAGCGAAGATCCGAGACGTGATGCGACCCGCCTGGTCGTATTCCATCCTCTCAGACATGATGCCCCTCTGGACGCCGGCAATGTGGCCCCCCGGGGAGTACGTGACATTGACGCCGTTCAGCCTGCTGCTGGGTGACCAGAGGCTGGGCCGTCCCGCCTGGTCGTACAGGATCCGGAGGGTAAACTTGCGGTGGTCGTCATAGATCTTCTCTGTGCGTGTCACGCGGTCAAAGTCCAGGGACAGGAGGTTCCGATTGTGAACCTGGGGCAGGGGTAGGAGGAAAGAGACAATCTAGATATTGAGAACTAGTCTGAGAAGCTGCTGAGAAGAGGAGGCAGCACAGGTCACGGGTGGCGAAAGACAAGGGTTTGGGTCCTAGCTCTGTCACGTGTCAGCTCTGTGAAGTTTCCTCATCTGTAAAATGGGAATAATAGTGCCATTTACACAGGGCTGTTGTGAGGGTAAAGACAGTGCAGATGCGGGATAACTAGTAGCTATTACTGGAGACCATCCACATCATGTCCTGATGTGGTTCTCCTAAAGAAGACAGAAAGGCAGATCCTTCTTGACTCCCTCCTGAAAAGGGAGAGTGCACATGGGCCCAGCAAATCGTGTCTGACCCATTTATTATGTGCCAGGCATTGTGGTCCTGCTTGACACTGGGGAGACCAGAGTCAGGGACAAGCTCCAGATCTTGTGGTTGGTGAGTCTGGATTTGACCCTCACCACTGCATTGTGCCAACCTATGCTCTGTGGTCCTCTGAGCGAGTCCGACCCTTCTTGGGGCTTTGGACTTCCTAGCCTTTCTGAGGTCTCTCTTGCCCTCTGCCACCACAGTGAGGGCTTCTTTGTCACCTCAGTCAGCTCCTAAGGCATCTTCCTCTTCTTAGAGGCCCTGGGAGGCAGCACATGTTTGAGTCTAGGATGGCTGATCTGGCTGTGGGTCATCTGGGGACACTTCCCTAGGTTTTGGAACATTTTGCTCCTGCCTCTGGGATCCTGAGCCCTTTGTGTGATCTCTGCCTGGGCATACAATACAACTTCCTTTCAGAGTCAGAAATACAGGGTTCCCACAGGGGTAGCAATAAGTCATGTTTTTTGTATTTTAATAAAGAAATACACTTCAGAGGCTTGTTTCTGTATTTGGATGTACCCTTTAGACCCGGTTATCCCTGAAAGACTGCCAGGTACTCTGAAGCTAAAATGCTGGTTCCCTCTAATTGGTGCCTGGCCTGATGGGGCATGTGGGCCCCTTTTCTGACTCTTTCATTAGTTCCTGGTTCAGTTTGACAAGGAGGTAGGAAGACCCAAGAGGGAAGCAGACAATGCAGGTCACATGACGCGAAACCAGATATGTAGATTAAGGTAATGAAAGGCCCTCTCGGGCCCTGTGTGGTAAAAAAAAAAAAAAGGGCTTAGGTCTCAGAAACAAGCCCAGGAGTCCAGCCTCGACTCTGTGACAGACTTTTCTGTGTGACCTTGGGCCAATGCCTTTCCCTCTCTGAGTCTTGATTTCTTTCCCTGTATAACAATAACAGTGCTGTTATGACGACTGAAGAAACCTCAGTAAATTACCTAGTGGAGGGCTCCACAGAAGGTACTGAGGTAATGGTTGTAGTTATTTCCATTAAATGACAGTAAATGATCACGGTCATTCTCAGAGGAAGTAGAGACACGTGTGTCTCCCTTCTCCCCAAACAAATTCCAAAGCCTTGAAAATAAGGATTTATAATGATGGTGCTGAGACAACTTTAGCTGTGAATGGCTTGGTTATAATAAGGTTGCCTTCCCAGGGGTAATCAAACACAATTGCAGAAGCAAAAACAGTGTGGCAGACAATTCCCATGAAATATCAGAGGTGTTGGAGGCTGAAGCTGTGTTCCTTTGCAGAAAGAGCAAAGGAAGAGGCAGGGTCTGCACTGCCAACAATGATGGGAGCCCTTTTAAAGCATCTTTGGGAAGGTCCCCTGTGACTCCCCCCAAGGTGGTGCCACTCAGCCAGCTTCCCCCCTCATCCCCTTGAGGGCCCCTCGTGAAGGGGAGCCACACCTCTGCAGCAAAATTAATAAAATTGAATTAAGCAGCTCACTAGGGAACCGCCTGATGCTTCCTGTGCACGGCAGTGGCGGCAATGAGATTACTTTACATCTTTCTTTATTAAAAAAGTTCCCAGTTGTATAAAAAATGAGCTCCATTACGGGGAGGTGCACCCGGCTAACACTCTAATTCCACACGCCGCCACTGTGGGTGGTCATTTATTTTGGGAGGACTTGGAGATGTGGCCACTCGACTGGAGCGCTATTAATCTCAGGCTGGGAGAGAAACCAATTAAAGCCTGGGAAACTTTTGGTCCAGTTCACACGGCAGAGAGGAAGTCCTAAGAGCACTAATTGCTGCTGTTTACTGAGCACCTGGGATCTTCTGGCCCTGGGCTGGGTGCACCGAATGTATCATCTGGTTTCTGCAGAGGAATCTGAGGCTCAGGGGAGCTGCTGGAGGCTACACCTGTGACCCAGGCAAGAATCAAACCCAGGTCAAACGTTCCATTTAGCACACTGCCTCAGATGTGTAGGAAGGGCTCCTGGAGAACTCACACAGGGGGTGCAGAGAGGCCACAGATGGTGGCCCACGGAGAACAGAGACAGCTAGGCCTTCCTCGGGGAACTAGTGGAAGACTTTCCCACGGTAGATAGCTGCTTGGCTTGTTGGCTGTTGAGGGACACAGGAAGCCTTGCTTTCTGGCCCTAGTTATGTGACACTGAAGAAGTCACTTAATTTCTGTATCTGTTGTGAGAACTGAATCATGAGACATGGTGCCTATTTCTAGTCGTTACTGCCGCCCAGCTACATAAGTCTGGAAAAATCCTTTCTCTCCCTGGACCCTGGATGCCCCGTGTGTGAAAGAATCAACTTTCTTTGAGAGAAAAGGCAGGGGGCTCAAGACAGCCCCAGACGTGTTGCATGAAGATGCCTCTGTGGTTTCTAGGAGTCAGAAGCAACTGGTTCAGCCCTGCGGGGCCCTGCAGCTCCCCAAGTTCCTAAGGAGCACCTGTGCTCGGTCAGGTGCTGTGCTGAAAGCCAGGGCTGGTCCCCCGTTTTCACTCTCCTATCACCTTCCTTTCTGAAGCTGGAGGGAAAAGAAGCTGGGTGATCGGCCTCTGGCGCAGAGGCCACACTGCAGAGACATGGGAGTGAGGCAGAGAAAGGGCTGGTTCAGGGCATCCACACACTGAAAAGCACTCTGAGATGCCAGACTGCAGATGCCACCCACTGGCAGCAACTGCTCACCTTGCCTGGAGCGAGAATGTGACTTAGGTTCCACAAGAGCTACACTGAATCTCGGTACATGTTAGCAAGTGCTAACAGTAACAGTAGTAAGGACAGCAATAACAATGACAACTAGAATAGGTATTACTGAATACTTATTATTCTTTTTAATGGAGGTTCTAGGGATTGAACCCAGGACCTGGTGCATGCTAAGCACATGCTCTACCACTGAGCTATACCCTCCCCCATAATGACCACTTACTATGTGCCAGACTCTGAATGAGACACTTGATGTATTATTTCTAACCCTTGTACAACTTGTAAATTGGTTTTATCTTCCCCATTTTATAGATAACGGAATTGAAGTTTTATGAGATTAAAGATTAAAGGGCAGATCTTTAATAGAAGCTGGAGACTCAATTCCGGCCTGATGAACATCAAAGTCGGTTACCTTTCCACCAACAGAGCTGAAAAGATACATGAGACCCTTACTGTGTGCAGTTGCCTAATCTGCTTTCCCCTCTGCAGATGAGGAAACGGAGGGCCCAGGAACACTTCCTCCCCCAGGAACAGCTTCGAGAACAGAACCCAGTTCTCAGATTCCTCCTCCTTCCTTCCCTTCCAGGACCCAGCTGCCCCAAGAGGCTGAAACTGGCTGGGAGGCCTGGCTCACCCGAAGCCGGCGCCCGAAGACGGTGACCTGGCCCCGAGCCTGCTCCTTGCGCTGCCGCCACTCCACCAGGTTGAGGCCGTTGTCGATGGGCAGTGTCACATTCCTCTTGCCCACTGTGGGGTTGACAGTCCCAGCCAGCAGGTGGGGCTCCGTCTGCAGGGCCACCTCCATGCCATTGGCCAGCAGCAGCCGCAGGGAGCCGTCGGCTCCGATGTAGTAGCTGTTTCGGACCTGGTCTGCGGAAGACATGAGGGACGAGCTCTGCTTAGGAGGGCTGAGGATGGAGGGAGGTGTGTGTACAGTGGAGGCAGTACTGTGGCTTTTAAATGTGGTGATTGTTCTGACTATAGACACAAAACATTGTCATTGAAGAAAACTGGGAAAATACATGGAGATCCATGAGCTCAGTCCCCAGAGAAAACCACTGTAAATATTTTGGTATATTCCTAGATTTTAGGATATTTCCGAATATATTTATAGCTAAAAATGGTTTATAGTGTTTTTCACTGATCATTGTATTATTTTGTTGAATATTTTTCATAAATGTTTTTCTTAATGACTGCATACTATTCCATTGTATGGACACACCATCATCCATTTAATCAGCCTTCAAATAGATATTCTGGTTGTTTCTAGTTTTTCATCATTACAAATAACACTGCAAATAAATATATTTTAAACATTAGGCTTGGGGAGAGGCTATAGAACAGTGGTAGAATGCATGCTTAGCATGCATGAGGTCTGGGGTTCAATCTCCAGTATCTCCATTAAAAATAAATACATAAACCCAATTACCCCTCCCCCCAAAAATAAACAAATAAAAATAAACATTAGGCTAAGTGAAAGAAGTCAGACACAAAAAGTTACATATTGTATGAATCAGTCCATTTATATGAAATGTCCAGAATACGCCAACTCGTAGAGACAGAAAGTAGATTAGTGAGGAAAAGGAGAATGCAGAATGATTGCTAATGGATATGAGGTTTCTTTTTGGGGGTGGTAAAAAATTCCTGGAATTATACGGTAGTAATGGTCACACAATTCTGTAAGTAAACTAAAAAACACTGAATTATACTCTTTAACAGGGTGTATTTTATAGTATGTGAATTATATCTCTGTTAAAAAAATATGCTTTTTGGATAAATCAATGTCTTCATTTTGGGTTATTTAATCAAAAAAGACTCCTGAAAGTAGGATTATTAAGGCTCTCCCACTAGGGCAACAACACTCTTTACAACAAGGTAAAAACTCAAATATGTAAAACAATGACAGAATGCCAAATATATATATTATATATGTGTTTTAAATCACTGTCATATATAGACACATATATGGGTGTATATGTCTCTCTATATATGACAATGATTTAAAAATAGATCTGATTTTTAAATTTTAAATCCAGTTAAAACATTTTAATTAGGACCTTTAGCTAAAAGAAACTTCTGGAGGAAAAGTAAATTTCAGCTGTAAAATGCACACTTTGTTCTTTTCTAAAAACGGAAACACCCTCCGAGTTCGTGCTACAGTCTCCTGCCTCTTGCCCTTCCTCGGCTGTTGCTCCTGTAGGCACTGCCCCTCTGTTTACTAAATGCTAGCCTAAGTCCCTCCTTCAAGGCTCCTCCCTAAAGCTTCCCTCGTTCCTGTGGTCAGAATGAATGTTCTCCCCTCCCTTAGCCTCTTTATGGGCCTCACTAGTGGTCTTGTAGTCGAGGGGTGTAGGGTTCACCACTCTGTGAATGAATGAATTTTCAAATCCTGAAAGGCCTCCTGTGAAAGGCACTACAGCACAGAGACTTAGAGTATGGACTTGGGAGCCAGGCTGCCCGGGTTCCAGGCCTAGCTCTGCCACTCTCTTGCTGCAAGACCTTAGGCAAATTCCTTAACCTCTCATGCCTCTGTTTCTTTATCTGTACATTGGGGAGAATAATTGTACTTTACCTCTTAGGATTAAGTGAGATAATGAAGATGAAGATCTGAGAACTGTACTTAGCAGACAGTGTGTGTGAGGTTAAATGCTAGCTACTACTAGTTTTACATGTCTGGCACTGTGCTCGTCACTGTTGTCATCGCTCCTCTCTCTCTCCCGCCCCATTTCACACACCTGTCACAGTGAACTCTTCTAGTACTGATCCTGGTCCTTCAACAGTTCCCCTTGCCTTTAGATTAGTGGTTAAGAGAATGTGTTCTAGAGAATGTCTGGATCCAAATTTCCTACTAGCTGTATGACTTTGGACAAGCTAATTAATCTCTCGATGCCTCACTGTCTTTATCTGGAAAATGGAGATATTAAACATACCTCAGAGGGTTGTGAGGATTTAACAGGCCGATGGATATAAAATAATAAAATGTACCTCATACCAATTAAGTGCTATAAAATGTTAGCTATCTTTATTGTTATTATTGTATGAGTCCAGTAAACATTGGCTGGATTGAGCTAGAGACATACTAGGCTAGGTCAAGCAGTAAGGATGTAGTTTCTGCAGGCAGCCCTCACTGAGTCTTCCCTGCTAGCATGGCATCCGATTGGCCAGTCTCTCTCCCACTCCTTCCCCGCCTCTCTCCCACTCCCTCCCCGCCCCCCATCTTTCTCCCTTTCTCTCTCTCACACACAGAATTCTAAAATCTGCCTCCAACTTGCTATGCATTATTCACTCACAATCTGTATTTTACTTCCTTTGAACAGTGAAAAAGCCTGTGTCAATTTATCTTTTAAAGCTGCTCCTTGCCGAATGCACATATGTCCATTAATGGTGACTGTGGATGGAACAGCATCTGTACAGGCCCGGCTCAAATGACCCCCGTTTCATATGAGCTGTGACTTCCCAAGGCTGCCGCTCATTAGTGGCTGCTTCTGATTTCTCCCCACAGTTCAGACATAAGATGAAACCGAGAGTTTTTTAACAAAGACTCTACTGAGGTGGCTGCAAAACTGAGCACCTGAGCCTCGTATGAGGAGGAAGGAGCTTTGCAGAGGTACCAAAGAGGGAAACCTGGTACCGCGTTCCCTGGATTCCAGGTGGAATTTTCCTTTTCACATTTGAATGTAACCTGAAATTGGAAGGTGTCTTAAGTCCTCAAATGGATTTTAAGCAGTGTGTATCCCCACTGTCCCACCTGAAAAGTTGTTATTAAATTGATGGTACATTTTAAAACTGAGGAGACGTGGCACTTTTGAATTAAAAAAAGTTGCCTAACTATAAGAAGCCCTGCATTAACTTTTGAGAAAAACACTGAAAGCCAGCTTAGAGGAGACAGTTCTTAACCACAGGGAAGAAAATAGGCTTGAAAGACAAGATGTCCACGTCATCAGGGGCCCTACTGTCCTTGGTCAGGCAGAAACCCGGCTGGCTGGCTCAGAATTGGTGCCTGTTCTTGGCAATAACCCAGCCAGAGCATAAATACCTAAGGTCTGTCCCAACCCACTGCTAAAAATGCTTGGAGGGGAAGGAATTTCAAGGCTTGGTTTCTCTTTCTTTGAGAACCTCTATTGTTCTTCGAGCTCTTTTAAAGGCAATGAACTACATTTGGGAGTAAAAGTGGCTATGAAAAGATATGGTGATCTTCTTACGGTAAATCCAAGTGCTTGTTAATTAATTAGTTAATTAATCCAACAAGTACTTACTGAGTTAACACTACTGTGCCTGGCCCATGCTGGTCACTCTGTGTATGTTGTCTAAAGAAACTGTCTGAGCAACCCTAATAAGACAGGACGGAGGGGGGGCAGGGCACAGCCACTCAAGGAATGACAGCAATTTAACACCAAAATGGTGGAAGATTCAACTCCCAGTTGGCCTTGAGGATTAATTTAGCAGGAGGTTTGACTTCTTGTAGACCTTGAGCTTCATTATATGCTCATTGTAACATGCCTGCAGGTGCTATGACAGCCCCAAGGCTGACCACAAAAGGCCAAAGAATTGGCGGTGGCCCAATTCCTGGGAATCCCAGCCCCTACCCCAGAGTAGTTGGAACGGTCCCACCTTTAGGCATGTGAAGCTACTGAGCCCATAAAAACTGACAACACCACCCCTAGCGGCTTTTTTTCACTCCCTCCTCTTTGGAGACAGCCCGCACTCTGTCTATGGAGTGTGTACCTACTTTTACTTTAATCTGAGCACCCAATTCAATTCGCACACCTCTTCCCTTGCCTTTCTCTTGTTTTACATTCTATGCAGTGTGTATCTCTCTAAATAAATCTACATTTACTCAACTGTGGCTCGCACTTGAATTGTCTCCTTCACAAAGCCAGGGATCCACACTTGGCAGGGCACGTCCCGGGGGCTCAACCGAGACCTGGGACATCCCTCCTCATGCCCCACATCCGTTTTCCTGCAACACTGGGAAGCAGGAATTGTACCTCTGCCCCATTTCCCAGACCCAGACACTGAAGATCCGAGAAGAGTGATGCCACCCAACCCACCCGGGTTGGGCTGGCACAGCAGGATCAGCGCCCCGTCTGCTCGTCCCAAACCGCTGCTCTCCGCACCGCCTGCACCATTCAACGTGGCTTCAAGTTGCTTTCTTTCCCCAGAGAAGAAACTGGAGGGCCATGGGGATGGGGTGGCAGAGTCAGGACTAGAATTTGGGACTCTGACTCCCAGCCCAAAGCTCTTCTTACGACTTTGTGTCAAAGCTTTTGAAAGTATGAAAAGCCATCTGGAGGGTGGGGAGAAAACATGAGGCAGGGTTCTCCTTAGTGATGGCTTCTTTTTTTCTCACGCTTACTAAGTCCATCAAAGCTGTAAGCTCCACTCTGGGTCACCACGCCCCATGAGAACAACTGAGGCAGACAATTCACAGCGAGGGGTCGTCTTTGTGATTTACCTGAAGCTAAAAGATCAGCTCCTATCAGGGATTATTTGACAGATGCAGAGAAGGGTCTCTTCTCCCTGGAACCCTAGCAGAGGCACAAAGCGCTGTCACCTGAGATTCTGGGAGGCCTCCGCCAAGCCCAAATCCCTTTCATAATTAGATGTAGTTATTCTTGTCCTTTGTCCTGGCCTGCACCAGAGAGTCAGTCTTTAATCTGGGAGCCATTAGAATGGCAGAATAGTGAGGTCACCTGGATTAGCGGCTAATGAATTCTCTACCCTTTGTTCTGCTGATAATGGGATGAGACAATGAAATACTAACCTGAAGCTTGGGGGAGAGAATTTCCAGGGCTCAGGCCAGTGTGTTTTGCAAATTAGGTGGCAATACGGAGAGAAACCAGTTGTAAAGCTTTCCTGTTCTTGGGCAGCTGCAGCCGCAGCTTGTTTCTTACGTCATCCTCTTTTAAAGGGGTCTCCCCACCCCACCTCCACGTTCCCAGGCCCCCACCCAGCTTACCTTGCAGTAGTGTATAGAAGGCACCTGAGGCAGACAGGTTGGTGGTTATGGTGACGTCGTCCTTGCTGGAGGTCTCTACCTGGACATGCACGGAGCTGTCTGTATCACTTCGGAAACTGCTCACCTGGCCAGTAGGGAAGGTCACATTTGTCAGGCGGCCAAAGCTGTCGTACCTGAAAACCAAGGGGTGGCTCTGAATAACAGAAACAGAATGGTGCTACTGCTGGAACTTGGCATGTTCTACCTTATGCCACGGTTTTGCACTTTCTGCTTTTCTTTCTGGTTGGATACATTTCCAAGTCTCCTGAATCTCCTTGGATACAACTCCATCTGCTGGTATTCAACTGTAGACAAATGACTTACCTCTCTGAGTCTTCCTTTCCTAATACCATAAAGTGGAGATGATAACCCCTGTCCTGCCCATGGCCCAGGATTACGGTGAGCAAGATGTGGAAGTGCCCTGTCGCTATGAACTAATACTCACCCACGAAGGGTGAGACGATGGTGCCCATGTGAGATGGCCGACCTAGAGTCTGAGAGCTGGGGGACTCCTGGAATTGAGCAGTCAAACTGGGTGCCTGCATACCCTTTAAAAACCCCCAAGAACTGATTACACAGGTTTCTCCTAAAGAGTGCTAGAGATGGGGCTGCCTAGGAAGCCACAGATTCTGGAAAAGGGGACTGTGAATTCAAACCAGGATTCTGCGGACACATAAGCAGCCTAGACAGATGGGTTCTTGCAACCCCTTCACATCCAGATTTCACATCTGGCACCAAGCAGCTATGCATCTGCGGCGCTCAGAACTCACGGCTTCACTCTGATGTGGTCTTTCTGAAGCATCACAGTTGAATCTTAATTCTCTTTACCATTCTTCTGATGCTACTAAAAGAAACACCTACCTTAACTGAATACCTACAATACAGTGTTCAAGTATGGCGCTAGTCGCTTTTCATGCAATCTTTCATTTAATCCTCACAATTAGTCTATAAAAGGTATATATTATCTCCTGTTTGGAGGAAGCTCAGAAAAGTGAAGTCACCTGCTCAAGGTCACACAGTTAATAGGTGTGAAAGAGTCAAAATTCGAACTCAGATCTATCTTCTTCCAAGCCACCATTGCCTCTCTGTCATCAATGAGCATTTCCATCCCGTCCAGTCGCAAGTATCTGTTGTGTGTGCCTCCCTACCTGCTCAGAGTGGTTGGGAGATGGCAGGGAGTAGGCTATTCACCTGTTAGTTATTACTCATAATTATGGGAGGCTCAACTGGAAAAAGGTAGTTTAAATAGTCTTTTTGCACTTGTGTGTGAATGGGAAAAAAGTTCTTCGCATGGATGCCAATATTTTTGACTTCTACTCATGCTCTGACTAGTAGCATGGGTTCAGCTGTATGTCTCCCTCATGGACTCTGGGTCTCCCGCTGGACTTTTTTTCTTGCTTGGCTTTTAATACTGGGGTAAAGTTGTTCTCTGGGGCCCTGAGGGTTTTAACCATGGTGAAATGAAAGGCCTGGAAGTTCAGCTCCATCCTGGCTCTTCTCATGATTCCTTCAGCTGGGCCTGGCTTCCTGATGGGACCCTGGCGTCCTGCAGCTTCTATGGTTTCAGGTGAGACTTAGGAGGTGAGATCAGGCAGGCCTTTGCTGAGCAATTTTCTGCTCAAGGTCAGATTTGGATGCTGCATCGAGTCTGCCATCTGCCAACTCTTTCGGTCGCGGTGGTTGATACCGATCAAGGTGCTCTTTACCCCAAATGGTAACAGTCCCAGGCACAGTCTGCCACAGAGAAGGTGCTGGTGAAGGTCTTTTGAACAAATCACCCCAGTCCTTGACCCAAGAGTGACTCTGGGGTAAGAGCCAAGGGGCTGTGGGAAAGTTGACGCTCTCTGTCGTGGAGGCCTGAGGAAGGGGAATGGAATCCCTTTCCAAGATGGCAAGCAACGCAGGCGTCTCCACCACATACTTCAGGCCCGGGCTCGGTGGGGCAAGGCTGTGTGGCTGTATCAGTCCTTCGGGTTCTCTGAGGGGAAGTGAAGGGGTTTGGAAACCTGTCTCCTGTCATGATCTCTCAGGTTTCTTCTTTTGTACTGAGTCTTGTAAGGAAAGGTCAGTCTGGCTTAATGTGGGGTGATGGTGTGGCCTGACCTGGACTGGACTGGAGGGTAACGGGTACAGAGTGCTCCTTGGAGCTGGGTGAGGGGGAGATTTCTGAAAGGTTGCTGCAGGAAGGAAGGAGTGTCTTGGGGTAAAGGTCTGGAATGTCTGTCCGCAGGCCTCTCTGACCTGGAGACTCTCTGCGAGAGGCTTGTATTCTTTTTAATGGCTGCTGGAAATTTGGACAGGAAGGAATTTCACAAAAACGTTTACACTGGCTGTCTCTGGGAGGTAGAATTACAGGTGATCTCAGTGGCTTCTTTATATGTATTTTATATTCCCAAGATTTTCTACAATTAACATGGATTATTTGCATACTCAGAAAAGTGCTGGGACAACCTAAGTAAATGCCTCCTGAGCATGGTCACCTTGGGGAAGGGGACCTTTTAAATTACTGGCATTTATAGAAGAGTCTCACTTATAGGACATCTGTCAATATCAACCTCTCAGTCTTTTCAGTAAAGTATTACTAGGGCACCTCAAATTTCTGAGCCCCAAATCAAGACTTCTCCAAACCTGGCTCTGCCTTGGTCATCTTAACTGGATCTGTGATCTATGAGTAAGCCAGTGCTGTCAGATCCTGAGTCATCTTTGAAATCAACAGGAAGATCCCTTTCAGTCTAACAGTCTCATGGGATGGGCATGCTGTTCTGGTTTGGTTCTCTGAACACTTGTTATCCATGTACAGACTCTTTATTAACCTAACTTCCTGACCTAACCAGATAAAAATGATTTTACTATACCACGCAAGATACCTAAAAAGGAGTTTTGGAGTCTTACCAGTAAGACTTAATAGAGAGATTATTAATTAGGGGTCACCTCGATACTACTTGAATTAAGGTCTTGCTCAGATGCTACCCCTCCAAGGTCCCATGGCCCTTTTTCTCCCAGTGATGCTCTGCCACAGCTCTGTCACAGAATGTGTCCCCTGCACTGTAATAGCTGATGTATGACTTGTGTCCTGCTTTGGCCTCAAGAGTGCATGAGTCAGAACAGAGCTGTAGAGTCAGGCAGCCAGGCTTGGAATCTGGATTCTACCACCCACCTGCCAGCGAGGGGACTGTGGTGGACTGACCCTTGGTTCATCTCAGCTTCCCCAGCATGCGGACTGGCACAGAGAAGACAGGCAGGGAATGTTGCCTGAACGAATAAATGAATGCATGATTGGACATGGGAAGCCTCTTTCCTACTCTGTTGGCGAAGAGAGACTGTAATTCATTTGCATGCTCCCCTCTGCGGGACCTGACAAAGGCTGGACACACAGCCGGTCCATGATAAGCATCTGCTGAACGCACAAATAAGGGAACAACTGCTTTCACTAAACAATACTTCAGCAATCTCTGTAGTCATCTCCCCAGAGTTTTAGTCTCCAAGACAGAAAGAGGCTTTGCATAAAGGCAGCCAATTGTAATTATTATTGAAGGTGGCCTGTAATACATAATTAAATTGAGCCTGAAGATGAGACAATGAAAAGGCCCCATGCCTTCACAATCTGGTTTTATTTTATATGAGATGGCCAAAAAACAGTAATTTCCACTCCTCACATCTTCCATTAGAAGGACTGAATGTCTTAATTAAATGAACATCAAACAGAACAGCCAGTTTATAGAATTTTCTCGTCTCTTATTCATTCATTTCAGCGCCTTCTGGAGCTTGAGAAACACCCCTGGATCTCTCTGCTGCCTGATCAATTCTGATGTGATTATCCCATCAGAACGCTGCTGCTTCTGCCTGGGGAGGAGATGGCGCTGCCCGTCCTCATCCTCTGGACCTTGACCTCTGCCCTGTGGCTCCCTTGGTGGGGCCCTTTCTCTTCCTGCTACAGAGCTGCTAAGAGCAAGGCAGCTGGTGCTGTCCGGCAGGGTGTTGGGGACAGGTCTCTCTCTGCACTCCCTGGATTCCAAGTGGCTACCTCAAACCCTGGCCTCATGATGGATGACTTCTGGATGACGGCTTAGGTACGTCTGTTGCAGCTTTACTTAAATTTCTGGCCAATTTGCCTCCTTTTGATCAAAAAGGAACAGAAGTTGGTATAAGAAGGTCCTTGAAGCCTGGTGGTCTAGGCTTTGAATCCAGGCTCTACACTTGCCAGCCAGCAGCCCCAGAGGGTGGGCACTCAGTTCTGTTTTTCTGCTAACCATCTAACCCCCACCACAAGTGATATTATTTTAGGCAGGTTACATAACATAACTTTTGTGCGCCCGTTTTCTCCTCTATAAAACAGGGATAATAATACCTATTTCAGAGAGATACTATGAAGATCAAACAAGGTAACACTTACAATGAAATGCAAATTCCTTCCAAGGCCTGCCGGATCCCATGAGACTGCCCCCACTAGAATGGCAACTCCCTGAGGGAAGGGACTTTGGTCACTGCTGTATCCCCAGAACTCAGGAGAGTGCCTGGCATGTAGAAGATGCTCAGTGATATGAATGAACGTTGGCTGAATGACCTGCCTCTTCCTGCCTCTGCTCTGATTTCACCTTGAACCCTATTCCTTTGTGCTTCCTGTGTTCCACTACATTTGCTGCTGTTCTCCAAACACGCCAAGCTCAGGCCAGGCTTGGGGCGCTCACACTTACTGTTCGTTTGGCTGGGAGTGCTCTTCCCTCCAATCTTGGTAGGGCCATTTCATATGATTACTCGTGTTTTAGTTCAAATGTTCCTATTTCAGCAAGGCTTCCCCTGGTCACCCTTCCTGATGGGTCCTCTCAGCTCTATCACATTATCTTACTTGACTGTCTTCACCTCACTAATCTTGTTTATTTGTTTACTTGCTTATTGTCTGTCTTTTCCAGCTAGAATATAAACTCCATGAGGACAGGGACCTTGTTTGTATTCTTAGTGCCTAAAGCAGGACCCAGCAGAAAGAGGTACTCAATACATATTTCTTGGATGAGTGAATGTATAAATAAATAACAGTAGATATTATTGTTATTTTTTCAAGATTTGGGCTGAGAATAACTAAGAACTCAATCTTATTACTTTTCACCTTCCATGCAAGGAAGGGGAAGTTCACTAAATACTCACAGAGGACATCTTAGGTATCAAGCATTGTGCTCAGAACCATCTTCTGAGGTGGGCATCATTTCACAGTCGGTGAAGCTGAGTCTCAGAGAGGATAAGTAACTTGCCTAAGATCACACAGCTAACAGAGGACTACAGATCTGTCAGGTCTGTCTGATCTTAAAGTCTGTGTTCTTTCATCAAGCTTCCCATAAAAATGATGCTGTTTCAAATCAAGACCTTTGCGTTCAACTATGTGAAAGAAAAAAAAATCATGTTTGGAAATCTCAAGTGGGTCAGTTTTCTCTTCAAAATGCTTTGCTTTGCTACCACTGCAGTTGACTTTGCAGTGATGCCAAACCCCACTTCGCGGGTGTATGGAGCTGGCCAGGTGATGGGCTTCTCATTCTTTGCTTCCACTGACTTTTTGTCACTCCATTTTCCCAAAGCATCTTTGGAGAACGGGGAAAGAAAATACATAAAAGATTCATGTAGTGGCTGTGAACCTGGCTCTCAGAAGAGGCCCACTAAAGAGTATCTTCGCACACACTGCAAGGCTTTCTTCTTCACGCTCAATACTTCACATCTCATGCCACTTACCATGTGTGGCTGGTGAGGAAAATGCCATATTGTCTGTCTGATAGTAAACTTGCTGATCGGGGACTTTTTGGTTGGAAAATAAAGATTTGATTTTTATGACTTTCATCTATGATTGTTTCAAACACCACCATCATCAGCAAGAGGAAATGGCTACTGTACCCTCTATAAATAATTAGCGTTCACAGCCCATGCGCACCAACAGCCCCCTTGGCCTCAGGTCACTAGGATAGATGGCATCACTACACCATTAGTTCCTCTAAAACTGTAGCAGAGCCAGGCTACTTTCTGACTTCTGCAATAAAAACTTGTGTTTGCTGCCCATTTCCTAGGGAATTAAGTCCCAGCAATGAATTCTAGCCATCATGATTTTTAAGATCTCACTCCCCACTGGAGGTCATATCACTCACTCATGTTGTACTTGAGGCAGCGCATCTGGTGGAAAGTGCTTAGGATTCAGGTAGCTCTGGGGTTAAATCCTGGCTCTGTCACTCATGTGTACAATGTCACAGAGCCAGTCAGTGTCTGTGCTGGTTATTCTCTGCTCCCTCTTCAGACCATTCTCTGCCCTTCTCTGTGCCCAGAGGGGCTGACCCATGCCTCCCCGGGGCCCCCTTGCTGGCTTGCTGCTGGTTGGGTTCAGTCAATGGTAGGCAATGGCAAGAGACGGAGGTCAAGGGGAGAAGTTTTCCTTATTCTCTGTCTCCAGTGCCATATTCTAATGGTGCGTGCACCCACCCACAATTACAGCTTCCACCAGACGGCTTCTTCTTCATGGTTACAGCTCCCTCTGGGCTTAGTAACAACATCCTATTCCTTCCCTGCCTTGCCCATCCGCCTGAGGGATGGTGATGGTTGCTCACTGTTTTTAGTGCCTGGGTGCCTTCCCATCCTTTCTTGGTTCCTGTATCCCTGCCTATTCCTCTATAACATTTCTCAATTTGAAAAATACTTTTGCTGGATATAGAATTCTCTGTTGACAGGTTTTTTTTTTCTTTCAGCATTTCTGTTTCCTAGCTTGTATGGTTTCTGATAAGACGTCTGCTGTGATTCTTATCTTTGCTCCTCTGTACAAAATGCCTTATTTTCTGGCTGCTTTCAAGATAGGGTAGGGTAGTGTCTATTGTCCTTCTCTTCACAGATTAAGGCTTCTGTTCCATATGGGAGAACAGGTGGGAAGGGTCTGGGTGGAGCAGGCAGAAATCTCTGCCCCTTCCTCAGCAGTTGCTGTACCCTTCCCTCTGGTCTACCATAAGGGATGTCTTCTTAAACATCTTCCTGTTCTCTTCTGTGAGTACTTGATGGGGCTTGTGGAGAAACGTTCTGGAGGATGTGGATGCTCCCAGTTTCCACAGCCTCCAAGCGCTTCATACTCTCTTCCCAGTACACACTTCGCCTTTGTAAATTCATCAAGCTGAACTCTTCTTGCCAGTGACTGCTTGCCTCTATCCCTGGTCAGCTAGTACTCACATCTTATCTGCGATGTGACACTCTGTCTCCCCTTGGATTTGGCCAGACGGTTGCCCTGTGACCTCAGAGAAGGATTTCAAGGAAAACCCATGACTTTGCCATTTGTCTGTCTTATTTTCATTGTAAGGTTGGGAACAATGCTCTTTCTACATCCTCAAGCAACAACTGGAAGCCACGTCTCTTCATGTGAACCATCTGAATTGAATTCTGTTTCCTGCTGGGAGCCCTGACAGTGCTGGAGCTATGATTTAAACCTAGCATTTTTCTCTCTACAGTATTTTTTCTGCCCTTCTTTACCTCCTTTCCACCTGAATTTACATTTCATTGATAAAATATTTACTGAGCACCTACTAGGTGGCAAGTCCCAAGCTCGCACAGAGATAAGGCAGCTGGGGTGTCACAGTAGTTGGCCCGAGCACAAGGATGACAGGGGCTGTCACAAGGCACCCTGGGACGCCCAAGCCACTTCCCTCTATGAACTTTAGGGAAGCTGGTTGCTCTCGCCCACCTAGCAAGCCAATTTTGGAACCTGCCTCATGCTTGTCAGGCAATTTTCTTAGCCACCAAATGCCATCTGCCTAGGAGCCCAAGTCTGAAATTAATGGTGCTGCACACTGGAGAGGTAGACGGCATTACAGGCTTCTTTGAGGTTTCCTACCAGCAGACCTGTGGGCTGAGGGAAGAAAAGTAACCTTGATTCCCCAGCATTGTGAACTCTTTAAGTCAAGTTTCTCTGAAGTGTGTGATATTTATGTTAGATGTATTATTTAATCTTTTGAGAGGATAGATAAAGCCAACTTAAAACTTGTTTCAGTAATAGCCCATGTCACAGGCAAGCCTGGGCTGATTTTTTTAAAAAAAATATTAGTGCATTTGATTTTGGAATCCATTAAGTTGCCTCATGGAGCTAAAAGCAGAAAATTCACTGGAGCCGTGTGCACTGGCAAAAGCTGCCCCAGCCTGCGTTGAGAAACAGCATAATGATAATAATAGCACACCGTTACTTCTTGGGAGTGTCACAGTTTGCAAAGTATTTTCACTTTCAGTATTAGGATTTAGTTTTTTGATCCTCATAACAGCTGAGGTAGGTCAGGCAGTATTTCTGTCTGGTTGAGACTTGGGTCTGGAAGCCAGCCCACCCCTAAATCACATGGCAAACATCCACCAAAAATAGGTATCTGGTACCCTTGCTTTGTTCACAGCCTGAGCTGAACCATTTTCCCTTGTCCCATTCTACATGCCTCTTTCTAGCCCAGTTTTGATATTCTCAGGGATCTGACTCCTCTCTTAGTTCATACCTTGATCTCTCAGACTTGACATTTGATTCTGCTCTTCTGGTCTGCCTTCTAATTCCTATGTTAACGACAACTTTTGTCTGCTCCTTTGATTAGTTTACTTGCCACTGCTCCCAGGTGGTAGTACCTTTCACGCCCAAACAGCATCTCTGCAACTACTTGTACTGCAACTACTTGTATTGCTTGAAATACCAATACTCATATTGCTTGAAAGAATAATATTAGCAGCAGCAGCTATGATTTGGGTCAGACGTTGACTTTTCCATACTTTCTCTCACTAAAATTTTGAACCTCACACTATCCCTATGAAGAATATACTATTTTAATCCTGCCATACAGATAAGCTACAAAGAACACAGCTACACTGACCACACCCAGTCAGCGCAGCTGAAAGAACATGGACTTGGGTCCTGGCTCTGCTATGTACTCACTGTGTGATTTCAGACTAGTTACCTCATCTCTCTGTGCCTCCGTTTGTTCATCTGTAGGAAATAGGGTTGATAATTCCTACCATCTGAGGTTGCTGTAATGATTAAATGGGAAAGAGCCTGGCACACAGTAGGGTCTCAAACAAGTGAGTTTCATTTTTCTTTTAGGGCTTTTATCTCCTCCTCCTGAGTATTGCTATTACGTGGATACTTTGGAATGCCAATTGTTATTTGATAAAAAGCAATGGCATTAACTTTTTCTTCTTCCTAAAAAATCACATATGGCTGCATATATCATCAAAGAAGGCAGGGATCGAGGGACGGGGTGCTTTCCAGTAGAGGTGTAGGAGATGGTTTTCAATTTCAGGGCTGGTTGAGAGTAAGGGCTGCACTGATGTGTAAGCGTTCAGTTTAGGAATTGACGGAGTGACCCTGGGAACTAACTGAGTGCAGCGACTTGCACTGACAAAGAAACCCCTGTATTGGCTAAATAATGTATAAGAGATTTCCATTGGGCAATGAGGGGAAAATTGAATTATTTAATGTATTTCCATTTCGATGAGTTAATTAAGATAATTGCTGTTTTCCTGGATCTTTGTCTTTTCTTTGTAATTAACAAGGCCCTTGTTTGGTGAAAGGAATTTAGCCAGTGAACTTTGTCCAAGTTGCTGTGGCTTTCTTTTCTTTTTCTTTTTTTTTCTTTTTTTTTTTTTTTTGGTGCAAATTGTATTTAAAAACCTGTTACAGCTCCTTTTGCTTTGGCTTCTAGGACTGTGGGAAACTGATGCTTGATCAAGCTTGAGAAAAACTTACGGTTCAAGGATTCAAGTTCATTTGGGATTAACAAACTCAGCAAGGGGCAGCAGGGCAGAGCGGCAAGAGAATGAGCTCTGGCATTCAGACAGACTTGGTTTGTGATCCCTGTTCTGCCGTGTTCTCAAATAACAGTGGACAAATGAGCCTCTCTGAGCCTCAGTTTCTGTGTCTGTTAAGCAGACACTATCACCCATCTTCCAGAGCTGTCGTGAGGACTGAATGCAGTAACTCAGTTCCGAGCCTATCAATGACGCACAACAAGGTTAGCTCCTACCCCATCTCCCACGGACTTATCTAATAGTAACATATTTGACAGTTTCCATTGTCTGGAACATGGCTGAGACCTCAAAAAGAAGCTAAAAATATCTAAGTAGAAAAAGAGATATCACGAAGTCCATTCATTAAAATATCTCATAGAGGGACACCTCGGATACACAATTTAACTTTGGCAAGGATTAGAATAAGCTGAATATCTGGTTCTCTGACCACACCACTTAAGAAGCCCTACCAGGGATGAAGAGCAGGCAAGTGAACTACCTGAGCGGGCCAGCACGGCTGAAACACACACTGGCCAGATAGCGCCACACTGAGGGAGGAGGCGGTAAAACTATGGATTAGACACAGGAACTAATGAAAGGATAGTTTAGAATCACTTTGGGCCGGGATGTAGGGTTCTGTAGCCTCATTTACTCACTCCCTGGAAGCTACCTTCACCCTGCAGCATTAAATGCATTGTTGTTGCTCCTCATTAATGACCTTGACTCATGAAATAGAAGGTTTCAATATATCTTTATAATGTGTTTGAGAAGGGAGGCATGTAATGCACTTCATAAATTCCATTCAAAATGGTAAAAGTGAAAGAAAATTTTGGAACCTTCAAGATGTGGGCTTCGATTATGCGGACAGTTCTTCCACATGGAACTGTTCCATCTCCCATTGCCATATTTCTGGACAGTGGTCATATGAAGATGCTAACACTTTACCAAGTGTTTTTACTTTTTACCTCCATCACCTGCCTATAGTATGTTGGGCAGGTATCCACTATTTCCATCTTATAGAGGTGGAAACTGAG
Source organism: Camelus bactrianus (assembly GCF_048773025.1). Classification (NCBI taxonomy): domain Eukaryota; kingdom Metazoa; phylum Chordata; class Mammalia; order Artiodactyla; family Camelidae; genus Camelus; species Camelus bactrianus. The sequence goes on from NC_133548.1 coordinate 52,154,812, forward strand.
GCCTACAGAGGTTAAGTCTACAGTAATGCTGGGGTTCAAGCCCAACCCCTCTGACTCCAAAGCTCATGACTTTTCACTGCACCGTATTCCTTCCCTGGAGTAATAGTCCGGGTTATTAACATGCAGAACCTATAACAGGTGATAGTTTGCATCTCAAGTGAATTAAAATAAAATATATCCACAAATTAACACGTCATCAGCTCACCTCTAATCCTGCAATACTCCCATGAAACAACCCATCAGACGGCCTTGTCTTGATACTTACTCATAAAATGTTGTCCATCCATTTTCATTGCTTTTGGTTGCCAGAAGACCAGAATTGCCATGGTATGTCATCATGGCCAACTCGTGTCCTTGTGTGGTCACACTCTTGAGTGCACTGTTGGTGCCCATGGTCACCCAGTACACCTGACCATCTGGGACCACCAGCCAGAGGGGCATCCCAGTAGAGTCTCTGCGGACATTTACCATGTTGCCGTTGTTGTCTGTGATGAGCGTGATGTCGCCATCCCCAGTGTAGGTAAAGTTGTACAGGAAATCTCCTGTGGGTAGGCTCTGGGTGTACAGATGCTTGCCACTGGTATCAAACAGGTAGAGCTCCTGGTCGATGGGTGAGGACAGCTCATACATGTTCTGGGTATTGAGGAAAGGCTTGTTCTTCCTGATAAACCGAATTCGGATATTCCCAAGGTCGGCCACGTACAGCTCCCCGTCAGCACACACAGCCAAGGAAGACGGGGTATTCAGCTTTGCATCCTTAGCATAACCATCATCTCCAGAGAAACAGTCACAGTTGGCATCATTTTTACAGTCACAGCCACTGGGGGCCCCGGCAACTAGCGAGATCTCTCCGTTGGTGGTGACCTGCCTGATGCGGTTGATCTTCTTCTCGTCTGTCTCAGCGATATACAGGACCCCGTTGTGAGAGACGGCCAAGGCCGTGGCCGACTCCAGGGTTGCGTGGACAGCCACCTTGCTCAGCAGGAAGTGGTCGATGCCAGGGACCTGGCAGTGCATGGGTCTCCCGGCGACAATGCGCACCTGGTGGTTTTCAGAGATCTGCAGGACCACATTGTTGTCCAGGACATAGAGGGAATTGTCCATCGGGTTGATGGCTAAGTCTGTGGGCCACTCCAGGCGAACCTGATGATGGAGACACGGACACTCAAATGCCTGGCAAGGTGCCACCACTGATGATCCCACACCCCGCCCAGCCCGTAACAGTGCCCCAGGTGCCTGCACAGGCAGTCTGGCCGAATCCTCACAGCAGCCTGTCATCAACCATGGATGCGGTCCCTGCTCAGACAGAAATCATGGAAGAACCACCACTGAGGCATCAGACGGTCTACATTAGATTGACAAAACATGGAGAAGGGGATCACAAATAAGCAAACAAAAAGCAGGCAAGAGGAAAGACTCGAGTCAGACAGGCCTGGGTTCAGATCCTACTCCCCCACTTGTGGCCTTGGGCAAATTATTTGCCTTTCTGAGCCTCAATATTCACGTCTGTAAAGTAGGAATGACAATGGTGCAGAGTCCAACCCCTTGCAGGTATTCAGATAAGGGCAGCTAATGGCCTGGAGAGGGGAGGGGAAGGCAGATGGAGTCTGGAGGCTGAAGTAGGAGTTGTTCAGAGGCTTAAGAAAGACCCTTCCTGAACTGCTGATATAAGCCTGAAGATGATTTCTCAGTTCTTTAAGTTCATGGATTAACACGTGACTAGGTGCTGGGGATGTAAAGATGAAACAATCCTGCCCCTGTCTGACATAGTTCCAGACCTGTGATTCTCAAATCTGGACACCCGTTCAAATTACCTGGGGTGATTTAAGAGAGTACTGGTGGTCAAATTCCACCTCTGATCAATGATATCAGATGCCTGGGTGTGGGGCTTGGGCAGAGGCACGAAAGCTTCCCGGGTGATTCTAATGTGGGGTTGGGAATCGTAACTGGACATTTCTCCTTCCAGTGTGGTCATCAGATGGGCAGTGTTGGCATCACCTAAGAGCTGGTCAGAAATGCAGAATGGCAGGCTTTACCCCAAACCTACCGAGTCAGAAGATGCATTTAAACAAATCCCTGGGTGGCACCCGTGCACATTGAAGTTGGTGAAAGCAGATAATGGTTTCCAGTACCTCAGAGGACAGGTCCACCTGGAAGGGATGAACCATGCTGGCGATGGGTACGGAGGTTCAGGGGACCTGGGTCCCATGTCTGAGCCTCCTCTGAGCCAGGCTGGGAGGCTGGCAGGGATCACAGGGAGCCTTCAGGTGGGCATGCGGGGGACTGCAGCTGGCAGGTCTGAGGCAAGGATGCTCTGTGTTTTGCCTCAGTGGATGTGGAGGCTGGGTTGTTGGGTTGCTGGCACTAGGGAAGCCTTTAACTGTGTTCCCCAGGAAGCCAAGTCACAATGCACGTGGGCTGACAGCTGCTGCCTCCAGCTGACTTATCTACCCCACCCCTACAGACTCATCGCCTTAGGTTCCTGAGCCCCCTACAAACCTTTGATCTTCAGGCCAATTTGGGGCTTATTTAAACAAGTGTATGCCTTTGGACAAGCAATTTCTCTTCCAGAAATTTACTCTTGTACACCACAGGGTACAGAGGTGCTTAGCACAGCCATTTTTAATAATGGTGAAAACTGGAACCAACCCAGATGTCTGATGAGAGAGAATTGGCTAGATCAATTATAGTACATTTCGTTCATCTGTAAGTTAAAATACTCTGTGTAGCGGTTAAAAGTGATGTTACAGATGGATGTTTAATGACATGAGAAAATGTTTGCTATGTATTAAGTGGAAAAAACAGTTTACAGAGTGATCCCAATTGGGGAAAATAAAATAGATTATGGAAAGAAGGGAGATTAAAAGCTTGAGGGAGAGACACCAAAATGTTCACTGCATCAGGATTAGAGATCATTTTAACTTTCTTCTTTGCAATTTTTAACTTTTTATATTTTCTGCAACGTTCACATGGTAGTTTACTCATGTAAAAAGAAACCTTGGAGAATGATATACACAGGAGATCTGGTCACCTGCACCTGCCCCTTCAGGAGGGAGCAGTCCTGTCGCATTTCTCCGAGGCCCTGCTTCCTACAGTCTGTTTGTTCCCTCACCCCCAGCCTGGGTGCCTCCGCCCCACGCCCCACGGAGCAGGGAGCCTGAGGCCGCCAGTGCCCTGGGCCAGCACTGCCTCCTTCACACTTCCCGGTGCTCTCTGGAGCACAGCATCACAGCAGCCTTTGGCTGCATCAAGAACACAGTTTACTCTAAAGTGACAGGGGAATTTTCAATTTCCTAAAGCCCGCTTCTTGTCAACACTGGCTGCTAAATATTTTATGCCCTCTGGTCCTGTGGCACCTTGGGGACATGCTTACTGAGACCTTTCTGCCTGTCATTATGATGAAAAGATGGCTCCCTGAAGGTGGGGAGGGGGGAGTAGGGCAGGGAGGGAGAAGGAGAGGAAGTGGGGAGGAGAGAAGAGCAAGCGTCCTTCTGCTCTCTCGCCTGCCCACAGGCACACGGGCCCCTGGGAAAGGAGGAGCAGTGCCCTTGGAGTCCCAGTGCCTGTGTGACGGTTCTGGACCAAGTACCTAAGCTTCTTTGACTTTACGTCCCTGTTAGTGCTGTTGGTGCTGAGGCTTCATTTCCCATCACCGCAAGGGAGGGAAGAGACTAATTTCTGAGGTCTCTCCAGTTGCCATGTTCTACAGCCCCGAGAAGGAATGGAGCTCCCTCGCCCCGTCCTCCCGAGCATTCCGGCCCTTTATGAAAGCACTCTCAGCTGACTGCCTTGTTGCAGAGTTATTTGCAAAAATGGACTGTCAAATGGATGAGTCAATGACTGACTGGTGAAAGGCACAGAGAGAGGGATGTGGGGCCAGGACACCTCCGTTCCTAGCTTAGTCCCCCGACGACTACAGGTGTGATCTTCCTCAAGTTACATGAACACTTTGAACTTCTTCCCCCATATGTAGAAGGTGGTAATCAGTATTACATAAGAGCAGTTGTGATGATCAAGTGAGACAAGGTATAAGGAAATTCTTTTTAAATTATAAAGAGAATGAATATTAACTGCCTATCATTCCCAGACACTGTGCTAGGGAATTTGTATACATGATTTCATGAAAAGTTGCATTTGCTCCACCTGATGGAACCTAGCACGGGGCTCTGCATTTGTAACCACACTTTCTGTCACCACGCCTCAGTTTCCCTATCTATGCAAGGGAGTAGATAACACTGATCTTGAGGGATTCCGGTGACAGCTAAATAAGAAAAGTGAAGTGGTACCCATCTCTGTAGCCCCATTTCTAACAGTGCCCGGCATATAAGTTCTCAGGAAATCATTCTGGACCCTAATGACAGAGTTATACTTTGTGTCTGTGGTGGCCGCAGGCTGCAGAGTTGAGAACTAATCCCTTGTTTTGAACAGGTTGTAACATCTTTTGTTCTGTCTCAACTCTACACCTCTTTCTAGTTCCCCTCATCTTCATCTCCTTCCAGAGGGACTGGTCCAAGCTAAGCTCCTTGGTCCTCCCCTTTGCATGCTTGCCTCTGAGCTGTGTTCTCACCTCTCTGGCTTACCTCCCTGCGCCCCACGGCACAGTACAGCAGCTGCGTGTTTGTGACAGAGGAGGCTCTGAGAATAAAGTCTGGGCCCCCTTCCCATATGTGTATATAGAAGTACACGCCTGTGTTGGGGAGTTCGGTAAAAAGAATCCCATGCTTAGATTCAGACCAGGGTGCTGAGGACCAGGGGCAGAGAGATTTCAGTCCTGGATCCAGGATTTCTGAATCTAAGTGTGGGTTTCTCCCACTTCCACTCTATGCCAATTGTCTTCCAAGCCTTTGATCTGGCTGCTTGGCAGGACCTCTGGCTAAAGTTAAACAATTTTCCAATGTGTGGACTGAAACATTTTGGCACCCTGTGCTGGCTGGTGGAGGTCCCATTTTGAGAACTGAAAACCTGTGGACACACGCCCTCAGGCCCTGGCAGCTCCCTGATGGATACATCGAGCTTGCTCACAGACTGGAGAGGGAAACTCTCAAGCCAACAAGGGGAAGTCTGCCAAATTGGAAAGTCGAGAGGCAGAGGACAGATTCCATGCTGGCTCATAACGATCATATCAGCTGGTGAGGAGGGAAACCACCTTAGCATCTGATAGGAAAGGGACACGGGCGCCGGGCTGCTGGCAGCATCCGGGGGCTCTGGGGAAGGGGCTCTAGGGAAGGGGCTCTGTGACACACATCGGCAGCAGAGGCAGGCATGACCAGGGAGGCCTCCCAGCTTCTGCTGCCTGCCAAGCACAGGGTCTGCAGTCGGTGACAAGGCCTGTGTATCCCGGCTCCCTTAGAAGCGAGGGGGCTTAAAAAGCTACGTGTGCCCCCTGCTGACACCAACTGGCAATTTAACATAATTCAAGCCTCCTTATTTCCTTGGTTTTGCTAATGTTGGCAAGATGGATGCTCACAGATTCAGCATTGCCCAAGCCTTGCCAAAGGACCTAGTGATAAAGAACACATCACTTGTCAAGTCACTGCAGGACAAACTAAAGATATCTCTCAGGTCTATACTGGGCTCCTGGTGCCCCCCTGCTAAGGTCCAAACTCTTGTATGGTGAGTTAAATTCTCCTTTAACTGGCTCCAAAGCACACCTCTAGTTTTGACTCCTGCTACTTCCTTTCAAGAACGCTATGCTCAGTGTTCAATTTTCCAGTGTTCCTTGAATGTTCCAGGGCCATTAACATCTTTGTACCTTTGCATACGCGATTCCCTTTGCATGAAATGTCTCCTTTCTTCCAACAAACTCCTATTCAACCTTCAAAATGTGGCACAAATGTCACCTCCTTTGTGAAAGTAGGACTAGAATTTCTGTTTATTGATCACTTCCAGAGTGCCAAGCAGTTCTAGAAGCCCTACATGAATCACTCCACGTATTCTCAAGGCAATCCTGCCAGGCCAATGTCTATGAGACCCATTTTACAGACATGAAAAGTGAGGTCCAAGGGACCTCAGCAACTTGTCTAAACTTACACAGCGAGTGAGTGGCAAAGCTGGGATTCAATCAACAGTCAATCAACTAATCAATCAACAAGTACTGATTGTGCACCCTGGTTATAGTAGAGGAAAAGATGGACAAAAGGTTCCTTCTAGCCTGTCCCCATGTGGCTTACAGGCTAGAAAGAGAGCAGACAATGTACAAGCATCTGTGTTTCCAAAGAAGGAATTCAGGAGGCGATGGATTTAAACTCACACCGTGTGAGGCTCTGCTGCCTCTGAGGCTTCCTTGGGCAAATCTCTTCACTGTCCCCCGAGCTTCCCTCTGTCACCCATGTGTACCCCTGACGGTGAACTCCCAGAGCATCGTGCCGTGCCCTGCTCATCTGTGTGTCCTTAGTACTCTTCACCAAGAGTGTGCTCTCACAGGCCTTGGGCGGCACAATGATGAGCAGCCAGCTGGCTGGCGGGGGCCAGTGGGAGGACACATGTGCAGACTCAGGGCTCCAGCTGACAAAGCTGTCTCCTTACCTGGGAAATATCCATGACGGAATCACAGCTGAGGGGCCGGGCCGAGGTGAGGTCATTGGAGCCCAGCAGGGTGGAGATGACCCCATTCTGATCAATACGTCTGATCATGGTGCCATCCACGAAGTAAATCAGCCCGGATTTGTCCACTGTGATGCCTGGGGAGGAGAAGCAAGAGGTGGTAACAACCCACACGCTCACCAACACTTGCGGGTTGACAGTGCATACCCCTCACCGTGATTTGAGTAGATCTCCCCCACAACTGATTCATCCCCTTTCTGAAGGCGAGAAGAGAGCTGCCCAGAGGCTTGGGGTGATTTTTTTTTTTCAAAGCCAGGATTAGAACCCAGGTCTTCAGCTTCTCCAGGGCTCTGGTTCTTCCACCTGACTGCCTCTGGAGATTTTCACCTATCATGTTAGCCATCCATTAAGGCTGGACTCACAACTTCTGGGAGTTTGTTAGGCAGTAGAGGTAGTGGTAAGGAAGAACATTTTCGGTGTCAAAACTGTGGATTATTTAAATGAACCTACTTCTGAAGACCTGTAATTATACTAATCAAAACCCCTTTTTGGTAAGAATTTTTCTTTTCTTCCAAAACAATCATCCTTCACATTTTTCTAGTCTATTACTATTTTAGTTTCATTGGTTATTTCAGAAGTATAGAGCCTGAAAAAGAATCCTTTGGATTGGGGCAGGGAATATTGATGAATTTAATTTCTCAAAAAGGCACATTGAAGGGAGGAGTCAGAATCATTATTCCACATCATTTCTTGCATTTGCTAGACTGTCCCACCTGTTGATCTCCTCCCTGACCAACTGTGTGACCTTGGGCAAATCCCTGGAAGTCCCTGCATTTGTTTTCCCAGCTATGATATGAAGGGGTTGTTCTAGAACTGTGTTACTCACTCCTGTATAAAGAAATACCTGTATGTGTGTGTGAATTACCAGGGAGCTTGCTAAAATGCACCCCTGCCAGGTACCTCATTCAAGAAAATCTCAAGTGGAGCTTGAGCATCTATCTGTATGTTTTATTGACGTATAGTTGATTTACAATGTTGTGTTAAGTTTCTGGTGTACAGCGTAGTGATTTAGTTATACAAACATATATTCTTCTTCATATTATTTTTCACTATAGGCTATTACAAGATATTGAATACATATAGTTCCCTGTGCTATACAGTAGGACCCTGTTGTTTATCTATTTTATATATAGCAGTTTGCATCTGCTAATCCGAAACTCCTAATTTAGCCCTATTTGTATTTTTGACAAGCACCTTGGATGGTAATGGTACAAATCAGTTGGAGAACCACTCTAGTAAATCAGTACTTCTTAACCAGTGATGTGTATCAGAATCACCTAAAGACTTTTTTGACCTCTACTTGCTTGGTTTCACTCCCGGAAATACCAGATCACAGGGTGGCTGGGACTAGGACCAAGGCATGCTTTAAAAATGCTCATAGTTGACACCGACACCCCAAGCCTGGAATCACGAGAGTTAGACATACCCCTACCAAAGTCTTAACTGCTCAGGGGTCCTGGGGCTGAGAGACAGACAGGAGATGCCCCCGAGGAGCACATGGCCTAGATGGGGAGGCGTGGGAATGAACCAGTACTCAGGGAGGGACAGAAGCCCAGGAGGGTTCGTGGTGAAATAAAGGAGACTGGTTAGTTTTATTCTGTGCAGCTTTCTCAGGGGAAGGAACTGAAAGAATGGGTCAGAAAAACTTCAAAGAGGTGGAGACACGAAGCATAAAGCTTTCCAGCTGTATAACCTTGGAGGAGTCACTTCCCTTCCAAGTCTCAGTTTCTTCATGGTTAAATGTGGGCAATAACATCTGACCTGGAACAGGTAGCCCTCAACAATTATTCACGACTTACAATTATGAGAATGTGAAACCCGCTTTGTGGGTTTCATGGTCCGTGCTCTCAGGGCCCATGTGTCTATGACCCTCAGCAGGTTGGGCCTCTGGGTGATGAAGACCCTCTGGAGCTGTGTTCCTCCTGCTCCCTCCTTAGGCTGTTCAGGGCTGGAAAGTGATTTCACAGGGAGCACCTGGCAGCCTCAAGGTGGGGGAAGGCCTTTCTTCTGTCCCTGCCTAGAATGTAAATTAACTGCATTCTTTAAGTACAGAGCCAGTTTTCTTGTCTGTTTGGCTCTGCTCTGCCTTTCTCTTCCACCTGCTAGGACTGATGAGTGCGCCACGAACAATCAGGTTCCTAGTTTACAGAAGTTGGCTGCACAGAAGTGATCTGTCCCCTGATTAATTACTTCATTCTCTCGCCTTTTGTTGTGCTAAATAGGTGGACATCTTTCCTCCTCCCTGCTGCACAGGGCCTGCGTATCATGGCACCCTTGTCATTTCTCTCTGGGTTAATTACAGGCTTTGGGGCAATTTCATTGTCACCACATCTGTGCGTGTGTGTGTGTGTGTGTGTGTGTGTGTGTGTGTGTAAGGGGAGGGTGGAGAACACGTGTGTAGAGCAGCTGAGAAAGACCTGGAGAGTAAAACTTCTCAGGAAAAAATGTTTCAATTCTAAGAGAAAAGACTGTTGCAACCAAAAGGGCTCTCAGGGACCACTTAGCCCAATCTACACATTTACCAATGGGAAAACTGAGGCTCGGTGGGGGGGTCACAGAGCTGGGAGTGGCCAAGCAAAACTATAACGCAGGGTCCCTAAGTGCAAGCCCAGTGTTCTTTCCACTCCAGGCTACTCCCTCGGTATTAGAAAATCATAATTAGGAGGGAGATTAACCATAGATGTCAGAAAATTTACCCCACAGAGTTACCAGTTGACCACTTCGGGTATGTGGAAGACACATATGATGTGATATAATATGATACTTCATATGACGTGATATGATGTACATCCAATTTAACAATTATAATAGTAATTACAATTTATGGGATGTTAATCATGTGCCTGGTACCCTGGTACCAATATACTAAGCAAGCATTTACACTCCTGATAATATTTAATCTGTATTATAACTGTGCAGTATATTTCTATTTCATAGAGGAGGAAAATGGGTCTCAGAGAGGTTAAGCAGCTCACCCAAAGTCACACAGCTAGCTATTAGGTGGTAATGTCTGAATTTAAACATAGGACTGCCCGACTTCATTTTCATTTGAAACCAAGCCCTGAAATCTGGCACTATCTAAAAATACTATCATTCATAACATTTTTATAGGCCATCATATGAAATATATTAATTTTGACCCTCAGAACAATACTAGGAGGTAGACATAGAAGATATTACTCTTGTTTAATCGACTGGAGCTTAGACACCATAGGTTATTGGCTTTAGGGTCTGTAAACACTCGCTGATGGATGATGCTGACAATGAAGACTTCTCCTCCAAAAAGCCTTCCAAGTCTCCTGGGCACAGGGGCTCCCCTTGGCTTTGGGACCCCCCCCCCACAGTTCTTTCTTCTTACATCTCAGAGAGCACTTCCCCTCCTCTCTCATCTGAGTGATTCGCATTCATGTCTTATTTTTCTGCTACAGTGAACTTGTCTATGCAACCACAGTACACTGTATACCCAGTAAAAACTTGCTGAATAAGTGAATGGAAAGTGATTGTGGGTATGAAGAAGTCCAGCTTTTTGAAGGATTCAAAACTGAAACTTAGAGTTTACCCATCTGCAGCCCATGATCATGTGTGAAGATGACACCCTGCCGTGGCTTTATCAAACAGTAACTTGAGAGGTAGCATACATATCCAACAGGAGGGGATTGATAAATAAATAATGGGACAACCATTTGATGGAATTCTATATGTCCACTAAAAGCGAGTGCACAGAAGACTCTAATGACATGGAGAAGTAAATATTCATGATACATCACTTAGGAAGAAAAGTAGGTTACTGAAACAGCTGGTTTACTGTGATTTCATTTTGTTTGTTTTTGGTGAGCTTTATATACATACAAACACCTAGAAAAAAAGAGCAGGAGGAAAGATAGGAAATGTTAACTGGGACTATTTCTGGCAGATGGAATTACGACAATTTTAACTTTCCTCTGTATGTTCCAACATTTTTTGCAATGATAAACATAGATGTCCTTTTGGAAATGGAAATGCCCTAATAAATGTTACTGAGAGTGTTTTAAAAGCAAGGCCTTACCCCTGGGGTTGGTAAGTGTGGCTTCTGTGGCCTTCCCACCATCCCCGCAGCGAGTATCATCAAAGGGGAGACACTGGTCACCTGTCCCTGCTACCACCTCGGAGTTCTTGACAAGGTCCGTCACCACCACAGTGGACTTGATCTTGAAGACCCGCCGGCTGTTGGTGTCAGAGAGGAAGACGGCCCCACTCATGGGGTCTGTGGTCAGGTAGTATTTATGCGCGGGACTGTGGCTGGAAAACAAGGAACGCCCGTTGGTGAACATTTTCTTCTGTCCTAACAGGCAGCCAGAGATGTACAACTTGAGTCCAAGCAAAAATGTTATGGGGACAATGTCCCTATTTAGGATGATCCAGGCCAGAAACATGAAAGGATATGACTTTAAAAAACACTTCATAACAAAACAAACCAAAACCACCTCAAGAGTTCGACACACAAGCCCTCTCCCACAGAGCTTTCACAGCAGCCCCACCCCCACGTCGGGGCTGAGCGCGCAGGCTCCGGCCAGATCTGACTCCAGCCAGCGTCAGCACTGCCGTCTGCTGACACTCATGTTATGCTTATCAGGAGCCCAGGAGTCTCCCTCCTGCAGCCAGATATAAATGAATTGCAGGACTAGTCTGTAATTTGCAGCAACACCCAAGGAAAAATAAACAAAACAGAGGAGCAGTAGTGGTGATAGTTCTGCTTCTGGAAAAAGGCTGCAAAGCAAGGCGAGGCTATGCTGACAGAGGAAAGTGAAGCTAGACCAGGACGACACAGAGGGATTATGGAGACGAGGCACCACCTCTAGGCACAGGGCAGGAAAGATGTGCAGTCTTTGGGGTCAGACTGGTCTGGGTTCCAGGTCTAGCCTTGTCATTTCCTGGTTCTGAAACTTGGGCAGGTTACCCGGCCTCCTGGGCCTCAAGTTTTCTTCATCTGCAAGGTGAGGATGTTAACAGCTACCTCGCTGGTGTATTGGGAAAATTACATAAAATCACATATGAAAAATATTTGGCATAGTGCATGGTACAAAGTAGGGACTCAATAATCATAATTATTATTTTTAATTGCTAGTCATCACATGTGTTTTTGCATTTGGAGAGGACTACACAGTTGGTATCACTTATTAAGCCTGACTTTCGCTATCACATGGTACTGACAGTTCTTTCCAAGTCTAGGCTCTACTGGAGTTGGACTCAAAACTCCTGGGAAGCTAATTATCAGTTCCTGCCCTTGGACTGATCACCCCCAGGCCCTCAAACTGCATCTCAATATTGGTAGCCTCTGGAAAGTCTTCTGATTCAAATGAATCTCCCTCTGTTCAGGCTGGATGGCCTGGCACTGGCCATTTTCACTGGACAGTGGGACACATGCTGTGCTGGGGGATTCAGGGTACAGACTAAGTAGTGGTAAGACCGCTGTACACCCCTGCAAGGTGCAAGTAAGAGGATCAGAAATATTTAAAAAGAAGCTATTTTGCATTTCATCAGGCATGTATATTTTGGATCCTTTCAAAAACCGAAATTTTATTTTACAGATTAGTGTCTTTTGAATAACACGTGAAGACTGGGCACTGTGATCTTCAACGTCAAGTTCTCTGAAGGGCTTAACTTGGCCCTGATGGTTCCTCATCATAACCATCCCTTGCTTTGGGCAGTGTCCTGGGGACTCACCGCTTCTCACAGGGCCAGGCCTCCAGACCCAAGACTTTCCTTCCTGTTTTCTCCCCCTAATTTGTCCAAGACATCATGATCTTCTCCAACTGTCCTGTCTCTCTAGCCCTGATGCTACTGTCCCATTATCTCCTCCTCCAAAAAGGGGGGGATCTTTGTCTGCAGCCTGGGTCCTCCCCAAGCCCTTCTTTCCTGATCCAACCCAAATACCAACACATCACTGCAAGGTTTCCCCTTTCAGGAAACCTCTCTCCCCCATTTCCTACAGGATGATTCATGCTCCCCAGCCTAGCAGCACACAGGGCCCTTCATGCTCGGCTGCTGCTCTGTCTTCTCCTCAGAGACACACTGACAACTTGTCCCTCAGATATGCCTTCATGCCTCTGTCCCTGCTGCTGCCGCACTGGGGAATATCCTGCACCCTTCCCTTCTCTGCCTGCTGACCGGCTACTCATTCCTCAGGTTACCAGCCCAAATGCTAACTTTTCTGGCAAAACATCCCCCCACCCCCCGACCTTTCTTCTCTGTGACCTGAGATTCATTTTGGCTCCTGTCTGGTTACAGGACACTCAGCATAATGCTGCGCCTGTTTATTCATGTGTCTGTCTCCCAGATCCTGTCAATACTTGAAGAGAAGAGATGGGGTTTTGTTCATTTCTGTGTTTCCAATGTTCAGCTTGGTGTCTTCTAGCCCACAGCAGCTGCTCACTTTAAGTGGATTCCATCTCCATTTTTAGTTTGCTTCAACAGTATTTGCAATCCAATTACTTAGCTGTTCTTTCACCTCTCTTTTGGGGGTGGTGGTAACAAGAGAGATGTCCTGTTTATCTTGAAACATCCCCTGTGACTTACCCTGCGATGCAACAGAGATTTAATCTTCCTGGATGACACTGATTCTGGCTAAACAAAATGCGGGGACCTCGGATCCCTCTCTGTGATGCCAGGGCAGCCTTGATCTTTCTGCCTTCTGATGACAGCTGCGAGGTGGGGGTGATAATTTCATTTCTTTGAGTATCACTCATGATAAATGGATGCTATCCACCCTGGCAGAAAATGGGTTTTTAAGGGAGTATGGTGGGGGCGCTGTCCACTTAGATTAGCCCCCTGAGTTTCTGGCTCATGTCTTCCTGCACTGCCCCAGAGAAGTGCCACCTCTGTGACATTTCTCAGACTGGTAAATTCCAGAAGAGAGTGGCACTGGCAGGACTGTCCTAGAGAGTCCATAAGAGCTGTGGCCCTGTCTTTTGTGCCCAAGAACAAATTTGAAGTCTGGTGGGGAGGGAGTGGTCAGACCTAAGCTTTGAACTTAGAAGATGTGGGTTCTAATTTGGGCAAGTCACCTAAATCGTTCAAGAGGTAGGCCCCTCAGCTGTCAAACAATGAAGTCCCTGCTCTGCTTTGCTCACAGGCTTGTCATTAGGATCAAATGAAATTACATGCTCAACAGCCCTTTCCAGTTGGCAGAGCTCCTGGACAGTCTTCATCTCACTTCCTCCTCATGCCCCTGCACTGGGAGCAGCACCTGGACCTCTCCCAGGAGCGGCCCCACCAGTCTGTGGAGCAGAGCTCCGGGGAGGCCTGCCGCTGGTACAGAGCATCCGCTACCACTTCCGGGTGCCTCTTCATCCCAGACACTGAGATAGCATTTTATATGTACAACCTCATTTTCATCACAACTACCATAGAGCTAGGTGCTTTTTTAAAAAAACATTTTTCTTTTTCAGAAGCCTGAGATGAAAGAGGGGAAGCGACTGGAGCAGAGCCAGAAACTGCTAAGTGGCAGGACAGATATTCAACTCCCATCTGCCTGACTCCAAAGTCTGGGTTTTCTTCTTCCCCACAGCGCTTCTCAGGGCCTAGAGAGCACCACCGCCCCCCTCACGGGGCGCACCTGCCCAGCTCCCAAGGTTCAGCCCCAGCGTCACCTCACCTGGAATACATCCCTAGATTCCTGGGCCCCTGCTTCGTCCCACTGGCCACTTCCTTTGTTACGGCCCCACTAGACCCGACACTTTCAGTATCTCTAGCACCTTTAAGACCCTCTTCTGCTTTGCTGTCTGTCTCCTCAAGGAAAACTCGGACTCCTCAAAGGCAGGGCCCGGCTTCAAGTAGCCGGTGCTCAGCTGCAGAGTTAGGGCTCCAGAAAGGCCTGCTGACTGTACGAATCAGTGCGTCAGTGACCCCGGGGTTACGGATGGAAACACCCACTGCTAAGGATCTGAGAGTGATGGTTCTCAATGTGGCTATGCGTCAGATTCACCTGGAAAGCTTTTTTTTTTTTTTTAAAGCCCCACCCATCATGCCTGAAGGGCCTGGGCATCTGTCCCTTTAAGATTTCTCTGGGTGATTCTAAGGCACGGCTCGACTCAGAAACCAGGGCTTTAGAGCAGTGCTTTTCAAACTTTAATGTGCATATGGATCATGTTAAAATGAAGATTTCAGTCCAGCAGTTCTGGGTGTGGCCCGAGCGTCTGCCTTTCTAACAAATCCTCAGAGGATGCCAGCATTGCTTATCTGCACTTCGAAGAGCAAGGCCTTACTTAGAATTCTCTGCAAACCAGACATGCACAAGCTGGGAGCTGGCCTATGGCTGAGACCCCAGGCCTGGTTCTGTTGACCGGAACCATGTCTGATCCAATTCTGATCCCCAGTATATTGAGCAGGGTTGGGCCAGATAGGGTCACAGCTCTATTTCCAGAGTCTGTGCAGAAGTGCCTGAGGATCCATGTTCTTTTCCACTTCCTTAAGTATAACCCTGGTACTTCTGGAAGCTACGCAGAATCTTAGAGGCTATAAGGGTATTGATCCTGAAGTGACTAACCTGCAGTGAAGCCCCACTTTGCCCTCTTTCTGGGCAAGGTAGGGAATGTCCTAGTAGGAGCTGTGAGCCTAGGCGTCTTTTGGGATGGAAGGTAATCTATTCTCTGCTTCTGAGGGAGAACAATCCCTCTGTCCCACAATAAGATCTGCCTTGTGCAAAGGAGCATCCTTTGACTACATCATGCGGCAGCCCAGGCAGAACTTGATTCACTGGTTTTTGGAAGGAGCAGGAAGAGCTTGAGCATTGGAACCACACAAATGGGGCTTCAGATGCCAGCTCTGCCACCCACTTGGTACATGACCTTGGGCAAATTACTTCCTTACCCTGGGCCTCAGTTTTTATTATATGAGAAATAGGGATAATCACATCTACTTCAAAGGGCTACTTTGAGGACAAACTTGTATGAAGAACGTAAATCTGCAAGCTTAGTGCCTGTTCCACTGAAAAATAAAAATGCCCAATTAATGGTAGCTGGTCACTTTAAGAAACCTCCAGAATTTTTATGTGACTGCACAATGGAAAAGACGAGTATGTCACACTTAATACTGTCTGCCTAGCCTACTTTCTGAGGCAATTAAGAGCTCTTAGAGTTAAAACAGTCTGTGTAGCTGAGTCTGATGGAGATTTGAGTGCAAATGTACTTCTGAACAGCAGGCTTCAAACATCCCTCCACGACCCTAAGGGAGATGTCTGGGAAGAGGTGAGGATCCTTGTTCCCTGAAGGGATCCAGGGAGGAAGATGCCCAAAGGACTGGGAGTCTCTGTGCTGAGCACGCCCAGCATGGTGGGATGCACTGAGGCTGTAAAGGCCAAAGAAAGAGATGAGTCTGCCCTGGGGGACACACACACAGGGTAAGGGCACTGGCCTGGAGTCAAATGCTATTCCTCGGAACAGCTGAACAGTAAATGCCAATGGACAAACAACAAAATTTGAGAATTTCTTTATCCACTTCTGGGATTTACTGATAAGGACACTAAGACTCTGAGAGAGGAAAGGATTTGCCAATATCCAGCAGCCAATTAAAATCAGAGCTGGAGCCCAAGGCTTCTCCCTCCTGATTGTCTTTGAAAACTGGATGGCAGAAGGAAATTCCACTTTTCCCTTCCACTTCGGCTCACTTTCTAAATAGTTTGAGCACCTGAGAAAACAATGAATTGAGAGAGGGCAGGGAGGCAGCTCTGAAGTCATACCATGCGCACATCAAAAGATTGCTAACCATCAAAAACAAAAGGTACCAGAACCACAACTCTCTCAATTTACAGATGATGCAACTGGAAGCCAGAAAAGCAAGGTGACCAGCCCAAGGCCACATGATGAATGCACAGCAAAGCTGGACAAGCACCCTGGCTCCTGACTCTTCCCAGCTAGGTCCCTCCGTATCCCGGCTGTGTCCTGGGTAGTTACCACCACTGACTGGAGTTTTAATGTGAAAGGCTAGATTTTCATCCAAGATCCTCACATGAAATGTACTTCTGTGTTTTCTATAAAACTGAGCGTGAAGACACATATCAGTTCATAGTTCCATATCACCCACACAAAGCTCACTGAAAACCTCTTTCCAATTTCAGTTTTGAGAAAAAATATCCCTCCTCTGAGAAATGGGGATAGTTCCCCATTTTTGATAATGTAAACCATGAAAACAATTGTCTCCCTGTTATTCTGGATCCCAGGAAGCTCAGAGTCTAATGTGATGTGTAATCACATGTATACGTTTCCTCCTTTTTTCTTTTGTTTCCAAATTCTGTTTAGTTTACTTTAATACATGTGTCTTTGGTTGTAAGGGAACTGAATTCTTTTTGGGAAAGATGGAGACATCATCATCATTATCACCATCATCTAATTGTTATGATGATGATAATAATAGTAATGATTTATTATTATTACTATTACCACTATTTCTGAAGCTCCTCCCTGTGCCTGGCACAGTGCTAGACACAAAGTCCTCTGTAACCCTTATAGCAACCTCCAAGGGAGACTTTATTAACCTCAAGTTTTAGAAACAAAAGCTCAGAGAGATGAAGGAAAATTTTTCAAGGTCATACAATTGGGGAGCCTCAGTTTTCTCATCTGTAAATTGGATGTATCATGAATACCCTATTCTGTCCTTGCCGACAGATGCACTGATGGGGTCCCCTAGCATCCCAGCCACCAAAGTCGAGGTTCCTGTAATGCCCACAGGGGTACAAATCTGAAACCTGTCTTCTCCCAGATTTTTTGCCTGATCGAGATGTTCTCAGGACTTCCCATTGTTGACACTCCAAGTCACTCAACAAGGTTAGGATAATCCTTACTCACTCTAAGGATAAGCAGACTGGGGTGTTCAAATTACTATGCCAAGGTTAAAATTTCCCCCTATTACTCAGTCTGTCATGTCCACAAACTACCAATGTAATTGCTGCACCTTGCTAGAGATGAAAGGAGTTCAGGCTCTCACCACCCACCCCCACCGTTATTAATGACTTTCTCTCATCATAGCTGATCACCCCGAACCAGTTCCAATCACGCAGGACTCGTTTGCCATCGAGCGAGCTGAAACTGACACATGCAGCTTACCATACAACATGCAACAAGGCAGAGGAGAGACAGGAAATTCTCCACTGGTTGGCTTACCTATGTCTGAAATCTTTATTTCTGACAGAAGACAGGAGAGCAGGGAATAGAAGAAAGAATGAAGTGTTAGCAGCAGGGTTAGAAGCATTATTAGCAGCCTGAAAACTTGACAGCAATGGTACAGCACAATACTATAATAAATAAAGACTTAGCAGCTCTGACACTGATATATTTCATATTGGATATTACTTGTCAGTGAGCTCACTTATAAGCGGCTACATATCACAGAAGAGGCACGGTTTCACCTGCATCAACATTGCTGACTTCAGGGGAAGAAGATGAGGTTGACACAGGCTGCTGCTCTCACCAGGGCTAAGACAGAGGTTGGAACAGCTGACTCCCTCCCCTGTACAGCGACACATTCCCAGAGATACACACGCTTACTGCTACATCTCTGTGTGCACGCTGCCCTACAGAGAGCTACACAAACCTGCGCAGCCCACCACAATCCTCCTCATGATACAATACAGAATTGGAGATAAGCTCGGGTTAGAAGGTGGGGGGTGATGCAGAGAAACAGGCCTGAGAAAGAAGGTTGGAAGAAGAAAATATATCAAGATGATAATATATACAAATTTATTTTTCTTTCCAAATTTAAGTTACTCCTTCCTTCCTCACCCACTGTCTTCCACAATCTCCCTGCAGCTGGGGGAGGGAGATGGGGAAAATGGGCCCTCTTTTTGAAAGATGTGAAAATGCAGGGCCAGAGAGGGTACATGTCTTGCTCAGAGTGGTATAGCTTTAGTTTCTTTGCCAAGGACCCCCTAGTCCACAGCTCTTTCCATCACAGCACAGGAGATGGAAAGATAATATGAGCAAATGACGGAAGCAAACACACTCAAGGGTTCCCTCTTTCTTGGCAGATGTCTACGCTGGCCAAACTCATAACAGAAAAAAAAAAAGGCAGAGATTATCCCATCAGTGGCCTGGTTCTCATTCAGCCTGACATCTGATTTTCTTCTCCTTCATTTGTCCCTGTGTGTTTGGCTGATATGAATACTCTCGGCCTGAGGGCCGTGATGGCTGTGGTCAGCCAGCGAGGCTTCCTCTCCTCCCACATGCGCTGCAGAGGGAGATGCTCAGCGGGTACCTCCCTCCAGGGAATAACTGAACATGGCATTCAGCCAAAGTGGCTGTCATCCGGCCGGGCGACAGTTCTTTGGCGAGGCAGAGCTGTGGGTGGCCTCTGGGTTTGGGCCTGCCATTCTAGAAGCTGGACCTTGTGCAGGTTCTTTAAATTCCCTGAGTCTCCTTTATCTTGTTTGTCAACGGCAATAGTTAATAAATATTTCACAGAACTCTTACACTCGGCAAACAGAAGGGGCCTCGCAAAAGTTCCTTTTCCACTGGCCACTGTGGAGGAAGGCTTTCCAGCTCAGGGGTCTGTCCTTGACCCAAGCCCAAGAGGTGGGCAGGTTCTATTCCCTAAAATAATTCCTTAAAACAACTTGGTGCAACTTCCGAAAGGGAGAGTGGGGCTCCCCATCTCTAACCACAGCTTCTCTGTTACCCAAGCTATGACAGCACTGTGGGTCTAAAAAGGTCTGGTTTAGACAGGTGTAGAGATACGCAACACACCAGGCCCTTCCCCAAGCTGTGGGTGTGGCTGTGCTCCATCCCTCACGGTCAGGATGGGGAAAAAGCAAAGGCTGACTTGGCTGGCTCTGCTGCATCCCTGCACCTTAGGAGCAGAGAGGCGCTGCCTGATGCCGACCTGTGGGCCTGATCCCGTATTGGGCAGCTGCAGAGAACTGCTCCTAACTCTTACGCGTGTTAAGTTACAGGGCCTGATTTGTAACACTGGCATAGGGACCTAGTGTGTGATGCCTCCCTTGTCCTTATTCACAAAACTCATATGACTAGTTCTAATCAGCTTGGTGCTAGGAAACAGAAAGAAGGATGTAAGGGCTTCCAAGGAGTCTAGTTCTTGGTTGCTGGCAGCCTTCTGCATCATCTGGACGCCAAGGATGTCTCCCTGTCCCAGGGGTGCTATGTCCTCACTGCAGTGCCCCGTGGAGAGCAGCGCCGCTTCCCCAGAGCCCCCAGCTGCAGGTTAGCCTCTGGGAAGTGGCAGGCGAGGCCCCGTCCTGTCCCCTTCTCTGGGCCCACTGGGTGGCAAAGGGGCATATTAGTAATGCGAGGCGGGCCCCCCTTACATACCTCAACTCGAGGATGTTGGTGACGTTCCCAGATGGGAAGATCCGGCGGATGTAGTTGAAATCGCCCACATAGAGGCTCCCGTCGGAGCCGCACGCGAGGGCCACGGGGGCCAGAAGCTTGTTGCCGTCGGCAAGGCCATTGCAGCTGGGGCAGGAGATGCTTCTGCGGCGCCCGTTGCCCATGATGCTCCCGATGACAGGTGGCTGCTGAGACACAAACTGGTTCTCCCCGTTCCCTTTGTGCAGGATGCCTGGGACGAGGGCAGAAGAACAGAATCACCATCGGAGCAGGAGGTGGCCCTCCCCTGGGACCGACGCCAGGGTCACCTTGATTTTGCAAGGAATCTTGCCAGATCTCTGCCTGCCATTTCCAGACCTGTCTCCCAAGGCTGCCTCACCCCATTATGAAACACAGGCTGTCCTGGATAGGCCACACTGCTTTGCTGGCTGAATTCCCACAACAGCTCTGTAGAACAGATGCCATTATCCCCCCTGAATTAACAGGGGACCCCTGACTTCACACAGATGACAGGAAAAGTGCTCCTGAGTCTAGGCCCTGAAGCAGTCAGCTCCACTGCCTCTCAAACAGTACCAAGTCCAGGTCCCTGTCACAGCACAGGACTCTTCACTGCACTTAGATTTCTCTCTTTAGAGTGAGACAATTTCACATGTGGAGACGGCCTTTTCTCTTCTGCATCCCCAGTGCCTAGCACAGAACCTGACACACAGTGGATGCCAAAAAATGTTCAGAGAAATGCACAAGGGAAACTCAGTCTCTTCTCATCAAGGTAGAGTTAGGAGACATGAGTTTTTCATTGATTTTGGGACTAATGGGTGATGCCGATCTTGCATGGGTCTCTTCACTGCTTTAACTGCCCCTGGGCCTCAGTTTCCCCACCAGCAATATGATGGGGTTGGCCTCTATGACATGTGAGCTATGTCTCATATCTATAATGCCTCTTTTCAGGCCCAGATCATCCTTTATCTCCAATTAGGAGGCTGCAGCCTGCTCCCTGCCTCAGGCCTCATCCTTTCCATATTGAAGCTTGAATGACTTTTGTGTTTTTATGGTCACAAGAATCTTCTCCCAGGCTGTCATCTATTAGCTTTGTCCTTTATTGAACAGACCCCTCTCATTTTTATGAAGCCTAATCATTTTTCTACTCTAATGTTTGTGCATTTTTAGGTTTTAGGAAATGCTTCTCTGAGATCATAAAGAATTCTGTAATTTTCTTCTATTAACTTTAAAGTATTATCTTTCAAATTTAGATTTTTACTTATTTTGTATATAGTGTGAATTTAATTTTGTTGTTTTCCACAGATCGAGCCAATTTCTCTCAATACCAATTTCCAAAACACCTAGCCACCCTCCACTGATATGTGATGCTACCTCTATTATATACCAGGTTCGTAATGTACACATGGTATGTGACAGAAGCCTGTAGTTATCCATGGAAATCCATCCTAAACCCTGTCCTTCTTCTGTAGTTACAGAGTCCATCATTTTTAGTTTTTCCATACATGACCGTCTGGGACTACAACCCCCAGCTTCGTGTGCAGCTGCACTTGGCAGGGGGCTAAATTCTGTCTAGTGGCATGGAAGTGGAAGTGGTGTAGGCAGCTGCTGGGAGGTGTCCTTAGAGTGGAAGGGCTTTTCCTCCCTTTTGCAGGCTAGAAAGTAGATGTGAAGGCTGGAGCTGAAGCAGTCACTTTGGGCCAATGACCCTGGGGATGAAGTCCTGAGTAGAGCAACCTTGCAGAGGTCTAAATCAGCCCTAGATCACCTACTTCCAGCCTCTCAGGGAAGTGAGAAACAAACTTTTAACTTGTTTGCAGTTCTGCTATTTTGCCTTTTCTGACAATCCTGGCCAGCCCTAGTCCTAACTACTACTCACAGGTCAGTTTCTGGACTCCCTGTTCTACCCCATGGAATCTCTTTATCTGTTTCTGTGGCAGCCCACAGTTTTAGGTATTATGGTTCGTCTAAGATAGCTTACCATCTGGCAAGTGCCTTTTTGTTGTTGTTGTTCTTACTTTAAACACTGCCTTAGCTATTTACAAATCTTTATTCTCTCATACATTTTAGAATTAGTTTGTCAATTCCTTGCCCCGCAAACAAACCATGCAGTGGCTTTGATAGGCATTCACTGCAGCTACAGATTAGGCAGGAGCAATCTGATATTACGACCATTTTTACTCATCCCATCCCAGAACACAGTCAGAGGGAGCTATCTAAAATTCTGATCTGATGTGTCACTCGCATGCTTTAAACCTTCCAGAGGCTTGACATTTGCCTCTGGATGGAGTTGAAAAGTCCTAATCTTCTTACCTGGAGCCCCAGCTGCTCAAGCCCCCAGCTCAGGCTTCTGTTATTCCCTTCATTTCACCCTCTGCTCAAACCACACTGAACCCTCTCTCCAATTACTCTTCTTTCAGGCTTCAGTGCTTTGGCACATGCTGTGCCCTCTGCCAAGAATGTTCTCCCTACTTGATATACAGGGCTAATCCTACAGACCCTTTGAGACTCAGTTCGGAGGTTCTCTCCAAAGAGACACCTTGCTGAACCAAGACGCTGAGTCATGTGCTCCTCTTCCACGTCCTCATGGTGTCCCCAGCTTCCCTCAGTGACAGCACTGTCCATGGCACAGCATGGAAGTCACCTGGGAAGTGCTGGTCTCTGCCCAGAGTGTAAACCCTTGAGGCCTTTCATTTCTGCATCCCCAGTGCCTGGCAGTGACAAGCACAGAGCAGGTACCCAAGGAATATTTGTGATTAGTCTTTCTGACCAACTGATCACACATGAGCCTGTGTAACTGGAAGTGTGTGTTTTCTGTCTGGCAGGGCACAAAGCATATGGGACATGGGCCACACCCGTTGCCTGGCTCCTGAAAGTCCACTCACCACTTTGGATGTTGAGGGCGTGATGTTTGTCCAAGCTCCATCCTCCCAGCTTAGAAGCATCGATTTCATAGCCCTGCAGCACTGCTGTTCTTTTTTCCCACAGGATCAGATCTGGGCAAGATTCATACTCGTAACCCACGGAAACTGTAGAAAACAAAAGGCAGAAAATGCACAGGTAAGCAAAGCCTCTTCTTTGGCCTTAGATCTGCAAGCAAGGCCCCCGCTTGTCTTCTGTAGAAAAGGAAGAAGGACCAGATTTCGAAGTGGGAACCAGATCTATGTGCAACACATACACAGAGAGGCCAAGTCTAACATCTTTTTTTTTTGAAGAGCTATCGTTTATTACTGGGAAATGTTAAACAAATGCTCTGAATACTTTGAGAAGGACCTGGGAGAATCAATTCCAGGGAAATAACTTTAGTACAGAAAATACTTCAGGCACTAAAGTCTTCACTGTAGCATTAGTAGTAATAGTGGAAAGTTGAAAGTAATCTAAAGGTCCAAAAGGGGTAAGAGGTTGAACAAACCAAATGTATCCACTCCAGGAATGCAGCTACTGGAAATTATGGTTATGAAGATCGTGGGGTGACATGGTAAGTGCTTGTGGGGTAATGCTGAGTTGAAAAGACTGGTTATGTACAGTATTATTCTTAGTTAAAAAATATACATGAAAAAAGAAAATAAATGTTAATGTTATTAAGTAGTTATATTTATTTATAGGAATACATATGACTTTATTTCTATTGTTTTGTTCATTTATCACATTTTTATTAATGAACATCATATAACTTTAATAAAGGAAAAACATCCATACATAGAAAAGGAGCTCAGTTAGGGTACTTTGAAAACTGGAAGTGGCTTTGTGGCCTCAAAACTTGAAAATCCCCGGTTTCACTTTTATTTCATAAATCTAGGCCTCCTCAGAGGGTCACTGAGATGCAGACTCACCATGGCAGGCACCCTGAGGCTGGGTTTGTGAAAAGCCCTATGACTGCTGTATGGAAGGGAACTGGCAGAGACGGGAATGCCATTTCTTCCAAGTATCTTTCTATGCAGACCATTTCCACGGGGTAATATTCTACAACATGCTCAAGATATGAATTAACAATTGGCAGCCCCTTAAAGTTTCCTTTAGGTGCCATAAAAGATTGCTGGCCATCTATGGCAGGAGGGAATGAGGCTGGCAGATGTCCCTGTGACCTCTTCCCTGTGACCTTGAGCCCTTCAAGCAGCCACTATGCCTCCTACTGGTCCCCTGTCATTTCAGGAAAGTAAACCTCAGTCCCTGTAAAGACACTTCCCATTTTAACTGGCTCTGGGCACTAAGTGTGCTCATTTCATCTGAAGAGGTTGTAAGGCTTCACTGTTTTTGAAGAGACCATAGAAGAAGTTTGGTTCACAGAAGGGACCGTGAACAGTGAGGGATGGCATTTTTGCTCCCAATGTGTCCTTGTCAGGTAGGAGGGGGATGCAAAACTACAGGGGAGATCAGGCGTAAATCCAGCTCAGTTCCTTCCCTGTGCATCCTTGGGAAATCACTTCACCGCTCTGGGCCTCAGCTTCCTCATGCAGAATTTGAGGACAATTTCTGACTCACAGGGTGGCTGTGAGGATTAAACGAGATACCAATATGCAGGGAGCACACTGCCCAGAGCAAGTGCTCCGTGGACGGACATTCTCTTACTGCCTGTCTGCCTGCCTCCTTCCCTTCCTTTCATCCCCCTCTCCCTTCCTCCCTCCCTTTCTTCTTTCATTACTACTTCTCTGCTTTCTCTGTCTGCCTTTGCTGAATCTAGAAATGGAATGAAACTGGAGTAAGGTTCAAGATGAGAAGGGATTTCCTGGGCTGTTACTCTAAGTGCTTGCAGGATTAGCTCTGCAGGGGTTAGGGCTGCTCACAGGCCAGCTCTGAACCCTTCCTGGGAGCCGGCTCTAATCCCGAAGCTGAGATGAGCGCAGTCAGGCCCTGGAAGCCCAAGGTCTGACGGGGCTGGGACTCCAGGTGAGGCTGCAGTCACCTTCTGCTTCACCTTGAAAAGAGACGGCAATCACATCAGCCAAGAGACTCTCTGATCGGCAAGGAGGTAAAGAGTCCAAAAAGGCTGTCTGATGAGGAAAGAACCTTAGCTTCTGCACCTCAGTAAATCTGAAGAAACCCAGAAGCTCCAGACTCCCATCTTTTTATGTGTGAGTTCAGGCCTGATGACCAGGGAGTGGGGCACGGGGGTGTGGCAGGGGCAGGGCCGTGTCCACGTGGCTCTACGTCTGTGGCACCAGCCTCCTCCAGCCCATCACATACCACCAAGTGCTCTTCAAAGGCCTTTTTGGTGTTGCAACCCCTTTTTATAATGGTCAAGTTTTCCACATGGAGGTCTTTGCATACATTCTTTTAGGTCATGGATAGTTACTGAAAGGTCTTGAGGGCCAACTAGACCCTAGGTATTTCTGAGAAGAGAAAGGGAGGAAGAAGAAACAAAGGAAGTGGGAAAAAAGCCCCGTCCCACCCCTGCCTTATTGTCTCTGGGGGTGGCGTTGAGTCCCGCGGCTGGGAGGCTTACCGAAGGCTTCTGAGAGCCCAAACACCTTCTGGTTGTAGACATCTGTCTTGTCCCAGATGAAATAATAGGACAGGTCTGGGGCTGCAGCAAACCACTTCCTGAAGAGGCGGCCCTCAACCGCCACCATGAGGTGGACCTTCATGAGGTTGAAGGGGATGGTGGGGTGGGTGAGGCTGATCCTCAGGACAGATTTGTAGCCAGGGGTGCGGCTGCTCAGGTAGCTCAGCCTCATCTTGCAGCCGGAGATGGCGATTTCCTCCTGCAAAGCCTAGAGACAGAGCACAGCAGGTGACGGGCATGGAATCAATCCCTGGTAGAGGGAAGGTGGCCACAGCCCCACGTACGCAGGTACTCTGCGTGTTCAAGAGGCAGAGGAGGAGGAGCAGGAACCAGGAGAGGAAGAAGAAAGAAGAGGGGGAAGCCGAGTGTGAAGAGGAGCAAGAGGTGGAGGGAGAGAAGGAAGAGAAGGGAGGAAGGAACTGGGAGAAAAATAAGACTCCGAAGGCCTGGATTCCGGGGCCAGCTCTCACGTGGTGCTTCCCTGCCTCCTTGAGCCTCAGGCTCCCCCTCCTTTCAGCAGGGATGATGATGCTCATTTCACTGCATTACTGAGAGGAACCCGGTAAGACAATGTGTGTAAAATACTTGTCATAATGCCACCGCCCCTCCTGCACTAGCTGGCATCCCAGAAAACTCGTGGAACCTCTGATCTCAGTTTCCTCACTGGACTAGTGTGTGACGATAAAGTAAGGCCACTTATATAAAGTGCCCAGTGCATAGCGGGTACAGCGCAAACGTTAAGCAGCGGTGCTGCTGCTGGTGGCGGTGCGGGAAGCAGGGGGCACTGTGAAGCAGGACCTTCCCCTCGGACTAGTGTGGGCGGCTGCCTCAGCAAGAAGGACTGCTTCTCCCTCACAACTTTCCTAAAGCACGATCTGTTTCAGGAAGGTAAACAGAGGCTACGAGACGTTGACCAAACCATGACGCAGGGTTTGGGAGCACAGGTGGCCGAGGACCTGCGGCTCACACCCCGGCTCACCCACAGAAAGAGGACAGATCAGGAGTCTGCGGGCTCCAATGCTGGGCTCCGGGAGTGGAGCGCTGGGGGAGGCAGCACTTTGTCTCCTGGTGCAACAGACTCAGCTTCAAGATGGCAAGTTTAAATTAATGCCAAGATGCCCAGGCACATGGCAACAAAGCGGAGAACTTTCATCAGCTTGATGCTCTGGGCTCTGTTTCAAGAAGGGGACATTAAATCAATTGAGGCTAACGTATCCATTAAAAGGACGACGATTATTCTACTCTCATGTTCACAGGGGAGCTGGGCCTTCACAAAGAAAGCCTTTTCCTCTCTGTCCATGTCATAGGTGGCTGTGAACTCCACTCCCGCCCCCCATTCTCCTGAACACACAAAATTTTAGGGATTGGGCCCATATCAAAGCCATTTTCATAAATTTCAGCTTATAAGTTCTAGGCAAAGCAGGGCTCGAGAGCCATCCTGACACTCTCACAGATACTTACTTTCCTTAACATACTCTTTAACATGCACGCAACCCTGTATTTGCAAAGGCTAGCTAATGACAGGAATAGGAAAACCAGAGAGTTTGTTTCCATGTATTTCATGAATATGGTCATAAGCAAGGTTTGTGACCCAGTTGGGCTTGTAGACACCCAGACCAGGGAGCACTGTAGAGAGAGGGGGACCTTTAACCTCATTTGTTCCTAAGTCCCACTCCTGGGAAAATGTGCTGGAGCTGAACCAGGGCCAAGTATCAAATTGCTCCTCTCTCCAGCAAGCTCTGTCTCCACTGACAACCGCCTCTGAAGAAAGGTCAGCCTGGCGGTTGAGACAGGAGACAAGTGCTGAATCTCTGAAAATGAGTGAGGTTTCAACCTGTGGGCTTTTGTGAGAATTCCAAAATGGTTGTTTCCTGCTTGTGGGCTGGCGACTGAAGCCACTCGGCAGGGCAGAGCGGAGAGATGGGCTTGCTCAGCCAGGCGTCAACTACACACAAACAGGACTGCCCGCCCCGCTCCACCAGCACCGGCCATCATGAACCTGCACGTCATCACCAGAGCTCTCGTGAGGCCAGTGGGACGACAGGGGCTTCTCCCCGAGCTTCTGCGCCATCTCCCTTCCCCCCCAGGCTCCGTTTCTGCCATGAGAAATTCGGCCGGGAGGGCAGAAGAAATTCAACTCCACACAGCTTTGTTCAGCAAAGCATCTGTCTTGATTTCTATCAGATTAAAATGCATTTTTCCAAATTACTTCCTTTTAATGATAATTAAGTAAAGCACTCGCGTGTCCAGATTCGAGCCAAGGCACTCCTTAATTGGCCTGAAGGCAGTGTGTGTAAAATAATGTTAATAATAATAACGGCTAAAATTTATTGAGCACTTAGTAGGAGCCAGACATTGTGCCAAGCATCCCATATACATTTTCTCATTTAATCCTTAGTATGATGCTAACATTTGGGACCTTCTGTCTTACTCGTCTTGGTAGAAACTGTCAACATCGCTATTTTTAACAGGAATAGGGAAAGAGGGGGAGCACTGGAGGCTGGGGAGAAGGGAAGTGGAAGGGACTTGGACGGCAGAGTGGAAAGGGAGTGGGAATGTATTACCTGCTGGAGTGTGCCAGGCAGTGCACAGTGCTCATGTGTTTTAAGTGTGTACGCGGGTGGCCATCATAGCCCTACACCACGCCTGTGGGGTCTGGCAGCTGGATTCTGGATGATGGGCTGATGGGCTCTCTCCTTCCCCGGTCACTGAGATCCTCCTCCACCCCAGCCAAACGAAATCAAAGCATGGAGAAACGCAGTTCAGAAAGCAGAGTATACCTGGATTTCCGGGACGATGGGGCCTTTCTCTGCACAGGAGCTGGCGAAGGACGTGAGTGGGGATGGAGACACCACGGGGTTGGGGCGGGCGAAGTTGCTCAGGTCACAGCTGGGAATCTCATTCTCCTCATGCCGCATGATGATGGTTTCCATGACAAAGAAGCGATCCCAAGGGAGCCAGAGGGTGTGCTCCTGTGTGATGAAGGGGGCCCGCTCAAACCGCAGGATGATGGAGATGCCGCCATTCGTGACCAAGTCAAAGCTGTTTGGGAGGGGAGGGTGAAAAGGAGAGGAGAGGGAGCGGCAGGAGGAGCAGGACACAGGAGATGAGGAGCAGCAGCAGGAGGAGGAGAAAGGGGGGGGGGGCAAGGAGAAAAAATTACACCAAAGGATCTGAGTACTTGTCGAGGGAGACTCTAAATCCTGCAAGACTTGACTGCAGCCACAAAGAGGGACAGAGGTTCCAGAAAGCATTGTATTTTGAAAGTGATTCACCACAGAGAATTTGCCAAAGCCAAATTAGTAACCACTGCTATAGAGAGTCATTTGCCAGTTACAGGACAGCTGCTCAGCCTCTGCTATGGTGTTCCTGGTACTTAAGGCCTTTTAGAGCTGAAGCCCAGTGAAAGTTCAGCAGAATAAAGCAGAACAAACCTGCCCTGTGTTAGAACCCGAAGCCTAGTTCTGGCTCTGCCATGGGCTACTGTGTGATCCTGGGTAAGTCACTTAGCCTCTCTGACTCTTAATGTGCTCACCTGTAAAAGGCAAAGGTCTAAATGGGTTATTCTTAAGCATTAAGATTTTATGACTCTACAGCAATTTCATCTCTGATTGTGACACTTAACACAGGCCTGTAGAGTTACAAATTAGTTAAGTAGTTTACTGACGGCACAATTAGGATCACTGTATCTTAGAAGTGAAAGGGGGACCAGGAGACTGAGTCTCAACCTCCTAGTTGAGATAAGCTCTCTGTGGCAGTATCCCTGAGAGCTGGTCACCCAGCCTTTGTTCATCACCCTCCGGGGATGGCCAGAAACTTGCTGGCAGCTCTGTTTTGGTTCTGGCAAATTAATTCCCATCACGTGCAGACAAACCTGACAGGGCACCTGCCCATCCAAACCCCCATAGAGCACCAGATCTAAGCGTTCTGCACCTACGTGATCAGAGGCCAGATGAGCTCACATTATAGACGATGGGAAAGGAGGCCCAGGTGTAGGCCCAGGTACATCACTAGTACTGCGGGCTAGGTCTGCTTTTCCAAGAAAGTGTGTGGCTGCTACTTAAGGCTCCACGTTCAATGTGCAAGAAGATTAATTCAGACCAGAATTCAGTGTCCCTTCCCCCACCCCACCAAAATGGAAAGTTTAAAATCAAGTAACAGCTGAACAACTGGAAGGGAACTCAATGGTCATCTGACCTGGCCCCCTCTCCAAATATGATGCTTAAGTCCCTTCTACAGAATCACTCTGATGGGGCCATTTGGTTCCTATTTGCACAATTCCAGTGATGAGGAGCTTGCTATGCCCCCAGGAGGACTGTCCTATCTTTGGTTAGTTCTGACTGTTATGACTTTTTTCGGGGGAGGGTGGGTACTGAGCCCAGGTACCTCTCTTTACAGCTCCTCAACCACTGGGCCTTGTTCCACCTGCTGGGGTGACTTCTAAACAGTCTTCCTCTGCCTTTGACAGTCCTTCATGACTTGGAAACAGTGATCCTCTCTACCTGCCACCTCCTGGCTGTGATGTCTCTTGGGACAAATTCCTTTAGTTATTTCTATTAAGATGCATTTTCAAGGCCTGTCTTCATCTTGCTTCTGTGGATGGAGGGCTCCTGCTAAGTCCTTACTCACTCAGATTTCCCGTTCCTCCCCTGGGTTCCCACTGCACCTCTAGCACTCCTCCTCATAGCCCACATCACACTGCCCTGGAATCACACGTTTACTCTCAGGCCCGGGGACGTGGATTCCTCTGTCTTTCAGAACCTAGCCCTGTGCCTGATGGTTACAGTTTACAGGATGAATGCATGAGTGATGCTGTCAATTTCTTCTGAATTAGCTGTACATGAAACACCCTAAGTTCCTTCTGACTTTGGCCGATACCTAAGTCAACCTCACCTTTACCTGTGCAGTTGGTTTTAGAGAACCCATTGCAGGACCTCACCTTCATCCCTGATAAACACACCTTGTGGGGTTGGCCTCATTGTTCCAGCTTGCTCTCCCCGCCTCTAGAAGCTGCAAGGGTTGTGCACTGAACTGTCCTGTTCTAGTGCCACATCTTGCTCTTGGTAGATGGTGCCCTCAGATTTGGGTCCCCAAGCACCAAAGTCTGACTCTTCTGTCCTCTGTCCTTTTCCCTGCTCCTCACTCAGCCCCTTTGGGTAGAAGAAGTTGGGTACCATCATCCTTCAACACATAATGACAGAGAAACACCAAGGAAGGTGTTTGTCTTGAACTAAGAGTCGAAAGTTTGGCTTTTCAGGAGAATATCCAGGGTTTGGGGAAAGTACCCAGAGAACAAGTTTCCTGTCACAGCACTGAACAGCATCTGGACTCGGACAAAACATATTTAAGCATCAAACAGAATTTTGGCCCGACTTACAAGCTCTCTTCACAGAAGCATGAGTGTGGGGAGGGAGTGAAGGCAAACATGAAAAGCACATTCTCAAGGCTGTGAGCAAGCTGGGGGCGGCTGGCCTTGCCAAGAGCTGGGTGTGACTGGCTCTTGCCAAAAGCCTGGCTTGCTCATCTGGAGGGGCACGGGTGTGCATCTGACCTCAAAGGGAAGGCCTGCTTCTCACGTGAAGCCCAAACAGCGAGGGCCACTCCAAGCACTGTTGCTGATGCCAGAGGTGAATTATGTCCCCTGTCCAGGCCTCCCTCTCCTCACATGAAAGGAAGCTGATGATCATCAACACTTGGCAGAGTTATTAATTGGGTGGATGAGGTCATGGGTGGGAAAAGCCCAGGGCTCCACTCCCTGGGCTTCGTGCTCTGCATAATCCCATCTTTCAATTCAACGAGCCTGAACTGAACTCTTGTCCGCTGCTCTTTTCAAAATTTTCCTCATGACTTCTATTTTCCATCTTTTTAATGATCTCTTCGGCTAACTTCTCTGCCACCGTTTTCTGTTTATGAGCTCTTGTTAAGACTTGAGGTCTGGGATTTCAGTGTGTGGGCTGTGGGGTGGTGTGTGTGTGTGTGTATGTGTATGTGTGTGAAGGGAGGTGGTTTGGACAAGGGCAAGTATCACGGTGCCCACCTGCAAAGTGAGGAATACAAAGATGAATTAGACATGGTCCCTGGACTTGCACACATTGTTATCTCCAGGCTATATCTCTAGCCTCACAGTTTCTCCTGGGGTATGAGAGGCAAGAAAGAAGGTGAGTTAGGTAGGGATGAGGAGGAGGAAAATGGGCAAGATGCTGCCCATCCACACATAACAGACAGGGATCTTCAGACACTCAGAGAATAAGGAATGACGTTCTCATACATTATGCAATGTCTAAAATGGGAAGAGAACTTAAGTCCCATAATACATTGCTAGGAACTGTTCTGAAACTCAAGCTCTAGAGTGTAGCAACGCTGGCTAATCTGGTGTGCTGTAGCTGCCTGGTGCAGGAAATACGGCTGGCACGAACCTCCCGGGACGCTGCTCTCACGGGGCAGCAGAGAGTGCGGGGGCAGCACAGCAGGAGAAACCAAAGCCCGGAGGTGCTGAGTGGGCTTATCCCAAGGGCCACCAAACTTACTTGGCTCTGGTGTGTTTTCTGGACCCACCCTAACCAAGCACAGCAGGCAAAGGATGGACGATTCACCATCTCACATGAATGATGGACAAGTTTTATGGCCAAAAAAAAAAAAAAAAAAGCAGTCCTCATGGCTTCTTTTTGATGACTGTTGCACAGCAGGTAATAATGTTCAGAATATCTGTTGCCTAGGATGCTCACACCTGCTATTTCCATAAAGCAGGCAGCCCCGAGCTGGACGGTGGTAAAGACAGCACGAGGGAGATTGCTCCATGCTGTAGTGCCAGTCTGCACTGAGGTGCTTCCCGGGATTGGTGGCCTGGCCCGGGCAGATAATCCCTGGGGACTGGGCGCCAAGCTCTTCCAGCTGGGACCCTTCCCATTCACAGGGAGGGGGAGAGCGGGGAGAGGGCTCCCCGCGCCAATCTTACCAATCCCGTCTAAGAGGCACACGTGTCTACAAACAGATGAGCCTCTCCTTCATTATCACCTCGGCTGGGCCATGTTCACATCTGAGATTGGATTAAAGAGGTGCTAAAATCAATCAGGCTGGAGCACAATTTCCAACACAGAGTGAAAATCAACCTTATGGGCCCACACTTAGCCAGATGGACTGCCACCACCTGGCTTTATTAAAAATAGAGGACTTGTCACCACTGACAGCCTAAATATTCCACTTTCCTCCTTCCTCTCCCCTTCTCTCCAAAATAGTCTCATGGCTTACACTGTGATCATCACCTTCTTAGTTTGTAATTTTAATAAACTGGTAATATTTTTTGTATACTTGCTATGTGCTAGACCTGGAGATATAGCAGTGGACCTGAGCAGGGGAGGGAACTAAGATTTATTAAACACTTACTATGTGCATGGTGCTTCTCCGTCCATCATAGTGAATCCTTACTACATAGGTGTGAGACAGATAGTATTGGGACCATTTAACAGATGAAGCTAAGGCCTAGACAGGTGAGGACATTTGTCCAAGAACACACTGCCAGCAAACGGGGGCACTAGAGTGATTAAAGAAACCTCACTTCATTCAGGCTGATGAACTGAAGGTTCACACAGGGATCTAAAGGTCAGAATTCTATCATTGCCGACTGGCTTCCGTAGACCTGGGTGGTTGCTGATGGAAACCAGGCAGCAGGAATCCTAAGACCTCTGGAGCTGTCTGGTCTGTAGAAAACGGTCTACGTGACAGTAGTTTATATCATTAAGCCATGAAACAGGACACCAGGGACAAGGTACCCCATGCTTACTCTGAGAAGAAACTGCTTAATTTAGAGCCGAGGGGACTTAGGCCAGAGTCAGTTACGAGGCCACACAGCTAGGGAGCTGCAGAGCTTGGCACTGGAATTCCAGTCCTCTGCCTCCAAGTCCCATCCTCTTTGCACATTGACATTCCAGCAGCAGTGATGGGGCCAGACCATGAAGGCAGGGCCTTCACTAACCCTGGTCCACAAGGGGCCTCTTACCTGCCATCTTGCCTGCTGATCGTGTATCCAAAGAGAGGGTTATTGAGGAAACTGATGTTCACACCAACCAGCGGGGTCCCATCTGATGTCATCACTTGACCACGAATGACACATGCATGCCTGTTGGTAGAAAAGAGAACAACATGACCTACTTTTCATGCTCAGAACCCTGGCTGGCAGGGAACCCCTGGAGGTCAGAAGACAGAAGGCAGGTCACTCAGACGTATCTCGGCACCCAGGGGTTCATGGTAGCTACTCAAGATGAATACCACCTTCTTTTGTTCATAGCACCTCAGTCTAAGTCATCAAAGCATCCTCTAAAGAATCGTTATTGGGAGATGTTTCCAGCTATCTCACTTAGAGGCTGTCTTCTAAGAACATTTTATTATGCTGCGAGGTGATAAAGCTGGTCCAAGGGCTACAGGGTACATGTGCATGTGAATTTGAAGTCGCACGACTTGGGTTCAAATCTTAGCTCTGCCACAGTTCTGTAAACTGTTTTTCATCTTTACACAGAGTGAGTTCCCTACATGGCAGTGGTGACAACTGTCACTAATAGTCTCATTGGAGGTGGACTTTCAAGAAAATGAACGGGATGGAGGGTACTTCCTCTCACCCGGCACTGGAGACAGGAGAAGGGCAGATGCTAGTGTCCCCTTGGCGTGGATTCTGGAACCTGCCACCTCTCCCAGTATCCACCCCCGGCTCTCCTTCTATATTCCAGGCAACAAGCCATCTGCTTTTCCCAAACTTGCCAGGCAAATGTTGTTTAAAGCCTCTGTGCCTCTGCAATATTCTTCCATCTGCCTCATATGTCATTTTTGTACCCGTCTCCCAACGTTCTCATCCTTTAAGACCCAACTTTAAATGATGCCTTTTCCCTGAAGCCTTTCTTGACACCCCGAATTAGAATTAGTCATTCTCTCTTCCAAAGGCTGGCACAAACCCCTTGGTACCCTACCACCTTGTACATGTTTCTCCTCTCACTAGCCCGTGAGCTCTTTGAGGGCAGAGTCAAGGTCTACTGTTTTCCTCTCTAGAGTGCCCGGAAATGCCTAAGAAGTTATTGTTTAAACAAACAAACAGAAATAGTGGATTGAGTAAAAAAAAGTGAGACAGTCAGGGATCACCTAGAATGATGTTTTTTCAAATATTTCAGAAACACAATCTTTTTAGCAGATGACATTTTATAAGGATGCCAAAGTGGAAAACAAATAAAGACAAGATCTCTGCATGAAGTAGAGGCGGGGTCCCTTCTCCCCACAGGGTGGTTCTGAAGGCAGTTCTCTGGAGTCTTAGTATCTGGAGAAGCCAAAGAAAAGCCAGCTGGAAAATCACTGAGTTAGTGGAAGAATAGGTAGAGGTTGAGTTATTTGCTCCACAAGCCACACAGGGAGGTGCGGGCAGAGCCAGGCCTTGAGCCTAGGCGTCACACTCTGGGTCCAACCCTAGGCCAGTCTATATACCACTGGCAATGGGTGGAAGTGAAGTTGCGCACTAGTGTCAACATCCTAAGGGGCCAGAGCGCTGGGGAGACGGTCCTTGTTGACAAGAGAAATCTGAGGCAAAGATGCAGGCGCTGTTGTCCAGACAACTTTCTCTATTCACCTCATATCACAAGGCTTTTTTCCTGGCCTGGGGAAGAGCTACTGATGAGGCCTGTGGGCATTCGTGGGAACAAAAAAATCTCTAACTCAGCCTCTGCTTTATTAGGTACCTACATCTCTACCTTCCTAGAGTGATAAACTTTTCTCTGTTTGATGAGAAAAGCAATTAACACCAGCCTTGTAAGCAGCTGGGCTCACCGGTGTCAGCCTGTCCTTTCTGAAGGCAGGAACAACTACCCACAATGCAACAAGCACCCCACCTTGCCTCACCTCACCACACACAATCCGGTTAAAGCTAATTCAGTCAGTGGTTTCCTTCCGAGGCCCTTGGTCTAAATGCAATTACATGGCAAACAAGTTAAGCGGAAGAGGCTCAGCAAAGACTCTCAGTCCTGCTCTGAAGGTCTCCCAATATATTTATGTGAAATTATCTCCCTGCTAATGGGAAAGGTTTATTCCATCAATTGTATTCAGCCGGTACTGAGAGATGCTTTCTTTAATGGAGGAAAATTGAATTTCTTACTGCTGGAACTTTGTCCTTCTAGAGAATTACTAACAGATCTCATCTCCTGGTGCTGGCCAGTCTCCAGCCTCCTTTTGACACGTGTGCCTTCAGATTCTGCCTGAACAATAACCAGCCCTCTGGGGATGGCTTCCTTTGGGGGTTGCCCTGGCTGCTGCCCTCCAAACACACACAGGCCAACCTCCACTGATTCATCTCTCCGCAGGGACTTCCTGATAATTGGGAAACATTAAATCAGCACCATTTGGCCATCATGTCACCTCCGCTTCAGCAAGCCGGAGCAGATGTAATTTTAGCCCAGGCTCCTGTGGATTGCTTTGGATTCTGAAGAAGATTAAGTTGACTCCCTGTACCCTTGTGGGCCACAGAGACCTCCTGCCCAAAAAGGCATCTGGCTCAGGAATTAAGTCCTGGAGCAAAGCACTTCCATCCTCCTTCTGTTTGACCATGACTTTCAGTTGTCAAGAAAACCCAGTTCAACATCAAGGCTTCCCTGGAATAAAGGAGGTGAGCAAGTCTGCTCTGTGGAGGCCTCTAAAATGTGTCTCCTGCCATGTGTTTTTGTCCAGGGAGGTCTGAAGAGAGGTCAGTTCTGGGCTTCCAAATGCTTTCTTTCTTCATCCACTTGTTTAATGGATACCACAGTGGTGCACTGGTGAATATTTAACAACTGGCTTTCCAAAAAAAAAAAAAAAAAAGCAGCTTTAATTCGTACCATTTACCTATTTCTGTGGTGTAAAGACTTCCACCATGGATGATTTCACGCTACCAGTGAGATGTCACTGCACCCAGAGTTGGGAAGAAATGGTCAGTGAGACACCATTATATGATATTATTTCCACCACAGGGATATGATAAATAAACTCAAGAGCAGAGATGATGGGAAGACACAATGAAATAACTAGGATGTGATGAGTTTCGATTATTTATTACCTTTGTTTTTAATTGTGATTTTATATAATTTAATTTTTAATAGAAGTTTAAAGTTGTGTTTAAAAACTAACTTGCAGAATTCCTGAACATTTGATAAGCAGTTCCTATAAGCGGGATGAGCCAGCTTCTGTCCACCACTGGAACAGTGACCCTCACACTAAGGGTCAATGCATCTAAGAAAGAGGTGCTGCTTTGACTGCGAAATTCCATGATGGAAGACCACCTTGGTGAGAAATCACTAACACGGGCTGCAAATCACTGTCACCAACCTGGCTTCCCAGCTGGCTCACAGGATCCTCTCATCACCAGTCCTGTATTTGACATGTTTTGCTTTTCCCTGGTCACTGTCTTGGCAGAATGGGGTCTTGGGGTGTTATTTTCTACTCATCTTCAGGGTCCCGTCTAAGCTGTCATCACCTCAGGGAGGCTGCTGCCAACTCTTCGTGGCAAAATTAATCACCCTTCCCTGGGTTCCTCTAAACCTTCCAAATATCTTTCTATAATGTGATTGTCATCTAGTGATCTCCTTCACATTTGCATAGCTATCTTGTGTGCTTCCATCTCCAAAGACTGGGTAAGCATGGGGTCTTGCTCCCTGAATGTTTGCTACGTGAGAAATGATCAAGTAACTGAAACTGAGAGTCAGACTTGCTCAAGGACATATAGCAAGGAACACAATGGGCTGAGTTGACGTTCAAAGCCAGTTCTCCTGACTTCCAAGTCCTTTCTCTTACTACTGTGTTACGTACCTGCAGTCACTAAAATTCACTTAACTTAAAAAATGGGTCACCCACTCTAAGCCAGGCACTGTGTTAAGTGCTGGGGTTATAGAAATACACGAGTTACAGTCCCAGTTGCTGGCTGGAGCTCACCAAAGGCAATTTGAAACGCCTGAGTGTAGTTGTCTCTGACACCAATGAGTCAACACATGGGTTTGGCATATGTCAGGCAGCTGGGATAGAAAACAAGCGATTAGGCTGGGCGAACTCTGCCAGGAGGCGTGCTTGTGCCAGGCCAAGGGGGGCATCAAACATGCTGGCCTTGGTCCAACCAGACACTCAGGGCCTGACTGAGGTGTCCCAGCTGGCGCCAGCGGCGGGGAGGATCCGCCTGACGGCTTCCTGGGGACAGTGGCCAGGTCTGGGATCAAGGGAGGAAACTGATGGAGAGACAAAATCACTGTGAAACAGAACCAAGCAAATAAGAAACTTCACCTCAGCTGCCAGTCGGGGAGAAGTGGACGGAGGGGTGGTGGTGGAAAGAGCCCTGGGCAGGGAGTCAGTTCCCACTTCCGACTCTGGCGGCTACTTGTATGACCTGGGAGAGCCTCCTGACCTCTCTAGACCTCGGTTCGCTCATCTGCCCACACAGGCTTTAAGTTTTCCCCCAATCAGCTGTCAGGTGGAATGTATAATGGTTTCAACCTGGTGCTACTCAATCCAGCAAAGCAGCCCTTCTACGCATGGCTTCAGAATCCAAAGGGAGCTCATGCAATGCCTGTACTGATTTCTGAATCGTTCCCTCTACATGGAACCTTCCATCTGTTCACCTGAAAACCGCCTCAGGATCCACCTGCACTCGCATCCCCTCAGCTGTCTCTGCAAAGACTCTGAGTGCCATCACACCATGAGGGCAGTCTTTCTCCCCCAGCGGACCATAAGCTCCTTGATGATGGGGACCACACCTCCCTCACTGCTGTACTGCCAACACTGAGCATGGGTGATGCTCATTTCTCAGCGGGTGAAAGAAAACCTCTGCCAACACAGGGGTTTGTCCTGGAATTTGAATGCATGGTGCAGAGTAAGCTCTTGAGAAATTGTTTACTGAATGAAAAAACTGGTGGGTTTCTGTAACTGAAAGGGAGGGAGATATCAAAGAACTCTGAGCTACTTGACTTTGACAAGGATGTGGCTAGCGAACCGAGGACTGGAGGGACTGGGGCTCTCTAGTTGGTCAGTCCAGGGTGCATCCCAAGGCTCGGTTCATTTCCTTGGAGGACTCACCCACCTTAGCTGGCAGCCCTCCTTCTTTGGTTCCATAGCCTTCTCATCTGTTCATTTAAAATTTTCAAAAACTTAAAAAAAAAAAGAATGCCAGAAGTGAAGCCAGATTTGCTCTTCAATGTGTATTATACAAGCAGACAGAGGAAGGAGAAGGAAGAAAAACTGCAGCTTCAACTTTTTGTGTTAGTATATGGCCCTGGTGTTCAGGAGACTGGAACAACCATTTGGGATCTAGGTGGCAGAAAGTAACTTTGGCCTTTTTCTGCTTGAAAGTATTTGCTACTCTGTGCCACTACTGGTTATGCAAATCACTCTTTTGCATTACATACTTTAAACAGATTTATATGCCTGACTTGTACCAACCCTTAAAACTTTCCTCTGCCAACTTGTGCTGACTGACTGGGGATCTTTCCAGCATCTACTGCACTTTATCCTACCTCTTGAAAGAATCTTAGCCCCACCTCACGACCTGCCCAACAGCCCCCATCTAAAGGGTTCTCCAGCAAAGCCTGACCCTCTCCACTCTGTAGCGCCTGAGATCTTCTGTCCAGCCTGGCCACATGGGCCGCTCTGAAGCTGTGTTCTCTCTCTGTCAGTGCTCTGCCTCTGTCTCTTCAGCCAGCTTTTCTAGCCTGATGTCTTCCACCTACATACGTATTCTTGGGAACACACTAGTCCTGATGTGTTAGAAGAGACCTTCCTGATCATCTCTCTCACGTTTCTCATTGTAGAGCTGAGAAAACAGAGTCTAGACGGGGGATGGACTTGCCCGTCCTTGCAAGAGTGACTGGAGCCAGGATTCAAATTCAGGACTCGTCATTTATTATCCGTGAGCACTCAGGAAGGTCACTGCACCTCTCACACCACTTACCATCTGACACAGGTACACACTGAAATAACCAAGAACCTCAGTTTGCTTTAGCTGCCTGGAAAAGCTGAGCAGAACATAATCAGAGCAGGGCTCTGAAAACTCGTTTCGATTCCACACCCTTTCTGTAAACATTTTTGTGCCGGGTCCATGGATGTGTTTATATTTAGTAATACATTGTGCACATGTGCTATCATCATTAGCTAATATTGGAAAGCATAATATTCGTTTGGGGCAAGGTTTAATGGACACAAATGAATATTTCAGCTAGTCTTCTTGGTAACTTTGAATCATTTGGTTAACTTTTTGTTAGATTCTTAAAAATTTTGACTCTCTTAGTTACCCATTCTTTAGATCTGATGAGAATGACCACTATTGTTCTTAACTTCATGGTGGAGTTGAGACAGACTTTGGACAAGGACAGACTTTTTTTTACAAGGAGTAGAAGTAGCAGCTCTGCCATTTGACTGTCTGCTTGTGCTTGCACTGAACACAATAGTACCATACTATCTTTGATTGGTAGTTACTTTGCAAACATCTTTTTATGCCACTAGACCCCATTTTATACGTAAGTTTGGTTAAAACCAGATTTTACATACACACATATGCACACACACACCCACACACACCCCCTACAGTCATGTTGTAATATACTAGAATAAACCAATGAAGCTCTCCGAGGAGTAGGTCCCCATCTCCCTCAGAATACCTCCTGTGCTGGTCCAGACATGTAACCAACTACCACTGGGACCAAGGGAGCAAGTCAGAGAAGACCTAGTTTATACGAGTAAACATCCACTCTTATTTTTTAAAATAAAAAGTAAATATAGATAGAGGTTCTAATATGTTCATCCTGTACCTTGTGGACCACATCGGGCACCCACCTTGGGACCACTGTATGGCACTGGAGTTACGATGCTTTGTGTCTGTGATTTCTTTTTATGAAATGAACTCTAACATGCTACATATTATTACAGTCAAAGAGCCAACTTCTATTTGTGCTTCATTCTTTATAGCTTATTTCAAAGCTCTTCCCTATATTTACTAAGTTTGTTTTCCAATAACCTTAGGCCAAAACCAACAGAACTCGATCTAGTCGCTTAACTTTTAATAGTGTTCCTGACTTATTGGAGATCAGGAAGTTGAACCAGATTTTCTCTTGCGGCACCTTGCAAATCTAAGATCCCCAGCTCTCCAAACTTTACCACTGTTATTTTACCACATCTTCAGTATCCCTGTGCCATCCGTGTCACTTTCTGTTGTACCCCACTGGGTCCAGATAAAGTCCAAACTCTCTCGCTTGGCGTGTAAGTACCTTCAGGACTGGCCCCGCCTGTCTCTTCAGGCTCACGTCCTGTTTTCCCATTCTCACATCCTGTGCTGCTGCCATGTTAAATTCTTTCCCATACCCTTGCCTTGGCACTTCCATGCCTCCTTGCCCTTGTCTGCATTGGTTCATTTGCCTCAAATATCTTTCCTTCCCATTCCTACTAGTCTCTCCTTTAAACCTTCTGCCTCTCCTTGAGGCTCTTCCTGATTTTCCCAGGACAAAGAAGTCATCCCCTCCTTTGGCGAACAAAACACAATGTAGTTACCCACTAAAGTGTATTCATCTGTACAAACACCTCATTGTCTTCTCTAGACTGTGAGTTTTTTGATGGGAACAACTATGTGCTTTTCATCTCCATAACTCCAGTGCTCAGCACAGGAGTAGATCTATTAGTATGCATTCAGTAAATGCTGAGTAAAGAAATAAATGAAGACCACATAAATGAATTTTAGAAAAAGATGATGACAGAAAAAACCATGAATATAGTTGTGTCACATAGCCTAAAGTAAAAAAAAAAAAAAAAGATATATACAGGGTAGGGGAAGAGAAACATAGACAGAGGCCATCAATGAGAACAGGGTTTGGTTATTGGAACTTTAACTGAGCACCTACTATGTGCTATACACAGTGCTAGGTAGTGGGGAAGATAGTTATTCATCCATTTTCTTCTTTACTTATGGAAACTACAGGAGGACAGTACCAGCAGTTTCTGTTTTATTTTCCATTGTATTCTAAGTAGCTAAATAACAATAAATGAGATGCAACCCCTATATATGAGGAACTCACCTTCTGGAATGAATATAATTTGACTTAAAAAAAACTCTTGTCCCCAGAAGTAAAGCTAGCGAGGGGTAAAAGGGGAGTTACCTACCAGGTCATTCTAGTAGGGCATACAAACATTCCTACAATTAGTATCAAGCACCACCAGGGCCTCCCCAGGTACCCTGACTCTGTTCTTCCATTTGGAATTGGGCTCAGTTTAGACTCCAACAGAGGCTTTCAGATTACTTGCTGGGCATGTAGAATGAATATCACAGGGAAGTACTTCAGTTTGTGACAAAAAAACCCTTTTCCTCTTGGACTGTTTTGTGTATGTCTGGGGAGAGGAAAGAAGAAATCCTCATACTTCTTCAGATTAACAGAAGAAGTTTAATGTTTAACTAGAAGGGTCCTTTGGGTGACTGAGTCCAAGCCCCTCAATTACAGGTGAGGTACGTGATCCC
This sequence comes from Camelus bactrianus, assembly GCF_048773025.1. Lineage (NCBI taxonomy): Eukaryota > Metazoa > Chordata > Mammalia > Artiodactyla > Camelidae > Camelus > Camelus bactrianus. The sequence continues at coordinate 52,196,711 of NC_133548.1, forward strand.
TAGAGATGGGTGGTTTCCCCTCCATCACCCATGGAGGCTGGGACCTCCATCAACAGGTCTGCTATGGTGTCCTGACACCACCTGGGGGCATCAGATGACAAGACGGCTGGGCAACTACTAGCATCTTCTGCAGAGCCCAGAAGCCACGGTTCTGTGATCTCCTAACTTTCTGTGGCTGCTGAGCTACTTCAGATACTCAGGGAGCATGAGCTCGCAGGCCACAGCTCTGATCATCCAATTCCAGGGGCGACCCAGCTGCTGAACACTGATGCTTTGGGCTGAGTCGCCTCCCACAGGAATCCTCTGGAATATTTCCTACTGGCCAACAAAGGTGCACACAAGAACAGAGCTCTTGGCTGTTCACAGCACTGTCATTTCCAGGGAAGTGAGTCCACCGGCTGTGGCAAAGGAGAAGCAGGACTGGGAGAGACTCTCCAGGAGAGATCATTTTGGAAGAGCAAGGCCCTGATCCTGGGTGACTGGGGGACACGCCTCAGAATCACTGACCATGTGCCTGGGGACAGGGAATGTGTGAACATGTCTAGGCAGGCTGTTCTCTGGGCTATGCAGCCGGAGGCCTGTGTCTAAGAGGACTCCTCAGGAGACAGTTGGTGCTGCTGGAAAAACTCGAGGCAGCGCTGCAAAAATGTGACTCCAGACAGTCTCAGTGGACAAGTTCACTTCATGACTGCATGTCCTATCTCCCTGTCCAAGCACAGGACAGGTCCTTCTCTCCCTGGAAAGGGGCTACGGAAAGTCCAGCTCAGCAGGCCGGACCTGAGGTGTAGAGAAACAGACGGGTGGCACCAAGGGAAACAGTCCTTCCAGGGGCAGGGGAGGAAGATCTGACAGGGGACAGGCATGGGGAGAGAGCTCCCAGGGGCAGCTGGATGTGGACATCCCATTTGTTACCAGGTAATTATGCCCAGGTTCCTAAGCCAAGAAGGGGTGGAGCTCCAGACCCAGACGCGGCACGGGTGGGAGCCTAGCCAGAGAAGGCAGGGCTTGAGTCCTCGGGTGGCAGGGCTACAAGGCTGCTTATGTCAGGAACTTAGGGACAGAAAACAAGGCTGGGATTCTGAGACAGGATAGAAACCCATTTTGCAGATCTGGCATGTAGAAGGTCAGGCAGAGGAACAGTAGGAGGACTTGAGACTGAGCAGCTGGGGTTGCTCTAAGCCCTTCTCCTCTGATTGGGGTTGGTTTAGAGGCCTGCAGGTTAGACAGGGTAGTTACAAGGCCCTGTGGTAGTGAGAGCAAGAGGTGGGAGAGGAGGGCAGATGGGTCTCTCTCCTCTGCCAGAACACTGCCCGGAGGCAGCATCTCCCCTCATCACAGCCCCTCATGGTGGAGCTCACTCAGAACCAGCTCTTTATGCCTCCAAGATCGGACTGGAGGGCTGGTCAGACTCGCCGCAAAGGCGTTTGAAGAGTCCTGATCTTATATTCTCCATTGAGGACAATATTAGTAACGTGATACATGGCCTTCCAATATTTTAACTTCTCATTGCTTGAAATGTATCAGCGTTGGGTGCAGAGAGTCCCTGACTTACAGACACTAGAATTCTGTTTGAAAGAGCCTGACTTAGGACTCAAGTTTCTCCAGGACTCAGACTCTGCTACTACCTTGCTCAGCCAAGACCTTTCTCTGGCCTCAAAGTTTCCCTTTCTACCGCAAAGGACTGACGATCTCAAAGGTCCATTCACCTCTGCCTGCCTTGGCACTAGGACACAAGCATTGGTTATATAACCCATTAAAGCTTCAGGCTAAGATTCTCATTTTTCTCCCAGTTCTCATGGTGACACTAAAACCTATACGAATACAAATGCCACTGCCAGTACTAACACTAACTCTTGCTCTAAGTGATAATGGCTACTCACGCTTATCTCGTGCTTACTGCTCTGACACATAAGTGTTTTATATCTCCTTTAATCCTCAGACATCCTCACAAGGTAGCAGTTATTATGATGTGACAGATGAGGAAAGTGAGGCACAGAGTGATGAAGCAACTTATCCCAGGTCACACAGCTGGCAAAGGGTGGGGCTCAAATTCAAGCCTAGCTACCTGCCCCTGAGGCCGTGCTCTGAAGCACTAAGACTTACTGTAGGTTAGCTTTTCATCGTGCTGTATGGTATTAGAGGGAAAGTCAGAGCCAGTTGGGGTTGCAGAGTCATAGCCGCACCATGTTGTAGAGATCTCCAAGCTGAAGATGCTGACATAGGAATATAAAAGACGTGGCAGAGAAGAACAGAGGCTCAGCATGTGGGCTCTGAGGCCAGTTGGCTTGGTTTCAAATGCTGGTTCTGCCACTCACAAGCCCTATGTCCTGGGCCAGGTTCCTCAACTTCTTTGTGCCTCAGTTTCCTGTCTATAAAAGAAGGATTTTTTTGGATCCATATGCCATGGATTCCCCGTGGCATATGGTTTTGGGGCAGATGTAAAGGTGTTACTGCTCGTGAAACTTACAAAGCATTTTGAACAATGTTCAACACATAGAACAGCCTTGGTAAATCTTCAGTGTTGTTACTGCATGTGTGCTATGCACCAGCCACTGGGTTTCATCTCATTGAATCCTCCAGACAACCTGTGGGGTGGGGACTTAGGAACCCCACATTCCGGAGGAGGAAACTGAGCCTCGCTTGCTCAAGGTTCCTTGCTCTCACGCTCCCAGGGGCTTGAACGCAGGCCCTCTCCCTCTCAGCCCCGAGTGGTTCCCGCGTCCGTGCAGCTTCGCCTGCTAATGCTTCCTATGATGGACAGCGAGGAAAAAGCTCAGACTCCAAAGCAAACAGAGATCGTAATTTGGTTTTGGAATCAATAAAGGGATGATCAAGTGGCAGAGGAGTTGTTAGCTGCTCATCAGGATGATGTGAGAAGTTGCTGCCTGCATCCTGAATCAAATTCACCTAGTTGCTTTATCATCATAAACATTCATTTCAACGTGGGGAGGGATTTTTTTTAAACCAACATGAATAATATATAATGGCTGACATTTTGGAGGAAACAGTATCTTTACCTTCTTCTATCTTCCTTCAGGGTAATTTATCATTGTCTTTCTCCAGCCCTCCCTGCTCCCCACCTTTTTTTAAACTGATGGGGTAGCCTGTCAGCTCAGCTTGTTCTGAAAACGTAGGAGTATAATTCAATAATAAATTTGCTTCGAGGCCAGCTGTCAGGAAGCTGGTGTTTATCTGAACTCCATTAGATGGTCTCTACTGTTCGGTCTCTCTGAGGGCTGCCTAAGGCCTGGGGCGGGGTGACTGGTAAGCAAACACATTTCTGGAACTGCTCTGCTGCTGACACTTGTGTGCATGGCTTTAGATCTGCAGTGGGCTGACAAAATGATACTGCATACATGATTTTTCCTCCCCACTTTCCATTATTTCTTTTTCCTCTCATAAATTCTTACTTCTGAAATTCTTGGAAACTCAGTGCCTTTATAAAGGGTCTGAGAGAAATTCTGAAGACTTATGTGCCATCAATGTTATGTGCCAAAACGTTATAGCAGTTTTAAGCCCTAACTGAGGTGAAATGCTCACATCTGGTTAGTGGACATGCAAGGGGCAGATCTTTCTCAGTTCCTGCCCCAAACTACCTTTTTGGCCTCTGACTCAGAGTCCCCTCTGTTCTTCCTTTCCATGCCCCCTCTGCACACCAGATTCATACACCTTAGGTTTCCTAAGACCCTCTTGATTTCAAATGTTAGAGCAGGTCTCTTGACTTTTGATTTGGAAAATACTATAACCATAATTATGTTGTAGCCACATTAAAATTCTCTCTGTCCTTGGATTATCATGGAAAGTTGTGCTGGTTCCTCAGTCTAGAATGCATTTTAAAATCCTGTTCAACTGAAACCCACAGTAAGCAATATAGCTTATTCAGTAGTATACATACACACACACGAAACAAATGTTGTAAAATACATGTCCTTTTACAGTGTTGCACTGATATTTTCCGTTTCATTGTACCCCATTCCATTTAAATTTACTTCTTAAAAATCAGTTTCACCCCACCACATTGATTTCATGATGTGATCTGACGTGGGATAAATCATGTTTTAATGGCCAACCCTAGTCACTGAAATCTTTGTCTCAGGTCAAAGGCCATCTCCTGCCAGATGTCTTCATTCATTAGTTCATTGGTTTGTTTGCTCATTCATTTTCAAAACCAAACACTTCCTGCTGTCCTCCACTCTGAGCCAGGCCCTCTGCCCAGTGCTCGAGAAACAAAGAAGGGTCAGAGGCAGCCCCAGTGCAGGGGAGCTCAGGGACCCAGACTGGCAGGGGGTGTATTGGGCCCGCCTTTGAACTCTCCAAGCACCTTCCCTCTGCTCTCTTCAGGCACTCAGCAGTAGCTGATGGGCTGACTCACTGATTCATCCACCACTCATTGCGGTTCAGCCTGTGCCAAGCCCTCTGCCAGGCACGAGTGGTTTGATGACTAACAAGGCACTGGACACACACAGAGGCCCCAGTGTAACAGGACAGTAGATGCACATCTCCTTGCAGGCCTAGTGCAACATAGGTGCTGGTCAGTATTTACCAAACAGAGCTCGACTTCTGTGGGCAGTTCTGTCTCTCTCTGCGTCTCCCCATTCTCTCCTCTCCACGGGATCTGACCCGCTGTATGTGACACAACCTTCTACCTCCCGTGGGATGAATGCTCTGTCAGTTTCTCCTTTTTCCACAGTCCCTTGACTCCTGAAGTCTTTTCTCTTTGGCCTCACTGTGTCCTGTTCGCTGACTTTCATAGCGACCTGTCCACACCCACTGACTTGCCCGAGTGAGCTGACAACCTACGTGGTCTAGAGGGGCCCAGAGAGACTGGACAGCGTCATCACCTTTCTGTCATCAATACAGTGTCTTTGAATACATTCTGAACCAGTATTCAAATAACTTGGCGGTAGTTCTTCCTCTTCCTATGATCTGCTAACCTGTCCCAGCAGTGGCAATCCACAGGTACTCACCGGCGTGATCTATCTGCCCTATGTCCAGTCCTTTCGACCTGGTCAGTCCTTCCCAAGAGCACAGGCACGACCAAAGCTGTGCAACAGGGAAGCAGCTGCCTGGAGTGCTCTGGGAGGAGGAATGTCTCAGTTGCCCTCCCTTTCCCAGCTGTCTGATCCCAAGCCCCAGAGTCTGGGTCCTGTTATCTGTCCTCCTTGTACAGACGACCTGCTGGGGATCCTTCCACCGACAGACCTGAGTGGCTCCTCCCCTCCCATTCAAGCCTCAACACACCATGTGTTGTACTCTCTCTGCGATTCCAGGGGAGGGGCAGGTGTTCCACCAGGCAGAAGGGCTCCAGGCATCCAAGCCAGGAGGGAAAGATGGTATCCAAGCCACCTAATCTGGTGATGGTGGTTCCCCTGCCTGCTCTGTCCCTCCTACTGTAGATCAGCTGAAGTCATTCACACCTGGATCACTGTGTGAGGAGTTGAGCACAGCAGTGGCAGAATGTCAGAGGGAGCTGCTGTCTTCAGTAACCCGAAATTAAACACCTGCTCCGGGCCAGGCACTGTGCTGGGCTCTGGGGACACAGAAGAACCAGACAGGATCTCTGAGGGAGGCCTTCCTCACTCTCAGTCCATCTGGCAGGACTTCTGCTTCAGCTCTGAGTCTAGCTCTGTGCTTGCCTCCAAGGAGTCCAGCCCAGCCCAACCCAGAGCCCGCTCTGCATGGCTGGGTCCCTCACATCCTAGAGAACTGCTGGCCATCCTTCCCTGAGGGCCACCCCTGCTCTAGGACCTCTGCACCAGCTGGGGTGCTGCACAGAAGCATCAGGAACCTCTCATATAACTCTGGGAGAACCTCTGCCTCCTCGTCCTTGCCGTGGTTGGGCCTCTCAGGAAAGGTATCCTGGGGAGAGCCCAGGGCATGGAGGACTGGCTGGCTGGCTTCCCCCACAGAAGGAGGCTCCGGTCAGTCCCAACCTGGCCTTCAATTCCTCTCCCTCCCATGGTCCCAGCAGGCCTCATACTTGGGTCGCCTTGAGTCAGTCTCACAGCTGGGAATCCACTGAGTGAAGGAGGAGCCACCTCCCCTTGCTGGGCTCAGAAATACTGTTGTGTCTTGGGGTGACAGGCTGCTTCTCGGAGCCTGTTAAACGGACTCCCATTCAGACTAGATAAATTGTGGCGCAGCATATGGGGTGCAGGAAAATACAGGGTTTTTCTGTCCCACAGGCCACCTATTGTTAAACACAGGCACCAAGTCAGGCTGGCCTGCCCATTAGAAACCCCACCCTCTGGAGAAGTGCCACTGGATTCCTCCCTAACAAGGACCCCGGCTGACAGCCGGCTGGCAGAGCACTGCCCTTTCTCTTCCTCAAATAAGGACTCAACAGTCTAAACCCAGCTCCTCTCTGGGGGGTTCTGCTGGACTTCCCTGGAGGGCAGGTTGCTCTCAAGTTTCACTCCTGCTCCAGGAGGTGGAGTTGGAAGCTCTTTCTAACATCATCACTATCGTCACGTTCATCGTCATCGCTGTCATCATATAATCTGCAAGCAGTGTGTACTAGTTTGAGACTTTATGAACTTTTAAAAACACTTTATCACATCAACAAGAGAAAGGACAAAAACCACATGATCATCTCAATCGATGCAGAAAAAGCATTTGATAAAATTCAACACCCATTTATGATAAAAACTCTCACCAAAGTGGGTATAGAGGGAATATATCTCAACATAATAAAAGCTATATATGACAAACCTACAGCCAGCATAGTACTCAACGGTGAAAAACTCAAAAGCTTCCCACTAAAATCTGGGACAAGACAAGGATGCCCACTATCACCACTCCTATTCAACATAGTCCTGGAAGTCCTAGCCACAGCAATCAGGCAAGAGAGAGAAATAAAAGGGATCCAAATTGGATAAGAAGAGGTAAAAGTGTCACTATATGCCGACGATATGTTACTATATATAGAAAACCCTAAAAGGTCCACACAAAAACTACTAGAGCTGATTGAAGAATTCAGCAAGGTAGCAGGTTACAAAATTGACGTTCAAAAATCAGTTGCATTTCTTTACACTAACGATGAATCAACAGAAAAAGAAAGTAAAGAAACAATCCCCTTTAAAATAGCACCCAAAGTAATAAAATATCTGGGAATAAATCTAACCAAGAAGGTGAAAGAATTATACACAGAAAACTATAAACCATTGATGAAGGAAATTAAAGAAGACTTTAAAAAGTGGAAAGATATCCCATGCTCTTGGATTGGAAGAATCAATATTGTTAAAATGGTCACACTGCCCAAGGCAATCTACAGATTTAATGCAATCCCTATCAAATTACCCAGGACATATTTCACAGAACTAGAACAAATCATAATAAAATTCATATGGAACCATCAAAGACCTAGAATTGCCAAAGCATTACTGAAGAGAAAGAAAGAGGCTGGAGGAATAACTCTCCCAGACCTTAGACAATACTACAGCGCTACAGTCATCAAGACAGCATGGTATGGGTACAAAAGCAGACATATAGACCAATGGAACAGAATAGAGAGCCCAGAAATGAACCCACAAATTTTTGGTCAACTAATCTTCGACAAAGGAGGCAAGAATATACAATGGAATAAAGACAGTCTCTTCAGCAAATGGTGTTGGGAAAACTGGACAGCAGCATGTAAAACAATGAAGCTAGAACACTCCCTTACACCATATACAAAAGTCAACTCAATATGGATCAAAGACTTAAACATAAGACAAGATACAATAAACCTCCTAGAGGAAAACATAGGCAAAACATTATCTGACATACATCTCAAAAATGTTCTCCTAGAATAGTCTACTCAAGCAATAGAAATAAAAGCAAGAATAAACAAATGGGACCTAATGAAACTTATAAGCTTCTGCACAGCAAAGGAAACCATAAGTAAAACAAGAAGACAACCTAAGGAATGGGAGAAAATTTTTGCAAATGAAACCGACAAAGGCTTGATCTCCAGAATATATAAGCAGCTCATTTGACTCAATAAGAAAAAATAAACAACCCAATCCAAAAGTGGGCAGAAGACCTAAACAAGCAATTCTCCAAGGAAGACATACAAATGATCAAAAGGCACATGAAAAAATGCTCAGTGTCACTAATTATCAGAGAAATGCAAATCAAAACTACAATGAGGTATCACCTCACACCAGTCAGAATGGCCGTCATTCAAAAATCCACCGATGACAAATGCTGGAGAGGCTGTGGAGAGAGGGGAACCCTCCTACACTGCTGGTGGGAATGCAGTCTGGTGCAGCCACTATGGAAAACAGTGTGGAGATTCCTCAAAAGACTAGGAATAGACTTACTGTACGACCCAGGAATCCCACTCCTGGGCTTGTATCCAGAAGGAACCCTACTTCATGATGACACCTGCACCCCAGTGTTCATAGCAGCACTATTTACAATAGCCAAAACATGGAAACAGCCTAAATGTCCATCAACAGGTGACTGGAAAAAGAAGAGGTGGTATATTTATACAATGGAATACTACTCAGCCATAAAAAATGACAACATAACGCCATTTGCAGCAACATGGATGCTCCTGGAGAATGTCATTCTAAGTGAAGTAAGCCAGAAAGAGAAAGAAAAATACCATGTGAGATCGCTCATATGTGGAATCTAAAAAACAAAAACAAAAACAAAAACAAACAAACAAATAAAAACAAAGGGTAAATACAGGACAGAAACAGACTCATAGCCATAAAATACAGACTTGTGGTTGCCAGAGGGGCGGAGGGTGGGAAGCGATAGACTGGGATTTCAAAATTGTAGGATAGATAAACAAGATTATACTGTATAGCACAGGGAAATATACACAAAATCTTATGGTAGCTCACAGAGAAAAAAATGTGATAATGAGTGTGTATATGTCCATGTATGACTGAAAAATTGTGCTGAACACTGGAATTTGACACAACATTGTAAAATGATTATAAATCAATAAAAAATGTTAAAAAAAACACTTTTAAAACATTTTTTGAGGGGGTAGGTAATTAGGGATGTATGTATGTATGTATGTATGTATTTTATTTATTATTTAACAGAGGTACTGGGGATTGAACCCAGGACTTTGTGCATGCTAAGCATGCACTTGACCACTGAGCTATACCCTCCCGCTCCTGAACTTTTTGTTTTTTCATTTAATTCTCATGGCCACTCTGCACAATAGACATTATTACCCTGCTCCGACAGAGGAGGACATTGGAGCTCAGAGAAGTTGAGGAATTTTCCCAAGGTCACACAGCTATTCAGTGGAGGCAAGAGACTTTAAATCCAGGTCTTGGCGATTTTCACTGGGCCACGCTGCTGCCATAGGAGCCACCCCACTCACTCATCGCCTAAGCACCGAGCCCTGCGTTAGGTGCTTTATCTCAGGTAATCATTTTTTTTTTCCTTTTAGTTTGATTTACTTTTGTTTTTTGTTTTTAATTGAAGTATAGTCAGTTTACAATGCTGTGTCAATTCCTGGTGTACAGCATAGTGTTTCAGTCTTACATGTACATACCTATATACCTTTTCATATTCATTTTTATTGTGGCTTTCGTGAAGTAGTTACTATGATTGCCAATTTATAATTGGAGGCATATATGCACAAGTTAAATCATTTCCCTGGGGCCACACTAAACTAGTAGTTGGTAAAGCCCAGATTCAAACTCTGGGCACTTTCAATTATACCATATTTCTTCACATGAGAGGAAAGAAAGCAACAACCCAAACTTGGTAACCGATGTCACTTTATCCCCACTGTGTAAGTAAAAACTGCATTCCCGGCGCAGAGCAAGACAACGGAATACCAAGCAGGCAGTCTAATGAGAAAAGCATCTGCTGCCTTGTGTTTCCAGGTTTCCAGTCACCTGGGACTGTTTTACACAAAAGTCTGCTGGGTGATACTTAGTAGTGAAAGATAGCTGTTTCTTCTGAATCTAGATCAGCAAGGAGCAGGGGCAGAATGATTCAGGCAAATGTTAGGGAAAAGGAACTGTTACAGTAACATTTGGAAGCTTCCATTATCCACCCATTTTAGAGAAAATACTACGTTCCAGGCTCTTCCCTAAGTAAGGCAGGTTTGGAGAGATGAATGGTCTTTGCTTTCCAAGCATCTGTTATTTAACTGAAGGTGACAGATATATAAACAATGATCTGGGAGCTGACTTCTACTCCTGCTTCTGCTACTAATCTGTAATGTGATTTTAACAGATAATTTAACCTCTCTGGACTCTGAATCCTCAGTAGCAAATTAAATAAAATAGATAATGTGTCCATCCATCCTCCATCCATCCTCTGTCCCTCCATGCTTCCGTCCCTCCTACTTTCCTCCCATTTCTTCATCGTTCAAGGCAATACATATGCATATTTATCTCAAGCAACTGCTAAGAGCTACAATGAGTAAGATGCAGTCCTGTCCTGGCGGACTCTGTTCAGAGGGTTAACAGACATTCACATAGTCACTGTATCAGGCCACTTCCCCAGAGCCACGTATCCAATAGTGGCAGAGCCAGGATCTGAACCACAAGTTGGCCTCACTCTGAGGCCTGTGCTCTCTTCTCTGCTGAGCCGTCCATTTCTCCCAGTAGCGGTTTCTCAAGATCCCCACTTGACTGGCTCCTTTAGGCAAGTCAGACTGGGAGAAAACAATACTGAGATCCTTGAGCAGGTGCCACTTAACTTGTGGCATGGCCTAAACAGCAGGCTTGGTGAGTGACCAGAGGACATGCAGGGGACATGGTCCCTGCTGGCCCTGATCAGGATGGCATGATAAGGGCACCCCTTAAGCAGAACAGCCCCTAATAGCCAACCAGCCAGAGCTCTATCAGATCTCATAAAGGGTCTAGTAAAGAAAGGCTGAGCAAATAATATTCCCCTTGGTTGGAGTCATATTTCTATCTGGGGAGTCATATTTCTATCTCCATTTGATTAAAAGAACTAACACCACGGAAAGGCCCACGAGCATACATACAAAATCACACAATGGAATAAAAAAGCAGAAAGCTTCCTACCCAGAGACAAAAGTAGCATTTCTGGCCAAGATAAATGAATAGGTTTCTCCTCAGTCTGTTTCTGCTCCTGGCTCTGCCGCTTGACTAGCCTATGAATGTGGGAAGATTGCTTCACCGCTGAGGTTCTCAATATTCTCTGTTCTTCACTTTTCCTGTCTCATTATCGCTCCTTGTGAGGAAGTGCTGGGGCAGTGGAAAGGAGGGCCCTGGAGTCTTAGATCCAGCACGTCCATCCCAGGAGCGAGGCCTCCTCCTGGGATTCCCAGGTATTCTCTGGGGACGCTAATACCACCTCCCAGAGCTCTTCCCCAGGGTGCTTTTCTACATCCCCGCTCCTCTCCCCTTACACGTTCTCCTCCAGCAAACTTTCGTGTGCTCGTGGCTTCATCTCCTGCTTATTTGTTGGTGGCTCCCAAATCAAAGTCCTCAGCCCTAACCTCTATGTGAGCTCCAGAAATGTTTATGAACTGCTTCCCGCTCTCTGGTCCTGCTTGGAAGGTTTGCCAGGAATGATTGTTATCATTATTAATTTTGTATTAAATGATGATGATGATACTCATAGCTGCCCCTGACTGACGGCCAGGTATTATGCTAAAGGCTTTACAAGGAATGTTTTCAAGGCATGTGTCATTGAACCTTCTCAGCTCTATGAAGTAGCCACTGTTGTCACCATCACTCCCATTTTAGAGATATTTCCTCTTGGCTGTTCTACTGAGGTGAGTCCCTTCCTTGCCCTTGCTGTGCTCAAGGCAGAGGTCATCACTTTGTTCCCAAGCCTGCTCCTGCTCTCAGGTCCCCAACGTGGGGTAGTTACCATCCTCTACTAGGCACCCGAGTAAGGTCTCTCCTTTCTCCAGCATCCCTCAGACCCAGCCCATAATGAAGCCCTGCTGATTTCCCCTTTAAAGAGAACTGGGGCTGTCTTTCATCATTCCCATCCCTCATCCCTACCCCCACCGCCCCCTCAGGGCAGGAATTCTCTGGCACCAAAATCATGAACATAGAAGGCACACAATCTGTGACTGCTGAATTGAACTGGGCTGACTTGCAGAGAAAGCTCTATGTGTGTGAGGCATCTCTACATTGGAAGACATTCAAAAGACATGATCATACATCCTTCCTGGATACCTTTACCAAGTTCATAGACCCTGGTGTGGGGAGCAGCAAACAGAGAGCTCCTGTACCTTTTCATGCCCCTGGGTTTTTGCACAGGCTGTTCTCTCTCCCAGAACACCCTCTCTCTCCCTTGCCTAGCTATTTCTCATTTTTAAGACTCAGTTCTTAAGTCTCAGCCTTCCCCCTACCTAGGAATGTCCTCTCCCTGTTTCCAGAGTGCCCTGCAGGCATATTTCTAGCCTACCCCACTGGAACTATTTTTTGTCCCCCTAGTGGACAATGGGCAGGAACTGTGTTTGTCTCATCTCTGATTCCAGCACAGGATGTGGCACAGAACAGACCTCAGTAAAAAACTGTCCACCAGATGACACAGCCGACAACTTGTGAAAGACGCATGGGCTTGTAACCTGGGACGCCAGCAGAGGCAACCCTGCCCAGCCTAACAGAGTCTCCTGGACGTCAGCTCCAACGGTGAACAGTGTCAGAGCTTTTCAGCTCATCTTGAGACCACAGGATCAGTATGAGCTGACTGCAAAGTGGGTATTGATCCATGATTCCCCTTGGACCTTTGATTTCTCACTCTCTCCATCTTCACCCGGTGAGAACAACACAACTTTGCTCATAAAAATTCCAAATGCCGCGGATAGCAGTCTTCTAAACGTGGGTACTCGAGGCTGCTTCCCTGCCTCCCTGCCATTCCATCCTTTGGTGCCCACCCTCCTGGCCTCCTCCCACCCCCACGCACCCAAATGTGGCCCTGGAGTTGACCCATTTCCCTGTCAGAGAGTCACGGCCAGAGCTGGACTCACCCTCTGTCAAAGGGGTTCTCCCCGGGGATGACGTGTGTGCTGTCCCTGCCCACGAGGAACTTGATGCGGTCGTAGAAGGAGTGCAGGTTCTGCTGGGACACAGGGGCCTGTGTCTCCTGGATGATGTCCAGAGGGTCGGGGGAGCCCAGGCACAGCGGGCTGGCGTGACAGAGGGGCTGGAGGCAGCAGTCGGGGTCCATGCAGTCCACCAAGCCATCTGCAGGGGGCACAGAGCACGACAGTTCACATCGCTATGTTCCATCAGCCACGTTTTTCCACAGCACCTGCACTTACTTCTCTCTTTTCAATTCACTGAAAAACAGGATTAAGTGCCTGATACAGGCCAAGGCCTCTGCTGGGCACCAAGGAGATTCAGGTGCTTCGGATTAGGTCCCAGCCCACTAGTCCAGCAGGAGAGATAGACAAGTCGGTCAGTGGACAGTGTGACGTGTTAGTATTGTTTTTTTCAAAGAGCTAGAAGGAATTACATATATGGAGGCCCAAAGGTGAGAGAACACATTGAACCTTTGAGTGGCTAAACTCAAGTGCTGAGCTCAGAAGGTGAGGGGACCAGCACAAGAGGAGGCTGCCGGGGCTGGGAGGAGCAGACAGCTGGGACTCCTGGGCCCGGCTGGGGAGTTCGCATTTCACCTTCCGGGTAATGGGAGCTAGTGAAAGGCGCTAAGCAGGGGGTGACTCCATCTGACTTGCAGGGCTGAAAGAACGCCTGCTGTATCAAGGAGAGAGGACTAAAGGGGCCCAAAGTGGAAGCTGGAGGCGCCACGGAGGGGGCGTTGCTGAGGTTACATATGGGGAAAACAATGGTTCCTGAGACTAGTGAGGTACAGTAGAGACTGAGAGAAGTGGATGGTTCAGAGAGACACTGAAGAGGTAAAAACGGTGAGACCTGGCAACCGCCTGGCTTTGGGGGTGAGGGAGAGGCCGTGTTGGAGAAGGCACCTCTCCCAGGTGCGATGTAAATGTATGCAGACCTGGCCCTGTCTACAGTGAGAGGGGCTTTCTGAGCTTGCTGGATGGTCTCAGATCACTGACCAAGTTGCCATTAGCAGGGAATTCTCTTCACCACATAGGTGAAATTCTTTAGGACTGAAAATTACATTACAGCTTCCAGCATCCCAAAGTGCAAAAAAAAAAAAAAATTTTCATCAGATCACAAATTTTTGGTCTCATTATCCCAAAGTGCTTTTACAGGAACACAACAGAATAGCTTAAAATAGATAACAAACTCAGGGATTAGAGGATACTGCCCAAAGTGGGGGACAGAGAAAGCTCAGGGTTCCAGTCTGCTTTGTAGGCAGAGAACAGTCTAAGCACGGGTATTCCTCTGTGGGGTTGAATTCTTTCTCTCTGGCTTATCAGCTCTGTGACTTTGGGCAAATTTCCCCACCACCCTGGGGACACAGATTCTGCTCTGGTTATCTCTGTTGTATCTCCAGCACTTGGTATAGGTGTTTAAAACGTAACTGGTAAATAAATCAATGAATGAGAATTGAATGAATTAGTTAATAAATGAATCAAGGGGACAAAACCAAATGACAGCCTATAAAAGGCAGGAAACCATTATCTTGATTCAATTAAATAATGCGGGATGGTGGGAGGATCCTGAGGCTCAGAGACTCAAGTTCAAGTCCCAGAACTGCCCTAAGAATGACTCTGCACGAGTTCCTGTACTTAACCTCTTTGAGCCCCCATCTCCCCATCACTGACACACCTCCTTCACATCTGTCTCCAGGGGTTTACAACATAGACACTGCCCACTAGAACACTGCATATGCATTGGTTGGACTGGTGCCCCACCCACACAGGCAGCATCCCTAAGCCTCCTTACTAGCCTTGGTGTCCTGTGGCCCCAGGCGAGCTACTTGGCCTCCCCGAAACCCAGTTTTCTTTCCTTAATAAGTTAAGGACAAAAATCTCTTGTCTTTCTCTCCCAACTTCTGCCTGGTATCCAAGACCTTACATGGTATATGCCCTCTGTGAGGACAGCGGGCTGACGTGACAGAGGGGCTGAAGGCAGCAGTCGGGGTCCATGGTGGTAAACAGTATGGGCTCCTGAGCCAGACTGAGGTCAAATTCTTGCTCTGAAACCTGCTACTGTGTGACCTTGGGCAGGTTGCTTAACAAATCTGGCCCCAGTTTCCCACACCTCTTACAAGTAGATCATAAAAGTCAGTGTCACATAAGTATTTTTTACATAAATGAAAAACATAATACACGTCCCCAAATCTAGCAGAGTACCTGACACATAGTAAGTACTTAGTAAGAGGCAGTTCCTCTTCCTGACCCTGAACCTGGAACATGGCCTGCCAAAGTGAGCACCAAAGTGGGAGTCCTTCGTCTGCTCCCAGCCAGTCATCCCGAGATGTGGAGGAAAGGCCTCCCCTCACTCCAGCTCCGTCCCGGGTCCTAACCATGGCTCCCGCCCCGGCTCCCAGAGACACCAGCTCACTGCCTAGCAAAGCACCTGTCTTCGCCGGCAGTCGGCGGGCTCCACCGCACATTCTCGTGCTGCCCCGTCAGACATTGCTTAAACACATAATTACAGCCCGAGCTGAGGGTTATTTGCATTTTGCTATTGATGTTAGCGTGACAGATTCAGCTGCCGCATCCATAACTCCACAGAAATGCTCCATTATTCAATCCCAGCGAGCAGGGACGCTGACCATTAAATCAGCTAGCACAATTGAAGGGCCATGAAAAGTCATGGCTAATTTGAAATTTTATTAGCTCTTGCCTGCTCTTGTTTACCACCAAAGCAGGCCCTGGAAACCAGACTTTTTACCTCTTTATAAACACTCTGCTCTGTGGCACCATGGAAGAACTGCTTCTTGTTCTCTGATCCTGGGGAAGGTTTGCTAGGAATGATGGTTATTGTTATTAATTTTTGTATTAAATGATGATGATAATGATGCTGACAGCTGCCACTTACTGAGGGCCAGGCATTGTGCTAAACGCTCTACAAGGAATGTTTTCAAGGCATGTATCATTGAATCTCCCCAGCTCTATGAAGTAGCCACTGTTGTCCCCATCACCCCCATGTTACAGAGAAGGAACCAGTGGTTCAAAGTGGTAAAGGAATTTGGTCAAGGTCACACAGTCAGTCAGCAAGGAAGCTGACTTGGAATTTGAACTCAGTTCTTTCAGGTTCTCTGATCCTGAAGAGACTTTTAGAAACCATTTTTAAAATGGAAAACATGAATTTATGAGTCTTGCTAAATGTTACCCTTCTGTGCTCTTCCAGTGCCCTGGGCGGTCTCCAACACGGCGCCCATCCTCTATACTGTAACTTCGACTTTCTCTGTCTCCCTCGCCACACAATGAGTTCCTGGGGGTCATTTCAGGATCCCTGTCTCCTGTGAGCTTTCAGCTTCATCCTTGCCTCTGGAATCTGGGGCTCCCCGTAACCCTTATTTCCTTCATTAAAAAAATTCAGCAATGAATTTTAAAAACAAATTGTTGTTCCTTGTATTCAGAGGGCCTTTGTGATGATCCAGTTGGCCATTCTGCTAGAAATGAAAGTCTCAGCAAAGGCTCTGAGCTTCAGTCCACCCATCTGTAACATGCACAACCAGACCTACCCAGAGAGACGCTGGGAGGATTAGGTGAGAGCATGGGTGTGGAGCACTCAGCGCGATGACCAGCACCTAAGTAAGTGCTTGACAGATACTGGTTACTATTAGCTTCTGGCCAGGTGCTCCCCTTGAACAGGGATCCTGGTAACAGAGCTACCCTGGTCCCCTCCCTCTACACGTGTTTCAGGGCAGCCCTTTCTGGATGCAGCCTGTCTGGCTTTGGAGAACTAAATGACATAAATGTGGCCATAGTGAGTTAAGGAAGCAAAGACCTCAGGGGACTTGAAGATTGGTTCTCTGAAACGGGGACATCACACCCACAGTGCTCTTACGAGAGACTCTGGGACTGTGGAATTACTGTATCGGTCACAGGTAAGTGGGATCCAGCCAGGCCCAAAATGCTGCCTGCCTCCACCTCCCTACCTGATGCTCCCAGGTCATTCACTAGGCAAATATTTGCTGACTCGTAAACGCAGGCTAAATAAAGGCCATCCACCAATAAAGGCCATCATGTTTAAATGAGATACATATTTTAAAAATGAGTAAGGCCCACAAAATTCTAATCAAAGTCTCAGTTTCTGAGACCAGCTTCTGTGCAAACACCTGTGTTTTCAGACGCAGCATACAGCGGCCTGCAGTAGGGCTCCACAGTCAGTCACACGGTGTCAGTCCCTTAGCCACAGATGACAAGTTTTAGAACAGTCATATTAAGAGGAAAAAGTTTGTTTTGGGGACAGAAAAGTAAATGTTGGGGTCAAGATACGGTTTTGGGGAGTGTCTGGTTTTGGTGAGTTTGGAGACAGTATTTTTTCCAAGCACTTCTGACCTCACTTAATTGCATGTCACACGCACGCTGGTTGACTTATAAAACATCCATGTGTCCTACATTTACTGTTACCGTTGAGAGACCCTTGGTGTCACAGCAGCAAAAACAAAAACAAAAACCTACGGGGAAAACAGAGAAAATTTTCCTCTATTTCCTTCAAGCTTTCAGTAACCCGCCCTGAACCCTAAATCCCAACTTTTGGCAAGTAACATTTCCCCCAACCAGAAATTTCCTTTTTCCTCACAGTTCTGAAGGCCTCCTCTCTCTCCTGACCTGGTGAGAGTGAAGGGGGCGGAAGAAAGTGGCAGATGAGGCCATGGGGCTCCCGGAGGCTGGGAGGGGCAGCGACGCCACACCCAGCAGCTGTCTCTGGTGGGAGTGGGGGGCAAAGGGAAGGGAGAAGGTAACGGCCAGAAAAAGGATAGAATGGAGATCAAAAAGAAAGATGAATAAAAAGGAAGGAAGGGCATGAGAAAGGGGAAAAAAGGGAAATAGGGGCCAGGTCTCTGAAGTACTAGATGAATATTCCAGGGCAGTCCTCATGCCCATGGTCCTCGGTGCTGAAACACTGCATGGTGCACAGAGCACTGGCTTCCGCTGACAGTTCCATGTACGCACTGCCCACTTGGGGATGAAGGTGATGCCATTCCCTCTTGCAACCCTCCTTCGCACCCACCTGCTGGTGAGTGTCAACGGACCATGGAGAGGGAGGGGTGTGTGCAGGAAAAAAAATCCAGGCTAGAAGCCTGAAGACCTGGTTCCTGCACTGAGTCTGTCACTCTCTAGCCATGAGACCCTGCGCACATCCCTTCCCATGTCCTGGATGCAATTTATTCCTGTAAAACCATAATAAATTATGCCAACCTCTTAGGACTGTGAGAAGGTTCCTGGGCTGTGAGGAATAAGTAAGTAATTCAATGAAAGAAGTCTTGGTGTCCTTCCCACGCCAGCAGCTGTTCCCAGAGACCCCCCTACAGACAGGTGCTAGGCACAGGACTGGGTGAAGTCCTCTGCCATCAGTCGTGGTCCTGGCCAGCGGTAGCTTCCTTTTCGTGTGGTAATCTTAACAGCCGTCAGAGAGTGATGGGATCTGGGGTGACCGCCTCCCTCTCTGCTATCAGTGTCCTTGTCATCAATTAGGTGGGGGTGGATGGGGCAGCCTCTGGGGCTAACCTGCCTGATAGCCACGTCCTGGCCTTTCTATGCCCCTATGCCCCTGTCCCATCTCCCCTGGGGGCCAGCCAGCTGGAACTTTCACAGAAAGTGACAGGAGTGTACAAGAGTTCTAAGGAAGGTGGCAATGCAGCTGGCCCTCTCAGTCTCCACAAATGAGGACATTGGGGCCAGGTTAGGTGATTTACCCAAAGTCATACTGCCAGTGAAGTGGCAGAGTTCGGGCTCTGGTCCCTTATCTTTCTCCAAGTCCAGCTGTCAGGCACTAGACCACAGTCTACATTTCTTTCTCCATCAGTGCTTTGGACGTCCTGGCTCTCACATCCCTGACTTCCTTCACAGAGGGCAGGAACTGAGTCCATTATTTCTTATTCCACATGCATAGCCTAGTGCCCTGTGCACAGTGAGCATCGTATTTGTTGAATGAATGAAAAAAAAAATGAATGACTGATTATGTGAGGATCCCATGTCAAACTTCCCATCCATTGCCCAGGGCCTATCAAGGGCTCTGGGGTGTGATGAAACCTTTCCCCACAGAAAGAGCTCATTCCTCTCCTCAGAAAGGAGGTGCAGGGGACGGGCCTGCCCTTTTCTTTCCGCACCCATCACGTGGCTGATGGGCCCTGTGCGAGGCACTGGACAGACAGGAAGAAAACAGAGTAACACCTCCAAAGGATTCGGTGTGGTGGGTCAAACAGAGACAACAGTTTGCTGGGAAAGAAGGAAGCAGTGGCGGCTGGGGAAGCCCAAAGGTGGGAACCTAACAGGCTGGGGGCCGGAGCATTTCCTGGAAGAGGTAATGCTTAAACTGAGATCAGAAGGAAGGACAAGCATCAGCCAAAAGGAGAGCAGAGCTGGGAAACCCGTGGACTAGTAAACTCTCTTTACTGGAGTTGTCAGCACGGTTCCTTAAACTGATGGCCCTGTGGGCAGTGTATAACAAGTCCATCCAGCTCTCTGCAGGCTCGACAGCCCACCAGCGGGCCTCACCTCGCAGTCGTGCAGTTTGGCCACAGAACTGTTTGACAGCAGACTGAGAGCAGCATCTGGGGCTGCCCTGGGGGTGGAGGGTGGAATGTGGCTCCCTGTCTGTACGCATCTGGGAGAAGTTTTTGTCATTTGCTACGATACATTCTGTGCCTTCTTTGAAAAGGTTTGCAAAATCTTTATCTGCTCCTTAGAACACAGGATTTTTAAAGGTCAGTCTCTCTCCTGTCTCTTATCACAAGAAACGTGGTTTAGAGAGAGTCTGAACGGCGAACATATTCTATGGCTTTGACGTGAACTCTCCATTCCAACAATGGGAGATGGACAGAAAAGGGAGGACGGAGAGCTTTGCTCTTAGTTTCCCTTAAATTTCTCCGTCCACGCTGCATCTATCAATTATCTGTATTGCAATCCATGAGGGTTCTTCATGGGACTGACAGTGTCTAAAGAGATGAACACACCTTGAAGTTGCTTAAAGGTCCTTTATCAAAAGGAGTCTGGTTGCTTAAATTCCAGTGGATTTTTGATTTTGGCTTCCTTTTTTAAGGGGCAGGTTCCATTCTCATCCTAGCTTTCCCACTGACCCACTGTGTGACTTCGGGAATATCACTTCAGCTCAGTGAGCCTTGGTTTCCCTGCATGTACATCTCTGCCCTGCAAGTATGTTTAAAGGGCTGGAGATTGTGGACACAGAGGGTCCAGCAGAGGGCCTGGCACTTAGAGATGCTATCTGAATGAGGGCTATTGTTTTCCTTTATGGGCATTTGAATTTTTTTCTTCTAGCAGTGAGGTTAGGTTGTAACAGTTTGGATTACAAATTTTAACTAAGAGATGAAAAAAGCCAAAATATATTATTATACAGCGAAATTCAGTATAGTCACAGAAGAAAGAGAACTGACATTTGCAGGTAATGAACTGAGGCTTAGAGAAACTGAATCACTCACTCAAGATAACAACCGTAAGTGAACACAGAAACCAACATAAAGCTAGACCCAACTTAGCCATACTGTGACTTTTTTTTTTGTCTAAATCATGGCAATAGCATTCTTAACGAAGCTTGAAATTAAAGTTTAATTTGTCAAGGATTGCTTTAAGCCTAGCAAACTGGGAAAGAAGAGAAACCAGAAGTTCTCAGATAACTTGAAGAGGCACGGTTGAGTTTATGATGGAGCTGTGAGCCTGAGGTCTGGGCACACTGAAAAGCTCTCACATGGCTGGACCTCACGGACTATGCAGTTTCTGCCACCTGCCAGCTGTGTGACCCGGGCAAAATATTTCTGCTCACTAAGCCCTAGCTAGCTTCCTCATCAGGAGGAGATAGTCAGGGGATAAGAATACCACAAACCTCCCAGTGTTCTTGGGTGGTCATGCAACTGCTTTCCAAACTGTAAAGTGACATACGAGTTACCACTGCCATCCTCTGGTCTGCTCTGTGGTACTGCTGTAGTCTACTTAAATTCGAGTAAGTACTCCCACCACATTTCTAGGAGGAGGGTAAATCACTGGGAGGAGGTGGCCCATAAGATCACACAGAATGGCTCAAGAGTCTTGAGTCCTACTCCAGCCATGTTAACAACCTTCTGTGTGACTTTGATATGTCCACTCTCTGGCCTCCAGATTCCCTGTCTGTAATGGGTACGGAGCTGAAGTGTGTTCTCTGTCTCTTCCTGTCCTGTGACTTGACATTAGCCTCCGCTAATTCCTTCTCCAAGTCCCCGAGTCACATCAGCCAAAAACACTCACTCGGTGAGACGCTAACGTTTTCTCCCTCCACCCTGACTTATGTACTTGGGATGATGCTGTGGCCCACATCATGGCTGAAATAAAGACACTTATTTCATTCTGCCTCCATTAGATTTAGTTGTTTGGATAACAATTTCTTCCAAATGACTGGAGGCTTCCTGAGGGAGAAAGATTGGGACACGTTCATTGGTCTTTATCTCCTCTCTAAAAGGAAAGTGGTGCCTGGCAGACATCAGGAGCCCAAGAAATGTGTGCCTGACAGGACTGAAGACAGCCAAGTGCTAAATCTGGCTCACACTTGTGTTGCCTTGTACAGCCTGCTGTTTCTCCCTCCACTAAAACTGTCCCCTTTTGGCCAAGACCTAGAGTGATAGAGGGGCCAGTGAGGACAGCCTTGCCCCGCCAGCACCTGGGGACAGTCTACCCCCTACCATTGTTTCATCTGTGCCACTTTGCAAAGTGGGCACCCCCTGCCCCTTTCCTTGGGCTCCCCCAAAACTGAGATGATCCTGAAGTAAGATATTCTTGCATTTCACAGTTGAGAACCCAAGGCCAAGCTCCCTCAACAGTCTGGTCTCCCCAGCTAGCTGTCTTCCCAACCATGATGACCCATGGGATGTCGTCCTGGCTGGACTGGAAGCCCCATGGGACAGGGACCACCTCACAGTCCCCATAGGGTACCCACGTACTTGATAGTATCATCTGATATTATGAGTGGATACTCCTTGATCACAGCAACTACCCTACTGCATTGCAGCTGTGTGCTGTTTCTCTCTCCCTCCAGACTGTGACAGGCAGGGACTGGGTCTTATTTGTCTCTGAAGCCCCAGGACCCAGGACCCAATGCAGAGTAGACATTCAGGTAATGTTTGTTGAGTGAGTGAATGAACTCAGGTTACAGTACTATTGTATGGCTTTGCTGAAAAGTGTGTAAAGGCTCGTTCTAGTCTGTAACATGCTCCATAAAGGGAGGAGGTATATTCTCCTACATTTGGGGATTTTCCGATTGTTCTTTTCCAGTTCCTGCGGGTTCATCTCCATAGCAGCTGGAGGAGGCTCCATTCCCCTGGAGTCTGGATCAGCCCCGTTTCCTATGATGAGAAGCTCCTTCTCCCACCAAATCTGTGGGCCTTTGGGCTCCTGTGTGCCCACGCCGCATGTCAACACTGGGGAGGGCTGGCTCCGAAGGATGGTGAACAGGGGCTACGCTGGCATTGCGTTTTGTACGAGGGAATAAATGAACCTTGTTTTATAACCTGTTCTGTGATGCGTGTTACGGGGAGAGGCACCCTCTCCCCACATTTCTCAAGGACACTCAGTTCTTTTGCTGCCTGGACATTCAACAGCTGTTTGAAAGCTTGGGCCAAGACCCTAGATTCTTGAGAAGGGAAAGGCTTCATGGCACGGCTCCTCTCCCCTTCTAATTACCCAAATGTCATTGCTCGTCATGGAACTAAGCCTGCACAGGCAGAGTGAAGGGGGTGCTGAGGCAGTCAGGCAGGTGGCCTGGGCTGCCGTCTCTTTCCCATGAAGAGCAAGTATGACTGAGTTTCATCTTCCCTGAAGACAGGGATACTCGCGCCTCCCCTGCTTCACTCGGGACACTTTCTCTGAAGGGAAAGCCCTTTCCTTTCCAAGAAACACCTGCCTCCTCAAGCACCACCTTCTGGATGAACGTTCTCCTACTCCCACACAACCAGTACAGAACTCTGCGACAGCCCCTGCCACCGCATTAGCACTTACCTTTGGTCTCCCTCCCTCATTCAAGTTCCTGGAGTGTGGGGACAGGACCTATTTGTCTCTGTGCCTGGCCGAGGGCCTGACCCCATAACAGGAACTATGGATATTTCTGAAGCACAAGAATTAATAATGAGCTCCAAAACTCTCAGACTGAATAAGGGACATTTCAGCCCTGTGAGATCTCAGGAGAGTATGGACCCGCTGTCTCTCCCTGGCCACCACGGCCCGACCCCACAAGCTCCTTGTTGATTATTACTCCATGGGGCCCAGGACTGGGTATAGCAGGCCTGACCATCTCCTGGATTCAGGCAGCAGGGAGAAGGAGTGAAAGCTGGCTCAGACGGAGACCGGCCACCTGAAACAGCCCAAGATTGCTGGAGCCAGCTCAAGGCACATGAACCAGAGGAATCACAACAGCATATACTTGGCCTTTTAATCCTTATGGTGCTTTGAGACTGTAGAATCACGCTAAGTAAAAGATCCCCAAACGTTGGGATGCTGAGTTTCTGGCCTGTTGATTTCCTACTCTGTGCAGTGTACTACAAAGCCCCTTAGTATAAATATGAGGGAGCTACATAAACACACTGAGACTAGACCAACTGTTAGGCCATCGCTAGAAAGAAAGGGTTAATTGTTTTGATTTGTTTTTCCATTTCTCTATTTCTTTACTCTCCTATCAACCCCTCGGGATTGGTAGAGTCAGGAAGAATCAACCCATCTTCTAAGTGGGAAAGGAAAGCACATTGTGGTTGTATTTATCCAAGTTTTACACAACAGAAAGATGAAGGCTAATTCTAGGACTAATACAAGGGCTGAAATGGTCCTTATGAGCCAGTGGCCTCATTTTATAAATAAGGACTGTGAGGCCCATAGACATCGAGTAGCTTGTGTAAGGACACAGAGCATGCCAAAGACAGAATTGAGATTGGAACCTTGATCTCTTCACTCTCAGCTAATAAATGTTCCACAAGACTAGGCCCCCCTTCCTTAAGGTTTTGACTGCCTAGAACTTGAAAAAAATTCAACAGCAAAGATGAATTCTATTATAAACCCACAAGGATAAAAAGTGTGGGGGCAAAGGTGGCCTCCAGAGGGCTTGGTGAGCGTTACCTTCAGAATCAGAAGAGAAGGGAAACTGACCAAAGGTAACTCAAACCCCTCCCCTGGAGAAGCATCCTTTCTCCCGCTTTCTGTGATACCGAATTGGGTGGCCTCTTGTTCACTTCCAACAAAAGTGGTGGGGATCTTGTAACCTTGCCAGGCAACTCATCCTGTAATTGAGTTATTAGGAAATTCCTTCTTCCATATGTCTTCTCTATGTCAGATGGCAACTAGTTTTATTTACATCAGCTAATTTTAATTAATTCAAATGGAACAACTAGTGATATGCTCTCATATCTGAGACCACATGTGTAGTTTTATGCCTACCCTGCAGGCCTCCTTGATGAGACAGCTGGTGTGCTGGTGGCCCGTTAACTCGGTCACACCCACCCTCCACTCTGTGCCCCCCACCGTCCTGGAGATGCCAGAGCCCTACCTCCATCGTTGTCTTTGCTGTCACCACAGGCGGTTTCCATGGACGTATCACAGCCAGCTCCTCTCCAGCCCAGCTGGCAGACACAGTGCCACCCGTTCAGGTCCAGGGTGCACCTGCCGTTGCCATTGCACAAGCCGGGGCAGCCCTCTGCAAGGCAAAAGCACACGGATTCAAGGTCTGGTCACCCACGGCCAACTGGAGCCACACACACTCACACTCTACCTGCCAACTTACAAAGTGCTTTCACATCCATCAACACATCTATGCCTTCAGCACCAGGGGAGGCCTATCACTGGAACTGTCACTTTACCTCGGAGGTCACTGAGACTCAGAGGTGGAAGGCCTTGCTAAGGCTGCCCAGCCAGGAAGTGGCAGGGATAGGTCTGAAACCCACACCTTCTGCGTCCCAAACGCCCTCTTTCAAAAGCAACCAGGACTCTAGAGCAGGAGTCAGTGGATACGGGCTTGTTCGAATCTAACCAGTGTAGCTTTTTGGCTGATCTCTGCTCCTTGTTCACTCTTCTGTGCTTTTCCTGTTCCTGGTGGCTGTTCAGAACAAAGGGGTCATCTCTCTGTTTACTCTACTTGTCCCCTCAGCACTTCTGGGTCTCGCCCTAAAGGGCTGTACTTTTTTTTAGGTCCTGTTATTTGGTCAATTGTATTGGACCTTAGGCTTTTCATTTCTTTCGTCCTGTTTTCTCCTCAGTGGCTGTCTTGGCTTTGAGGTAGAGTCCTTGAGTCTTTTTCTTCCCATCTTATCTCCAGCCAGCCATTCAGAAGAGTCCAGCTGACTGCCACGAGAGAGAAAAACTGGAGCTGTCTATGGTTACCAATGCGGGTTCGGGCAGCCTGCCCTTCCCTAATCTTGTTCATCTGTACATCTGTCTGCCTGTCTGCCACTTATTAAGCACCTTCTCTGGGCTAGCACTGGAGGTGCAGAGATGAATAAGACCTAGTTCTTATTCTTGAGGAACGTGTAGCCTATCAAAGGAGACAGATTTGTATAAGCAAAATATTTCACTACTAAGTGCCCTCAGGGAGATGTACAAAATATGGTGGGAGCCAAACACAGGAGTGGCCATCTGTCTGAGAGAGCTGAGGATGATTTAATCAAGGAGGGTCAGGCAGTGTTTAGATGCTGCCTTGGTTCTGCTTTGACTACATCATGAGGTGGGGAGTTATTATTATTCAAGTAGACTTGCCAGTTTTTGCTTATCATGTTTTCAAACCCCTCTCCAACTTCGTGGCTCAGAAATCTATCTCTAAGAATCTGTTTAAGTTACATGGTTGACTCCAGCCTCTATTTTGCCACTTGGTTTTCATTCAGGTTTGCATTTTAACTAAGATGCCCACCCCTTTTTCAGAGGGGCTAGCTAAAATCACCTTCCCTGGAGTGCCTTCTGTATCTTCTCCCTGCCTCTGCTCAGTCTCAGGGAAGCGTACGGATGTGAAAGCACTCTGCCAACTAGAAAACCTGGTTTATTATCATGAGCAGCAAACTGCTACAAATATGGCTATAAACTGAGTTTTCTATCATGAAATAACTAAAAGCAGACTCATTATTCTTAAATGGGACAAATGTGAATGTGGCTGTCCGGTACAAGACCTAGGCCAAGGCAGGCACTTCCTAAATGGTTGAACAATTAGATTCTAAAACTGTAGTGTTTCAAGGACTTTTGAATAGTTGACTCTTATTACAAAATAATAATAAAAAAAGAACACGTTCATTTATATTTGAGATGTTCAGCACAGCCACCAATCAATCAGTCTGGCTACTGTGTTTTCCATTCCAAGAAGAAACATCTATTGAGTGTGTACACCAAGCCTAGGAGGGATTCTTGTAGAAGTTTTGACGCAGATGTAGCCTCTGTGGTCTTTGCACAGAAGTCTACTGGGAAAGGTGGGGAGCTACCAGCATGGCCACCCCAAACGTGATTGAGAAAGCAGTTGTAAAAGCGCAGGGAGCAGTGCTGTGACGTGCAGGTGCCACCCTGGCATTCTGACTTAGATCAAGCCAGCCCTCTTGATCTAAACAATTACAGACTCCCTCTTTCTCCAGTTAGTCCCATTTAAAGTTTTGCCCATCCAGCTGGGACTTCTTTTCAATTAAGCCTTATATATATTTGAAATCAGTCTTGGAGGAAGAAGAATCCAAGGGTTAAGAATGGTCATAGGCGGTCTTTTCTTGCTCCAAGATGTAGCCTCTTGTATGATGCAAAGAACATCTCTTATCTAAGAGCACAAGCTTGGGGGCCATATCAAAGTCACTCAATGGCTGTATGACCCAGCCACCTTGTTTAATTTCTTTGCGCCTCAGTCTACTTACAAAATGGGAGGATTTGTTGTTGGAAGGATTAAATAAGATAACGTATGCATGATGCTCAAAGCCTGACATACAGCTTGAACACAGTATCTGACTCTTCAACTTACCTTGACCTTCTCTCTAGTTTGATTAGATGGACTATAATTTCATAAGTTGTACCCATAACTTCAGGTAGGGGTCATAGAAAGACAAAATAGGAAACTGAGTCAGTTATCTAGATCAGAGTCAGCAAGCTTTTTCTGTAAAGATCCAGGTAATAAATATTTTAGCCTTGTGAGTCACATGGTCTTTGTTGCAATTACCCAACTCCGCCATTATAGCTTGAAAGCAGCCACACAATTTATAAAGGAATGGGCATGGCTCTGTTCCAATAAAACCTTATTTACAAAAAACAGGGGATGAGCCAGATTTGGTCTGTGTGCTGCAGTTTGCCACAGCCTGGTTTAGATGCTTCGGGACAATGATGACAATGACATTTGCCATATACTGAGGGTCTACTATGGCTTGTCACTGTGCTAGACATTCTACATATATTATTTCCAAACTAAATAACTTTTTGTTATATTTTTCAAATCCTGATTTTCTAGTGTATTGCCAATTTCACACCATTTGATCCTAAATTTTTCATAAAAACCATGTGTTATAACAGAGTGGGGACTCTGGAACTGGACAGAAGTCAGTTCAAATCCCAGCACCCCCATTTACTTACTATCCATGTGATTACTGGCAAATTATTTAACTCTCTAAGCTGTAGTTTTCTTATCTGTAAAATGGAGCTAATACCTAATCCAAAGAGTTGTTGAGAAGATTAATGGGATATTGTATATCAACTATTTAGCATAGTGGGTAACAGAGGTAGGTATTTAATAAATGATAGCTGCTATTATTAGAATTAGGGTTAACTGTTTTAACATTGTATAACTTCACTCACAAATTCACAAACCAGAAAATAACCCTTTGCCAGTCTAAACTGTGTCAAAGTTTGAGTCAAAAGCTATGGTCCTCCTAAATACGAACCTTGCCAGAGAGAGCTGAGACAAACCAACCCAGTGACGTGGTCATGGGGAGAACATACAGCTCAGCAGAAAAGCAGCAAGATGGGTCAGGGCCACAAGTCCCAGCCCAAGCCCACTGTGTCATGCTTTCCTGGGACTCTGCCCTTCTCCTTGAGAGCAACTGTCCCAAGCATACTTACATTATTACTTTTGCCATAGTTTAATGTCTTATTCCCTCCGTTAGAATCTGAACTCCATAAAGGTAACTCGGGACCTAATTCATTGCCTTGCACATAGCCAGCACTTAGTATATATTTGCTATGAATCAATGAATGAGACAGGAGACCTAGGGTCTGTACCTCCTGCCTGGCTAACATGTGGGATCTTGGGAAAGTTACTTTCTCTTTTGTTCTCAGTTTCCTCATCTATGACATGGAGGTTTGAACGAGATGATCAGTTAGGTCATCTACAACTACCCAATAGAGAAGGTCAAAACAACTTCAAATTTGATGATTTTGTTCTTAATTTCAACAAACTTAGCACCCAAAGAATGGCAGGCATGTGTTAATTCTGGGCTACACAGAGATGTGATATAGTCTCTGCCCTCAGTAATTTTATATTCTATTTATCTATACCCTACTTTCTTCCAGGACCATTTTAAATGGGTCTTAAAATCTCAAACAATACTTTTCAAAGTGAATTCTGTAAACTACTAGTTCTGTGAGGTCCTCAAAAACTAGCTTCTGTGGTCAAGTAAGTCTGGAAAACAATACAGCTTATATTCTTATTCTAGAGTGTCACACTGAATAGCAATACATTAAAGGCTCTGAGAAATCTCACAATAAAGAGACCCACTTATTTGATTATCAGAACATTTTCCAGTTGGACCTCAGAACTCTCCCCCCACCACACACAACCATTCACAATAATGTGGAATATTCCATTCCACAGAAGCCTCTTTGGGAACCCTGCTCTAGTAAACAACTCTTAGCACACGGTGCCTGGTGCACACATCCTGTGCTGCTCTAAACCTGTGGAGGAGCCCGTGGTCCAGGGAGGGTGAGCTCTACACGTGAAATCATGGGAACGCTCTCTCCACAGTCAGTTTCTTCAAATGGACAAGCTTATGCCCTGAGGGTTTGCCCTGTCCGATCAGCCTCCAGGTTCCAGAAAGACCTGGAGTACCTGTGGCTTGAATGAGGTCTGCTCTCAGGCTGCAGTCTGCTTCTGGGATAGTCACATCCCTATTAGTCAGGAAGAGTAAGTCTCCTCTAGGGTGACTTGCTGCCTTTCTTAAAGCTATACGCCCATCCTTACCCACTGCTAAAGCTCGTTAATTCCACAAACGCTGAAACTCATCAATAATTCAGAGAGCCCAAGTGACATGAACAATCCCCTCTGGAAGGACTCACACCAGGCATTTGCTAGAGCCAAAATAATGTAATTTTAAGGTTTAGAGGAGGGCCAAGCTTTTCAAAAGAAACGATGCCCTTTAAATGACAAGGGACCACTTTATCTTCAACCTTCTGCTTAAGCTTGTGAAGAAGGCTCCCTGGAAACATCAGGCGTGACTAGAAGGCTTTCAGAACCACTGAAGGTATTTATTTCTTACTCAAGTGGTAAAGGAGCTATGCGACACACTTATCATACAATAAATGCCCCATTTCTCAATGTTTCTCTTTCTGGGCTTCTTGTACTTTTTCATCTCTACAGTCATTCCCTAGACAAGGTCACCATTATCTCCTACCTAGATGACAGCTGCAGTCTCCTAATTGGTCTCTTTGTCCCCAAATGTTCCTCCTCAACTCCTTTCCCACAATATGGCCAGACGGATCCTTCCAAATCACAAACGTCACCAAGTCATTATCCTGCTTTAAAAAATCTTCAGAAGCTTCTCACATGTTACAGTCCACAGTCTTGGTCTATGAGTCCCTGCCTAAGTTGTGGTGGTGGTGGGGGGGGGCAGTCTCCTTGCTTAGTGGCCATGGGACTTCCTCTATCACAACTTTCAACATACTTTGTTGGACAGATTTGTTTTAGTGTCTTCTCTGGTAGGCTGCGGGGAACCCCAGAGCAGAGACCATTTTTGCCGTGTGGTGTCCACACTGCCCAGCACTTAGGAGAAGTTCAGCATGCTCATTGACTGAATACTGTTTCTTCAGTGTCTACCAAAGCAACCAGAAAGCAAAACACAAGAGCCAGCTTCTCTCTGAACTGCAAAATAGTACTCTGAAAAGACCTGAGCTTGCATTGCATAGACCTCTGAATTCTTTCTGAGGGATTATAAGTACTCATTATACCACAAAGCCAGCCGGATGGGGGCTTGGTCCAGACCTAGAATTTGGCAAGAAACATTTGTCTTTTAAAGGAAGTTATAATTCATGGGCCTAATCCAACTAAAGATTTGGTGATATTTTCTGAACTAAAATCAGAACAGGTGATTTGAGAGAGAACATGGGTCACTTCCTGGGGAGAGTGCCAGCTTGGAAGACGTGGTTTGGAGGAAAAATACTGGAAATTAATGGGACATTCTTGACCTACAGTGACAGAGGAAGGGAAATGGGAAATAGGGATTAGGTCAGGAAACACAAATTCCTGGTTCTCCTGCTTACTACAAGCGTGGCCGCTCAACACCCTCAACTTTAATTTCCTTTTCCGGTCAAATGAGTATAATGATATCTGTTCCCTTAAAAAATTCACAGGATTCACTTAAGACTCATGGATAAGAAAAAACTACACATAGTAGGAAAAAATCCACCAAATGGTTGGTAACCTTATTAAATTTAATCCAACCAGAGGATTCCTCTGATAATTATTATGTGTGAAATGCCTATTTTAAAGAGGCTCAGAGGTGCTACTCTTTCTCGCTGAAATAATTTGATTCTTGGTTGAAGGCCAGTACGTAAAATGCACTTCTCAACACCAGGCATCCATTGGATGGGCCCTAGTGCCACCTTTGCTGTATCTGGCAAAGATATCCCAGTTGAAAAGCATTTAGTCATTTATATTTCCCTAAAGCCCTTGCTACCAATTTTTAAACAGCAGTTGCTCTCTCTTATTAAAAGCCAATTTTACCTTTTTCTTTACAATTTCAAAAATTAGTTTGGCTAATGAAGTCCTTCTCCAAATGAAGGGGGAAACTAATAATTTGATGATAAAATAGCCCAGCCAACACTACTGTGCATCACTCCTGCCCGTGTACTGAGCACTTTACATCCATTACTTAACTCGGTCCTCACGCCAGCCCTACAAAGCAGGCCCCGTCATCACCCTCATTTTATAAAGACTCTGAAGGGAAGGGAGGTTAAGAAACGTGCCCAAGGTCACCCAGTTCATTAAGTGTTGAAGTTTGGATTCCAACTCAGGCTGTCTGACTCCAGAGTATGTGTCCTTAACTGCTGAGCACATCCTTGGTGCCGGGTGCTGTGTGAGGGCTAGAGACAACAAGAGGGCTATGGCGTGGAGTTTCTCCTCCAGAAGCCTGGAGTCTTTTAGGAGCACACACATCTGATCTTATATTCTTATTCTCTCTTTTTTTTTTAAGACTAAAAATTAAAAAAAAAATTTGGGGCTGAGGGGGAAGGTCATTAGGTCTATTATTATTAGCAGTAGTAGTAATAATTATAATTTTTAATGCAAGTACTGAGGATTGAACCCAGGACCTCGTGCATGCTAAGCATGCACTCCTGAGACTTATTCTTAGAGCAATGAGGCCCCTTTGGAAATTTAGGGACCATCTACTTAATGTAAATGCTTAAAATGTAAGGAATTACTTTGCCTGGAGGGAACACTCTTAATGAAGATAAAACTTACCAAAGTCAGGCCTTCTCTGAAAAGGAAAAAAAAAAATCCAAACGACAGACCATTTAATCCCTGAGGTCAGGGGTCTGTTTTCCCCCATTTCTCCAGAGCCTGGCAGTGTCTCATACACAGTTTAGTACTAGCGGCTGTGCCCCACGGGATTGTCGGGTGAATGAACACCACAGAAATAGAATGTAGTTCTTAAGAGGTCTTAGCTGGCCCTGGGGTCTCTTCTTGTCTCAGGCCACCCACCCTGGTTCCCAGCATCTGAATTCTGAGGGACCAGGGGCCATAAGGAGTGGGCAGGGTGACACGAGATGGGATAGGAAGGGTGATGGGGTGCATGTGCGTCAGGAGGGAAGCACAACAGCATGATGGTAATGTCACAAAAGATTGAGCGCTTTGGGGGGAAGAATGACACTCTAGGTATATCAACCACCTTGTGACCAAAACCCCGTCCCCTGGGCAGTGGACGCTGTGAGAAAGCCAGGGATGTGGCAGCACTGAGACACAATGCTTATGGGGTATATTATACATTTCTAGATACACACTTCTTCCATTTTGCTCATACACAAACACACACACAAAGACAATAGGAAAATAGAAGAAGGAAGACCATACCTTTAACTACCCTATCCAGATAGTGCGCTTGGGAAATAAAAGACAGGACATTTAAGGTAGGCTCAAGAAAGTGCAGTACTGCCTGTCACAGGACCATGCCAGGAGTTAAGGAGACAAAGGGGGCTGCACCCCACATTTGGGACAGACCTGCCAGGGTGGGGAAAATAAAACGAAAGACAAGACAACACAAGAGAGAAGGAGGGCGAGCAAGCACATTCTCTGGGAAGGACAGAAAGGAACGTCAACTCGTTCTGCGATCCAGGCATTTGGAAATGTGATCATATGAACAAGAAGACACATGGATAAGGAAAGCAAGAGAAAAAGCAGGATGGGAAGCTACAAAAGTGGCCATACTCCTGCTCCATCAGATTTATGGAAAGTTAGAATTTGCCCCTTTGTCTACCCAGAGCAGCATCCAACTTCCCGCCAGGGAAAGCAGCGGGACAAGGGCCAGTGCACTCTGTCTGGGCAAAGGTGACCCCAGGAGGCTGGAATTTGGAAATAGGCAAAAGGTGAATCATCTTTGATAAGAACTAGGGAAGTGGGTTGAGTCTTTGGTCAAATATCCGCTAGGTTATCTGTTTGCCATTCTTGAATTTTCCGTGGACTTGAATGCAGAATGTTTGGTGTTCTAAGTGAGATGCATCTCTCCTTTGTGCATCTTACAAAGATTGTGAGGTGCAGGGCAATGGGTATCACTGTGAAAGACAAGAAAAAGGAAGGAAAACCTGATCACTTCTCAACGCTTATGAACTCAAAAGGTAGAATGAGATACACTTGGCTTTCCATGGAGGGGTCACATCTAAGCACTGAATTATCTGGTGACCTAAGGTTTCGCTTCTTTGTGAGGGTGGGTGTCAAATGTTGCTCTGAAATAGACCTGCTGTGCGTACACACGGGTGCCTGGCTGTGTGTTTAAAGCAGGGCAGGCCTCTTCATTCCCAGCACGAATCAGTAGCACCCTTTCGCCTTCCTGTCAGTCTGGGGTCACAGCCATTCAGAGGGGTTCCCTTTCATCTCCTTCTTTACAGCTTCCCAACACGTGCTCCCACAGAGGCCAGAGAGATGGCAGTCGCCTGAAGGGTTGATGCTTTCAGCCGGGTTGGCCCCCGCCTCAGCTGGATTTCACATGTGAATCAGAAGTCCATAAAGAGAGGACTGGACTGCAATGGTGAGGCCTTATCTGGAAGCCCTCGGGTTCTATAAACCGTAAGAACATTCTTACTCTCTTCATAAAAATTATAAATTTTATGTTTTCAATCCTCCGGATAGGACAAATGCTGTTGCTGTTCATCAATATATATTTGCCTCAAAAGACTGGTGGATGAGAGGCTATGTTCTTAGTTCAGGCATCCATGTGGTCTGTGCTTCAAGATGAAATATGCTCCTGGAGGCTGCATAGCCAAGTGGAAAATTGGGAAGAGGAGATTTTAAGTGGGTCTGCATGCTTCTCCTTCATTTTTATAGATGGCTTGGAGTCCATGGGATTACAGGGTATAAGAAGGGAGAGTGAAGGGGAGTGGTGTATGAAGGAGGAGTAAATAAACAAAGCTGTGGAATGACAGACAATGAAAAACAGGGTCAGCCCACATGAAAAACAGCCTAGGAGACATCTTTGGCTAAGGCGAAGACTTTCTTGATTCTTGGTTTGTCTGACACTTTCTTCTCAGTCAACCTCATTCATCCATCAAACTTTGTAAAGTGATCTAAAATTTCTTCAGACATCATCTCCCAGGAGATGCCATCAGAGACCGATAACACACAGGATCTCCTGGCTCAGCTGGTGTTCTTAGCTTCCAGATCTGCAGGGTTTTGTGGAGGGTCGTAATCATATATTCTTGTAATAACTCTGAGCCCAGCTACAGAAGAGATGGAGTGAGCATAGATTTCTCTCACAAGGTTGGCAAGGATGACTAGGCTGGATGACACACCATCACTGTGATTCAAATGGCCATTCCACCGTGCAGCATCCACTGTGAGGGAGTTCTCTGACCAGAAGGACATCGTCTCTAAACTTAATGGTGATATCATGGCTCTGGTGAAGAGTAAAGGTTATATCCACTTTTTGGGTTAATGTCCCCAAGCCCAGTGGTTGACCTCAGAGAGCTTTCTCTCTCTCTTCTAATGTCATTTCATTTACAAGAATTATTTAGCAATTAGGATCTCTATTAAATGTAGATATGCTTTTAATACCTTTAAAAATGCTGACTAATTTCTCAGACTATAGGCAGGAATGGCCGCCAGTGGAAGTGACTGAGGCAGACCCAGGTTGCAATCAATGTTGTGGGTTTCAGGAGACAAGAGTGGACTCCACAAATCAAGGGATTCCTTCCCTACACAGTGACCTCAAGCCACACTGAATCCAAGAGCTGGTAACAACCAATCAATACCAAGTCCAAGAGTTCTCTGGGACTGGAATGGAGCTTCCTTGTCTCTGACTATTGAAAATGAAAAGTGATACCTATGTCTTTGAAATCCAAAGCCATTTATTCATAAAAGGCATATGCAGAAGTGAATACCATTGTCACTTTCACTGTTTGAAAATCTTGGCACACATGCCCTTGAGTACAGTGATTTGAAAATTTTCCATGATTTTAAAGAGTTAACTTTAAGAAAAGATGATGTGAGTCCCTAAGTTTGCATTAAGGAGGGTGCATTCAGGACTTCCCCAAATTCCTTCACCTTTCTCCTCAGACTTCAGGATGAAGACGATGGCAGTAGAGTCACCTTTCCTCTTGGGCCATGCTTATTTTTTCAACATTGCATATATGTTTCTCGTGCTTCTTCTATATCCCTGTCACTCTGCAACAGAGTGGAGATAGTGGAGGCACACAGCTATTTCTAAGACAAGTTCTGAACTTCTGGCACAAGATTAGCCTGTGAGGTATCAGATCTCTTTAGCACTTCTATGATCTCCAATATGGAAGCTTCTTTCCTTCACTTGCCTGTACCAACAGAAGTTTCCAGAAGTTTCTCCCAAGAAGCTTCAGGGGCCCCCTATCAAAGGTTGTGAAGAACATGGTGAAAAGCTTTTTCCTTCTTATTCTCCAGAAGCCTTAGTTGACACTAGGAGCTGCATCATTGGTACAGGTTAGGCCAGATGAAACAAGGGTCATTATAGCAGGTGATGCTTGAGGTGGCTACAGTCATCTGAACTTCTTGTAGATGGATGACAAATCATCCAAGAGATGTTCCTATTAAGTTCTTGGATGCATTAATGCTATTCTCTCTTTGGATGAAGTATCAATGAGTAGTAGGTGGCCAATGACGCCCACCCTGAGAGGACTCATGGAGCCTTCAGTTCCCCACTCCTACCATGTATGGGCTGAAATCTCCCAGAACCATCAACTAATCAAGCTCTTGCTCTGATAACTTGGGGTAGACCCCTGTCCATATTCTTTCTTCTCATCAGCATTTGTCCTGCAGCTCCTGGGTCCTGAGGTGAGAGAATGCCTTTGGAGGAGAGACAAGCACTGGGCTAGCCTATCTCCCAGGCACTGATACCTGTGAATGCCTGTGAGCTCTTGGTTAAGGACGGTCTGATTACAAAAAAGAAACCCAAGAGCTACCAATCAAAAGTGGATAAAGAACTCCTGAAGACTGTGTGGCCTTTCTTTATAATGTCTCTGTATTGTGAAGTCTGGCTTTGCTCACTCCAGTAATTGCATCCTCAGAGTATTATTTTGATCTTTACTCCCAGAGGAGGATTTGTTTAAGAATCAAGATTTATATGATTGGACAGCTCTCCTGAAGCCTAGTAAATAATTCCGTATATCTGGCATGTTGAACAATCACAGCTTTGGGGTCAAGGTTGGAATTTACAAATGTAATCAGAAGCTGGCATTTCCCACATGTGTTTTGGGACTTTATAGACAAGGGGCACTGAATTGAATAAAGTAACTATTGTAGAAGTGATCCAAAATGTTGGTAAGTGTTTTCAAAGAAACAGGAAAAAATTAAACACATTCTTAAATTTAGCTATGATTTTCAGCATTCTCTAAAGAAATTGGAGGTCAAGCCCCAGACTTAAGAGACTCATAAAATTCCTGGAAAAGACATCCAAAAATGTGTTTCTGATGACTCTGTGTTGACCATATACTTAAGAAAGGGATCCAAATCAATCCGTCTTAGTTCAACTTCTGGACTAGGGAGACTGGGTTCCACATTCGCAAATGGTGTATTAGTAATGAGTGACACTGAAAACAAAAAAAATCTTTTTCTTTGTGGGATGGTTTTAGGAGCAGGTGATGGGTGTGCAGTCTGTGTGCAGTTGAGGAGGGGCTGGAATTCCACTACCCCTGCAAGCCTCCTCTAGCCACCCCACCCTGTGATTCCCAGAGGAAGAAACTGAAGCCCCCAGTGACCATGTGGTCTGCCCACAGTGCTTTCATCAAGACCGTCCTTGAAGATGCAGCGAGACAGATAATTCCCTAACATAAGGAATTAAGATTCAGCATGAAATATTCTTGCTTTTTGACAAAAATACTGTCATTAAAGAGGATGATATTGCCAAATTTCCTTCTGTTCTAAAACCAACCTGTTTTGAGAAAAATCAAGTAGCTTTCATAAAAGTAAAGGTGGACCTAAGCTTCCAAAAGGAGATTTAAGTCCTATAATTTGCTCTAGGAAATGTCACTGGGGTAAGAAGCTTCTTATGCTGGGGACTTGACCATAAGGAGCCCACACTTGTCTTTCTCTTTTATGCCAGCTGTTGGGTAATCAAGTCATTCTTTCCTGCTTATTGAAGGCAGCAGTGTGCAAAGAAACAGGCCCTCCTGTCTTTGCCTTCTACTGCATGGAGGTCCCTGAATCACTGTCCTGGACTCTGGCCTTTTCTCTGTTAGGGGACATAAACTCACCACAGCATACAAATTAGCTGCTTTATAAAAATGAAATCTGATAACAAGAGAAAATTAAACACTTTGAATTTCTAGCTTTTTACACCAGCAGCTTTTGCTTTTCCTAAATGCTCCTCACCAGGAGTGAAGTTCCCTGGCAACCTAAAAAAGTGCTTCTTGCTACCAGCAAAGATCAAAAAGGGGTTTCTCCTTCTCAATTCTATTCCAAAAAGAAAAAGAAGGCACACCATTGTTTCCCTCATTGGCAACCCACACCCTTCCCCTTGCATCTAACAAGGTTACTGGAGTGTTCCTTCAGCACTAGGGTGTGGGGTTTCCATTGAGGATGCAGCTGGCCACAGGCAGAGACGCACAGAGAGCAAGATGCCATGCGGGGAAATTAGATGGGGACAAAGGAAATGTTCACCACACAATGAAAGGTAATAGGATTCCCAGCCAACGTCCTTTCATCTGAGCCACTATGACTAGCCCATTACTTCTCCAATGCCCTGTGACATTTCTCTGGTATTTATGACTGTCAACCTCCCTCTTGAATCGTGCACATTTACCTTGATGTATTTCTTATCTGGAGGGGAAAAAGCATCTGCAATCCCAAGGAGAAATTTGCTCTTAAAAAGTGAC
The DNA here is from genome assembly GCF_048773025.1 of Camelus bactrianus. Classification (NCBI taxonomy): domain Eukaryota; kingdom Metazoa; phylum Chordata; class Mammalia; order Artiodactyla; family Camelidae; genus Camelus; species Camelus bactrianus. The sequence continues at coordinate 52,234,449 of NC_133548.1, forward strand.
AATGGGGTATGCAGGGGACGTGGGAGGGGATGGTCTGACTTCCTGACATCAAAACAGAGGGTCGCTCTGCAAGCTAGGCTGATGAACATCCACGAGACACGAGATGGAGCACAGTCTTCCCACAAGCCCTGTCATGAGTTGCCAGTGCCTGGACGCAGGGAGAATTTCCCTAAGTCCCTTGTCATTTGACTCAGATGAGATGCTTGGACATCCATAAACTTTTTGGAACTCGGTAAGCTGAGGACACTGTAAGCAAGTGAGAGAAGACAGAATGCACTCTCTCTGGGCTCTGATTTTGGTTTTAATAGGGATGGTCCCGCTTCTGGGCAGGGAGGCTAGAAGGTCAGCCTGTCCTCAGTCACATGGAAAAGTGAAGGTGATGGGAGAGGAGAGTGTAAAGGATCGGGTCTCTCGGGTGACTAGGGCCACTTCTCTTTAACTGCCCAGGACAGCTGTGAGATAGGATGACACTGACATCAAGAGGCCACCCAGAGGCGCACAGTGAGACAGTGTGGCACACTCTGCTATGGAAAGGCAGGGCGGGCTGCCACCAGCCATGGAGCGGCTTCCCTAAGATTGTGGCTGGGCAAACTAGCTGTGGAACTCAAGCGTGACTGTGATAAAAAGGCACAGCCTCTGGGAAGGATAAGAGCCAGATGTCTCCACAGAAAACCTGGGCTTTGTACTGTAAGGACCACAGAGCAATCAGCTGGTGAGGAGCCCCTGCACCAAGACTCAGAAAGCAAGCCTCTGTTTTACTTCTTACAAGTCAAGTGACCTCAGGCCTCAGGTCCCTGAAAAGGAGGGGATGATACCTATGGGAGTACAAATAATGCAGTTAAAGCCCTTAGCACAGTGCTTGCCATACTGTACTCAAAACTCAGAAGCCATTATGACTAATATTAATAGGTGTAAGGTACTCCACAGCCATTTTTAAACAGAGTGATGTTGTGGGGGCAGAGATAATGAATATAAACTAATTTCATGCTATAAAACAAAAGGAATGAGGCCTAAAAAACCATGCAATAAGAGGTAGCTCCATTTGCTCAAAAGTCCTTTGTTCGTCATAATCTTTGGGGCTTGTCTCCCAATTTCTATAAGATTTTCAGAGCTGGAGAAGCACCCAGAATACTGCCTTCTAAAGCCATGTGCTCACCATCTGATCACAGACCCTTCCTTTTAAAAAAAAAAAAAAAAATGGGAGGGGAAGTTAAAACACACATACACAAACCAGTGGATTCCATAAAGACCCGTTTGGTGAGTGTTCATTCCAGGATAATAAACCAAGCCAACGTCTGGCTGTGTTTAAAATCAACAAAACCAGCAGGAAAGGCAAAAAGAAGGGAATGGAGTGATCAGCTTGTTTTGAAAGCTGGCAACAGTGCTGCTTCAGCAGGGGCTGGTGCCGAGGAGCCCTCAAGAGAGGAGAAAGGAGACAAATGCAGACGGGACAGGAGCCGAGGATGGGGGTTGGGGGGGTTGGAGGGGACAGGCCTAATGGGAAGCAGATGTGGCCTGGGGCCTGTAGGAAGCTTTCCCCAGGATTCCAGGCCCCTTTGGGAGCTCTGGCCTAACAGGCTAGTGGGTGTGGAGGGTTCAGACCTCCCAACCAGATCATAAATTTGATCTAATGGCTACGTTTATTGAGCACTGTACAATGTGCCAGCCTGTGCTAAACTCTTTACATGCATTATTATCCATGTGATTTTATAGGTGAAGAAACCGAAGCTCAGGGAGGCATTGGGAATTGTGCATAGCTGCTAAGTGATAGAGCCGCCTGCCTCATTCTTGAAGCCCAGCTCCTTGTCACAAAGTTATATTGCATTTGGCCCTGGGAGGACTAAACAGCAAGGCATGTGGACCAGCTGGCTGAGATCTGGGAAATGCAAATTGGTAGGGAAAAGGTTAAAAAATGCCCAATTGTGAGTTTAAGTGCAATTGATGTCCAGGAAATGTCACCCATAATGTCATCAGATGAAAGGACTTTTGCCCAGTTTCCACATGCAAGGGGACCCCGCCGTGGCCCCCAAGTGCCTGACAGATACAGGCACCCCACAGCCCCAGAGAGGAGGCGCCGGGCCTGGGCCCACCATACCGATGGTGCAGTGCTCGCCATTCCAGCCGGGGCTGCACTCGCACTTGCCGTCCCGGCAGGTCCCATGCTCCGCGCAGCGCGGGTGGCAGGCACGCTGGTCGCAGGCCGCCCCCATCCAGCCGTCCTCGCAGCGGCAGGTGCCCCCCACGCAGACGCCGTGGCCACCGCAGTCGGCAGCACAGATCTCTGTGGGGGGAGGGGCCAGGGAGGGAGGAGAGAGACAAAACCAGAAGTGAGCGAGTCATCCTTGGGAACAAAGCTCACACTTGGCTATCTACCACGGCTTCCGTGAGCAGAGGCTCAGGGGGGCTCCTCTGTGGACAGTGACCCTCGGGCAGGAACAATTCTCCAGGCAGAGGCCTGTACCAAGCCCGCGTCCTCAAGAGAATGGGATGGGCTGCAGGGCTTCGTGCTGTTTGCTTTTCCCTGTTGCCAACCTGTCCCTGCTTTTGTGCTTGCCGCTTCCAAAGGGGACCGGCCTTCCGAACAGATGTGAGGAAAAGTCGAATTTAATTAAAACCCAGTTATGTGTGAAAACAAAGTGAGGATGAGTCCCCGATCGCAGAGCGAAGGGCTGGTGGGTCTGGCTGGAGTGTGGGAAGGGTCCTGGGCTTGCGTTTCATTCCAGCCTTGGCTCTAACGGAGGTGGGGTGAGAGGGAGGTGGACCCCTGCACTCTGTGGGGTCACTCTGGGTGCTTGTTCTGGGCATTTGCTGGGTGCATGTTCTGTCCTCCTGCTCCTGGCTTCCTCACTCCAGCCCTAAGCACCAGCTAAGGGGCCTTTCCCATCCAAAACAAACAGCTGGGGTGGGGGCGGGGGCACTTCACAGCCAGAGTGGAGTCGTCCAGCCCTTCACAAAGGCCCGTCTGTGAGATGGTGCAACACACACACACGACCTGATTCCCAAGCCCCTTGGGCCCAGGGCCAGCGACAGCTTCGTGGCTATGCAGGCAGACGCTGTGAAGGGTCTGGAACACAACTGCTTTTTAGGAAGCCGGCTGAACAACTGTGGCCATTGACGCTCTCTGCCAGCACTGTGATGGAGACCCTGACTCGTGGCCCGACATTCTTCAAATGAAAATCCCAGTGCCTTTAATTTCAAATTAAATTAACTGGCACCCGTGTCAAGTTGCGTTTGCCCATTAGCCCTTCCAAGCTGTACTCCTGGCTTAGAAGCTACTAATTGTCTAGCTACTTTTGAAAAAGGATAGTAAAATTGGATCTCAGAGGCTCAGAACTTTCATATTAATCCACAAGGCAAAGGCTAAAATGTTTGAGAATAAAGAACTCCCTCAAAACCAACAGTGAGAGTTCCCATGTGTAGTGTGTTCCTATGCCCAACACCTTGCCAAGAAAACTAGCTGGAAAGGGAGGTACTGCAGGCAGTACCGCATCAGGTTTCTTGGCTGCCCAGAGAGAGGCTGCTGGAAAACGTGTGGAAAGAGCCCTGACCTGGAGCCAGGGACCTGGGTTCTACGCAGGGCTTGGGCAGGAGCTGAAGCTGTGTGAGCCTGGGCAGGCTCTCTAATTTCATTGCTGATATGGATGCTGCCTCATGGCACCTCTGCTGCCCACGGGGGCTGTGAAGAGCACTCAGTGAAGCAGAGGACAGAAAAGGGCATGGCAACGGTCAACGGTCACTAACTCCAGAAACGTTTCTCAGGACAGTGATCTCTAGATTAGGTGTCCAAAGACTGGGTTTGCCAGGTCTGCGCCTGCTCAGCCGCCGATCTTCTGTGTGACCTTGGGAAGGTCACTTGCCCTCTCTGGAGGTCAGCTCCCTCATCTGCTGCAGAGAAAGGTGATGGCTTCTTAGACTGTGGGAGTCTACAATATACACACCCCTCCATGTTACACAGTGTAATCTATCCCCAAGGCTCGGCTGGAGTGACCCTCCTCCCTGGAGAAGTCTCCCACGATTCACCCTGTGGTTATTCTGCTGCTCCTCACCTTTCCATGTGACACGGTGCACTGCTCTTCTCTTTTCTGTGTCTCTTACTGTCAGACTACGGACACCCTGAGGCTGGATGAATTCTTCTGATCACCTCTGTGCCTGGTACCCAGCACAGATCTTGGCACAGAACAGACCCTCAATTAAGGTTTGCTGGCTAATGGAAAAATCCTTGTGTTCCCTGGGGCTACAGGAACCTAAGAATTTAAGACAATGCAGAGACACCCTGTTCAGGTCAGCTGAGAGTCAGTCCAGGCCTGTCTGCTTATCTCTAGTGAGTTGCCCTCAGGAAAACTTTCCAAGTAAGGGTGGGGCTGCGGAGCAAAGTGTCAGGATACCATCCAGCAGCCCTCCAGGAATGGGGCTTTCTCAAGATGTTCTTCAAGCTTCCTTGCTTTTTTGCTCACAGGGACAACATCTTGGGCTTTCCTCAAGACAAAAATGACAATCTCGGGTCCCGGGCCTCCCTGAGTCGGAGATTCCCTCCCTCCTGCACAGCAGTGCAAGGGCATCGACCCAGGCGACTCCGGAGGCGGGGCCTGCTCTCAGGGCTGGCTGGGACTGTCACCTGAGAGCCCCGAGGGAAGATCAGCTTAGCCTTCATTTGGGTTTACTCAGCACTTTTTCCAGGTGGCAGTTGATGATGTGAAAGTAAACAGCAAACAGCACTTCTATTCACCGAGGCGTGAACCAGGAGAGGGATGGGCTTCGGAGGACAAAGTCGTGGTGTTTTCAAACCACAGGGCACTTGGAGTTCATGGGGTTGAGGCAGAAGAGGCAGGTCCTCACTAACCGGTAGTTCATTTGTTCACTGATTAACCTGGAGGCAGTATGGGTGAAAGAGCGTAAAGCTTGGAATCAGGTGGGGCTCCAAATCTCATTTCTGCCTGTTGTGGGACCTCAGGCAGCCTATTCAATTGCTCTGAGCTTCGTTTTCACCTTCTGTAAATGGGGATGGTGATAGCACCCGCTTCAGAAGGTACACTGCCCTAATACACGGGGTATTCCCACAGACTTCATCATTGTTCCAGCGATATCCCAGCGTGCCTGCTGTGTGCCAGAGACTGCGCCTGAGGCTAGGAATACAGAGGTCAATAAGGTAAGGTTTCTGCCCTCCAGGAGATCATAGCCCAGCTAAAGACCATCCAAATAACCTCCAGCTGCTACTCACATTGGCACATTTCTTTGCTTATGAGCAATGAATATGTGAAGGAAAAGCTGGGCTGGTCTAACAAGGTAACTCACAGGTCTAGGAATGTGAAGGAGAGGCTGGGCTGGGCTAACAAGATAACTCACAAGTCTAAGTAATGGAATACTGATCTGAGTTCTGCTGGACTAACTTGTAAATCTAAGTTAATTAGTGTTGGTTTGCTGTTTATATTTTTTTGCTAGCCAGCTGGATTTTCAAAGATACATATGTGGCTTTGGAATGTTGGTTTGCTGTCTCCCCGCCTCCACTTGTGTGATAATGATGCTGCTAAAGCTGTTCCATGCCTATTGGCCGAATACCCCAAGCTTGTACTTTACCCTACAAAACCTCATGCGCACGTCTTGGAGGTGCTCAGAGCTTTGGAGCAGAAGCCCCTCTGAGCCTGCCAGCGTAATACATCTGAGTACTCCAACCCTCCGAGTGGTGCTTGTTTCTTGACTGGCCTGTCGTTTCCGTAACAAATAAAGAACCACGAATCTCAGGATCCAACAGATTTGGGATCTACTCTTGGCTTTGTCACTTATTGGCTGGGCAATCTACGAGGTGCAAGTTATGCAATTCATTGACTCTCTCAATGTCCATGTTTTGTAAAAGGAGGATATTAACTCCCACTTCACCAATCTCACAGGGATGGCATTAGATCACATGAGGGAATGTGTGGAAAAGCCATTTTTGGCTTAGTAACTAACATTTACATCAGGTTTTACAGTTTACAAAGCACTCTTCACATCCAGCTTCTCATTTACCTGTGACAATGCTGCTGTGGGAGCACCTGGCTATTACCCTTAGAGATGAAGCTACTGAGACCCCAATAGCAGAGGGGGAATTCTACAAGGTCACATGTTCATCTGGACAGTCCTCAGAGCAAGGCTGCAAGACAGGCATTTCACAAACAAGGAAACTGAGTCTCAGACTAGGCAGGGCGGCTCCTGGTTCTTCCAGCAAATCTTTCCCCCGTTTCTGGCCCCATTGCTTAGCCCTTGTTACACTCAAGCCAGACCCTGGCTATGTGTGAAATGAAAGGAGACTCTCTACATAGAGTTTCCCAGACACCCGGGCTCACTTTTCTCCTCTGGAGACGGCGGAGCTGTCCCTCCAAACACTCCATTTCCTCGCCAGTTTACACTAGACATGCTCTCCTGGCATGAAGCTAAAGCTGCCTGGTGGCTGGGCACCCCTCCATCAGCCCTTTACAAGCTGGACTGTGAGCTCTTACACATTTTAATGGAAGGGGCCTGAGCAGGGGACCTTGATGTTTATGGGGCGCTAAGTGATGGTAACACAGCCTGTCAGTGTTCAGGTTCTCCTCTGCAGATGGCCTCCCTGCCTGAGTGGAGGAGACCCACTGACTCTCCATGCGAGCAGAAACCTGAGATGCTGTTTTATCATGTGGCCTCAAGTTGTAGGCCCATTTCTCATTTTATATTTCAATTTTCTTTGTTCTTGAAGTAAAAGAAATGGCTTTATTTTTCTTTCTCCAATTCTGCTTTGACACTAAAGCAGATATAACTTCCCAGAGTGGTTGGTGGTGAAAACCAAATAGGATGAAGCTAAAGAACGTGTTTTGATGCTTAAAGTGTGCCCTTTATGTAAGGTAAGTGACACTTGGTGAATGTGGGTCACAGGTCATCTCAGTCTCAAGTTTCCTCAGTTGTAAACTGGGGATGATGCCCTCGACTACTATAGACAGCTGCTGCATGAATGACTCTCATTTGCTTAATTTCTTGAGCACTCGCTGTGACAAATCCTACAGGGGGTACCTAGGGATCCAGTGGTGATTGTGACAAGACATGGTTTGCTCTTGACCTCAAGGAGTTTAAATTCTAGCATGGCAGATGGACATGGCTGAATTAAACAAGGTAACATGAATGGGAGTGAAGTTTCTGGTATGGAGCCTGGCACGTCATCAGGATAGGATGAATTGTGCACACACATACTCTTACAAGAGAGGAAATGGGCTGTAGTGGCAAGTATATTAGACAAGTCAGAAGACAGGATGTGAATTCTGACTGATGCAACACACCCGATACCAGTGAGTGTTGGATACAGGCCTGTTGATGCTCATGTGATTAACATCAGAGCTTTCTGACTAAATGCTGGAGGGGTGGGGTCTGGGAAGGGTCCTCTGAAGCACTATAGAGCACACAATCTGCAGGGCAGATTTGGATTCAGATTCTGACTCCCCAGTCTTTGTGGGTCCTTGTGGAGTCCTAGGGAGAATTAATTACTTGATCGCTCTGGGCCATACTTCTTGACCCCCAAACTGGGGTGAGTAATAATAGTCCCCTACAGGGTGAGTGGTGATAACTGAAGGAAAGGGTAAATGTGAAAGGCTCTATGTAAACAGTGCTATGTATGTTGTGTTATGTACACAACTGATTGATGGGGACCCAAGATGTCCCGTGTCAGCACAGCTCCTAGTCCTCTAGCAGGAGAGCATCTCCCTAAAGAGTAAAATGTTTCCCCATGGCAGACTCAAATTTGGGTATGCAGCTCCTTCTCTGGTTACCTAGCATGGCACCATCAGCCAAGACTGCAAGAACACCAAAACCCAGTTAGAAGCCATTTGTGTTTGTAGCCTCAGCTTCCTCTTGAAATCAGGTGAAAATCCCCAGCCGTCCTAAAACCCTCATGCCAAGTCTGTAAGGAACTGTACAGGGCCTTGGAGATGAACCAGGTCACGTCCAAGGGCATCTCCGCTCTTCTCCGGGGGACAGCCACACCCATAGCACCTCCCCTCCCCCACCCATCTCTGCCCTGCCTCCCCATGTCCCTGTGTGTCTGTCTTCTCTCTACACTGAAAGCCCATTTGATGGCAGGCTCTAGCTTTTATTCAACTTGTTCCCCAGCAGCAGGCACCAGGCCTGGAACAGCCTGAGCTTTCAGCAAATATTTGTTGAAAGAACAGATGCATTTTTTAAAAAAGGCCTCATGAAAGAGGTGTTACATCAGTTGGCTCAACTCTATCTCACTGCCATATTGTATAAAATTTCTTTGGTTAAATGTTCTCACCCAGTGGCTCAGCCTCCTCTGTGCCTAACCTTTTTAGAAACTCATCTTCTCCAATCTCAGATGGAGAACTTGAAGTCTTCAGCTGTCTCAGTCCTTCCACCCTCACACACCTCTTCCTTCGCACCAATGCCCATTCACACCCATTCCCCTTCTATGACATGGGAGCAGGTGGACACGTGATGAAGACATGAAAAAGGTCGGGAAAAGTATATGGCTTGGTTATTAGTTAATTGTTCTGCAAAGTGTATACACGAGGGAAAAAGCTGCCCCAGGCTCCTCTCATTAAATGTTAATCCCCATATGAACCTGGATGAAGCCTGGGACCTATCGTGACTACATTTTAATTCGTCTGGACTTTACAATCCCGTTCATTAAAACGGCTGGTGAGGGAAGCCATGCCTTTACCCTAAAGGGAGAGACTTATATATAATTTTCCCATAAAATTTCTTCAACTTGGAAAGATGCTCAAAATTGACCGAAGTCGGAGATACACAGGACCCCACCCAAGGATATGTGTGCTCTCCTGCTGATCAAGGAACAGATGCAGGTGAGGCCGTTTTTAAAATTGTGGAATGTGAAAGCACAGCCTTGGCCCCATGTGACTCCGGGGAAGTCCTTTAGTAAGTCTGTATTTAGCACTAAAAGGGACAATAGGGAGTATTGCTCTATTCTGCTTAGGAGTTGAAGTTCTTAGGGTGATCTTAAGAAATTTTAATAAGGGTTAAATAATTTTAAATGATACCTGCCAAGTTTCCCTGTTTCATCACTAGTTCATCTGAGTTAGTGCATGGAGTGGGGGAATTTCTCTGCAATCTTGGTCCTTGGAAATTCTTTGGAAAATTTCTCATGAAATCCTTGGACACTTTAAGTCCAAGCCCCACTAAACAGCATTTGAGACAGAACATAAGGAGAAAATGTAGAACCATTGTTGGTGGCACACAAATATTATCTCATTAAATCCAGACTAGAGAATCTCAAATCAGACTCTGAGTCTCCTTTGGCACCCTGACCCAGTGTCTATCACATTAAGTACTTTTCCTTTTGTTTGTCTATTTATCTTTCTGTTCATCTTTCATCTATCCATCTGTCTCCCCATCAGCTCATCCATCTGTCCATCCACCCACCCATTTAATCATCTAACCAGCTATTCAGCAGCTATTCAGTCAACAGGCCATGTAACTGCTCATCCATCCACCTAACCAAAAGTGTGACTTGGACAAGTTACTTTATCTTTGTCTGCCTCAGTTTTCTCATCTGCAAAATAGGATAGAAACACCAACATCCTAGGTTCATGTGAGGCTTAAATGAACACCATGTAATGTGTCTAATGTCATGTACGTCTTTTATAGAGTAAACACTTACTCTATGGCAACTATATCATGTTATGTACTAGAAAGAGGTAGGGGAAGGGAGGGTTTGAAGATCCTGGGGAGAGCAAGGGGAGGATGTGAGCAACTGAGATGCCTCTCAACAGCTGGAGAGGACTGGATCTGGAGCATAATTGGAGTGACACGCCTCATGGGTTCCTCTTCCCCTGGGGAGAGGTATGCGGCAGAGACCTATGTAAGGGACAGGCCAGGATAATTTGAGAGCACTTAATCCATGGCCTCAGTAGTCTCAGTGGGGTAGGAATCTGTGCTGAGCAGGATGCTGATGGATAGATGTGGACATCTGAAAGAGCCCCTTGGGGACTGAGTGCAAGGACTCACAAAGTACAAGCAGAACTGCAGCTGGAAGGGCGCAGGAGGGGCTAAAGATCACAAGCAGGACGTGATTTGGCTTCCAGTGCTCAGAAGCCTGGCTATGAGATCAGAGATGGTGAGTGGTTGGAACGATCCCGGGTTTTGCAAGGTGGATGTGGAAGAAAGGTGGGGACACAGGGAGCTGAGGGTGATGAAGGAAGACAGCTGGAGGTGAAGGACCAAGGGAACAGGGGGAATGAAGGAGAAGGAGGGCGAGCCAGGAGAGACCTGATGCTGGGCAGGAAGTGGCCTGGATCTGGCCTGGGGATCTCCTTCAGGTGGGTTCGGGGGTAAGAGAGAAAAAGAGCAAGAAAACTTACAGGACCAGTTTTCATGGTCAGAGTACGAGAAGTCACCTCAGAGATTCTCTAGCCATCGTGTAGACAGGAAAACACAAGCCAAAGAGAGGACGTGTCTTGTCCTTGGCCACACAGTGAGGTGGATGTCAATATTTGAGAAAGTCATGTAAGGGCCCAGCTAGACAAATGGCTAAAAGGTGGTGGTGGGGCGCTCATCACATTCTTTGGGCCCTCCTCTTGGCCTCTGTGCAGGCTGTCCTCATGGTCTAGGTTTTCCTTTATCCCAGTCTTCACATGTTGAACTCTGGCTACAATGCCACCTCCTCCTTGAAGCCTCCTTCCAGTGCTGCAGCTGGAAGGGGCTTCATCTCCTGCCTTCCTAAAGCACTTTATTATGCAAACCTTTCTTTATCAGTGAAGATAAACCTATCTTTATTAGTCTACCAGTGTGGCCTCCAGAATCCTGCTGTCATCAGATTCGCCTCTGCATTCCACAGTGAGTCGCCCACAGGAAATGTATCTTTTGACTGCATCCGTGTACTGCCAGATTGCAGTGGTCTGGTACAGGGCACTCCAGGTAACTATTCAAGGTACCATGATTATGGACAGGACAGAGGCTTGGACTTAGGTAAGCTGGGGATAAAAGTCTGCTCTACTACTTCCCAGTTTCAGGAAACAAACACTGCATATATATGAGCCTTGTCTTTGTTATTTATAACATAGCAGCAATGATACCGATTTACCAGAATCTTAAAATTGATTAAAAAATATAGTGAGCACCTACTATGTGCCAGATACCCCTAGATGCTGGGGGTTCAGAAATTGTATTCAGTTATTCCTATCCCCAAGGAACTCAAGTCTACCTCCGTGTGTAAATGAACACAAAGCTGGCCACCATGCCTGGCACACAACAGGCTAATTACAAGTTAACTTTCTCTTCAACTGGCCAGATATCCCTATATTTTGAACAATTTGGTAAGATACTAGCACCACTCCTTCTCCCACTAAACTGGGCAGATGGCTTTTTAGTCTCAGTGCAGGTTTCAGGAAGGAGCCCAGAGGCAGGGAGGGATAGGAAAGGAGCCTCCGACTCTCTTACAGTAATTAGTCTCCTTTTGACATTGAGGCCAGACCCAAGCCACTCTCCTATGCTTGTCAACTTCCATCCCTATCACCGGAGAGTGAGAGCTGCTCCAAGCTGTGCCCCTGTCCCACAGATCTAGACAGCAGAAACCTAATGAGCCTTGGAAACCACACGGCCTTTCACCTCACTCAAGAAGCTTGGAAAGCTTTCAAACCAAGCAGAAAAGTGGATTCCGGTATGCTGGTGCAGAGTGGTCTCCACATCAACTCCTCCAGGACTAGAATGTCAAGTTTTTTGAAGCTCCTCTCACAGGAAGTAGTAAGCCACTGCTCTTTATCTCAATTGGAGGGTATCTAGCTCCCTGATTAGAGGAGTTCAAAGCTAGCATGGGGGAGGCCTCCAAACAGGGTCTGACTTTGCAGAAGGATAACATGCCAGGAAAGGACTGGTGAGCAGAGGTGCCAAAAAAGGTGACCAGGATGTGTAGTTTTGGGCCAGGGCTGGACACTAGCCCCACTAAAAAGGCCCAACCTGGTGAACTGAAGAGACAGCCAATGTTCAGCCCTCCAGCCCTGATTCCTTCTGTGAAAGGCCCCCCTCTCCACCCAGTCATGTGCTTACTTATCTAACACTCTCCTGGACACCTCCCCCTAGATGTCCTCCAGGTACTTCAAACTGCATGCCAATATTCGAGTAAGCTTTTTAAAACCAAACCTGACCACATCACACCTCTGCTTGAAACTTTTCAGTGGCCTCCACTGACAGATAAAATCTAAACTCTTCCAAGGCCATTTGTGACCTGATGCCTACTAACTTCCCTCACTTCTTCTTTCTCTATTGCCATAAATATCTTAAGCTGAGCTACTCCAAATTACTGCTCTTTCCTAGAAAATGCCATGAACGGTTCCATCTTTGTACCTGTTGCAAATCTTTGATTTCCATAATGGGCTGCTGCAAGGTGCTTTCCTCTCCCTTCCATCTATGCCAACTCAAATCCAATCTCCATTACCCATCTTAAATTCTACCTCCTCCAAGAAGCCACCCAGATCACTCGAGGAGTGGAAAGTAATGGCTTTTTTCCTTGACCCCTTGCAGTATTTCCAGGTCCACCATGGTCATGATCCAGTTTACATGCTTCCTGGTGGTGTCACCAAATGAAGTGGTACCTTATAAACCTGATACCTCATTCATGGACAGTATCAGAGTAACCCTGGTAATAGTCAATGGTAGAGTTATGCAGGGGGAGACACATGAGTTCTGAAGCCAGAGAAAGCTGGATTTGAACCCTTGTTTTCCCAGAATGTCTTTGGGAAAGTCACTCAAATTCCCTGAACCCTGGTTTCCTAGGAATAACACCATGTGCAATGTCAGAAGCTTATGTATTTGTTCGAATAAATCATGAAGCACATACATGAAGGAGCTCTGTAAAATGTAAATAAAATCTCCATTCAAAGAGTAGTATTATTTTAAAATTACAAGTGATCATACCTGCAGTTTGATTCAGGAAGACAGCTGGAGGTACTGCACAAGGTATCAGCTGGGGCATTCAAATAGAAACCTGGTTCTGAAGCTCGATTTCAGAAGGGCTTATATTTGCATACTGAAGAGCTCCAACTCTGATAGAAAGTGTTCCAGGGCTGTCGGGGGAAATTCTACTAAATTACAAAGCTGCCAGCTCTGGGTTTATCAATCTTTTAACTCTGGCACTATTTAGCAGTACACCTATTTGGGCCCAATTTCCCAGTCTCTGATTAAATGTTAGTAACTGACCATCTCATCGTGACTAAACCTCCACACGACTTCCCAGACAACTGGTGGGCTCTTCTCTGCCTCCAGCACCTCCTCCTCCTCTGCTTCACTGTCAGTCTCTTGGATATTTATTATTCTGAACTTTGATTGTAGGCTGTCACTTGCTGTTGGGAAGGGGCACAGGAAATGTCAAGTCTCAACAGATATGACTCCTTGGGTGAAATTCTAACCTCGAGTTTTCCCTCCCAGAACATACCTATACAGAAATAGCCCAGCCTAATCATTTCCTTTTGATGTTTAATTGGATGTTGGTGCCGTGCTTTCCGGGCTGAGAAGCTAATGCTTCTCAGAGAGGGAACAATTCCGGCTACACAAATGAGACTTGTAACAGGGGAGAATGCTCAATGCTGAATCTAATTTTCTCTCCCATCCATGAACAGAAGACAGTTTCTCTGGCATTAAAGCATCTCACTCAGTCTTTCTGTCATTAATAAGAATTAAATTCTGTTCTCTCAAATCTAAATGTAATTATATTTTGCCTTGTAAATAAAATTGAATTACCATTTTCAAAATTTAGCACTAATGCAACTGCTATGTTTAGAGCATCAATTTTTTTTTAACCCTGTTGCAACTTTCAGCTTTTATTATTATTTTTTTTAAAGCATTGGGCTTATTTTGCTGTCAACTGTGACTTAACTTGATTACAAAGCCTCTCTGTTCCCTATCTATCTGGTCATTTTTGTTATTATTTATGCTTTGTGATTTGCTTTTCTTTTTGGTAGGAAAGGAGAGTAACAGAGAACAAATTGAAAGATCAGAGGATCTGAGTTTGAATCCTAGAAGGTCTCCCTAAGTTAAGGTAGGACCTAGGTCAGGCTGCACTGACAGAGTTACTTTAAGAGCCCTGACATGGAGTGTGAAAGGGAAATCTTCAAGGTGCATTGAAAAGATTTTAATCTGAGATTTTCAGCAAGACATTCAGTGGACTCTATGATTGGGACCCTGCCTCCCTTTATGGCCTTACTTCCTCACCCACCTCCATGGTCCTACTCTCCAAACCGAGGTAGGACTGCTCTGTACTCCTGCACAGGCTGTTCCCTCTGCCTGGACAGCCATCCCCGCCTCTGCCTCCAGGAAGCCCCTCTTCAGTTCCCTCTCACAGCCTGACTCACAAGTCTCCATCGTGGGGAAGACCTTCCCAGGTTCCCCTCTGCCCGCTTCCTGGGCGAGCACACTGCTCCTGCCCTTGTGCCCCCAGACCCTGCTGTCCACATGTCAGTGAGAGGTCTTAATAGGCTGCTTAACTGGGTGTCACTTCCCGAGTGGTGCGGAGGTCAGAAAGGTTGGTGAGTGAATGAAGTGGACGTGTGTGCTTCCAGTGGTGGGTGCATGTCCGGAGCTGTTCTGGGTGCTCTCTGAAGGGCTGTGCTCGTTTCTGGAAAGGATCTCAGGAAGCCCATGACCCTGAGAGGAGGCCGATGCTAGGCCGATGCACTGTGGGGCCCTTGTGCTGGTGTTTGGGGATGAATGTGTCAGCACTTTCATGACTCTTCATCAAGACTCGATGACCAGAGTTGGTGGCTGGGCCTGGGGTGGCAGAGAGTCTCAGAAAACAGAAGGAAACTGAGCCTCTGGGAGAGAAAGCCCGTTGTTCAAGGTCACATAGACTCAAATCCAGGTCTCGCTCCAAACCTTTACCATATAAACTGCCCTCAACCTTAAATTTGTTAGAGTCAGAGGACTGTTTGGCTAATCTAGACTTAATCACGCACTCTAAAAATACACATGAATACTTACTTATTGGGTGCTTACTGAGTGCCAGCCACCACGTTAGGCATTTTATACACACATATTACAGCTAATTTGAAAACCAGCCCTGCAAGGCAGCTATCATTAGCCAGAGTCTTTGGATAAGCTCAGTCTTGAAAATCTACCTTGGTTCCTCTCCAAATCCCATGCAACTCTTCCTGACTCCACATGCTAACTCCAAACCCGTCCCACTGAATCGCTAAAAGATCTCCACCTGTTATTCCATGAAACTCAATTGCAGTGAAATGATAAGAATCATAAACCACCAGCACGAGCATTTTACAATCGGAATCTCTGCCACATACTGCTTCTGTGAGCCAGCAACCCAAAGGAATAAGATGTAGTGAGAGGGCCCTCTCAAATAAAAGTCATTTATGGAAGACAAGATTGGAGAGGGCTCACAGAGCGGTGGAAATGAGGAATGAATTTATGAGGCTGAGGACAGAGACGGCTGGGCTGGGGTGGAGGAGAAGGAAGCCCTGAAGGGGAGCCCGCGAAGGGGCAAATGATGGGTTTAAGGGATTGCATCCGAAACGGCACTTCTGGAAAACACCACAGAGCCTGAAATATACTTCAGAAGTTGTTAGGCTCTGAAAGAAAGGTAGGCTTTTCCAGTTTTAAGGACCATCTCAAAGAGGTTAAATTCCTCCCCTTTCCTAAGGTGGCTCTGAGCCCAGAGGATGAAAAGCCAGCTAAAGTACTTGGTGGTGGGGTGGCTGTGGCAGAGGAAGAGTCCTGCTCAGCAGGGCTGCTGGATGTGCCCACTTTATGCAAAAGCTGAAGAGGCATCCAGCCCAGCAGGGCTACTCTCTGGGGAAGATGGCCTGAAGGAGGTGAAATGATGCCAGCTCTCATCCAGGAGGGGTGCTGGCTGGCACTGCACATGGAATGAACATGAGCTAGGTCTGGGAAGTGAGAGCAGGAGCCCAGGGATTTGGTTTTAGTCGTGCAGAGTGTTATATGTGTGTGGGTTGAGGGGGTGGTATGGAAAAGGTGGGGGGAGGGGGTGGGGAGGGGTGGGGAGTCCTGAGAGAAGGGATAGACTGTCTAGCTGGTAGTGTGCTGGGATCTTCCTGGGCAGATAATGAACAATACAACCTTTAGCTATAGCCACTCAGTCCTCTTTGATAATTCCTTGGATAAGTCATTCATTCAAAAATCACTAGAACCTACTGGGTGTCAGGTCCTACACTAGACAGAATGACAGATTCCGACTTTATGGGGTTCTCAGTTTGGCAAGAGAGAGGTATGATTATAATACATTGCTCAGTACTCCTGAGAGCTTACGAGAGGCCTTGGAGCCAGTTTTGGGTTGATCTAGACTCTGCCACTTACAAGGGTGGGAGATATTGGCAAGGAATTCAACTTAGCTCTGAGTTTCAGTTTCCTTATCTGTAAAATGGAACAAGGAATACTTCCTTCACAGGGTTCTTATGAACCTTAACTTAATACAATGGTTGAAAACACTTAGTTCAGTACCTAGTACACAGTTAAGCATTAAGAAATGAATGACTAATTAATGCTCCATCCTGTGATTTACCAGGAAGAAAGGCAAGATGACTGAGAAAGTTACTTCTTTGGATGGAAAGAAGGCTTGAGGCAAGAGCTGAAGACTTGGAAACAGAAAGCCTAGATTTAATTCAAACTCTGCCGCTGATTAGCTGAGTTACTTTGGGGAAGTCATTTCCTCTCTTCAACTCTTTCCCATTTGTAAAACAACAGCAGCAGCAATCATCAACACCAAATTACCACCGCCACCATCATCACCAACACCACCATCATTACCACCATCAGCAACATCACCATCATCACCAACACCATCATTACTAGCATCACCACCACCACCATCATCACCAACACTACCACCATCATTATCACCATCACCACCATGACCACCATCATCCTCACTGACACTGTCATCACAATCACTATCACTGCCATCACAACCACCATCCCAAAAGACTGAGGAAGTGAAGTCCCACTGGGCCCAGAGTTGAGGACACAGATGTGTTGGGGGTAGGAGGTGGGACACACAATCTGTGCTCCTCCAGGCCATGGGAATCTATTCAAACAGTTGTCTTGTGTGGTTTGTCAAGAAGAAAGACCACATGAATGAGTAAGGACTTAATGAGGAATTTCTGAGATGAGATCGCTAGCCAGGCTGCCGAGAACCCAGGGGCTTGAGTAAACACTTGTATAAAATCTGACTTCACTGTTTCCACAAACCTAACCAAAGTACTGGGAAACTTGTCAGCTCACATTTCATTACAGGCTGGTTGTTGAGTCAGGGCATGTTGATTTAAGCTGCTTTCATTAAATCCTGTTCTCTGAGTCAAACAGCAAGACACTCACCTCGGGCAAGAGATGGTCCCCCTTCCTAGGAGGGCTAGATGGCGGGGGCCTATCTCTGCCAACCTCACCACCTGGAGTCAGTGCTGATGGTGAAAGGACCACGGAGGATGTCAGCTGGCCTGCAGCCCCTGACAGGAAGGCTCTAGGCGGTGACTGTGCCGGCCCTGCCGTGCCAGGAGCAAATAATACAAAGAGTATGACTTGAGCTACTGCTTGCTGGGTGTCTGAGTTGTGCTTGCCAGCATGCTAACCTCTTTACCCACGTATTCTCACCAAATCCTTACAACAATCCTGTAGGTAATCTTACCTAAAAGGAAACTGAGGGTCAGGGAGGTTAAGCAACTGGTTGAAGCCATTCAGCTGGTGGGAAGCAGATCCTCTGAAACAAAGTTCAGTGCCTGTTCACTACCCTGTAGCCAAATCCCTGAGCACAAAAGACAGGCCCTTGGCTACAGCGGCATCTGCTCAGTGAGGCATCTCTTACTCAGCTTCACGGCCTAAACGCCATTTCAAACAGCCTCCACTCTGTGAAGGTGCCCTCGGAAGGGAGGGAGGGGAAGGGCAGGAAGCGCTCCCCCTCTAGGCGCTGCTCTCTGCGTGTACCTGCATCATCTAACTTAATCCTCACGTAACCCTCTGGCGTAGGCACGGCTGTTATCTCCATTTTTCAGACAAGGAAACTGCAGTCAGGAAAAGCCGAAGAACTTGCTAAGATCACACTCAGGACTGTACAGGTACTGCCTGTAGCGCAGGGAGAGGGAACTACCATCAACATGCACTTAGGAGCCTTCAAACTGGCTTCCAGTGAGAAGTGACGGTGAGGAGAAGTCGTGGCCTTGGGGAGGCAGCGCAGAGTGTGTGCAGCGTGCTGGGGCCCCAGGCTGGGCTGTGCCTCGCAGCTTCAGGCACAGGAAGCCTTAGGTAAGTCTCTGAGCCCAGTGTGAGGATGGGGATGATACCACGCCTGTCACCCCGCCTCACCGGCTGTTGTTGCTGGTGTGTGTGTGGGTGTGTGTGTGACAGAGACAGAGATCTTTGTATGCTGTGAAGCACATGACAAACACACATCATTATTCTTATTGCAAGAGGAGACAGCGATTTTGAAGCCATCTTTTAAGTTCCTGGCCTCATGGCAATCATGACACTGTTTTAGTCAGTTATCGGTTAGAGATTTAAAAATAATAATCCACATTCCTGAAAGAGCACATTTCCTCTAGCCACTCTCAGATGTCTCCGTTAATATCAGGAGCTCTCACCAATGGGTGTTTTAAGCATGATCACAACATAGCTAAGATGAACTGAGCCCATATCACGGGCTGAGTAGCATGCTAAGTGCTTTTTTACATTATCTTCAATAATTCTCCAAATAATAATTTTCCAAGTTCTAACCCCACAAGGTAGGTACTATCATTATCTCCATTTTACAGCTTACAGAAGAGAAGTAACTTGCCCCAGGTCATAACTAGTGAGCAGCAGGGCCAGCGTCTGAGCCCAGGACCGCTGGGCCCTGGGCTCTTCCTATCACAAGGAGCTTTTTGCCTTAGCGAATGAGGCCATGTGTCTGATCCTGGCTGCGGGGAGTGGGGGGGCACAGAGTTGAGGAAAGTGCACTCTCACAGTTCCACTGAAGTCCCTTCCAGTGGGTCTGCAGCCTCCTTTTACAGCGCCAACTGAGGAATACTTGTGATCTCACTCGAAGTTACACCTGCCTCCATCAGAGGCTGTGGAGTTTCATCAGGGATTAACAGTGCATGGACAGTTATATTTCTGTCATAAATTAGCTTTGTGGCCACATAATGAATAATACAACCCAGTGTGGCTTTAAGAGGACTATTTATTACAGTGCTATAAACAGAGCTATATAAAAAGAATCACTCCTAAGACTGCACATCTGTGTCCACAGTCATGTCTCTACATGAGCTTTGCAAACAAGGATAAAAGTCCAATTCAGGCTGCGTATTGAACACCAGTTCTCCATTCAATGGAGAAAGGTAACTCAAAGTATTCCAAAGGCACAAATGCTGCACTGGATCTCGTTTTTGCCAAAGGTCTCAACCATCTTTCCCTGATCACTCCCAGAACTGTTAACACGCAAGATGATGAGTCAATCTGAGCTTCACTTTGTTTAAGTGGTGTGGTGGGGAAAGTGACTGAGGGTGAAGAAACGTTGATGGAGAAGCTGTCGCTTTTCAGCTGTGCATCCTTGGGCAGGATTACTTAGAAATTTTCTGGGCCTAAGTTTCTTTATCAGTTAATTTCTCTTCAAGTGTTTGTTTGCTGCCTCCCCTCTCCCTTCCCAGGATGCAAGCTCACCAAGATAGGACTTCTTACCTGCTTATCCCTTCTAAATAGAAGAGTGCCTTGCACACAGTAGGTGTTCAGTAAGTATTCACTGAGTAAGTACTATGTAAATTGGTAAAATGGGGATGATGATGCCTTTGTGTGGCTTTAAACAGTTAGACGAGATCCCAGAAGTGATCACAACTACTACTTACCAGTAGTGCACTAGGTGATCCACCTATGTTCTCATTTACTCCTCACCTGGAGAGGGTGTCTAAACCATCAGGTGCTTATAAACAGAGGGTGCCAACAGAATGGTCCTTTGAACTTTATGTGTAAATTCTGCGGTGAACCAAATTCCAAAATTAAGAACACATTCAATCATGTGCTTTTTCGTCATTCATTCATTCATTCATTCAATCATTCACCAGTGTCAATTGAGCAACTGCTGCGGGCGAGGCCTATGCTGAGTCCTGGGAATGTGGAATAAGGCATGTTTTCTATCCTCGTGGAACTTACGTCTCATGGAGGATCTGGCTAGAAAGGAAGTAGGGGCCACAGCACAGAGCACCCTAAATACTACACTGAGTTTGGACTTCATTCTGAGGAGTGGGTGAAACCAACATCCCTGACGATCTCACAGAGGCCCACTGTCCCTATGGCCTTGCCTCTAGGGTGGCCATCGTAATGCGAGAGACAAGATTGCAGTGAAACACATCTATCATAATTAACACATTAAGGGGTGATGTTTTGACTCTCAAGGCCACCACTACGAAAGGAATGATGTGAAGATAGGATTTGTGACTCCTCTGCCCATCTAAGAGTAGGGGTGTTGAAGGCTAGAGTTCAGGGGAAGAAGAAAAGCATTCAGACTCGTAGGTAACCTCCTGCTACATGACTGAGGATGGGGTCAGAGCATTGATCAGGACTGAATGGTGTACACATACCAGTGGAAACCTCCTCCCTCCACCCATGCTATGCCCTTCTTCTCTCCACATTTACCGATAGAGCAGTCATGTCCGGTCCAGCTGGGGTCACAGCTGCAAAGCCCGGTGTCTGGGAGGAAGGTTCCGTGGCCCGAACACTGGTCCAAGCACGTGGCCCTGGGTGTCTCACAGTTGGTGCCTCCCCAGCCCACAGAGCAGTGGCACTCGCCTCTCACGCAGACACCCCGGCCCGAACACGTGGGGTCCATGCAGTCCACTGTGACATGGAGGAGAGACAGCATAGGTAAGTATCAGACCAGCAAGGGTGAGGCTTCTGTAAGCAGAGCGCTATACTCTGTAGTGGAGGGCTTCACACACTTGGGGAGAAGGATGCAAGTTTCCCGTGGAGAGGTCACTTGGTAGGGTGACCATTTGGTGGGACGATGAATAGCAATGACTTCAGCAATGATAGATCTGGGGTCCCAACTTAACCCAGTGATTGACTGTTTACCTTTCAAGCCTCAGTCCCCTCACCTGTAAAATGTGGATACAAATTCCTACCTCTTGGTTTGAGGGGCACACAGAGTAAGAAATATGTGTATAAAGCACTCAGGGCCTATCCTACTATGTCTGTAACAACTGCAACAATAATAGAGAACAAGGCTTTGTTTTGTTCACTCTGTCTCTCCACCTCCTAGAACAGTGCCTAGCACACAGGAGGCACTCTAAACATCATGGTAGAACAGATGATTAGTGTTTACCACTTCTTAATGCAGTATTATTTCCATGAATATGGGACTAAAATAAAGAAATTCCTTAATTTAAATGAGAATTTATTTTGCATTTAAATTCCATGAGATTTTATCATCTTCCCCAAATTCTTGTGAAATGTTTCCAAGCAAACATTTTAATAACTATTCAAAATTATGCATGGTGGATGTGCACAGCTCCTCTGCAAGTGGTGGGTAGACTATGCAGCTGTGATTCATAGCCAAGCACCGCCCCACCCCACCATGGCAGGGCTCTTAGGGCCCCAGGTCAGTGGTCTCAAGAGACCTCCCAGAAAGAGGGAGGAGAGTGACATTGGGGGTTACATGCTTTCTGCTTGCACAACAGGAAGTGCTTTCCATTCCTCATCAGATTCAGTCCTCTCAATAACCCACTGAGGTACAGATGAGGAAACTGAGGCTCAGAGAGGTAAATAATTCATACCAGATCACACAGCTAAACCCTGCCAGAGAGGAATCTGAAGACATGTCTGTCTGATTTTGAATCGGGTGATATATCTGTTCCTGGGGTTGATTTTCCTAAATCAAAGTTTTACTTATGGGGTTACACAAAATTCACAGAGACCTTTAACCTTCCACAAAGCACTTCACAGAAAACAGTGGAAGAAGGGTATTGAGAGCTAACTTATCACATGAACATGTAAAGTGTAAAAGTCAGCAGAGAGAAGACAGAATTGGCCAAGGGTTGGTCCATGTTCTCTACTCAACCAAAGAGCTGTTAGATCAACTTTGTATTACAGGGAGGTAGGGGATTTTATTCATCTTGTAATTGGAAGGGGAGATGGGTGTCCCGTGGGGGCCCAACATGCAGCTGTTGTTAAGAGTGTTGACAGAGCTACGATGAATGCAGTCAGGTTCCTCCTTAAAGGATGCCATGAGAAAGCCATATGCTGCAGGGAAAAAGTTCAGCATTTGACCTCTGAGGTCCTAAGATCAAGGGTCACAGGACAAACTGTGATGGTTCATGACTATGGTCAAGTCCTGTACCTGCTCTGAGCTTCCATCTACACAGCGGGTACAGGAAAATTACCTATGTCTCTGGTTGCTGTGAGGACCAAACGACACTGAGGATCTGAAAGGACTGTGTAAACTGTAAGTTGTTGCAAAGAAGTTATTTCTCCATCCTATCAGGACATTCAGTAGCATGACTTAGGCAAACTGTGATCAGAGATCATTTATAATTCAGACATGCTTTTACTTTATTTATCTATTAAATGGCATAACCCAGTATATTTGACTTTTGCACAAAAGACTGGGAAACCCAACCTAGGTATACTAGAGACACAAATGGGTAGAGACTTTACAACAGCAGCATTCTGGTAACAAGCTGTTCATTCTGAGGGCCAGCTTATTAAGAAAACTCACTTACTACTTAGGTTTTTAAAGGAGTTCAAGGTAATTACCTAAATGATAAAGAAGGTGATCAAAGTCAGGAGTCACTGTTTGCTAAAAACACAATAATGATAACAATAGTGACAACAACTAGCATTAATTTAGTCCCTCTTCTATGCTATAACTCGTTATTAAATATTTTATATATATTATCTCATTTAACCCTAACAACAACCCTTTGAGGTAGGTACCATTATTATTCTCATTTTACATATGAGGAAACTGAAGCACAGAGAGGTTAAATAACTTGCCTAAGGTCACCCAGTGGTAAGTAGAGGAATTTAAATTTGAATCACTCTTTCCTCTATAACCTTATTGGTTCCAAAATACACACATACATGCATACAGTTGTAAGCACATAAAATGGTTAAAAATAGAAATCAAAACAAAACAAGGAAAGAAATAGAGCAAGATGGAGAATTAATAAAGCCAAATGAAGGCAAAGAATCTTTTCTCCTGCAGCCTCTGGACACCACTTAATAATGGTTTAAACATGACCTGTTGGAGTTCCTGGTAATTAAAAATGATAAAAATAATCATAGTGATATATTTTCATGACCTGCCTCAGATCTCAGAACCTCAGAAGGATTATTCTGGCCCATTAGGCTCCTAGGATAATTCCCTAGATCCAGACAGTTTTCCAATTTGACAGGAAACGACTCAGCAGTTCCTATCCTGAGGCCTATAAAGGTATTTCCCGTTCTGTGAGAGCCTGGATCCCAGGTTCGGGTTGAAGCTGTCTCTGAGGCACCCCCGAGGTTGAATCTATAAATCTACTCTCTTAGTGGAGCAAGCTGAGAGGGTGCCAAGTTTAGCAAGAGGCCCTTGGTGTCACAGTCCTTTTCCACAGACATAATAAGTCTGATAGGAACCCAGGAACCATCAAAGTGAATTGAACACCCTCAGAAGATGGTCCAGGCAGGGAAGAAAGAGCAGAAAGAACTGATGAGAGGATACCTCCAGGCAATCCATCATCAATTAATCAGCACCTCTGCAGGTCAGCTTGGCAAAGCAAGTGTGGAATGTGAGGAGAGTTTTAAAGAGGACCGCATCTCGGTGGAAGGCAGGTCCAGGAAACCTTGGCTGAACTGGCTGAGATTCCTGCCAGAACGCTGTTTCTGCTGATCCCAAACCTAGGGCCGTTATCTGTGCCACAGTGACCTTCTGCCGAAGAGAAGCCACCTAGACTGGGCATCTTCCCTCCCTTTCTGGGGCCTTTGCAGTGAGGAGAACCCTAGGATGGGATTAACACTGGGGTATTTTCCCTAACGATATTTATTCACAGGGAGCTGTGCGTAACATGTGAAGATCTGGTGGGGCCGGGGTCGGAGAGGTGAAGGAATACAGGAAAAGCTGGCTGGCAGCTTCGCATAGAAGACAGTCTAACTTAGCCTCTTCTTAGGAGAGGTGCCAAGCAATTACATTTTTTCCCTCTGCAGAGCTTGCCATTAAAGCCAAAATTTCTGGGAGACGCTTGGTCCGTTAACAAAATGATGGGGCCTGCATGGCCAGGCTGCGAACACAACTTTTCTCCTGAATGGTCCACAATCCCAGTGACCGCGCAAGCTATCAGACACTCTTCAAGACCCAAAACACAGCACCTCACTTTTCACCACAAAGGCCTAGGTCTGGCCCCTCTGCCCCTCCCCCAGCTCCTTCCAAGAGTCCCGCTGGCGCAGTTGAGGCTTTAAAAAATATGGGGCAATAAACTTCAGAAGAAGGAAGAGGAGAGAGAGCAGAAAGTAAGCTTGTTAGCTGATGTTTTATAAACATAGTGAGAACTGT
This sequence comes from Camelus bactrianus, assembly GCF_048773025.1. Lineage (NCBI taxonomy): Eukaryota > Metazoa > Chordata > Mammalia > Artiodactyla > Camelidae > Camelus > Camelus bactrianus. Next base: position 52,258,924 of record NC_133548.1, read on the forward strand.
TAGAACAGAGCTGAGGGAGGAGGGGAGGAGGGGAGGAGGGGGAGAGGATGAAGGCCGAGAAACGCCCATTATAAACACAAGGGCCAGGCAAGGATGCTTCACTAGAGAAACAGAAATCATAAGAGGAATCAGTACCAGATGGCCCTCCTCAGGAAAGAAAGAAGGAATGAAAACACTGCTTTTCAAACAGATAATGTAAATCAAAGAACTAAACAATTTCTTTCTCTAAGCGACCCTGCACTCAGGGGCGCTGACCAGTGCCGGCTGATCAGGAGAAGGACCACTTCCCCTGCTCGGCCCACACAACACGGTGCGGGTGGGGGTGGGACAGCCCCATGGTTTCAGAAGGGATCTCCTCTTTGTTTTCCCTTCCTTCACAGGGTCTTCACCTCACGGGATAAGAGGAAAGGGGAAAGCAGATGAAGGTCACCATTGTCAGGATGAGAAAGCCAGGTTCCTTTGTTCAAGGGGCTGAGGCTCCTTGTTGTGCTCAGACAGCCCGAAGTAATCCGCATCAAAGTTAATATGTCTGAATCAGGACCTCCAGTCACACTTGGGGTTCACAGACAGCCTGTCTCCGAGAGGTGACGGATGCCTTCCAGACACTAATCCCTTCCCGTTCCCCACTCTTTAAAATGGGCCCATTATATTCTCTTTGTTCAGGGGAAATGATGCCTTGAGAGGGGACTATCTATTAAATCCCAAGTGGGTTAGAAGACTAGCTCTCCTTGGAGCCTCTCCACCCACTGGAGCAGGTGCCGTGGCCCCAGACGGTGGACAGTGGGAAGTAATGACTATTTGCATTGTCCATCAGTTTCAACAGCAAAGTACATCCATTTCAAAAGACTCTGGATAAAGTGAGTGAGGTGGAACAGGAAGTGTGCTCCAATGGCCAGAATAATGCTAATAATACAAGAGTGAACACTTACAGAGTATTTCCTATGTGTCAGACACTGAACTAAGTGCTTCATATGAGTCATTTAATCGAGTCCTCACAACGACCCTCCAAGGAGGGAATTCCCATTTTACAGATGAGGAAACTGAGGTTAGTCAGTGACAGAACCAGAACCAGAACTCAAAGCTCCATCTGATTCCAGAGTGTGCACTCCCAATGGCTACTCTCCACTGCTTGTGGAGAAGAACCCCCCCCTCTCACCAGGAAATCCCATGTGGTCAGGAGGAAAGAGCACTGGGTCTGAGGTGTAAAGACCTGGGTTGAAGTCCAGCCCTGCCATCAGTTAGCTCTCTGGCCATGGGCGTGTCGCTGCCATTCTCTGGGCCTCACATTCTTCGTTTGTGAGATACAAATATTTACTTATCTCACCTGGTGAGACTTCTGAGAAAGAACTGAAGTTACTGTTAAGTCAGCAGTTGACTTTCTAACCTTCATCTGCACAGGGATACGTTCACTTTATGAAGGAGGGAGACACATGTATGAACACCCAACAGCCACAAACATGAATGAACACAAACATACACACACACACACAGAGGAGTGTGACAGCAGAAGGCAACACCTGGAGGTCTATACTAGACTCAGGCTTCAGAAATGGAGCGCAGAGGAGCTTCAAGGGGAGGAGAAAGAACTCAGGCTATGGAGCCAGAAAGACTGAGCTCAGACTGGGCTCTGCCGCCTACCAGCCGTGGGGCCTTGGGCAAGCCATTTGAACCCTTGGGCCTCAGTTTCTTCTACTGTAAAACTGAGGTGATTATCCCTCCCCACTGGGGTTTGAAGTTAAATGACACAGGCTTTGAGAACAGAGCCTTGCATGTAGTCAGTGCTGAAGACGCCTGCTTCTCTTCCCCTCACTGAGCAGGACCCTGATTCGTCTGTCCTCGCCCTTGACGTTAATTCCTATTGCTGATGGCTTCCTGGCTTGAGGGGTTGGGGGTCACAGGGCAGCTCAGGAGGCTTCTCTGCTCCCTGGAGGCCCTCAGGGCCCTGCCTGCTAGCCTCTATCTCAAAGCCAAGGGCGGGAGCCGCCTGCCCACAGGTCTTACCTTCCTCACAGTTCTCGCCTTTGTAGCCGGGGTTGCAGATGCAGGTGCCCATGATGCAGGTGCCGTGGTTGCTGCAGGCCACGTCAATGCACTGGTTGGTGGGCACGTCGCATTCGGCGCCCTTCCAGCCGCTGTGGCACAGGCACCTGCCCTTCATGTACTGGCCGTTCCCGCTACAGAGCACAGGGCAGGAGGCTGGAGAGACACCATGGGAAGTGTGGCATGAATCCACGCCCCACGTACCCAGCATGCCTCAGTCCCCTCTCCCCTGGCTATGAGTGCTTTGCCACAATTCCCATGTGCATCCATCTGTCTACTTCTCGTGCTTTTGGTTCATCCTAGTGAAAACACATCTAGGATTGTAGGGGTAGGTGTACCATGCAGGGCCTGACGCAGTTGGTGCCCACTGAACACTGCCTTCCCCTATCCCTCTTGTATTACTGCATGGAGGTCGCTGGGACCCTTAGACAGTAGGCTTCAGTCTATTCCTTGGGGTCACTGGAAAAGACAGCTGGGTGTTCTGCCTGCCTGGCAACCCTCCTCCAGCACTCTCCTGATGACAGCCCTGCATTTTGCTTCCCCCTCCCTCATGTGCAGCCCCACTTACTGTCGTCTTTAACCCAGCCAATCTTAGCTTTCCTTGCCTTTCTGCCTCCCCGCAAGCCCCATACACCACTGCCCCCATAAAAAAATAGCCGAGCCCAACCTTGCTCTTTAAAGTATTGTCTTTCCATTCTGCCTCTTATTTTAAAGGGTTTTGTGATCACCTGTACGAAGGACACTACATAAAAATAAATTATATTGCATTGTGCTGTAAGTACCTACCAGCCTTACCAAGATACAATAAGGCTGTTTTAGACATGACTCTTAAGTTTAAGTGCATATGGGATGAGACAGTAATTCTTGTTAGAAGGAATGACTCATCCCTCTGTACCGCCCTCCACCAGTTCCCACCTGGCTTCTTTCTTTTTTAAAGCACTCAGCAGGTAATCACTGTGCTTCCTCAGGGCTGCCGGCTCTGCTGCCTCAAACTAAGCCTATCTCACGTTAGGGAGAATAAGCAGAATCCCCACAGCAGCATCACGGCGTGGTATCTGCAGGGCACCGTCTTCAGCATGGAAAACCACCTCTGCCTCCTGCCCATGACCCACGACTCCAGCATCCGGTCTTAGTCAATGTCACCTCATCTGGGGCCCCTTTCTTGGTCCTCATTCTGTCCAAGCTAGGACCCTTTCATACTGATAGATGTTCCCTGCATCTCACCTTGCTTTAGCATTCTTTACTTTTTTTTTTAATTGAAGTATAGTCAGTTTACAATGTGTCAATTTATGGTATACAGCATAACGTCCCAGTCATCCATATACATATATATATATTCATTTTCATATTCTTTTCCATTATAGATTACTGTAAGGTATTGAATATAGTTCCCTGTGCTGTGCCTAAGAAACTTGTTTATCTATTTTGTATATAGTAGGTAATATTTGCAAATCTCAAACTCCCAATTTATTCCTTCCTACCTCTTTTCCCCATAAGTTTGTTTATTGTGTCTGTGAGTCTGTTTCTGTTTTGAAAATAAGTTCATTAGTGTCTTCTTTTTTATTTTTCTAGATTCCACATATGAGTGGTATCATACGGTATTTTTCTTTCTCTTTCTGGCTTACTTCACTTAGAATGATGATCTCCAGGTCCATTCATGTTGCTGCAAATGGCATTATTTTATTCTTTTTTATGGTTGAGTCATATTCCATTGCATAAATATATCACAACTTCTTTATCCAGTCATCTGTTGATGGGCGTTTAGGTTGCTTCCATGTCTTAGCTATTGTATATAGTGCTGCTATGAATACTGGGGTGCATGTATCTTTCTAAATTAGAGTTCCCTCTGGATACATGCCCAGGAGTGGGACTGCTAGGTCATATGGTTAAGTCCTTTTTCAGTTTTTAAAGGAATGTCCATAATGTCTTCCATAATGGTTGCACCAAACTACATTCCCACCAGCAGTGTAGGAGGGCTCTCTTTCTCCACAGCCTCTTCAGCATTTATCGTTTGTGGGCTTTTGAATGATGGCCATGCTGACTGGTGTGAGGTGATATCTCATTGTAGTTTTGATTTGCATTTCTCTGATAATTAGTGATACTGAGCATTTTTTCATGTGCCTATTGGCCATGTGTATACCTTCACTGGAGAATTGCTTGTTTAGGTCTCCTGCCCATTTTTGGATTGGTTTTTTTGTTTGTTTGTTTGTTATTAAGTTGTATGAGCTGTTTATATATTCTGGAAATTAAGCCCTTGTCAGTCGCATCATTTGCAAATATCTTTTCCCATTCCATAGGGTGTCGTTTTGTTTTGCTTGTGGTCTCCTTTGCTGTGCAAAAGCTTGCAAGTTGAATTAGGTTCCACTTGTTTATTTTTGGTTTTATTTCTGTTCCCTGGGTAGTCTGCCCTAGGAGAACATTGCTAAGATTTATGTCTGAAAAGGTTTTTCCTATGTTTTCTTCTAGGAGGTTTACCATGTCTTGTCTTATATTTAACTCTTTAAGCCATTTTGAGTTTATTTTTGTGTATGGTGTGATGGAGTATTCTAACTTCATTGATTCACATGTGGCTGTCTGGTTTTCCCAACACCATTTGCTGAAGAGACTGTCTTTCTCCATTGTATATTCTTGCCTCCTTTGTCAAAGATTAATTGGCTGTAAGTCTGTGGGTTCATTTCTGGGCTCTCTATTCTGTTCCACTGATCCACATGTCTGTTTTGTGTCAATATCATGCTGTCTTGATTACTGTAGCTCTGTAGTATTGTTTGAAATCTGGGAGGGTTATTCCTCCAGCTTCATTCTTTATCTTCAGTGTTGCTTTGACTCCATATAAAGTAAGATTACTTATGCTAGTTCTGTGAAAAATATCATGGGTAATTTGATAGCAATCACATTAAATCTGTAGATTGCTTTGGGTAATGTGGCCATTTTAACAATATTAATTCTTCCAATCCAAGTGCATACAATATCTTTCCATTTCTTTAAGTCATCTTTAATTTCCCTAATCAATGTTTTGTAGTTCTCCACGTTTAAGTCTTTCACCTCCTTGGTCAGATTTATTCCTAAGTATTTTATTGCTTTGGATGCAATTTTAACAGGATTGTTTTTTTTACTTTCCTTTTCTGATATTTCATGGTCAGTGTAAAGTAATGCAACTGATTTTTTATGTTAATCTTGTATCCTGCTACCTTGCTGAATTCTTTTATCAGCTCTAGTAGTTTTTGTGTAGAGCCTTTAGGGTTTTCTACATATACTATCATGCCATCCACATAGAGTGACAATTATCTCTTCTCTTCCAATTTGGATCCTTTATATTTCTTTTTCTTGCCTGACTGCTATGGCTAGGACTGCTACTATGTTGAATAGAAGTGGTGAGAGTGGGCATCCTTGTCTTGTTCCAGATTTTAGTGATAAGACTTTCAACTTTTCATTGTTGAGTATTATGCTGGCTGTGGGTTTGTCATAAATAGCTTTTATTATGTTGATAATTTCACCTTGCTCTAGCATGTTTTACTTTTTTTCCCCTTAATTGAAGTATAATTGATTTACAATGTTGTATTAGTTTCTGGTGTACAGCATAGTGGTTCAGTTATGCGTAAATACACACACACACACACTTTTGCATTACAGGCTACTACAAGATATTGAATATAGTTCCCTGTGCTATATGGTAGGATCTTGTTGTTGATCTGTTTTATATACAGTAGTGTGTATGTACTAATCCCAAACTCCCAATTTATCCCTCCCCTCCCCTTTCCCCTTTGGTAAGCGTAAGTTTGTTTTCCATGTCTGTGAGTCTGTTTCTGTTTTCTAAATAAGTTCATTTGTATGATTTTATAGATTCCACATATAAATGATATCATATGATATTTCTCTTTCTCTGCCTGACTTACTTAATATGATAATCTCAAGGTCCATCCATGTTGCTGCAAATGGCATTATTTCATTCATTTTTATGGCTAAGCAGTATTCTACTGTGTGTATATATCTATATACAGACATCATATCTTCTTTATCCATTCATCTGTCAATGGACATTTAGGTTGATTCCATATCTTGGCTATTATAAATAGTGCTGCTATGAACACTGGGGTGAATATATCTTTTCAAATTGGAGTTTTCTCCAGATACATGCCCAGGAGTGGGACTGCTGGATCATTTGGTAAGTTTATTTTTAGTTTTTTAAGGAATCTCTGAATTGTTTTCCATAGTGGCTATACCAAATTACATTTCCATCTACAGTGTGGGAGGGTTCCCTTTTCTCCACACCCTCTCCAACAGGAAACTGACTTTTTAAAAAGACCCCACACCCACTCCCCCTGCCCCCATCACGGGCATGGAGTTCACTGTGGCCACCTTTCCTCCTGATCTCCTCACCTGCACACCTGTGGACAAAACAACTGAAGATGCCAGGCCTCTGCCTGCAGACCTCTCTCCTGGGGCTTCTGAGGAGCAGCCCTTGGGAGCCCTTCTCGAGAGAGGCAAGAGGTGGCCTGGATTTCCACACTTGCCCTGAGAAGTGGGACCCGAGCTGCCCGCGGGGCTGGGGGTGGGACTCGCAAGCCCATAGGTGGGGTTCTCACCTCTGCCGCAGTCGGGGCCCAGGAAGCCCAGAAAGCAGTGGCAGGTCCCGGAGATGCAGTCGCCATTGCCATAGCAGTTGCTGGGGCAGTTATCCACAGATTCTGTGGGAGGAAAGAGAAGGAGAGCTGCAAATGGAAGCTTCTCTACCCAGAGGGCCAGGGATCCAGCCTCACGTTAATGAGGACACACCCTCTTGGGAGCTTCTGGACCAGTCATGGAAAGGAATCAATAAAGTTAAAAATCATATGTTTACTCTGACTGAAGTACATCTCAACTGTCATTGAGAGACATGTTTCGGAAAATCTATGCCTAAATCAATTCTTTATAAATCATGTTTGTATCTGCAAACACATTAGAAATTATTCAGCTAAAACTCCTGGAGAAAACAGTTTAACCTGTCAGTGGTTATTTCTGGATGCTAGGTTCTGGGATGATTCTTGTGGTCTTGACACTCTTCTGTGTTTAACATTTTTCTCTTGTGGGCTGATATTTCATTAATGTATTTTTTTCATAAAGCTTCTGGGGATTTGTAAATCTGTCTCTTCCCACCTCTGATTTTCATCTGTCGGTCCAGGCCCCACCATCCTTCCCCGGGGCTAACACAACAGCCTCACGGCTGGCCTCACAGTCTCCGCTCTCCCTCCGCACCCTGATTCGTTCACCGCCCAGCTGCCTGAGCAATCTCTCTGAAACACAGCTGATCCTGTCATGCTCCTGCTTAAAACACTTCAATGGCCCCTCACTGGCTGAAACCGAAAAAAAATCCAAGCTCTTTCAAACGGCAGAGGGGTTTTCTTTCATATTCCCTTTGTACTGTCTGCATCCCCGGCATTGCTGTCAGGCCCACCTTCTGCAGGGATGTTATTTCTTTAACTCTTCCTTATACTTCCGGTTTTGTCTGTGTGACATGTCCACGAGATACAGAATTCATTTCAGGAAGATATTAGGAAAATATTAATCAATGTTTTATAGCTCCAGTTAATAAACCTGTCATCTAGAAAACCTGTTTATCTGGAACAGCCCTTTTCTCAATAATGTTAGACGTGGAAGCAACGAAAGAAGCCACTATACCCTGAACGCCTTCTTTGCACCAGGTGTTCGCACAAAGGTGATCTCATTCCACTGTCACTGAATCTTCAAGCATGTATTGATGTTTCTAGTTTACAAACAATAACAACAAAACGAGGCTGGTAGACAGATGAAGTGAGTTGCTGAAAGCCACAGAGATACTAAGTCATGGAGGCAGGATTTGAACCCAGGATTTTGGACTCCAAGCTTGGTCTTCTTCAATGATACTACGCTATCTGCGCCTTGAAGGAATTTATTTCTCAGCTGAAGCCAGGAAATGAAAGAGGCAGGTCTGTGGGACAGTGAGGCCAGTCCTGAAGACAGAAAAGGACCTGTTGGAAGGCAGTGAATTCTAGAACTTTCAGAACTTGAAGGGATCCTGGAGACCACCTAGTCTAATGCTCTCATATACTAGAGAAGGAAACTGAGACCCAGAAGGAGGGCAGTGACTCGCCCAAGGTTTCAAAGCGAGTCAGCAGAGTCAGAGTGAAAGCAGAGGAAAGGTTAGTACAGTGGGGCAGAGCTAAGGATCCAACCTGTTGTCTTAGTTCTAATTATATGTCATGAAGCCAAGACCTCTGTTAAATGAGATGTTACCATATAAGACATGAGCCTTGACCACAGGAAAGTTGTCGCCTACTAGGAGATCGTGATAACAGCTGTCACCCTGGCAGCAGCACAGGGCTGGAAGATGTTCTGGCTGGAGGTAAGGAGACCTGGTTCTGGAGCCATTCTTCTAAAACCATGCTGGGTGACCTAAAGCAACTTCCCTCCCTCTCTGGGCCTCACCTACCTCCTATGTGAAAAGAGCAGAGATGACCCCCAGGACTGCTTCCTGTTCTAAAATTCCATGAGTCTATAATTAATTAAGAGAGCATCTGTGCAGAAAAGGCATCCTGACAAGGCCATCAAGTCTTAAATCCAGAGAATCACTTAGCACCAATGCAATGCATCTGATACGGGGCAAAACCAGCAGAAGGAAGGCTTCTTGGAGGAAGTGAGCTGGAAGAACGGCTGGAGTATGGGAAAATGGGGGAAAGAGAGTGGGGGAGGTTGAGGAGCTCACAACATGGTGCATTTCCCAGAAAGGTCTTTTCCCAGTTGTCCGCCATTATCAACTTGGAAATGACTTAAAACATTTGGGTAAGGGCTCAAACATGTGCTTCCTTTTGTGAGTGGGTGGGAAACTGCCCTCGCTCAATGTCTCTCTGCTAAGACAAGCAGTGTACTCCACTAACAGAGTTAAGAACCAAGGGTACGACCCAGCCAGTGTTGTCACTTCAGGCAGTCTGAAGCGCCTGCATCCCGGCAGAGTGAGGCTCACAGACCAGGGCCCTGAGCATCTCGACTCCCCATTGGCTTTGCCTGGAAGAATCCATATGCCTTTAAGTTCCTAAAGCCTCTAGGTGAGGAGGGCTTACAAAACACTGTTTTTAGAGAGACTGACTTAGGAAGTTTCCTTTTGAATATTCCTTTAAAAATAAGAATTCTGAGTCAAGTTTAAGGCAAGATTATTTTCACATTCAACCACTGGCTAATGGTACAATTGGAGAGTGGGTTCCAGCTTCAGTCTTGCAGAAGGAGTGCATGGCAGAGAGGCAGAAGGCCTGGCTTCCAGGTCTTGTTCTGCTACTGAGGGGCTGTGGGACCTCGGCCGTGTTGCTTGATCTCTCTGCACCTGCTTCTTCTTCCTCGCACTCTCTCCTCCCATCCTTCTCTGCTGGCCAACTTCTATTCCTTCTTCTAAATCCAGTTCAAACATCACCTCTGCTTAGAAGACTTCTCAGTTCCTTAAACAGGCTGTTACTCCTGGGACTTTTCCCATCACCCCTACTAAGGCACCAGATAGTCTACACCGTTGACTGTGAAGTCCTTGAGGACAGAAACCGAGTTTATTCACTTATGTACTTGCTCTGGTATCCAGCCCTTAGAAGGGTCTCGATAAATGTTTGTTGCCATCCCTCAAAGAATTCACCTAGATGATCTCCAAGATCCCTCTCAGATCTAAAATTCTATGGTTCAGGCTTTCTCAAACCCAGTGGTATAAAATACGTCTCCTAATACAATTACCATCATCACCAGCTGTGTTTTTAACAGGATCAGTTGCAGGTAACTGTCACACACTTTCTAGATTTGGAGTTAGGAAGTCTGTAAGATACAAACCTTTTCATCCAAAATGCCTTCAGAGTGAAAAAGTGAGGAAAGTATATTTTCTGTGACTGAGCATCATGCTGGTTGCTAAATCTAACAGAACAGAAGCCTGTTTGCTACAAAACTTGCCCCAGGCTGTTGGTGTCAGAGAAGGCAGAAGTTTTAGGAGACATGGAATAATTATACGAGAGTAACATGGAAGTATAAGGGAGATATTTGGAGAATATTTCCTTTTGATGAAATGTTTATGTACATAGTTTTTTTCCTCTTGGAAGTATTTCAACTACTTGGGGTCCACTTGGGATCCAAAAAATAATGAGTCTCCATTGATCAGATATCTCTATGCTAAACGCTAGTGCAGAAGTGATACTCATTGGCTTGGGGGAAGTGTGAACTTTATTGCATAAACATGTTGTTATGTTTCCAATTAGTGTTTGGTGAATTTCTTCCCCCATAGTTCCTTCCTGCTTTACAATCATGCTCAAACTGCAGCCACCTTCATGTAACAGAAGGTGTACCTTAGATCTGCTCAGATCTGAATTAAAAATTCAGCTGCCTGTGAATAACTGATTTTCATAATTAGGTACATGGTATGTCGGAAAACAAGAGCATTTGCCCCAAACTTTTGTTTTTCTACCACAACAGTGGGTCCTGCTAGGAAACCTGATTTTCAGGAACTGGTTTTTCCTTCCATCTATATTGGGATGCAGAGTTTAAATGTTTCTTTAGCTCCTTCTCTGGACATGTGTTCTGAGAGGGTGTGTTTTCTGGATGTTGAACAAAATACTGCTCGAAACACAAAGGGGCATCTGCAGAAGGAAGAAAAGACAACAGTGCTCCATCCCGGAGAAGACACGGGAGACAGGAAACCATAGAATCCTCAGTGAACCCACGGTACTGCCTCATTTTGCCTGCTCACCACCCTTTTCCAGAGACAAATCATCAGTACCGCTGTGTCAAGGTGAAAGATGATCACCTTTGATAGGTATGTCCACCTGAGTCTAAGGTCTTCATTTATCACCTCCTACTTTTCTTTTTAGAAATTCCAAAGCCTCATTTTGTAGGAAACAACAAGAGACCACAGAGGAAAATCCTGCCTGGGGGAGGACCACTGGGCAGCCTAATTACCTACTGGACTCCGTTTTCCAGGGGCAGTTATACGAGAAGAGGAAGCGAGGCTTTTCTCCTCCATCACTGACCATGGTGTGATCACACCTGTCTCCTGCCCTGGTCTGATCAGGTAAACTTTTGCAGTGATTGGAGCCTGATGCTGGATTCCAGCACCAAAGCCAGAGGAACCAGCTGTGGGTGAGGTGGGAGCCTACTAGCCAACCTCAGTCTCTCTTTTCTGCTCACCCATCACTTATCCCTCCCTCCCAGCACCTTCTCTCTGGCTAGTTTGCCTGTGATGTATCCCAGCTAACAGAGGCCTGTGCTTCCTGCCTATGGCTCCTTCCTCCAATTCTCTTGTCTCTCTTGAAGTTGCAAAGCTGGACATCGGCAACGCTCTGGAAGCGCTTGGTTGAAGAGCCAAGGTCTACCTAATGCCCAACAGAGAGAGATGCCCTCTCTGATGCCTCCTTTTGACTTCTCTTTAGAAGGATCGATGCTAATGCTTCAGGCAAGAAGGAAGGAACCTGGACTCCAGAGCAGCCAGTTGGATGACTGGACACACCACCTTGACTACAGTTAGTGAAACTTATACTCCAGGTAACATCCATTACAACCTCTTTGATCCTGAAGCGGGGTTGGGTTTACTATTGACAACCAAAAGAAGAGAGGGAAACAAACATCACAGCACGGCTGATTTTACTTGTACAGCTACTCAAAGCTGAGAGAAGATTAACAGAGACTGCCTTACTCCTTCAAATGGATCTGTGAAACATATATCGCAAATTCTAATTTATTCCTTATAATTATGAGAAATAGGTGTCTTTGCCACAATTTCACAGTCTCAGATGGAGACTGAGAGCTGAAGTCACTTTCTTAAGATCACATAGCTACAAGGGCGAATCTGATAGGTGAACCACGTTCTATCTGAAGCCAAAGTTTGAGATATATGGCCTGGACCAAAGTATGGGCTCTGGTCTGATGCTAGCTATGAGCCCTTTGGACAATTCATCTCTAAATAACCGTTTCCTCATCTCTGAAATGGAGTTAACAATAGCATGCACTTCGAAGAGCAAATAGTGTAACACTGCACATGTAAAGAGGTTTGCCCAGGACTTGGCAGAGTTGGTATTTTGGTTTTAAGTAAAGGTCACAAATGCCTTCCATTTGTGAACCCAAACAAAACGCCAGCTTGGTCTAATGAACCCAATCAAGGCCATGTGGGTTACGGGGGGTAAACATACACACAGACACACGTAAAACACATAGAAACTCCCCACGGTAAAAACAGGAAAGCAAACAAGCACTGTGCTGAACGTGAAGAAGGCAGGGTGTTTGGGGAAAGTTCCTCCTGGGGAACAGCACTGTCAAAGCAAATTAAACCTGTTGTCTCCCAGAAGCCCAAACACAGGCCAACTCATGCCAAAACATGATAGAACTCTTCTCCCCTTGCACTCCAGATTGGCACTGGGCAGGTGCCAGGTGCTGGAAAGCTGTTCCGTGGCCTGTGAGGTGTCAGTCCCTGTAGGTGCCCCTGCTTTCTATGCAGATGATGGAATTCAAAGGCCTTCAGTCTGCAATAGTCCAGGTCAATGCAATGACAAAAACTTGACAAAGCCCCTGACAGCCTGGGCTTGAAGCCAATTCTGCACTGGCACTTGAACTGGGAGATCTGTTTTCAACTATACCCAGAAGTTTACCAACCACTATTAAGAACAGCTCCAGGGAGGGGTCTAGGAAAAAGACTGTTCCCTTGATTATGTTCAGTCTTGGTTCTTTGTTAATTCAGTCTTTGGGGCAAACCACATTTCACCCATGAGACTGTGAGCTCCTTGAAGACAAGATGTCTGATTCTCCAAAGAGTCTGGTGAGCGTTACACACAAAGCAAGTTCTCAGTGACGTTTGTTGTATTGAGAAACTAAGGAGGAAACAGAGGAGAGAGGTCAGGGCAGTGGGTGTGACAACAGTCAGACTCAAGAAAACAGTTAGTGGCCAACAAAGCTATGTTTCCCTGCCCTGTATTTTCAGATGTGCAAGGCCTCGAAGGATGAGGGAGTGATAGGAAGTTCAGCTTTGCAATGCACTCTCAAACAGTACTCGGAACTCAGTTGTTCACATCCGGGAGCCACATTTAAGAGACTGATAAGGAACTGGAGCATGTTTATCGAAGAGCAACCAGAGGGATAAGAGAACCTGAAACCACATTTTAAATAAAGAATTCTTGAGTTAATTGGGAATTTAGCTTACTAAGGGAGTATGACCCCAGTTTAAAAATATCTAAAGGTCTATTACATGAAATAAGCATTAGACTTTTGCTTGGTGGCCCTAATAGGTTGATTTAGGTCCAGCGAGTAAGGACTGTGGTTCAAAGGAAGAAAGAATTCTGTAAGAGTCAGAGATGAACACCACGTACTATGTTGGGTTACATTCTGTTGCTGTGTATGTATCTACTCAAATACTAAACTTCTTGAGGTGAGGAAATGTGTTATTCATCTCTGAATCTCCAGTAAATAGTATTCTTGACTCAAAGCAGCTGTTAAATGAAAGTTTGTTCGTTAAATGACCAAATGAATAGACGAGCAGATCTATAAGGTCACACATTTCCAGTTACTGATGTGCTGAAGGAGAGGGCAAATTATTGACTGGCAGGGGTCTTGCAGGCGCATTAAAGATAGATGGCATGGAATCTTCCAAATCTGAAACCTCAGGATTCTCTGAGTCGTGGTGTAAGGGGACACGCCTGGGCTGTTATCAAGAAACTTGGGTTATGGTCCTACTCCTGCCACTAGTTTGTTAGGTACCCTTGGCCACATCCCTTTTTCTCTTAGAACTTTATTTTCACCTACAGAATTCATTAAATTTATTCAGCAAATACTTCATTAGAATCTACTCTGGCTCAGGAAGTGTTCTGATGCAGTGGATGGCTCAGATGATCTTTCAGGTCTAACATCCTGTGATGGGATGAGTCAAATAAAATCATCACTATTTAGAAAACTATACTAACAGATAAGAAACTAAATCATCATCAACCCATTTATGGCCTGACGGAGGGAAAGGAAGTTTGCTCTTTTAAGGGTAGCCTCCGACTTTTCAAACCTCCTTGCTGTGTCCTCAGATAACAAGCCTCAAATTATAATCTACCCCATGAGAGGGACCTCCAGTGAGTCGCTGAGGCCAAGGGCACAGGGATAGGAATAGAGAACAGGTGTCTCACTGGCTGCCTCTAGCCAAGAGCTCCCACCTCTCCTCCCAGGGCTGTTGGCTGCAGCTTTCACAGATGCCAGAGTCCCTGCAGTTGGCTCTGGTCCTGCTGCCCTTCCCAGAGAACTCTGCACACAACCTGGGAGCATGTGCCAGTGAGGCCACTGAGACACACGGCAGGTGGTAATGAGACTGACTATGCTGTTCAGGAGCACGAGGGCCTTCCAAGGAGGGGTGCCTGCTCTCGTGTCTGGATACACTTTTTCCTCCTTTATCTTTTATCCATCTTTCATTCACAGCTCCTTCTGAGAAGTAACACTCTGCCTACAGTTCTTGCTTCAGCAGGAAGCACAGGTGGACCAGAAGATTGGCCACACCTGCTCGGACCAAGTCCCAAGGGCCTGGTACACAGAGGCTCTGGGCCAGTCAGGGTCCCACTCTCGGGTCTGAACTCAAATGTGCCCAGGAATGAGGCAGTCAGTGATGAGAGTGGAAGCCAAAAGCCATGATGGAAGCAGGGGGCTGGTGAGGGTTATCTGGCCAGGTAGGAGCCCACATCCAGAGGAAGCCATCCTGAGTGAGCAGAGGCAGCTGGTGAATAGAGCTGAAGCTGAGAGAGCACCAGGCCATGCCGCCCATGGGAAGAGAACCACTAGGGGCCTGGGAGCAGCCTGGGTGCCCAGAGGCTTCTCACTGCCTATTTTAGTCCCAAACCATGTGACTTTTTTGAACCGACTTCACCACCACACCTGCCTTTCCTTGAGGTTGCCTGGGTGCTTTTTTGCTTCTGGTGACTGAAAGAATCTTGACAAGTCCATTCACCTTGGACCTTATCGGCTCAACCTGACAGTCAGGTAGAGCTTACCCGGCTTTGATGGTAACTGATGAATGCAGGACTTCATGTGTTTAAAGCATTTCTGCATACAGTTGCACATGGTTATATTTGATCCTTACAACAGCTTTGTATGTAGGAAGGGAAGGTGCTATTTATTACTCCCCGCATTGTAGATGGGAACACGAAGGCATAGAGAACTCGCTCAAGTTTATGCAGCTAACAAGTGACAGGGCTAGCATTAAAATCTAGATTTCTCCTCCCACCTCATCTAGGGATTCCTCCACTACACCACAACTGCCAATCCAATTAGAAAACATGCTGAGCCCACTCCTTTTGCCTCCAGTGTCTGTCAGTTACAGAGTGAGGACGACACAAAGGATGCTGCCAGGGCCAGGAAATTCCAAATGGCACCTATTTTGGCTTTGTTAATTGAAATTCTGTTCTTAAAACATATCTTCCAGCATTCAAACATCAAAATGTGACTCCCACCACTCACAAAGTATCATACATCACTATACGTGTGTGTGTGTGTGTGTGTGTGTGTGTGTGTGTGTGTGTGTGTGTGTGTGTGGAGGGGCTTGTTAAAGCATGGATTGCTGGGTCCTGCCCCCAAGAGTTTCTGATTTAATAGGTCTAGGGTAGGGTCCCAGGTGATGTTGATGCCCTGGGTCTGGGTACCACTTTGAGAACCACTAGTCTGGAAGAAAGGCTGAGACTTTACACACAGGTTTATAAAAACAAGCCAGAGAGGACAGAAACAGCTGAACTATGCAAGAACGCAAAAGAACTTGTGGACCACTTCCAAAGAAGAGGGCTGGGTCCTCCAGGAGGTAGTGTGTGAATAGCTCTTAAAGAATAGGCAGCCTTTTGAAATGCAAAGCAATCCTGGGCAAGATGGGGGTTAAATAAGAGCCAGGTCCAGAATAATCATCTTTGCTGCTCCCACGCAGTGACCTGCTGATCATCACGCCAACTTCATGTCAAGTCTGTCTTTGGAACAAATTATTTAAGAAATCCGTTTTTTAAAAGCTCAACTCATCTACTGGCTAGAGAGTTCTCCCTAATCAGCATCACTTGATGTTGAATTATTCTGTGCCGAAAGACAAGAGAGAAACAGAAACAGGCTCTGAGGAGGTGGGGGTTGAGGGAACTCTTAATTATTCTCTAATCATTTATCGAGGCTTGTCACCAAGCTCGATACTGCTTACAAATCACATAGAAAACCAAGCTTCCCCTCCCCTCTTTCATGTCAGGACAGTCAGATCTGAAAATGTACAGAACCATATAAAGATGACTTAGATGCCTGCAGGTTAAAAATGCCCATGCTAGCCTGGACTTTCCTTGGAAAATGGCAAAGTCCGATGGGTATCACCTCTGGCCTGAACCACTGTGTCAGCCTTCCAAGTGGACTTCTACCTCCAACCTGTCCCTGTCAGTCTGTCCTATACCTGGAGACCAGATCTGTCATCTTGAAATTGAGTCTCTTCAGGCCACTGTTCCTTAGCATCTATAGTAGATATCACAAACCAGAGTCTGATGGACACTTTTGTTTGCACATTGTTTTAAAAAATTTGAATTAAGTGCCAGAAGTTTTCAAAAAGGAGAGTTCACAGAAAAATCTGAATGGTGGCTTTTCTTGAAAAACTGGAAGACCCAGCAGGGCAGCAATCTCCTCTCATTTAAGAAAGGCCCAGACCCCATGGTGTCTATCGCCCCCCTCTGCAGCTTCCTGCACTGCTGCCACCTGCCTGGGTCCCCAAGACATCTGAACACAGGACCCTGGCCCAGAGTGGCATTTCCAAATGTCGTTTATTTAGGTTCTGCCTTTATGGTGTTGCCATAACCATTCACCATCTGTCCTCTTATTCACTCAGTATTTTTGGACTCATTTATTTTCTTAAAGAAACTTATTTTAAAAAGAAATTTGAAATTTGAAACCTAATTATATTTTTCTAGTTTACTAAAATACATGCATAATTTTTGAAATAGAGTCTCTGTATATATAATGTAAAATAATCTCAAGAACTACACTTTAGGAAACACTGGAGAGAAGGTCTCGATTTTGGAACCAGAGGTTTAAGCCTCCAACTCTCCTTTCCAAGCTAACTGCTTTGCCACGAGAGTCTGCCTTGTGTCCTCTTTGCGCTGCAGCCAAGTTGCTCCCCACCCCATCCTGAACCACTCACCCTTTTCAGCCTCCCTGATTGTGCCAACGCTGGTGACTTTGTCTGCAAAGCCTTCCCCTCACCCTTTTACACTTGTCCAAGTCCTATCTAATCTTCAAGGCCCAACTGAAATACCACCTCTTCCATGAAGCCTCCCCAAATTTCTCCTAGCAAGACTGATCTCTTTCTCTCTCATCTGAATCTAACTGGCAATTTACTTCTGTCCGTTGCTTATCATAACTTACTGCTGTCTACCTGCAGTCTAGTTACTTATGAGCATGGCTCTTTTTCTCTAGTGTATGGCAAATGCCTTGAGAGGAAGGGACTCATTTCCCACCCCTTCCTGTCCATGTCTCCCCAGTGAGTGGCATGCTGCCTTGTCCAGAGTAGTTCACTCAACACTTGCTAAATATCAAATCACAAAGGCCATCTGTGGCTGATTTCATGTTCTCTGGTATGTTCAGCTTCAAATCCTAAGGCTGGGCTCCTTCTGTGGGGCCTGGACTGTTTATTTCCTTGCTGATTTCTTTTTTTTTTTTTAACATTTATTTTCAAACTTCATTTTTATAAACTTTTTCCAGACCTGTGGCTACACTTTCATTTCTCTTCCACTGGGCCTGCTTCATTCAGCCAGACATGATATTGGGCTTTCTACCCCGAAAATAGCACTAGCCACGTGCTTGGGGAACACGCAGTAATAAAACTTTGCAGGGCCCCATTCTTCTCTCCAGCAAGAGCTGTCAAGATGGCGTCTGTGAATTATGTACTTGAATTACTGCCACCAGGACAGAACACAATAAATGATTAACAAGATGGACGCATTTTCAGACTCCGGTGGATTTTTCTTTACAATAATCATAATGCATGCTGGTCAGTCGTGCAATGATTTGGACGGTATTTCTTTCTCATTTATCTAGTGGGTAACACTCAGCGTAATAACTTGGGTCTGTATCTTTGGGCCAGACGTCAAGTTGGACTTCTGCTTGACATCAAATCCTATTAGAGATCATGGTAATGTAACTATATGTTCAAGCTAAATATTTTATAGCTGCTCTAGCCACCTAGACATTATCACTCCCTCAGCCTCTGGGCAGAAACCACCCACTGGCAAAAGTGAAAGCTACATATCTTGTGAGGAACTGAGGAGTAGTTGCTGCTGTGTAAAGTTTATGGAACCTTCTGGCCACCTCTGACTCTCTGGCAGCAGCAGGACTTTAAGCTACAGTTATAGTAGGTTGTAACACAAATGTTAGCCCCTGTCTGCGCCTGACCTGGAGGCAAAGTCTCCCCAGTCCCCTAACCAATGAAAAGCTGGCCAGGCCAAACACCAGGCCGTCTGCTCTCTACGCGGTAAGAGGTCTGGAGTGGTCTGTAGCTCCTGCTCTCAGCAGTGGGCCGGCCAGAGCACCAGGCCACCACCCCCGTGGCTGGTCAGCTTTCCTCCCAGGTTCCGGGTTCCTTCCACTTGTCCACTGGGCTGGAGTGTGAGCATCAGCCCAGAAGTAGTCAGATGGGCCCTGCCCCACAGGCTTAGTCTCCAACCCGGCAGTTCCTCGGGGCTGGCTCCCACATCCTGCATAATGTGACTTCCCTTGTCTGGAGCTCCCTGACCCGTGACTAAGCACGGCCTGTACAATCAGACAAACCTGGGTTTGACATCCAATTCTGACTCTCACCAGCTGTGTAACCCTGGGCAGACCATGTAGGGTCTCTGAAACCCGGCTTCCCTAATCACCTCTCTTACAGTGGGGTTGGGGGATAAATGAGATAATGCATGTAATGCAATTAGCAGTGCTTGCAGTAAATGTCTCACCAGTGGCACGTAAAGCGAAACCAAATCAAAACAAGCCAAACAAAGCAAGCCCATTTTGATACGGCCAAGTCAGGGGCCACGTGGTGTAACAGAAAGAGCACAGAATTTAGAGTGAGACCCCCGGCCTCATCCTACTCTGCCATCTCCTGTGTGACCTTAAGCAAGTCACTTCACCTGCTGTGCCCCAGTTTCCTTTTCTGAAAAATGGGCATAATTTTACAGTGCCTGACACACAGCAGGGGTTACAGTATTAGCAGCTGAAGGACTATGGATGGGGGCCACAGACCCTTCTAGGGAGGTTAGTATTTCCTAGCTGCTCTCTAGCTGACCTCAGCTCACTTCTCCTTCTTCGGGGCTCTTGGCACGTTGTGCTGGCAGGTATGTGCACTTGTGACAACAGGACAAGAGGGAACCAGGCTCTCGGCTTGGGAAAGCAGTAACCAGTGCTGCAGCACTGTCTCCGCACAGGACTGGCTCATGTTACTTGGGACAACTGAGTCCACATCAGATTGTTCCCTCCACCTGCATGACACACTGCAACATACGGACTACCCCCCACGGGGAAACTGGGGCGCTGAATTCTCTCTTCCTTTGAGTTCATACCTCCAAAGTATTGATGAGCGACCAGAGACATCACGCCCACTGTGTAAGATGAGTTGTAGGGATCCATCCTCTCCTAGAAATTCCCAGGACATTTCCCGTGAACCCGCTTCATGCTGGTCCACCCCCCGCTTCTCCCCTCTGTTACCTCTCACCCTGAGCACCCCGGCCGCGCCCACCACAGCAGAGGCCTGTTCTGCTGACTAGGCTTGATTCATCACTACAGGCACGGTGTGGGCCCTGCTGCCAAAGGCAGAGCATGTGGACGTGGACACACACATACACGTGCGCAAACCTGCATGAGAAGCGGCAGGAGTGCCACCGGCTCACTGTTAACCTGAAGGTAATGAGGGCCAACGCTGGGCTTGCTGGGTCTGGAGGCTTCTGAAGGATGAAGCAGCAAAAACTGGTCATCACCCTCCCAGGAAAGAGACTCTCCCAGCTGAGCCTTCCGCCTCCTCCTGGGGTCAGGGTAAAAGACCCCTTCATCCTAAGCCCCGAACTTGTAGAGACCGTATCTCTAGCTGCATCTGCCGAGCCTCTGTCACTTGGCCCTGCGCTCTGGGCGGCGGGCAGCGTTCCCGAGGACGCAGGTGCACGTCCTCTCCAGAGCTGTCTGGTCTTGGGGGCGGCCGCCCTAGTCATCTGACGGTTCGGAAGGTTGAGGGAGAGCAGCTTTAATTTGTGATGGTGGAGTGTAACCCCTCTTCCCTCCCAGACCCTGGGGACAGCCTTCACACTCAGCTGCTGGGACAGCACATGAAAAGGCATGGGACAGAGAATACTCTCAACAACATCCTCTGAAAGTCAAAGACGGGCTGGAGTATTTAGCCTCTCTCTCTTCCCATCTCAGCTTCCTCTATCTCTGGTGCAGATACAGACAGATTTCCAACAAGAAGGAAATAAATTCAGGTTCTCAACAAGGTAACAATACTAACAACAGCCCTTTACTGAATTATAATGAAGTTAGTAAGAACCACCACCCTTTGCTGAGTCCTACTATGTGCTAGGCGCTGTGATAAGCACGCTGATCTCATATAGTCTCTCATTTGACCCTCACCCCAGCATTACGAGACCGGTATCATTAGCCCTGACGTTCAGATGAGGAAATGGAGGCTTAGGGAAGTGACGAGACGGCTCACCCAAGACCACAGAACTCAAAACTGTTAGGTCTCCCAAACAGCTCGTTACTGAAACCCTCTATGTGCCAGGTGTGTGAGATTAACTGGTTTAACTGCTCCCTTCTCTGCACCCACTTCCCATGCCGCTTGAGCTATTGTACGGCGCAGGTGAAACGGCCTGCACTTAGCTGTCTCCACGCCCGCCTCCTCTGGTGCAGTCAGAGCTGGGAGGGCTGAGGCGGGGCCTGGGCCGCTCACAGCCCCAGCACCCAGCTCACGGCCAGCTGAAAGGCGAAGCCTGGAAAATGGTCAGTGAGACAGACTGAGACACAGCCTCTGCCCTCTGCCCTCACAGTCTGATCCAGGCAACAGGAAGACGGGTTGCAGTGCGTAAGGGCCTGCAACAAACAAGCGGGTAAAGCCCAGAGGAGGAAGCGACACCTCAGGGACCCCCATGAAGGCACTGGAGCTCAGCTCGGGGGCTGAGCAGTTTGCGGGCGGAGAAGGGCCTTGGGATTACTTAGAAGAGCATGTTCAAAGGCAGGTGTTCTCAGAATCAGGAGGAGCAGCAGAGCTGGAAAGTAGGCTGAGCAGCAGAAGTGAGGCTGTGACGGGCAGTCAGCTGACAGATGCTGGTCACGTGGGACAAAAGAGATGCCCCACAGTCCGAGCTGGAGGCCCGAAGGAGCTTTACTCTGGGTAAATCTCAGGGCCCACAGTTGTCAATATTTCTCCTCTCTGAGCAACCTTTCGAGATGGACAATAGGAGGCTGCCTGGAACTACAGGTGTCCAGGGCTCTGACTCCTCTGGAAAATGTCTTCATTCACACCCTCAGCCAGTTGACATGCCTCTGCTTTGGGATTCAGCCTCAAAGTACAAATTAAAGAAAAGAATATGAGAGCCCACTGCCTGTCAGGAGAGTGAGTGCAGAGGTATTATCTCATTTGATCCTTCTAAGCTCAGGGGGGATAATTATCTTTCTCAAGGTCTCCCGGTTGGGTGGCTGCAGAACTTGGGTGGGGACCCTGCTTTTTTCACTCCCAGACAGTCACATCACCTTCTCCTACACTCCAAGTAGCTTCTCATCCTGGAGTTTGGTTCCATGGCTCCTCTCTCCCTCCCTCCCTCTCCAAATCCCCCAGTGCCTTTGTGGTCCACCCTAGCCTGTAGTGACCCTGATTTTGGCCTTCTCAAAATTCCCTTGACAATTCACCTTGTCTGATGCAGTAACCCCCATCTGTTGTCTTCAGTGCTATCAGGGTTAAGTCTTCTCAGGCTGTGAGAAGCTCTTAAAGACAGAGGACCCCAGACTGTATTGTCTTTTTCTCCCCCAGGGAGCAGCACAGTGCTTTGCTTAAAAAAAAAAAAAAAAAAAAAAGCAAAAGTGTGACCTATATATACATTTTTTAAAACTGATTTGCCTTTTATCAGAATTAGTAGATTTGGGCATAAAAAGGTAAAACTTAGAGTTGGACAATTGTGTAAGTTTTGTGAAAACAATAGGTATGAAAGCAGAATGTGGAATAACAGTAACGTTAACATCTATCATGTGCCTACAGCGGAGTTTGTTCTGTGTGCGTCAACTCATCTACCCCTCATAACAAAGTCTGGGCCGATGATTACTTCCGTTTCCCGATTTGCTGTCTTGGCTGTATTTGCCTAAGGCTGCATAGCTAACAAGAGGCGGTGCCGAAAACCGACCCCAGGTATCAGGCTCCAGAATGCATCCTCCAAACCATTACCCTGTTGCTGGACTGTCTACCTATTTCAATCACCACCGAATCCTTTACTCCGGAAAAAGAAGGCTTAGGAAGAACAGGCTCTCTTACTGGAGGGAAAGAAATGCCTGCTTACTTGGATATAATGCAGCAGGTGGAAGTTCCTCGCAAATAAGCCAGACAAGTGGACTGGGCTGAGTGAGGAGAGGTGCAGGAGCCCAGCTGGTCTAGCGAAAGTTCCTAATGCTACCTCCAATGGACACTTGTCAATTCTTTCTTCCTTAATCTCTGTCGCATTGAAGATTTTTTCCCCCAAATCAATGCATTGTATATATACATAGTTTTAAAAGTCAAGCAATCCTATGACGCTTACAATGAAAACTAGCAGACCTCTGCCCACCCCACCTCTCCCAGACAACCGCTCTCAGCTCTTTTGGCTTTTTCTTCTAGAATTTATTCCAACATTTCTAAATGCTACACTTATACAGCTATTGTTGACTTAGATTTGATGTTATCTACTGCTGCTGTCCAGTATAATCTAATGGAAAAGCAGCATTTCTTCTTCAATTTCCTGTGTTCCTATTATTGACTCTGCCCATATGAGACAACAGAACTAAAATCCCTCTGAAATAGAATTTTCCACATAGTCAAACACACAGGGTACTCTGCTGGGCCCATCGTTTACTGGCTGCCTGGAGATCCCCCTGGTGGAGACCCTGCCCTGCTGTGGTCTGCTCTGTTCATGTTCCAGGCCTGCGACACATCCGTTGCTCTGCGACTTCTCTTCTCCTCATTCACTGAACCCCTTGTTTCCCGGACCCCACTTCTTGGTTTACTTTATTGTTTTGGTGGAATGCACTTTCTAGAAGCTTCCTGGGAAAAGGTGAATGAGAGGTATGATTTTAGTACCATGCATAGCTATAAATATTTTTGCCCCAACACTGGATTGGTATTTTGATTGGCTCTGTGAGATGAGAGGAAACCTAAGGGTCTAACTGCTTCTGCTCACATATCTCAGACAAGCCCGGCCACGTTTCAGCTCCGCACCTCCCTCTTGTCCTCTACGGCGCCTGGCGCCTCGTCCCTGAGGCTTCCTGGGGCTCCGCTCCTCACGCACATCTCAATCAGCAGATGCTCAGTACTCAGCTTTCTCCATGCTGCTAATCAACCCGCTTTCTAATTTGCAAAGGTCTGCTGACATCTCTGGATGGCTACTATGTTTTGCTTTTTATTTGTCCTTGTTGGTTTGTTCCTTGTTTGTGTGCAGCCACTGTTTTCACCATGGTGGGACTCCAGGAGGGAGCGAAGTGTACCATTCAACCACAAGTTCCTCTCCAAGGCATTTTCTAATCCCTCCTTCCTGAAGATCTCTCTTCCCGCAGCTTTGAGAGCAGTGCATGTTCTGATATTTCTGCCACTGTAGTCACTCATCCCTACTCTCCTTTTCTGCTCTTCCTCCACCCATAAGTGCTGGGAGCTCTCAGGCATCTGTCTTAAGTCTTCCTCCCTTCTCATCACTTCCCACTCACCTCACTCTCCCTATTTGATTTTTTGAGGTCTCAGTTTAGATGTCATGTTCTCAAAATAAGCCTTCCCTGACCCCACCCCTATTAGGTTAGCTCCCCTTGGTAAGTGCTCCCTATGACCTCACCCTTTTCCTTCATAACTCATCATGTCCCATCACTGATCAATGCCCTTCTCCCTGCAGTCTGAGAGATCCACCAGAGCAGGTCCCTGTCTGCCTTGGTCACAGCGGTCACCACTGCCCAAGCACATGGAGTAGAAGGTGTGGAAAAGACACATACTGGATGAACATGTGCTAGCAAGGATAAACAGATGGAGGAACAGATAAGTAGCATGGGAGAATGGGATTCAAACCAGGCTTGGCCATATACATGCTGTGTAATCTTGAACCAATAAAAAAAGTGTTCAGAAAAGAGCCTTAACTCTCAACCTCAACTGCTGCTTCTGCTATATCAATCCTATTGCCATCAGATGACTGAAAAAAACACACAACCTAACAGGTGAGAGCTACGTTTTACCAGGAGGACATTCTAAGGACTTAGAGCCTGGGAAACAGCCTCTCAGATAATCTCAAAGGGTCTGCTCTGAAGAGACAAGAGAGGAGCCAGGATATACAGGAGTTTTTGCAATAAAGACTAGGTGGTCAGAGCATCAAAAGATTACTCTTAATTAAAGAAAACTAGATAATCTCAAATTAAGGAATTTAGTGCTTTTCCACGTATGGGAAGATGCAAAAATTTGGGCTCATTGAAATCATTCCTTTGATATGCACCTTAGCCATCTAGGGCCAGTTGCTTGTTCTTTTCCATCCTGAGTCTCTTCAGGGTGTGCCCTTTGGGGTGGCTACAGTGGCAGATGGTGGGCACCCTGTTTCCATCCTGAGTTCCCTCAGGGCTCACCGTCCAGGGGTGGCTACAATGTGATGGCTTGAAGGCTGCAACATCCTTTGTTCACTTGTAGTATTTGCAGGCAATATTTTCATTCACACATCCTACCTCACTGGGTTGTAAAGATCAAAGCAGAATGGAAAAATTGTATATCACTGTGCTCAGTAAGCTAAAAGTCCTACACAACATAAGGGATTACTACTGTCATGGTAAATTCTGCTACACAGAAAATTCTTGTCTGCTTTAGGTGTGGGGGATGCAGGAAACGAGAACAGCAGGCTCAGGTTTCAAATCTCGGGATTCTTTAGAATATACTTTCTTAAAGTGGGTCCCACTGAGCCTTCTCTGCTATGCTCTAATACTAGGCATTCAGGATGGACGGACCACCTGGGGTCTTGTCTTTCACCTCAAGCAAAGCTGATTTAGAAAGCATGTTGTGCCTTCATGGTTAAAGGTTTTAACTTAATGTATTCTTTAAAAAGCAGAAAAACAATGAAAATATTTATATACATACAGGTGTGTAACAGCTGAAAAAACATGTGTGTTTTGGCACCTGGAGCGCTTAGAAATGACACTGGCCCCAGATTTTGGTTCAACTCAGCTCATTTTCTTGTGCCTTGGATTTGTCCATTTTATCAGTTGTACTAACTGGGGAGAGGAGGAATCTTTTAGAAACCCTCAGGTCTTAGAGGATACAAGGTAGACAAAGGTATCCTCTTTCACGGCCCCCATCAGTTAGTGCTTTGAAACACTGCATTAGGTTTGGTTTAAAAGTGCACCAGAGTCCAATGGCCAAGCTGGCAAACACACTGACTGACATTCTCTAAGTATCACTTTGGTCGCACATCAGGAAGTGGGCAGGTGGAAACAGCAGTGTTGAAGATTTGAATTCAAGTTCAAATTCTGCTTCTAAACTATTGGATAGGCAACTTAAGTTGTCATTAATGGATGTGTTGACATTGTAAACATAACCTCTGTGTCCCACTTCTGTGGCTGAAAATTATAAGCATTTTCCCACATTTCATACTTTTGATGATCATTTTGAATGGCTGAATAATATTCATTAAGTGAATATTGTATAATTTGCTTATGTGATTTCTTATTAGTGGACACTGGATTTTTTTCCAGATGTTCACAATTGTAAGCGATGCTGAGATAAGCAAGCAGCTTTTTCTAGGTATTGGTTTACTTCTTTAAGAAAGACTCTCAGAAGTTGAAAATCTGACCATTTTTATGATTTAATGGAAAAAGCCAATTTGCTTTCCCAAAGAGTTGTACTGATTTGCAGTGCAACTAGTAATATACGTGGGTACAGTTTCACTGTAGCCCCTTTGGGACTAGTATTAACTTGGGGGTGGGGTTCTAATTTATTAGGTTAAAAAAAAGATGCACAATTATTTTAATTTGCACTTCTTAGATTACTAATGAGGTTAAACATATTTCATGTATGTTTACAGCATACTATGTATTTTTGGAAGCTTTTCTACATGAGCCTTAGCCATATATCTACAAGATTATATTTTTCACAGCATATGTACTTTAGTATAATATAGATATTAACACTTCTTCAGTCCCTCCTTTTTTACTGCACGTATTTTCCCAGTCTACCATTTTTCTTCTTATTTTGATAAGTCTTTTAAGACATGTGGAAGTTTTACATTTTTATGTGAACATTTGTTAGTCTTTTTTCTTTGTGATTTCTTCAATGACTTTTTAAAAAATAGTCAGTTACAATGTGTCAATTTCTGGTGTACAGCACAATGTTTCAGTCATATATATACACATATATATTATTTTTCATATTCTTAAAAGTCCTCTAAGCCAGAGATATGCAAATGTCGGGTGTTACCCTCTTTTAGTTTTTGACTTTTAAATATTTACTTCTTTAATCCATCTGGAATTGATTTTGGCATTCGGTGTGAGGTGAACTCTGAATCAGAGGGTGAAAACGCAAATTCCTCCAGGGGCCAGGCAGGTAAGTTATAGCAGTGGAGCAGGTCACGTAGAAGAAAAAGGATGAGGGGCAGACTGAGGTGAATTACAGAGTATTTGAGGGGCAGAGTCTTGTTCCTGCAGGAATTCGGGTCTTCCAGTTTTTCAAGGTAAGCCATAAACCTATAGTTTTATGGGAAATCACCCAATTTTAAAATATTGGGCCAGCACTGCAGGCTACAAATCCTTCTCCATGTCTACTGACCACATCTATCCCTCTGAATGCTACTTGGTAGCCTCTGGTTTAAGCTGATGCTTTTCCAAGCTCTTCCAACCACACTTACTGACTAAGCCTTTTCTTCTCCATTAATTTGCAATTCTTCCTCTTTCAAATATTAAAAGATTACATATAATTGGTACTATTTCCAGATAATTTTATTTCATCAATCTGCCTGACTCCTGTTTCTCTATTATTATAGATGTAGGGCATGTTAATATTTCTAAAGATGAGTACCTTTTTATTATTCTTTTTGGAATTTCTTTCATACTTTCATCTGTTTATTATTCCAGAGGAGGTCTTAAACCATTCGATCAAATCCCCCGAATTCCCTTTAGGATTCTGTTTGGCATTCCATTAAACCACTAAACTGACATACTTAGAGTAGTTCACCTTCTCTTCCAGGGACATGTTATATTTCCTAATTATTCATGTCCTGTTTTATAGCGCTCAATAAAATTACGCAGTTCTTGTCAGACAGGTCACATATAGTTCTTATTAAGATGATATTTTAATTTTTATTGATTTTTTGACTGGGACATTTTTCATTATATTTCGTAACTGGTTATCACAAGTATATGGGAAATCTGTTGACTTTTGAAAAGCTATTTTGTACCCCAGTTACAAGTTCTGAATTCTTATTAAAGAAAATAGTTTTTCAGTTAATGTTTTTGTGCTTCCTAGGAATGCAAACACATCCTTCACAAATAATGACAGCTTGGCCTCTGCTTCTTATTTCTATTTCATGCCTTATGCCACTTAAGCCAGAGTCTCTAAAATAATAGATATACCCCTATTTATTAGTGATTTTTTAAAGGGAATTTGTCTACTATTTCACCAGGAAGCACTGGCCTCTGACTGGAAATCAATGTTCTTTATTACACTGAGTTTCTTTTCCGTCTTTCGTTTTCAACATTGTTATGGCCTAGTATTGTAATCAAACAGGGTTTTTTTTTTTTTAAATCACCTATCACTTTTGAACACAAAAGAAAAATCTTAGCACAGTGCACTCAGAAAGTGTTGGAAACTTGCAAAATAAGTGTGAATCAGACATAGGTGGGTTTAAATCCCAGCTCTGATACTTTGGGATCTGCAACCCTCATCTGGAAAATGGGGATAATGACTCTGCTGGCACAGGTTGGTTATGAGAATTAACTGAGTTAATGTAGATAAACTAGGCTTAGTGGCACCTATGAGAAGCTTGACAGAGTTCACTCTCCTCCTCAATCGGTTAGAAGAGAGAGATAATGGAGATACAATTTCCTAAAAGAAAGCTTTCCAAGGAATAGCTTGCATTTCTAGGGTTGAGAAAACTCAAATTATACGTGTGACAAATATCATCCTAGTCTTCCTGCTTTAGTGCACAGGGCTTTTCCTCACTTTTCCAGAATATACCATCTATCCCTTGCACTAGTTCATGGGTTCTTTGGCCTATGGCAAAACGAAAATAAAAAATCAGGCTGACATGTAATATGAACCAGGAATGAAACAAACTGTGCTTCTATTAGCCCCAAACACGACGCCGGTCAGATAAAGGCATGAACAAGCAGCTACTCAAACTGAAACCAGATGTTGAGAGGTTTCTGACTTACACATTTTTACAACCCTTCATATAACACTCAGAGTCCTGTCATTTCAACAGAAGGTCCTCTGCTCTGTTTATGCAGCAAGAAATCCTCCCAAAACTCTGTTAGATTTGCAATCACTAAACCTGTGAAGAAAAAGGAGCTCCTTCCCTAAGTGGAGATCCTTTGGTGCAAACTCTTTGGCCCAGAGGAATGCTAAGGACTGACAAAGCATACATCCTGCAGCATCCTCAGAGCAGAGCCCGAGGAAAGGAGACCCAAGGAAGGGGGCCCCAACTTGGGAGGGGACCAGGGAAAGTGCAGAAAAGCCAGCAGACAGAGCATGGATTCTGGACTCAGACTGTCCTAGAGTCAAATCCTGGCTCTGCCCTTAACTCCTTGTGTGTCTGTGGGCAAGTATGTTCATTCCCCTGAACCTTATTTCTTCATCTACATAAAGGAAATAATTTCTTCTGCTTCCCAGCTTACAAAATTTAAGTTGTATAATGCATGTATAACACTCAGCTCACTCCTGGGACCCTGTAAACACTGAAAATGATTAGTGACTTTTATTGCCAATAACAGTAACAAACCCTTGTATAGCACCCATTGTGTGCCTGCCCTTGTTCTCAGTATTTAACACACATTAACTCAGTTTATCTTCATAATTACCCCCATAAAGTGGGGACTACTATTGTCACCATTTTTCAGATAAGGAAACTGAGGCACTGATGGGTTATCTATCTTGTCCAAGGTCACACTGCGAATAAAGGGCAGAGACTGGATACCATCCAGGCGAGCTGGCTTCAGATCTTCTCTCTGAGCACTCAGCTGTGTTCCCCCCTCTCTACTGCTATGTGACACGCTATAATTGATTTGGTTCAGTGCCGCCTTGAGGCTGCTTTTCCATGGAAGGGAACACACACAGTTCAGGCCACAGAGGGCTTACCCAGTGAGGCAGTCCATTTCTAGAAAGCCCTGCTGACTGTGAGATCAGGACAGACCTTAGCCTGTATTCCACTCTCCTCCACCTCTCAACTTAACTTCATCTTTTCTTGTTGGTACTGCCTTCTCCCACCCCGCAGGGAAAGGGGTCTCTCCTCCTTCTCGAGGACTAACCCTTCTGCATCCGCCCTCCATTCCCTGTCTCCCACCCTCTTTCATCAATCATCTCCCCTCTCCCTGGGGCCTCCAATATTCTCCCCTGGCTCCTTTCCCGCAGCTGACAACATGTTCAAGGCTCCCCCACCTTATGTAAACCTCTCCCTGAACCTACCTCCTCCTCAGGTTACTCCCATCTGTCTCCCTCCCCGCTCCGTCTAGAAGGAACTCTTTCTACTCTGTACCTCTCCCTCACTCCTGAACTCGTGGTGACCCCGCTTCCACCTGCAACGGGGGCGGGAATGCTCCCACGGAGGCTGCCGATGATCTCCTAATGACCAATTCCAGCAGCTTCTTTGTACTCAGCTCCTTACTTTGCTCTAAGGTGAATCTCTCCCCCACCCACCCTCTGAACAGTGGGCTTCCATCCTGGACTCCCTGCTTCTCTAGGCTCTGCCCGCTCACGTCCACACTGTGACACTCACTGGGTTTCCATCTCCAGGTCAGAGCTATCCCCGAGTCAATGCCTACTTATCCATCTGCCCACTGGTAATTGCCAACCAACAACACCCACTTGGAAATTCCATAAGCAGCTCAAATCTGATGTAAACTGACCATCTCCCTACTTCCTTCTCTCAACAAACCCCCTTCCCCTCCGTATTTCCTAATTTAATCACTACACATGCATTCTCCAAGGTCTACACTTCCTGCCTCTCCCTTACAGCTAAGTGGTTAAGAAAACTAGTCTATAATGTCCTCGAATGTATCAGAGACAGACAGACCTGGAACCAAACCCCAGCTCCTTCACTGACTGGGTATGAAACTTCTGCCTGCTCATTTAAACACCCTGAGCTCCACCTCCCTGGAGAAAAAGTACCTATTTTGTATGCCTTTTGTAAAGGGTCTGAAACAGTTTATGTAAAACAGCCAGGGAAACATTTAGATGCTATCAATATTAATACTGTTAATTTTGCCAAGAAGTTTCAGCAAGGCAGGGAGGAGCCTGTAAAGATTTACAAAACCTGAACCTAGAATGGGACATTTGAGAAGTTTCCTAGGGAATCAAAAGAAACCAAACTTATAAGAGAAAATAACAGTGCCTTGGAATGTCCTGGAGCCCACATTTCCATTTTTAAGCTGCAGCAGTACTGGCACAGAAAGACTGCAGATTTAAACCAGCTTCAGAGTTGCCCTGCCCCATGAATCTGGCAGACATGGAATGCACGAATCTCCCAGGACAGAAAGAACATTCCTCAAACAGGTGCCCTGGCGGTGCCCTAAGCTGCCTTCTTTCCTTCAAGTCGCTCACAAGAAGTTCATGTAGAAGGAGATTCTAGGCTGCTTTGACCTTTTCACCCAGTGCTCACTGACCCTCTGACGAGGGTCTGCCATATTAAGAGATCTGTGCCATCAACTGGGTCCAGGAAAAGTCGCTGTGATTGGATTCAGAAGATCTGGCTTTGTGTCCTCATGTGAGCCACTGTTCATAGACTGTTCAAAGACTTTGCCGTCTGATTGCTAAAAGCAAAAAAATAATCCTTTCCTGTCTGATCCACAGCGACCACATCTGTCATGGAGGAGAGATGGTTACTATTTCTCCTTTTTTTCCTTTTTTTTTTTTGAGTAACTCTTTACAGTTCCTTTCTGCTTCTTGCTTCTGCTCTGGCCCCAAGTTGCTAATAATTAATATTTGTGTACCACTTTCCAGCTCCCTGTGCACTTTGCTCACAATAAATCCTTCATGCCTCACACCCTCCTCCTGTATCCCTGGCAGAGGTAGCTGCCCTCTCTGCTCCCACGGGAGCTTGCCCAGACCTCTCTGTTGGCACAGACCGCATTATACTGGAATTATCCAGGAAAGGGTCAGCTCTCCCAGAGGACTGCAGACTGTCTGGGGGCAAAGCTTCTGTTTTATTCACTGATGAGTCTCCAGCATTTAGTGAAGTGGATGTTCAGCAAATGTTGAATAATTAAGAGACACTTAAAAACGTGCTGAGAACTTATCACGAATCACAAGCTTTCATGCCACTGTCAGACTCTCTAAAGTTGGTTTTATTCCTAATTACAAGCAAGTTAGGTGAGGCTCAGACTTATTCAACGTTCCACAGTTCACAGACAGTGGACCCAGAATTCAAACCCAGGTCTGTTTCACTCCAAAACCTTTGCCCTGTCTGTGGATCACACTGTCTCTCCGGCCACAGTGAAAACCTCTACTATCTACCACCAGTGCCAAGTCCAGCAGACTTGGGTCAGGCTAATTCCTCAAAGGGTGTCACCAGGAGGCCATGTATTGAATCCTGTCCCACATATCAGTAGTACTGAAAAGGGAAAGAAAAAGACACAACATGTGAGAACCCTCTTACAGTCACTGTTCTGCAAGGGAAAAGCTGGCTAGTAAGGTGAGAGGAGCAACCACATTTACCAATGGAGAGAGAAGACAGCTATCAGAAATTTAAAAATTAATCACCTGTTACATAAAAATTAAACTGTCTCTGATAAAATATCTTCTCTCGGAAACTGCACCGAGTGGGCGTGGGAGTGGGGTTCCTTCAGCAGAAGTGAGCACAGGTCAGGATGTTCTTTAGGACAGGCGGATGGGTCCCCTGCAGCCGCAGACGGCAGGCACACAGCCAGTCCCCTGGGAGCTTTGGAGATGTGAATGCTAGTCCTTGGTTCCTTGGGTGCTGTAAGGAGACTGAACCAAGCCTTCTCCCTCCTCTTTAGTTACATGGGCAGTTTCTCCTTTTTCTCAGCCTCTCTTAGCCTCACTTACTAGCCCATGAGGACACCAAGGGCAAGCACCATGTCTGTCTTGTGGCCGTATCTAAATGCCCAGGCCAGGGGCTGGCACACAGTAAGGGGCTCTCCCTGAGTACCTGTTGAGCCAAACTCAGTGAAGCCTGTGGCAGGCACATATCCACTTCCCCTCTTCCAGAGAACCCTAATTTTGTTTAGAGTGCCCAGGCGGCAAGCTAAAAATAGTCACTTCCTCAGACCTCCTTATAGCTCTGAGTGTCCAGGTGACATAGCTCTGCCAAAGAAATGTCAGCTGAATATTTTGGGAAAAAATTAGCTTCCCTACTTTCTTCCCACTTCTTCTATTTCCTGCCTGACATGCAGATGTAAGTTCTGGAGCTGCAGCAGCTACCTTAGGACCATGAGGGGCAAGCATGAAATCAACAGCCAGAGTTGATGATGGCAGAACATAAGGGTGGAATGAGTCTGGTCCCTGATGCCACGGTGGACTGCTGTACCAGCCCTGGATGGACATATCCTAGACTGATAGTGTGCATGAGAGCATCAAAATCCCACTTAAATGCCACTCTAGCAGAGATCTTGTTACATGCACACTGAATACATCTCTAACTAATCCCACAGAGAGACAAGCTTCATTACTAGTACCTACTGTGTCCTTGAACTACCTTTGCTTCTTTCCTGCCCTTGAGGCCCCAGGCCCCAGATAATTCACAAGACAGATGGCAGGGGCAGTGGAAGGGGTGACGTGGGGGCGATAGGAACCCTGCCTTGTTGTCTTTAGTGGGCAGGGACAGCCGTTGGCAGGGCTGGTTTCCAGTCTGCTAGTGAAGTGCTCTGATATTCCTAATTCTCCCCTACTGAACAGATTTTTGGCCACAGTCTCTCTCCAGTGTGCTGACTTGAATTCTCCCCCTGCCTAGAATTTCATTCCACTCATATCAGATTGCTCCAAATAAATCACTGCTATCAGGGAGAGGTGCCTTCACACGGCACTTTTCCAAAGAGGTGTTTTTAGTAGAAATTTCACGAAGTGCTGCCAGTGTTATTTACAAGAAGGTTAATTGATTACCAGGACACCTTGATTCTTCATTGCTGTCTTGTTTCTTATAATTCAGAGGAAGGGGATACAGGGAATGGTGGGGGCAGAGCTTGTGAGAAACTGAAAATCATCCCTCAACTACTTTTCTTAGTTGCTTCTTTGAAGTAGTGCAGGTTTTTACACAAATGACTGTGTATAACATCAGACATCTTCCTCTCCAGATCCTTGCAAAGGCACCCAGAGACTGACCAACCTTACCCAATCAAAGCAAGGGGAATACAGAAATAGCACCTTCCACTGGTCTCGGAAAATCCTGACGAACCCAACTTGGATGACCCTTGGAAGACAGAACCTCATGTGAAAATAGCTATTCACATGTAGGAATAAAGAGGAACAGGCGGCAAGGGCAGCAAGTAAAAACACCACTAAATGCCACTGAACTTGTCCTTCTGTCCTCCCTGGCTCCCGCTCCACCCCCCATTTTTCCCCTCATGAAATCACAAAGCTCAATCGTAGTACCCTCCTCTGGTTATATATATTAATGGGCTCTTGTTCTGGGCCCCAGAGGATAAACTCTCTGGTTCTAATCATTTGACTTCCTTGCTGAAAGCGGGCCCTGGTACCCAATACCTGCAGAATGAGCTTCTCCCTTAGGGCGGCATTCAGCTCCCTGCTAACCCACTTCTCCCCTTCAGGGCACTCTTGCCCCACTCAAACAGAACTGCTGGCTCCCTACAGCGGCTCTTCATTTTCTGCCTACCTCTGTCTTGCTCCTGTTGTCCCCACTACCTGGAACAAAGTCCTTAAACCACGGGCGCCTCCCATTTTCCTCCTTTAAATGTAAAAATTCTACCCATCCTTTAAGGTCCCACTGAATGTCACTTCATCCGGAGAGCCCCCCGACCCTCCTGGTTGGACGTGCCCTTACCCTTCTCCAACCCGCACAGCGCTTGGACCGGTGACTCCAAGAACGACCTCTCTTCCTCTTTTCCTTGGATTAGTGGTGCTTACTACATAAATGCTTCAGCTCCTTAATCAAGACGATGGGCT
Organism: Camelus bactrianus; assembly: GCF_048773025.1. Taxonomy (NCBI): domain Eukaryota; kingdom Metazoa; phylum Chordata; class Mammalia; order Artiodactyla; family Camelidae; genus Camelus; species Camelus bactrianus. Next base: position 52,293,464 of record NC_133548.1, read on the forward strand.
AATCTTGCCAGAAACTGTGTTATACCTTCTGTGTACCTCCAACTTGGGAAAGAGAAAGAATGCAATATTTGTGGGATAAAAGAAGGAAAGAAAGAAGGAGGGAGGGAGGGACTAAACCTGCTCCTAGTCCCTGGACACAGAATAGGTCGACTTACAGCAGCTGCCTGGGCATGAACAAAAGGACTCTTCTCTTTAATTAGCATGACTGTCCTCAGACCTGGAACACCAGGGCATGTTTCTTATAAAATTACCAGGGTCCGTGTTTCCTAAAGATGATTCTCATTTCTTTTCTATGGGTTTCTAAACCCACCATGGGGCAACTCTGTGATTTTCCAACTTGGTTCACACTGCCACAATGTCAGGGTAATCTGCCGTTTGATGCTTCAGCATCAACCAAAATTAAAAGAGATGTTACCTGGAGACCCAAAACACTGCAATACTGACTCGTTGGGCCTTGGGGTTGCAAGCAATGCATACAAAGATATTTTCATTTTTAAAGTTCTGGATGCTGTGAGATTTTTTTTTTTTTCATGGTCTTTTGAATGGCTTCTCAAAGAAACTTCCTGGGTTGATTTAAGATGCTTATTTATTTTGGATGCACATTAATAAAGGGGAAATTATATTCCATATAATACAACTAGAAATAAAATACTTAATAGTATCAGAGCAAACAGTAAGACACTGTGGCAGAGTGGGGAGAGCATGGAATTTGGAGACCACGTTTCCATCCTAGCTCTACTGTCACTAACTGTGTGACTTTGGGCAAGTCAGTTAAATTCTCTGAGTCTTAATGTTTTCATCTGTGAAGCTGAGCTCAAAATATGTATTGTCTAAGGTTCTTGTAAGGTTCTTTCTTATGTACAGAAAGGAGCTAAGCATGGTCCGTTCCCAGCACAGAGTAGGCACTCTCTAAATGTCCATTGAATGAATGAATACATGGAAAACAAAAGTAAGTCTAATATCCAGAAAAACGGGGCTTGGTCCTGGAAAGGAAGCAAATGGATAAAGAAGGAAGGCCACGAACTTCTGGAGTCAGACAGATACAAATTCAAGTCTTACCTTCTCTCTTAACATCCCTGAACCTCAATTTCCTCATCTGCAATAAGGGGTGATAACAAAAATAAAAATAATCACCTTGTGGAGTTACTGCAAGGCTTAGAGAATGTGTTTAAAGTCCTGAGTAAATGGCAATGGTGAATTATATTTTAGCTACTGGTAGACATTCTCCCACTTCATTCAAGACTTGGGATCAGCAAGGTTACCTACCCTCAAATGGAGCCAACCCCCCAAAAAATTACATTCAAATTTTCGATCTCCACACTTGGGGGAAAGACCATTCTTTCTGAAAACAGCTGCCATGTTTTATTTTAAAACTTGCTGGGTTTCACTGGTGTGTATGTGTGCGTATGCACGTGAGTGTGAGAGAGAAAATGCATCTAAGTTCAAAAGGGAGCTCTGTCAACAGCAAGCCTCCATGTATATGTACATATGTGTATATATAGTTTGTAAAGGGCTTTTATATTCTTTCCAGGGAAAAGATAAACTCTTGGAATTTAAAATCATCAGCTGGGTTGCATTAAATCAAGGGAAAGGCAAAAACGTACACAATATAGCCATTTGTTAAATTAAACACAATTATTTTTCCCGTTACTTAATTACAAACAGACATAAATACTCTAGATTCTGACATCTCAGATCTTCTCAAATTCTAGCCCTGCATTTCAACGTGTAATGAAGGGAGGGTCATATTCCAGTTTCTGTGTTAAGCAAACCTGAGAGTTACAATTGTATATTGGGACCATAATGACTTCACTAAAACAAGACCTAAACTTTTAATTAACCTGCCAAGACAAATTACAACTCATAGCTCACAGGTAACGACCACAGACAGCTGAGACTCAATGCCAGGGACTCTAGGGGAGAGAGGGATTAACAGCAACATCAGTGTCAGTCTGTTTTTGTATTAAAGAGAGAAAAAAAGGTATTCATTAAACAATCACCGTAGCCTGAAGAAAGACAGACAAGTCATGAAAGGCGGCAAGAGAAAGGTGGATGGGGAAAGAGGATGGGAAGGAATATCAACAACTTCCACATATCAAAGCCCATGCTGGGAACTTTATATCCATTCTCTCCCTCTTCACAATGTGGATTGTCAAGTATCATTATCATTTCAATTTCTAGATAAGAAAAGAGAGGCTCAGAGAGGGGACACGACTGACTATGACTGCAGTGCTAACATGGGACAGTGAGGGAAGGAAGGAACAGAAAGTGATGCTCAGAAGGCATTTGTTCTCAAAGCTTAGCTGACGGATTGACCACCAGAATCAGGATCACTTGGGCTCCAGCTCCAGCCCGCTGGGAAAAGGCCCAGGAATCTGCATTGTAGCCTTGCTTCCCAGGTGATTCCCTGGTTCAATATTTAAGACGCCCCCATAAGCTACCATCACCCCTTGTTACTCACATTGTGGGCCACAGGTGAGCAGCATCTCACTGGCAGCAGAATCTAAGGACCCACCCAGACTGACTGAAGTGGAATCAGCATTTTAACAAGATGCCAGGGGGTTCATAAAACTCTGAGAAGGGCGGTATAGCCGACATTACAGGGTTAAGGGAAGTGAGGACAGATTTCATCACTTAGGTGAGAACAGGAGAACCAGGGGGAAAAGCAAGACCATCTCCTTAATTATGACAAAATAGGTCAGCAAGCTCCAACAAGCCAGGAGTTGGCAAAGGCACCTAATTGAACATATATTTTATTTCTCTGAGAGGCACATCCTAATTAAAAGTAGCCTTCTTTGGGGGTTTGTATTAATATCCTTTCATATTTGTATTCAGTTATTAAAAATACAGAATTCTGATTGTGAGAGACCTTAGTTCTGGGCAAGCATGATACTCTGCCTCTCTTGAACTGCACCTAAGAGAAATCAGGCTGTGAGCCCATGGAGCTGTAACTCAGGCACCACTAATGGCTTGATAATCATGTCCCTAAGTTGAAGCCAACATGTCCAGAAAGAGAAAAGAAACAGAGGTCTGGGGCCTGGCAGACCCTGCCAAGCGTCAGCCTAATTGATGGTGAGGATGGGAACTGGCTCTCCCATGACAGGACACACGGCTGCACCCACAGCCTCCAGATCACTGCTAACCACCGAACTGCAGCCTCAAATTCCAGAATCAAGGAATCAAGAGCTGGAAAACTTAAGCAATTTGTGCAGGGCCAAAACACAAATTAGTGGCCGAGATTCAGAAGGGAGCATACTTTCCACTCTACCTCAGTAGAAGGCATTAAGGGAGGAAACCAACAGCACTGTCCCCGCCAAGACTGTAACGCTGACAGTCCTGCGGGTTGGGGGCTGAGCAGTGGAGAGGCCACACCCACACTCACACCCCTGTTAACTGAGTGACACAGTATGGTGGGGACTGGGCTGGGTGCTGAGGGGTGGAGAAGATTCTGTCCAAGTCCCTGCTTTCCAGGTACTCAGAGACCAGCAGCTGGGACAGACACTTCCAAAGCAAGGACAGCACACAGTGACATTTCCTTCGTCAGAGCTGATGTAGCCCGAGGGCCCCCATCGCCCTCATTTTGCCAAGACAGCAGGACACTGAGCCTGCAGTCACAGTAGAAGCTCGTACATCATGCTCCATGTTTAATGGGAAGGGATTCTCCCCCTCAATGCTAAGGGCAAAATTGCAAATAAGAGGAAAATGGCCTGAAAACAACTACTGTTGTTTAGAAGGAAGGACCAGGGTCCTGCAAGAGTTTTAGGGACGAAGGACCAGATTCAGGGGTTTTTATTCTACTCCATTTTCCATGTCAGAGAGCCTCCCAGCCAAGGACCAAGACAGAGTTTTGAGATGAACTCAAAACCACACAGAGCTTTTCCTTAAGCAGAAAACCCATTTCCAAGCATTCTGGTTAGTGAAGTTTCATCTTTTTCTAAGTTTTACTTTCCCATAGGGGATTTTATCTCCAGGCTATGTCACTGTGCTTCCAGTATAAACTCAGGAAAAAAATGTTTTCTGACCAGAACCACTGAGACCACCGCAACCTACCTACCACACACTGCGGTGATCTCAGGAGAAGACACATTTTGTGCAACATGTGGGTAAAAAAGAGAGATTCCTTAGAACAGGATGCCAAGCTTCCCGGATACCCACAGGCTTGGGAGGTGGGCAAGGGGCTCCCTCTGAACTGAAAGCTCTTCCACTATGAGGGATGCAAAGGTGCAGAGCTCTCATTTAAAACATCGAGGCTTGCTGTCCGCCGGAGCTCAGGACCTCTCTATTCTCAGCAAAACCCCAATCTGCCTGGTCACGCTGTTCATCCAGCCCTTTTACACTGCTGTTCTCACTCTCTCCAAGCCTTTATCTTCTGTTCTCATCTGCCAGGAGCTGTTGGCTCCAAAAGCAAAGCTAACAAGCAAGTAAAAACACACAAAACCCCCCAAAACCCTAGTAACAAATCAGCGAGTTGACTCAAGGGAGACTTTAGAAACAAGTATAGGTGTTGGAAAGAAGTGACAAGAAAAGAGATGTGGTTTGTCATCCAGGATTCCTGTCTTGTCCGTTTCACTCCCTGCTCTTCAAATGTAGCTGCTGGTCCACACATCAGGCCACAGATAACACAAGAAAGGCAGCTGGCAACAGCACTGGGCTCAAGATCCAGCCCAGCATGGCCTTCCAGCCCCTCCTGTCACTCCCTTCCCTCCTTTCCCTGCATCTCCGTCCCATCCCTGGTTCAGCAAGCCCAGTCAGGATGACCTCACACTGGACTCCAGGTGGCATCTGCAGCTTTGAGCAAAAGCAAGATATATCTCCTTGTCAGCCACAGCCCCCAGGACACCCAAGTCCCTCTTACTCAAGAGGACAATATCCCACAGACCCCAGAGGGGTGGCAGTTCCTTACCAATGGCGGTGGTGAGAAAAGAAACCACTTCAGACTCCTTCCCATCGTTGTAAAAAGCCAGGTGCCAGATTCCTGAATCCAAATACTGGATGAAGCCGGTCTCATGGCTAGAGGGGGGCACAACTCCCCGAGACTGGCGCTGGGGTCCCTCCAGGCTCCGTGCCTCCTGGGTCAGAAGCCTCCTTCCATCCAGCAGCTCCACAAAGTCAAACTGAAGGACAGAGAGAGCATGATTAGCAGTGGATCTGCTGCACCACGATGCTAGACTCCTTGAGCTTCTCCCAGGGAGGACACGGGAAACACAACCCGGAGAGGACGCTGAAGTTATGCAAAGACTGACCAACCAACTCCAACTCCTCCGCAGACCCTGTTTTTCTTATGGTGATAGTCTCCTGATTCTCTTGTGAGTGCAGCATAATCAGTGGATTAAAGTCTCACTTTGCTTTAATTTTGGGCATGTGTGGTGAGTCCTCACCTGCTGAGTTTGTACTGGGACAACCATGCTTTTCCAGTGGCGGGCATGTGATTAAAAACCCAGCCATTTCAGGAGTGTTTGAACGCCAGCTCTGTGCACGCGACAGTGGGAATCCCAGGGGTCTAGGATGGGGACTGCATGTGCCTTAAATGTCAGTTAAGTGCCAATGAAAGTATGATTTATATCTGTCATCCTTTTGTCAATGAGCCCTTCTAAATGCTCCAGTTTCAGGGAGCAGTTTTAGGGAAACTAAACTGGATTAGCTCAAAACTCATTTATCAATAATTACACAGTGTCAAATCCAAATGCCTATTGATCCAAGCCTGCTGATGTGAGAGACTGGAGAGCAGTCAGTCACACAGTGTTAACAACAGGCAGGTGGTTACGTCCTACTGGCCTACTAGCAAGCAAATTGAGCAACTATTTACCTGTCTATCTATCTTAAAATAATACTTATTCTGTTTCATGTGAAAATGTCTGGAGGTATGAAGTCCAGGATCAGTGCTGCGATTCTATGAAGAAATCGGGGCCCAGGCTCTCTCTAGACTTCTGCAACTCCATGCTTAGCAAATGTATTTATCTAGCTTTTACCTAAAATTAAGTAACTATTGGGGCTAGGAAGACTGCATTTGTCCAGGGAGTGTCTGATGGAGGCCTGTGATTTATGTTACTCCAATCCCAGGGCTAGGAGCACCTCACACAAGTTTGTTCTTCACCCACCATGACTGGTCATGTGTCAATCATCCGGGATGAATTTTTTAAGTGTTTCTAGTGCACATGTGTTTGAGTAAATGTGAAACCCTGAAGGAGAGAAGGGATGCAAGAGACTAGTGGGGTAATGTATTCTGAGCCAAGTCCCACACAAGCTGCCTTAGCCCTGTGAAGTGGGGGTAGTTATTCCCATTTGCTAGGTTAGGAAACTTGCCTGGAAAGGATAAGTTACAGGCTTGAGGTTATACAGCTGGTAACGAGAGGATTCAAACCCAGGTCTCTCTGACACCAAAGTGCGTGCTTTTTGTCCCCTGGATTACATTTCTTGGATAATTTTTAAAGGGCTACTGAGAGATTTCCTAGAATTCCTTCCTCTTAAAAAGTCCCAAGGATACAACCCTACTCCTCTCAAAGATAGGGTCTGAGAGAGGGCAAACGGATGAATGGGCTATAAAATACATGAAATTCCCTTCAAGCTCAAGGATCCAGGCTTAAGCATTAGGCTTCTTGACTTTGGGTTAAGATTTGAGGAGGGAACCCTTGGAGATCAGCAGGGCATGTGGGGTACTGGTTACCTGTGTGTGCGAAGGAGGAAGGCCTTTTCTGCCATAAATGCCAACCAGAGCCGCCTTTCCCAGAGACACATTGAATTTCAGATGCACAGGGTGGTCTATGAACACCTGAGATCTCCAGAAAGTGCCAGGAGGAATCTTCTGGGAAGCCCGTCTTCCCACGTCGATTTCTCCAGAGTCTATAAAACTGTCCTCTGGAAAGAAACTACTGGGCTTTCCTAACAAGACATGGGGAAGGGAAGACAAAAACATCACCATTAGCCACAGGGGAAATGAGGGATCAGAGCGTCTGAATGGGTCGGGCTCTCTGCCTCCCACTCCTCTGTGCAACATTCTGCCGCCAGCCCACTCCCTGGCCCCAGACTCCCCCATCAAGGAGTAAGAATGCCCAGAACATTTTTTCCAGTGATGCTCAAATTGTTCTGCTAAAAATACACATTATTCCAAAGCAGTATGGGTCCTCCCCAAGGGCCATCTGTTTACTGCATAATTCTACAGCTTGTTAAGATATATTTTGATCCTAAAAATAATCATTTGCAGTCACATGAGAGTAATAGTCGTTGTGTGACTCTGTGTGTGTGTGTGTGTGTAAAAGCATGCATGCTAAAAGAGAAAAGATAGAGGGAACAATACACTGCTACTAAATTTCCAACTCAGGATGGTTCCCCCAGCAGCGGGAAGAAAGACCTGCGTGGCGTAAGGTATTTTACAAGTTCACTAGTCTATGTATAATTGGAAGCCAGATTCTGAGGCTAAGACATATGGATGAGGGTTCGTACTGGAGCAGGGGTAGGGTTGGGGAAGATAAGGAAGAGGATATGTTTGAAGGGACGATCATTTCTGAAAAATCCTTCTTTGTCTTGGAGGGCTCTGAATATCCTTCTTGTGCTAAAGTGGGTAAAGTTAAGGGGAATGCTCAAGTTCAGGCAGAAAGCTTATGACATACTTAGAAATTCAACCCAGACCCCCAACCCTGCATGTTGCTGGAGTCAGGGGTGGTCACAAGTAAGGTCTTGTGCACATTTCTGTCACTAATCAGGAGAGTGACAGGTTTCTGGACCAGGAAGGAAGGCTGCTTATCAAACTTCCTCTATTAAGTAACTGAACACACTCACATGTGAAAAATATAAACCCAAACTTCCTGCCAGACATCAGCCTTCTGAGGAGTTGGGAGGGGGCAAGAGACACGGGGACATTAGAAGACCAGTCTTGGGACGTTGACAAACCAAAATCAAGTCAACAGACTACAACTTATTTGTCATTAGAAAGCATCCCCTGGGTATCTCAGTTCCAGGGTTTGTTGTGTTAGAGATGTTGGAAGAGACACTTTCTAGAGACCAAGAATCCATTTGCAAAGAAAACATGTTTGTGGGAACTTTTTATAAAAAGCATTTGGGGAATAAGACATTTGTCTTTTTTCCCTAGCTTTGTAAGATTCCTTACAGAGCACATTTGATGCTGAAATGGAGCCTGGCAGGGCACTGTTGCAGTCATAAAATATTTTACTGTTTTGAATAATAAAATTCAATTAAAATGTTAAACTTCTCCATATGTTACCACTCCCTTATAAACTTCTAGGCAGAAACATCAGGTTTTTAGCTTTGAACCATTAAATGTTATTTTAATTAAAAATATGCCAACAACAAAAATGTTAACATGCACACTCTCTATAAAAGTACCACCAGTATTTTGTCATTAGCATGGGAAAGAGCTTGCATTTAATTCCTTTACGGAAGGAATGCGTCCCAGACTTTTACCTTGAAAATGTAGACACATGCACTGTGGTTCAAAGTTCAAAGACAGAAGCCAAATTCACAAAGCATTAAGGTGGAAGAAAATTACTTTCACATTCTTCCTTATCTGATTTTTGGGTTCCCAATACCACAATCCTTTTGTAGTCCAGGTAGAAAATAGTGTACCCTTCAGCTCGTAATTCTGCTAGGGAGGCAGAACTAGGAGGGAGTATGAAACAAAAGCAGGGTGAGTTCTAAGCTTTTTGCTTCTAGAAACCACAAAGAAATAAGCCCGAGACAGCTAATTCCAAGGACTCATTTCCTCTGTGAGTAGGTGGGAGTCAGAGGTAATGGGATTTGAGAATTGTCTGCATTCAAATAATTCCTATGTCTGAGAATAAATAATGAAAACTTCTCCCACATTTTGGTGTGCTGCTGGAGAACCCTGCACAGTTCATTTCCCCTCCAGCGAGCATGCTTTTAGGAGACAGCTATTGTATCAGCTAAGTTCTGTAGCCTCACAGGTCAGGGGCCAAGCCCAGAGACTCTCCAGAGGTCTGCAGGCCCCAGAGGCATAAATAAGTTGGCTCTTGCCCCAAAGGAGTGGCAAAAGGGAATATTCTTCTCTAGCACTCTAGTATTTCACCAAAGCTGGCCAAAATGGGAGAGGAAAAAATTGTCTCCGGTGCATATACAATGATACAAAAATAGTAAATTCTGTTTAGGGCACACCCCCCACCAGGACTTTGACTTTCTTGGCTGAGTCTGCAAGGGCCACTCTAGAGCTTAGGTTCAAAAGTGACCTTTGTGCCAGAAGTCATCCTGTCCAGATCCTTTGGGAAGGGACCAGGGACCAGCCTAAAGGCAATGTTTGAGAGGAGAAAGCGCATCCTCATCTGGGGACTTAATTATCATGTGTCCCTAGTGATCCCCACATGGACTAACCAGAGGGGTGAGATGGGGGCTTCTGGGAGGAAAGACCTACAGCCCACCGGGCCCTACCTCTGCCTGACAGGAAAGAGCCGTGAGACTAGCAGGGCTAAGGGCTGTGCAGGGTGAAACCACCCTCACCCTTTCCTGTCTTTTAAAAACTCTTACTGCCTTCCTCTTTCCAGATCTTATAACCGAAGACTCTTTGTTCTTAATTCTGAGCACTGAGAGGTGAGCACTAGGATAGAAAATATCCTACTACATAGCAAGACCCACCAGTGGTGGAGTAATAAGAGAGGTAGAGGGTAGAGGCAGTTGGAAAAGTCCTGTGTATGTAATTCTTTTCATCCCTACCTGTATTCTAGAATAATAATAAATATTAGTAGTAGTAACAGTAACAAAGGTAGAGGTGGTAGTAATAATAGTAGCATTACCTTTCATTTATTAAGCTCTAACTACATGCTGGGCACCTTTACATGTATCGGTTCTGTTAATCCTCACACTATTAAGATGTATACACTGAGGCTCAGAATGCTTAAGAAACCATTTAGAAACGAACCATTTGGGGCTCCTCTTTACTAACTAGAATATGGCTTGTTAGAACATCAAATTGATAACTGATTAATTAAAACTCTTCAAAGACATTCTCCACAGTGGCTGAGTGCACTGACCCTCTTTAAGAGCGAGGGTACAATTTAATTCACAGTCCTGGCAGGCTAACTATCAAGGCCCACTGAAGAACTCCCTGTCATCCTGGGAAACAAAAATTGACAATTTTTATGAACTAGGACCCACAGACAGGACCCATAGCTAAAGGGAAACAGTCAGCATATCAAGACATTCATAAGGACACTATACAATCAGTGGGTGTCCCAGAGGCTTAACAAACAGCACAAAGAGCTTAATTCAGAATCAGGGACCCCCAACAGCACAATTAGGTTTCACAAGGCAGATTCTAATGGTAACAGTCCTTTTCTTTGAAAGATATACAGATTCCGGAATCCTATAGCAATGCTGTGGAAATATGCAAGCATGCCTATAAAAGACATTTCTCCACAAACTGCTGAAATGACTGGATAGCTCAGTCAAATAAGGGAGATTTGGAAGAACTGAAATTCCATTCACTTCCCAAATCATAATCTTTATTTTCCTGAACTGAGATTTATCCACATAGGTTCTAAATTTCTAATCAACCAATATTCTCCCCCTCCCTCCACCTTTTTGATTCTTTTTCAACGCAATAACTTGCACAAAGAAGTCTTTAGTTTCCTTAGCAACTGTTTGAAATTTATTTGGTTATCAAAATAAGCTGTTCCATTTTGGAGAGCTCAGCTGAGCCTGCGTGCAGAAATTTGCATGGCTCAAACTGATAGGCAATTTTGATTTCATCACAGAAAGAAGAAAATGCTATCCCTAGCCCACCGATTAAACCATCAGAAATGCTTGTTTATTCAATGCTTTTCCCCACTTCTCCATTAATGCATAACATAAGTTCTTGTGGCTTTACTTCGAAAAGCTGCTGTATTTGGTTTCTGTCCATGACAACTCAGAAATGGTTACAGCCACTTTGAAGATATACTACAAATTGCAGTTTGATGTTACTCTCAAAGACATGATGAACATGTAAAATACTGGGTTCATCATATATTTCATTTGTATAATAAAGAATTATATATCCTTTAAAGATATTCAAAAATGCCCCAAACTTTGTAGGATCTTTGAGGAGAAACTGTTAATTAATCTGAATTTCTGAAATTCTAATAACTGACACGGAATGGTTTGGGATTTGGGTGGACAAGAAGAAAGGGACTAACATTTGTTGAGTGCTTCTTCATAATTAGTCTTTGAAAAGACAGGTATCATCAATCCTTGTTCCACAGATGAGGAAACCAAGGCCAAAGGATGCAGATGGAATAACTGGTATGAGTTAACAGAGCCAATAAATGGCAGGGCCAGGATTCAAACCCTGGACTCTCTGGCTCCAAGGCCCACTTATCCTCTTTCCATCATCCACATTGCTTTCCCTATCACTGTGGAACGGGGCTCTAATCTTAATTCTGGAATCAGCTCTCCTCTCTGATACCTTTAGAAGGGACAGAAAATATACACTCACATCAGGGTTAAAGACTTTCCCCCCTGAGATTTGTCTAAGGAACTAGATTTTTAACATCACAATTAAAAATATAAACTGAGTAGACATTGGTTTGACCAAAGCAAAAGAAATTAAGAAGAATGTGATCTCACATAAACTATAGGAAGCTTTGTCCTCTGTTTTTCCAGACTGATGTATTTTTTTGTCACACTAATTGCTTTTGATGCTGACCACTTTCCAGCACTGCATTGCATTTTAGGGGTTTGTAAACAGGATTTCCATTTGCATTAGTAATGACAGATAATCCCTTTAAGCAAAAATATTCCAATTAAAGTAAACCAATCAGCTGGTGCAATTTTATTTCGTCTCTTATCTGCACCTTCTGCTCCTTGGGAAAAACAAAACAAAACCTAAACAACCCACAAACTAATTTCATTAGAGTGGGCGATTTTAGATAGATCCAACTCCTGTTTAAAGAATGTTTGATAGAGATCATAGAGAGAAAAAAAATTCATTCTGCTAAATGAGATCCTTTACCAATGCCTTGAAGGTTAAACATATCTTAAATCTGCATTTGCTCACACCCAAATAAAGACAGTCCTCATTTACAGTATTCACCTATGGCATCTGACACTAGCACTGACGTGGGAATAACAAGCCAACAGCAGGACCATGGGCAGGGCCAACCTGAAAAAAAATTCTCAAGAACAATGTCATTAATCATATGTTGATTCTATTACTAATTTCATATGTAGGGCTTGGGAATTAGAATAGACCTTAGAGATAATCTAGCTCAATAAGCTCCTTTCAAAGAGGAGGAAACTAAAGTCGAGAAAGTCTTTCAATGGATTTGTTTAAGGTCATCACAAGTGGCAGCAGCTGGACTTGAACCCAGAGCTCTTCCCATGGCCCCAACCACACTCCCTTCATCTCCTGTTAAGGAGCAAAGAAAGTGTAAATCATTCAATGCTTTAAGTCATAAAACTTTTATAAAGGAGAAGGTTGGCTTTGCCCCTCAGAACAGTAGGCAGAGGTTCTGCTTCCACTCTGTGGAAATGCCCTCAGTTCCCTTAAAGATGAACATAGGTCAAGAGTTGATTTCGGCCTCTAGGATCATTCAGAGATCATGAATAGCTACTCGGGCCAAGCATGTGCTACTCTGTGAGCCAAACTGACTCCTAGAAGGCAGATCCTTGAAAGGTCAGGGAAGCTTAGAAGCCACAACCCCAGAGTTAACTAAGAGGAAAGAAGATGTAAGCAGAGAAGGTTGGAGGCAGCTGTGACCACTGTGCTGAACACCAGAGAGATAAAGCAAGTCACAGGAGAAGGGATGGTCACACTGCCCAGAACGACAACCAGAATGGCCCATAAGCTCAGACATCCTTCCTGGGACCAATTTTTGTGCATCTGTGCCACTCTTGGCTGACAGTGAAAGAATTTGTGTTGATGGCATGTTAGAAAGACCCCCCAAGAAATTCAGAACATGGGTCCATGATGTCCCATTCAAGATTGCCAAACTCCAAATGTCACCACCACTTCCATCACTGATAAGGAAATATTTGTGTCTCATTATAGAATGGGATTTCTCATCCACATCTCCTTCAGGGTCTTATAACCATGAGGTGAGTCAGGGAGGGCAATTTATGGAGAGAACAAGAAACTTAGAGTCACACAGACCTGGGCTCATGTCCCCGGTTCCACTATTTACTGGCCACGTGAGTCTGGCCAAGTCACTTAATCAATGTGATCCTTAGTTCTTACATCTAAAATGGGTATAAATAATTATCCTTACCTCACAGGATTTCTGTGAGGATTAAATGTGAAATGCTCTTGACAAAAAGTTTTGAAACAAACACACTATATAAATACTAATGATTACTGGTATTGTAGATGAGGAAAATGGGGCTCAGGAAAATTAAGTGACTTACTCAAGGTTACATGGTTGGAACATGCTGGAGCAGCTGAACAGGTGTTTGCATTAAACCACAAGGTTCCAAGAGTATTTCAATTACAGCACACCTTCTACCCACCCTGATGCACCCGCTCCAGGAGACGCCCACTCATCCCATGAGGTAGCCCGAGAAGGGCTCATCATGATCCCACACAAGCAAAGGCAGCCACCCAGAAGTGTGAAAGCCCATGACGCTTCCCTTGAGGCATGGGATGGGATGCTGCTGAGCACCATGAGCCTTGCCCAAGCCCCGCGATGAGCTCACAGTGACAAGGAGCTGCGATGAAGACACAGGTGGCCTGGCAGCCGGCGTGGAGTGCAGAGGGATGGAGGAAGCACCAGAGCATGGAGCTGTGAGTCAGGCACATGGCGCGCATAATGGAGGTCTCCTTGGTTCAAAGGTAGACACAGAGGACTCACGACACGGACAACACAGCAACCCTACCTTCTGTGGCTCCTTTGCCTTTCCTGTCAGGGATCTCTAACCCAGTGCCCCCTGAGGGATACAGGGAGACGTCCGTTGGCACAGGCCAACTGCTGGCTGTGTCCTCCGTGATCTCATACATCTGCCCCTCCATCGGCTGCAGGTGCCAGTTTAGGCCAAACAGGTGCATGGCTGTGGTGAGCAATGAGAAAAGTCATCTTTTTCTGCTGGAGGCGGAAATGGAACTCCCAATGCCACAGGGGAGGGCAGGTGAGGGTGGGGAACACAGGAATTCAGTTCGGTTTAGTTTGACAAAGCGCCCCTGAAGAGAGCTCTTGTGGTGCCGAGCCCTACATAGGGGACTGGGGTGCAGAGATGCTCCAGGCACAGGACCCTGCCCTTGGGGGCTCATGGTCTAGTGGACCTGGGAGAGGGGCAGGGGTGGGGGAGCTTCAGAACGTCGTGGCCTTTTGCTTCAAAAGATATATAACAATCTAGAGGGGAAAGCTGCAGTTTGTATCACGAAGGGTTAATTTCCTTACTATAAAAATAACTCCTACAAGTAACAAGCAGAGTCCAACAACTCGGTAGGAAAATAGGCATAGGGTATGAACAGGCAGTTTACAGAATAAGAAATGCAGTTGGCTCTCAGTCCTCTGAAAAGACTCTAGACGTCACTCGTAGTAGGAGAAATGTAAGTCAAACGTTGGAATGCTATTTTTCACATATGGTTTGGCAAAGATAAAAAAAAGGTTGAAAATATACAGTATTGGAAGAGAACAGGAAATCAGCACTCTCATACTTCGCTGGTGTGAACATAAGCTGGTGCAAACCCTGTGCAGGGCAATTTGACAAAAGCTATCATATTTAAAATACACATACTCTTTACTCTGGAACTTAGAGGTTCCAATTCTCCTCCAGATATGCTCACACACATGCTAACTGATGTACATACAAGGTTACTCACTGCAGCATTGTTTGTAACAGCAAAATATTAGAAACCAGTCCATCAATAAGGGGCTAGATAAGTTATGTCTATACAATATACTGTGCAACCAGAAAAGAGAGTAAGGAAGCTCTTTGTATTTTTCCGGATGGAAAATTGTAACATGCAGAACAGTGTATCTGATATACTACCTTTGGGTGAAAAACAATTCCTATGTATGTACAGAGTATTTCTGGAAGGATATGAAAGACACTGGTAACAGTGGGTGCATTCTATGAAGGAAACATGTTAAGGGTCTGGGAAAGGAGAGAGATTTGCTTTTCACTGTATATCTGTTGTACATTTTGATTCTGTGTATTTTTGTGATTTTGTACAATTTTGTGATTTTTATTTTGTGCATTTCTGTTTTAAAAATATTTTTCCAAGGTAGCAATGGTTAAATACCCTTGGGCAACAATCTAGAAGAGACGACAAGACACCAAAGAATGGACATTGTCCCTTGAGATACACAATGCTTGAGAAGGCTGAGAAGTCTCTTTCCAAAAAGGTTTGCCATCCAGTATAAAGTGTCTGCTTAAATCCCGTTTAGGATTCAAGACTTGAGCCTTATCAGTGGTCCATACTTACCTCTTCTGGGATGCCTTCCTTGATTCCCTACATACAGAGTTAAGTACTCCAGCCCCTGACCCCCACAGCATCCTGTATGTGGCACCACTCCTTTGTTCAGTCCATGAACATTTTCTACAAGTCCACTCTGTGCCAGGACCCATGGCTGACCCTGGGGAGCCAGAACTGAATAAGACACCCTTGCTTCCACACACTCACAGTCAAGTAGTCAGAAGGATTAGAAAGCCCAGAGGAGGGGGTGACTGACACTAGAGGGGTCAGAAGAACACAGAGAAGGATCTATAGAGATAGGAACGCCCAATGTAATCATGTTTACTGAGGACCAACTGTGTGCCAGGCAGTGTTCCAGGTAATTTGTATACATTATACCTAATCCTCACAGCAACCCTGCTAGACCGAATTTACAGATGTGCACATTTAATTAACTCAGATGGTTAACTAAAATTGTGGTAATCATAAAACTGACTTCTTGAGTGCTTGCCATGTGGCAAGCACTGTGCTAAGAGTAGTAAACACAGTATTTCCTTTAACTCTCACAACAATCCTAACAGGTGATAATCCCATTTGCTGATGAAGAAACTAAGACACAGAGACATCAATTAACATTTGGAAGGTTCAATGTCTAACAAGAAGCACAGTCTAGACCAGAATCCCCAACTGTTTCAATCCTGAAATCATACCATCCGTCTTGCAGACCAGAAGGCCAGGCTCTCCCCACTTCACCACTGCCTTTCACTAGCTGTATCTAGTAAAGCGGGTGGGCCTTCTAAAGACATCCCCTTTTACACATTAAGCAGCCTCCAAGGCTCTTCCATGCCTTTTTAGGAAGCAACACAGGATCCTGCGAGGAAGACAGAGAGTTGTGTCACTTGGCCCCAGTTCGTGGAAGAGGTCATTGATGGTGGTCTTGAGGGGCCGTGTGACTGTCTTCAAGACACAAAAAACTGTGTAGAGGAGACTGGAGCTTCGTACATTCTTCCGATTCCTGATCCAAACACAAGCCACCAAGGAACACACCCAAGTTTGACTTAACCAGGAGGGTGTATGCTGGTATGGAATCTGACCGTCTGCTTTCTCTTTGGTTACTGTGGTGCAGGGGACAGTGTGCTGTACCAAGGGCAAGAAAGCCCTACCTGCCACTTCCTTGCTACACGCATTCTCATTTGAGAACTGGGGATGAAAATATTTCAAGGGATTACTGTATCATAAGAGATAATATATCACAAAGCGCTTTGTAAACTGTGCATGTGTGATTATTATGTTTTATGATGGTTATAGCCATACTGTTGAGAATACTGCTAAAGTAGTAGCTAACTTTTATAGAGCACTTTTTAGGCACCAGGCATTAAATGAGGTGCTTACACTGCTGTTGACTCTGTGTGGTTGACAGTAATAATAAAATTAACCTGCCTGTTAGAAGTGAATACACTGCTTTTTCCAAGGCTGAATTAGCTACCATATCTGCTTACCTTCTTACTGTTTTAATCTATATATTGGCAACTCCAAAGGTAACGGAGAAATTGTTTGAACGACAGACAACTCAGATACACGCAGTTAAATGAGCAGTGCTTCTTTCCCCGTTAGAATCAATTATCTCATCTAAGTGTGCAAAAGAGCTGTCTTTTTAAAAGGTCAGGAGAATTAACTAATCCTGGGATGAAAGGAACTCTCACAGCTTTGTGAAGAGAAACATTTTTATTGTCAAAGCTTTCTCTCATTTTTAACAAGATGCAAAAGCAAGTTCTTGCTTTAAAACATATGCGGAGGGGGGAAGAAAAGCCAGTGGAAAAAGTGTTCCAGGTAAAAATGACACAAGATCTGGGGACACTGGGAAGTCAGTAAGGGCAGGACAGTCCACAGCTAGATGGGGGAGGGCAGTCAGACAAAACTTAGGGGTGTACGTTGGCACCCCTTCCTCTCAGCTCAGTACCCCCTACCCTGGCCACCACAAACAGAGGCCCACACAGTTGTGCGGCTGGCCGGTCTCTCTTGGTGACCTGTAGAAGATGTGCTCCTGGGAACCACCTGGGAAGGCCAAGTTCTGGATCCAGCTCAAACCTGGACTCTCTCAGGAGACTCAGTCATCCAGACATAATTCTGGAGGCTGGTGGGGAGAGACGTGAATATAGGACTGCTCAAATTGGCTGAGAAATGGCCAGCTGAAAAGTAAGATTTAGAGAGAGGGGTAGGATGGTATGCAGTCAGAGATGTGACAATCCACCAATGATGTTGCTTTAAAGCCAAAATAAAAGGCACCCTTACTCAGTCTGTGATCCACAGTCTCAAATATAAGTCATGCTGAGGGCCCCTCAATTCTTTTACTGTATTGTTTGATGGGTGGTTAATTGTATGGTTCTGGGTTACGGGGGACAGGAAGAGAGAAGGAAGGGAAGTAGTTTGCTCTGGTCTCTTCCCAAAGGACACAGTGCCACTCAGTCAGAGACAGTTCAAGAAATATCTCAGCTCAAGCAACCACTCTTTTTTATCCTTGATGATACTCAAAATATAACAACAGTAACTCAAACCCGGTACCGTATGAGTGCGTACTACATGCCAAATGCTTAATTTATATTATTCAATTGAATCTTCGTGGAAAGAGAGATTGAAAAACCCATTATTGGAGAATGGGTCCAACAGAACTGAACAGATATTGAGCTAGAAGAATATATTCCGATTTACTCAGAGTAAGTTACCTCACATCACAGAGCTGGTAGAAATTTGAGACAAGTTCTAAACTCAGGAGCCTGTGTTCCCTGGTCAAGCTTTCTCTTTTACACATTTTATTTTAAATAAAAGGTAAAATATGCGCAGTATAAAGCCACCAGCAAATAAAGGCTGAAATTAATGTTTGGGGGTCCCAGTGCTGATAATAAATATTTCCTGCCCCACAGCAACAATCATGTAAAGCTGTGGACAGCGGTAAATGCATGCTATCCAACGACTTGGAAATAACAGCCGTGGATCCAAAAAAAAATTAAGAAATATAAATGGTCCTCCCTAGCCCGCTTTAAGACCAGACCTCTGAAACAATATAAATTATAATCATCATAATCCCTTTTTTCAGAGGAATTAATGGTAACCACCAATGTACATCATAGGATTATCTAAATTACACCCTGCATTGTGTATTTATAACTGTTGGTGCAAAACTCTCCCAAGTACGTTGAAAGTGACCTATATAAGAAACCTGATACTAGTGTTCCCTTCAAACTAGTCTGTAATTCAATGAAAAGGTGAAAAGATGAGAAAGAGTTCAGGAAAAGGCTGTGGAAAGGTAGGGAGTTCACAGGATCACCCACACTGAAATGTTAATGATTTCTAAAAGCAAGGAGAGCCAGGGTGGGTGAAGTTTCTTATTCCCTCAGCTCTGGTCAGTCTGATCCCAGGGCTGACATTTTCCAGTTGCCTTTTCCTGTGCAACAAGACATGAGAGATGGCCAGGAAAGTGCAAGCTCTCACTTGACATTTTTAAGAAAAATGCTCAATAGATGTTCAGACATTGAAGGCTCCCCCCCCAGAAACCAGCCAGCAGGAGGCAATTAACAAAGTCATTATGCAGGAGTCACCGGTGTAAGTGTAGGAGAGTTTCCACTGTCACAGGCACACTTCGCTTCCAAAAATTGGATGCAACAAATCCACTTGCATCTGTAAATTAGCAGCTCCAGGTAGTGACTAGAGATGGTTACAGCCTTAAGAAACTGTTGATTCAAGAGGCATTTTTTGGTTTCAAAAGGCAGTGGGATCTAACCCAGCTGCATGGCTCCCCACTTTTTCTGTTTTATACTAGCTCTCAGCTGTTTGTTTGTTTTTAATTAGCACCATTTCTGTAAAATATAAGCCATTGGAGTTCTTTGACTTATGGTCTTCTAATGTGGAAAGCAGAAAACAAAAAGGCAAAACAGTAATAATAACAACAATGAAATGACAGAATTTCATTTCTCAGGTTCTACTCCTGGTTTTGCTACAAAGCCACAGTATTCAAAAGTTCCAAACCTAGAAGCCATGGAGATGTACATTGCAGTTTATCAGCAAAGACATTGGAAGCAATCTAGATGTCTTAAAACAGGAGAATGACTTAGCTAAATTATGATACATGTACTGGATGGAATGCAAGGTAACCATTATTAAAAAATAACTGGCAACCAGCAAAGAGGGCAAATGCTTACCGTATAAAGTTAAGGGGGGAGAAAAAAATGACAAAACACAAAATTGCGTGTATTTGCTGACTGCATCTTTGTAAAACTGAGAATGCATATGAAAAAAAATCTAGAAAGACATATGTGAAAATGACATCAGGCTTTGAATTATAGTAGTAGGACTATTGATAAACTTTCTTTACTAGTTTCCAAACTCACTTCCATGCTGTTTACATTAAAAGGAAGTTCTACAGCTTAGTCTCAGGAGCAATAGGTAAAGAAGGATGACAGAGCAGAGAGGGGAGATCCTGACTTTGAGCATACACCCTGAGTCAGACACTCAGGTAAGGACAATTACCTACATTATGTCATTCAGTCCTTACACAAACCCTGAGAAAATGATTAGCATTCCCGTTTTACAGACAAAGAAAGTAGAGTCTCAGAGAGGCTGCATAACCTGCCCAAAGACACTTCCCAAGGTGTTTCCCAGATGAGAAGTGATAAAGTCACATTTGAACCCAGATCTGACTGGTTCCAAAGTCCAGGCTCACCTCCTGGTACCTCAGATCACTGATGAATTACAATGGCTGAAATTAAATTAACATTAAAAAAAAATTAAGGCAAAGCCTTTGCTGACAGCACAGCCAGATTTTTGCTTTTGAGATAGACTGTTAAAGGCCTTCATCCTAGGGATAAAGTATGGGGTCCCCACCTTTCAACATCCTGACTGCCATAGGCATGGCTGACCCCCACAGTCAAAACCAAGTTCATGCAAGTGAGCGACTGGACCTTTGGCAGAGTCAGTCCTCAAGTTCAGGTCTCTCTGGGCACTCAGAGCCAGGTCATTTACTAGTTTTGTGACTTTGGGCAAATTACTTAGCCTCTCTGGGTCTCCATTTCCTTATCTGTAGTATAGATAGTAATAGTCACCTTGAAGGATGAAATGAAATAATACATGTAGTTTGCTTAACACTGTGCCTGGCACGTTTTTACTCTGCACACATAGTAGGAGCAAAATAAATGGCAACTGTCATCATCCCTGTCACCTTGCTATGCTGATTTTCCTGATTCCTGGATCCACTGAAAGCTTTGTTTAAGGTAGCTCCATTACATCACCTTTTCCTTCTTTCCATATATTTCCCCTAATTCCTCTTTCGTGCCAACTGCAAATTTCTCTGAGCGGAGGGCCCTCTCCCCATCCTGCTCCCAGGAGCTGACAGGCTTCGGGCACAGGAACTAGAGGTATTTTTCCCAATGGATAAAACAGTTTTTAAAAGTGGAATCACTATAAAGCAGGCTGATAGGATCCCAGTGGTTGACTATGTGGGGCTAATTTCAAATCAAGTAAATATATTGTATTTCTTCCAGTCTCTGGATAAACTTGACCACGACAATCAAGGTTACTGTCTCTCACCCCCAAATTAAGTGTTTTCTAGAGAGTGGACCGGGGCACAGGTCACCATTTTTCTATATTACACAATGGTGTAGGGGAGGGAGGCCTGTCAGCAAGACTTTGCTGGCAGCTGCTCAGTATTTCTGTAAAACAGGGTTGGGGGGTGGTCAGGCAGGAGAGAGGGGTGGAGGGACAGGCATGCCCACCATCAAAGCAGAGGACAGAGATCAATGTAACTGGAGGGCACTGAAAACTGGTGACAAGGCAAGTTGTCAGGAAAGCAGGGCTGGAATCCAATTTGTACAGAATGGAGTAAACCAGTATTATTGCAGTAATAGAATAAGAAAGCTGTCTTTTCTGGGCACCTTTTACCCAGTGGGCTCTGCTAAGACTGCTTCTGCGCATGACGAGTTTAGGGGTTGGCCACCTCCACCCTGCCTTTGACTGACCTCCACGGGTTATCTGATCTCCCCTCACCCTACTCCCAACACTGCACTGGTTCCAGGGACGAGAAAAGGGGAGGCATGAGTAGAGTGGGTACCAGCGCAGCCTTGGCAGCCAGACAGCCCTGCCTTCCTTTTCTGGTTCTCATGTTTATTTATAGTCATGTGACTTGGATCATGCTATTTAACTCTTTCAAGCCCCAGCCTCCTCATCTACAAAACAGTGATAATAATACTTGCCCCAGCACTATATACAACAGCTAAGACATGGAAACAACCTAAGTGTCTATTGAAAGATGACTGGATAAAGAAGATGTAGTATTTATATATATATTTATACATTGGAATACTACTCATCCATAAAAAAGAATAAAATAATGCCATTTACAGCAACATGGAAAGGCCTGGAGATCACCATTCTAAATGAAGTCAGCCAGAAAGAGAATAAAAAATATCATATGATATCACTCATATGTGGAATCTAAAAAGGAAGGAAAAAGAAGACACTAATGAACTTATCTACAAAACAGAAACAGACTCACAGACATAGTAAACAAACATGGTTACCAGGGAGGAAAGAGGGTGGGAAGGGATAAATTGGGAGTTCGAGATTTGCAAATACTCACTACTATATATAAAATAGATAAATAATAAGTTTCTACTATATAGCACAGGAAACTATATTATCTTATAGTAACCTAGAACGAAAAAGAATATGAAAAGGAATATATGTACATATATGACTGAAACGTTATGTTGTGCACCAGAAATTGACACAACATTGCAAACTAACTATACTTCAATAAAAAATTTAAAAAATAATAATGGCTGCTCCAAAGAATTACAAAGATTAAAGGACATATTACATCTTATGAGCTTATCATGCTGCTTGGTGTTCACTCAAATGTACTCCCAGAAGGCAGCCTTCTATGTTGGCATCATTGTCATTCTTTGTATTACATATGCAAGTTTTCACTGAGAAAGTGAAGTACGGAGATCTCTTAAGGGAGCCGAGAAGTCCCTGAGTTTTTGTTTTGGTGGTGGGGGGATGCTGCTACGGCTGGACTTACAGCCACTGGGACCTGCCCCCACCCATGGGCAGATGAGACTCAGGCCTGACTAGAGCATTTGGGGCAGAGCCTGGGACTGCTCTGAGCCCATTCCAGACCTGTGATTCAGAGCTCTCGCCACTGAATAACCCTGCCATTAAGTCACAGCAGAAAATCCTGTAAGAGCAGGAAAGCCTCCCTCATGGCTTGTTCTTCCATCAGGCACTGCACTCTCAGACTAAAGGAGTCATCTTATTGAGTCTAAAGTTAAGGGAATGAGCCCACGGCACAGGCGATGTCAGGCCACCGGAGGCCCTCCCTTCAGGACAGAGATCATTTCTCTCATCTCTATCCCCCAGCACCTGACCCACAAGAGTGAAGAAAGAGGAAAGGAAGGAGACAGACAGACTGATAATAATTAGGATTATTATCAAAACAGTAACAGCTCCCACTTATTAAAAACTGTACCATGTCCATGACATAGTGCTGGAGGATTCAGATTCATTATGTCACTTAATCTCTCCACTTTTTAAGGCAGATAGTATCAGCAACCCCGTTTTATGGATGATGACCTCAAAACACAGTGACAAAGTAGGTATCATTTATCTGATTTTGTGTCTCTAGAAACCCAAGGCTCCGGAAGAAGGTGTCACTGCACCATTCATCATGGCAGCACCAAGATCCAAAACCAGGGGCGGGTCACCCCAGACCCTGAGCTCTCCTCAGACCACTGCCAAGACCACAGGACAGGCTTCCACACTGATCAGAATAACAAGCAGCTTCTGATCAAATCCTGCAGACAAAGCGACAGGCCAGGAAGTGATCTCTAGTAGAGGAAATGTTTAAACCTGGTAGAAGGTCCCTCCGCTGCCCAAGACCTTGCTGAGAAGCCAGGGAGCAGATACCCAGAGGCACCAGCCTGTTCAAGTGCTCTGCAAGAGTGCGCAGCCAGCCCTGCCCCCGCCAGCCTGGGAAAGTGCCCGTCATTTTCCGAGAGGGGGCAGAACGCTGGCTCCGTTGCCTTTCTCTGCAGTGCTTGCTTCCAAGTGTCAAGACTCTTCACACGGCTGTCTAAAGCACTTCTATAAAAAGGTATCTCAACTTAGCAAAGGACCAGACTCACATATGAGGCCTCATCCCCTCCTTCCTGTACCAGCCATCGGACAGGGCCGAAGGAACCATGGGTTTGGTTCCTGCTTGGGAGCTCTGGCAGGAGAAGATGCTTGTTGCTAGGGACCTTTTCCATAGCTACTGGAAAACGTCCTGTTACAGGGCTCCATGGAGGCACCTGCCCATTTCTTGATTTCTTTGGCCACATCAACCATGTAACTATTCCCCCCTCCCCCCAGGATCAAAGTGAATTAGGAGGTGGTCCCTATTGCACCTCTAAATGGAGGTTTAATTTGTGTACATATTATGAGGATAGGCCCTTTTCCCTCTAGAACAGTCACTTCAGCAGGAGGAACGAGGGAAGATAGCTTAACGTGGAGCCTACCACCCGGATTTGTAACGAGGGATAATATTTCTGTGTAAGAAGCATTTTGAAGGAGCATTTTCATCTCTCATGGAACAGTGTGTGATGTCCCTCCTTTACCCCTACAGCTTCCCAGTCTCCTGCCCACCAGTGTTTTCTAGCTCTTTGGGATCACACCGCATCTTCCTGCCTCCCTGCTTTGTGCAGAGCAAGGCCCTCAATAAATATGAGTTCTCTACTATACAGGGGCCCCTGGTTTGGCTCAGCCCTTCGATTAGGAAGTTGAAGGCAGCACAGAGTCCAGGCACGGTGATGGGGATATTGATGGTGATGATGACGCTGGTGATGTTAACAACAGCCCCTGTCATTAATAGAGCCAAGCACTGTGCTAACTGCTTGACAAACACACTGTCACTTAGCCCTCACAAAGATATAGGTACTATTATTATCCTCATTTGCAAGATGAGGAAACTAAGGCTCAAAGAGGTCCAACAACTTGCCCAAGATCATACATTTAATAAGAGGCAGAGGGTCGCTTCCAATCTGAGCCAAATCCAGACTGCGCTGAATCTGTCCCCAACCACTATACACACTGCCTTCCTGATCAGATGTAGAACTGTGGGAATGACAACAATGGAAAATAAAACAAGGAAGTCTCACTATTATATAGACTTGCCTTACACCTCAAATTTTGTTGGGGGTATCTTCCTGAGGATAGAAACTTGAGCATTTGAAATGCTGGTTGAGCATGGTATCTGACATGCCCCATTACTTTGCCCTGCTCAGGAGCCTCGATCTGTATGGACTTCTCCTGTCCCTTGAACACACCTGTCTGTCCAGCCTCCAGGCTTTTGCTGATGCAAGGATGCTACATGGAATAGCCTCTGCCTCCCCTATTTTTAAAGTCATTCTCCCAACCTCTGAGGCCTACTTCAAATGGCACCTCTTGAGGGTTTCCATCACAACCCCCAGGCAAAAATGAGCTCTGCTCTCCCCTCCCCAGCCCTGGTTCCTGACCGTTATTTCAGCACCTCTCCCATGCACACTGCCTTGACAGCACGTGCCCAGCGTTTCCTGTCCCTTTCGCACTCTGTTGTCCACCTATGTATCCAGTGGAGCAGACCTGTAGAGACAGTCAGGCTCCCAGTTCTGACCCTTACCAGCTACGCATCTGCAGATAAGTCATTTAACCACTCTGACCCTCAGGTTTTTCATCTGTAGAAATGGAAATAATATAAAACCCTCTCCTGGGGTCTTGTAAGGATTACATTTAAGAAAAATTCTTTCTAAAATGTATTGAAAATATAAGGCATTATTATTACATTGCTTAAAAGTTAATCATTGAAAGAAAAATACACCCTAAGTTAAATACACAAACTAATGCAAAGATTTATACATGAAATTTCCAACACAGCCCCAGACCAACACAACTAAGCAAATGTATGGTACAGTTTAATCGACTTAATGCTCTACAAAAAAGTTAGAAGACATAAGCAACAAGTTGCAAAAGAAGAGTTTCCAGTTTTCAGGTAAAGAAAAATGCTACTTCTCCTGAAATCCTCCTTTCATCTTTCTTACTCCCCACTCTATCTCCCCTCAAATACCCTTTCTGCACGCATAGTGGGTGGAGCCATGTGCGTGCTCACACACAGAGACTCACAGCCTGAGACACACACAGGAGTCCAGTGAGTCTGTCTTGCTGTAGAATTCTACAGCAAGGCCTGGGTGGAAAAATTCAGGACAACATGATAAAATGCCGGCCACGACACAATTAACGATCCTGGCATTTTTTTCTCTTCCCCCACTGGAGGCCGTGAACAAAATCTAACTCCAGGCTCAAAGGCATGATAAATCCAGCTGTCTGCCATACACCAGCAGGAAAGGCTTCCTCCAAAATGAAATGTTATGCTGGTGACAATCTAATGCCACGTGAATCCTGGATAACAGCAGAATCAGATAATACGAGGGGCTAGTAGTGCTCAATGAGGGATGTGTGTCAAGGTCCCCTGGTGTCAGCTGGGCCTCCTGTGCTCTCCAAACCTGAACACTTTGGGTGCAAACCACAGTTCCACTTGCTGCCACAGGTACATAGCAATTCTGGCACAGGGCATAGTATAGGGCAGGTGGATGTTCTTTTTTTTTTTTTCCGTAAGAAAGTACGATGGTTTCCCTCTTTAATAAAGAGCTCCCTGCATCCTCTCAGCAGTTCCGATCAGGCGAACTATCCCAGCCCCACCCCGGCCCCCCTCCAGCTATGGGAATCGTTGAGCTGTGAGAGGCAGGCAGGCTCTGGGGGCAAATCCTGGCTCTCACACTCGCTGGTGATGTCGCCTTGGACAACTGACAATCTCCTCAGTTTCTCATCTCTGAAATGGAAAGAAAAATTGAATGCCACCTAGCACATACTTGGTACTTGACAAATACTTGTTGGATAGGTAAGACTGATGAGAACATTACATGAGAAATACACGTTAACACTCAGAACATGCCTGGCACGTGGTGAGCTGCCACCTCTGTCACATCGGGTTAGGTCACGGGAGGGAAGCTGGGAGCAGGGGCAGAGGAAAGCCCAGACAGGATGGCAGAGCCCCCTTGCTTCCTCTGAGCCTCAGGGATGGAGCACAGCAGCAGAGGAGGACAGCAGAGGAGGACAGCAGAGGAGGGCACTGAGCCAGCCTGGTCGGTACAGGGAACACCAATCAGGACTTGGACTCAGAAAATCTGGTTTCTAGGCCAGCCCAACTACTTAACAGTCATTCCGGGGGAACAAGTTATTTAACTGCTGCGAGCCTCAGTTTCCACATCTGGGGCTTGCAGGACAAGGAAATGCAGTTAATAATCCCAAACAGTGCCAAGACTGCTGGCGAGGGTGGACAGGTTTGAACGGCCTCATGGGAAGGCAAGGGATTTATTATGCATCTGCCCGGTGGAGCCTCTATTCTAAGGGGAAGGCAGCCAATGTCCTCCAGCAGTCACTGAGATTTTCTGCAGTTGTCCATTCAAGAGCCTCCAGTAAGAGGCTGAGGCCTGCTGTGGAGCCAATGCACGAACAGATATTCTCATGCACAGTCTCCTAATACAGGTGCCAAAAACAGCCAACATTTCTACCTGTCATCCTTTGCCTTTGTTTAGACTGTTCCATCTTCCAGAAAGCCATTCCTAGCTTCTCTTTCAATATCTTACTTGATTTACAAGGCTCAATGCCTAGGGGAAATTTTAACTGATCTTACTGGTTAGAATGAATTGTTCTCTCCTTCGCACTCCCACAGGGATAAAGTTCAAACCCCAGGAACACGCTTTTATCATCTGTCTAGTATTGCCTCCAGCTCCGTACACATCTGGCTCTCCACGAAACCAGGGCTGACTCAAAGCAGTGATGCTAGTTCCTCTGGCTTTGTCTGTCCCCGCAGCCAAGGACTCAACCCAGCACACAGGCTCCGTGGGTGTTCCCCAGTCTCAGACCTGAGCTTGGGGAAGCACCCTCTACTAAATCCCAGATTACCTGAAATCCCTGCATCTAGATATGGCTCTTGGTGCTGAATCTGAGAGGGTTTAAAATCTCTGGGTGATCCAGCTGCCCAGAGGGGTGAACACTGCATTTATTCAACACCCACCAGGGACCACCCAGCAGACTAGACCCTTTGCAGATGTTCCATCACTTAAGGCTCAAAACACATCTTGGACATTAATTGACATGTTATCAATGAGGAAACCAAGATGCAGAGAGATGGAAAAACTTGTGTGAGCGGAGCTGTGATGCAAAGTCTATGCTTTTGCTATTAGACTGTACTGCTGTCTTCAGAAAGATGAAGCCGTTTAGTGGTGGTTTTGTTGTTTGACTGAGAGAAGGAAAAGACACTGTGCATTTTACCGCCATCTCTCCTCCTCTCCCTTTCCCTCCCCTCCCTCTCTTCTTCCCTGCAATGACGAGCTGCCTGGCTGGGCTTCCTCACCTCTGTCCCCAGCCTGCAGCCCTAAGCACAGCCCTGACTGTACAGACCTCCTTCCTCTCCACAACTAGGTACTTAACACAGTGAAAGGACAGCCATCAGGGAGACTGTTCCTCGCTTTCTCTCTGCATCTAAGTGCAATTAAATTATGTTGTTTCACAGTAATTAGTCCAGAATAAAAACAAGGACCTGGGGACAAGTTCTTTCCAAGGATGCTAAAAATCTGTAAAATTGATTCCTTTCCCATACTCCTGGGCTGCCATTGTGGAAGGAGAACCCAAACACACAGCTGCGGCTGCTCCTTGATGGGTGATGGCTATACTGCCTCCTTGGGGGCCTTGAACCCCTCCGAGTCCTGGGAGAGGGTGCTGTCTCTGTATATCCTGCTGCTGTTATGAAAAATGAATATAAACATAAACTCCGGTCCTGTCTGTTTTGAGACATTTCCAAACTCAGGACTGCTTGGCCCTCAAATTTAACACGTTGCTTTTGCCAGGGGGAAGGGAAGACAGATTTCATTCACTAGTGGCTCTTATTAGTAAGAACTAGGTGCCCAATGGGCATTGCATCCCCATGACAGCCTATTACCTGCATCCACAGAGTGGGAAACTGAGGCTTAGAGCAAGGTTCTTGCTTGAAGTTTCACAGGCATAAGGAACAGATGAGGGTCCAATGCCAGGTCTTTGCCCCACGCCAAACACACTTCAGCAGCCGCCTCTGGTTCCCCACCCCGCCTTAGTTTCCAGGAACCATTTTTCCCTCTCACATGATCCCTCTGCTTCTAGACTTCTGGTCTTTGTTCCCTGTAAGGACCTGAGCCTCTATGCCCTCCACTCCATGCCTGGCAGCATCGGTTAGGTTCTGGTCCTGGCAGCCTCCCCTCCTTTCTCTCCTTAGACAAACTTTTGCTTAACACACTACATCATACCGCACCCCAGAATAAGAAGCTGTGGCTACAGCACTGAGCAAGACAGAAGTTGTTTCTGCCCCCACAGAGCTTACAGTCTAGCAGTGGAGACAGAGCCAAGCCAGTCCTAGACACGGTCCCTCAGTGGCAATGGTGGTGAGATCCCTGAGCACCATACGAGCATATAACTGGGTTCCTGGCTTAGTGTGAGCGGGGGCAGAGGAGCTTCACCAAGGCAGGGCCATGTGAGCTTGGCTCTGGAGAAGGAACTGACTGGGAGAAGGTGGGCGTTTCCCCCCAGGAATGAAGATCCTTTACCTCGCTGGGTCTCGAGGCCACCTGTAACCTGCCCTGCCCTCACTCCTCAAAAGCCGACCCAAGGTCAGATGCTGGCAGGGCTGTGGGGAACCTGGACCTGACCTGGGGAGCCAGAGATTCGGTTCTATCCTTCTGAGGAGCCCCTGCAGTGAGTAAGCATTGCTTGAAACTGCCTACACCTTGTGACCCAGAAATCTTGCTCAGGGGAACACACTCTCCCCAAAGTACGTGAAAGAAGGAAACAGAGAAGGAGGCACACAGGTGTTCACAGAAGTGCTATTTATAATAGCAAACAGTTATGAAACGGAGGAATACAAGGATAGAACAATGGCACCAACATGATAGAGCTATGTACCTTGACAAGGATGAGAGTTTTGTGTTGATACTTAAAAACACGTGTATGAAAAGATGTCCATGGAAAAGGCAGAAGAACACACACTTGTGCATCCATGCTGAGGACATGCAGGCTTTGGCTGCGGTCCCTCAAGAAGGTCAAGTGTAACCCACAGAGAACCCTAGGGCGTTTCACCTGTTTGCCCTCATATCTTGAATTCTAAATTACATCTTAAAATTTTCTCAACAACACTTTGATGTCTTCGAGTTTGAAAGTTATCGTTGGTAACACCTGATTTCGAATCCAGTGAATAAATCACTTCTTCACTACATGTCTCAGAAACAGTACCTAAAACAACCAAGACAGGGAACAGATGCATGGTTGCCAAAGGTTGAGGACGAGGAGCAAGGATTGACTACAAAAGGGGAACTTTTGGGGGGACAGAAATGTTTTGGCTTTGACTGTAGTGATGCTCACACAACTCTATCCATTTGTCAGAATTCATGGAATGGTACACCTAAAAAGTGTCGATTTTTTGTATGTAAGTTGTATCTTGATAAATCTGACTCTAAATACCAGTGGTCAGGGAATGGTGGCTGAGTGGGCAGACAGGTAAGGGAGACAGGCCTCAGCATGGTGGGGCTCTCAACCCTAGTCTTGATCCCTAGGAGGACAGTCAGAGTTCTGAAGACTGCTAGCACAAGAATTGTGACAAGTGGGGACACTGATGCCTTCCACTTGCCCTCCAGGCCCACCCTATCCTCTACTCTGCTCTGTGCCCTGGGAGGCGGATTCATAGTGTCTGGATCAACGGGTTCCCCTGGGCTCCAGCTCCTGGCTGGGCTCCACTGATGGGTGGAGATGGGAGGTGGGGAGTGAGGTCTGCAAGGTGGACAGCTTCCTTTCACGCTGAGCTGAAGACTGTTGAAGGACTTAATCATTTCAGCTAGTCTTTATTTACTCCTATTTTAGAGGTCTGGAAACTCATCTAAAGGAGATTAAGTCCTGTGTGGGTGGCACAGATAGTAATGACAGAAAGACGATACAGACAAGACCCACCGGTCTCTAGAGTCGGGCACGTCGGAGTCACTCCTCTCACTGCAGACACGAGAAGCCCGCTCCTAACGGGCAGCTCTCTTGTGAGAGAAGTCTCCTCCCACAGAGCCTGAAGCGGCCTTTCCATCAGTTTCACCAGGACGGCCTGGTCCTGCCCTCTGCAGCCCCACAGAGCAAGTCTGCCCCCTCCTCCACACAGCGGTGTTTCAGAAAACTGCAGAGAGCCAGGCAGGTCTCCTTAAGTCCTTTTGGGGGGAGGGGTTTGAAGGATATTTGTCTGGGGTCTGTCATAAAGAGAACAATCTATATATATCCTGCTATTAGCAATTCCCACAGAGCAACATGAAGGAATCAATCTTGGAGAGAGAGGCTTTAATACAGGATCCTGTATCTTTATCACTTTTTTCTCCTCCTAAGAGATCAAGTTCAATCATCTCCGTTTCCCATTCTTGGGGCTATAAAGCTCAATCTATGGCTTCTGTCCAAAAGGCCTGATGTGAAGTTGAAGAGAAAGGAGAGAAAATGAGCCTTATTGCTCACGAATAACACCCAGGCCCAGAGTGCAACCGGCCTGTGCTGAGGAAGCAAATGGCATCTGAGATCCTGATACCGCATGAGCTGAACCAGAAGGGGATAATTGTGGAGAAGGAGGGGTCACAATCACCCCAGCCTCTATTTCTAATCCTTTCTCTACTCATTTCACATCCATTTCACCTGTACCTGAGCCCCAGAACATGAAATGCACATTTCTGCCACCAGACTTATGCCCACACGATTCTGCCTAGAAAACCCTCAGCAGATTTTACCATCTTGCAAGGTTTTTACTCAACCATGTCTTACTGAGCACAGCTGCCTCGTGCCAGGCTTCGTGTTAGGGACTGAGTATGCAGCAGAGAAGAAGACACTAGGAGATAGGATACCAGCCCCTAAAGAGGGGGGCTGACTAAGATCCCTTCTGCCTGGACTGCTGCCCTGCTGAAGTCGTGAGTGTGTGGTCAGACATCAGGGATCTTGAGAGCGCCTGCACAGTCTGGCAAGTCCACCTGTGTCAGAACTGCCCAGATGCCTTCAAGAACTGGATGACCCAGGCTCTTCCAGACCACAAACTATAATAGTATTCCAACAAGCAACGCTCTCTGAAAGCTGCCTTTTGAAAAGCAGCAATTGCGCTTAGCAACATTCCCACCTATAAATTTAACTATCACCACTTCAAGCAAGGGTTTTGATTTTTTCCCCCCGGTCTATAATCAGCTGCTGGTGGAGGTGAAAAAATACAACCTAATTTTAAAAAAAAAGAGTCCCTCATTGCCACGGAGTGCATTGGAAGGCTCCCCTGCAGGTACCCAGACGATGCTGCAGCCCACACCTGGGACTCCATCCTCCACGTCTCGGTTCAATTTCTGATGGGCAGCGATCTATAGACTGGGAAAGACCTAAGAAGATCTGCTCTCACCCCACCCTGGACTGAGATAACTGAGTCCAGGGGTGGGCAACAGCCATCTGCAGGGCCACCAGCAGGGACTCCTCCTTTGTCAGGTGCTCTGAGTTTCTTCAGCATCATCTCATTTAACCTACATAACAGCCTCAGGAAGGAAGCACTATTATTCTTCCCACTTTGCAGATGAGGAAACCAAAGCTAAAAGGGGCCACATAGCTGGATTTCCACTGAATCCTGCTGATCAGAACATCACACTGCCTTAGAGAAATCACACTGGAGGACACCCCTGCGCCTTAGGGTGGCCCCAGACCTGACGATGAAAGACACCGCATCCCAGGACACTCTAGGGCCTCTATTTAACGTCAAGTTCTTCTCGGCTTTTGTATTGTTAATAAGCCTTTTTTTTGTTTCCTATTCCAAAGGCCTATCTGGCTAGACAGGTGCTTGAAGAGTCCTCTGGATACGATCCACAGCTCTCCTGCGCTACTCGGTGTCTGCTTTTTACACAGGGATTCAGAACATGAGGGAAGCTGTCAGTTTTATCTGGATAAAGGCAACTGGTAGTGAAGCAAAAACCAACTTTTGTCCTAGTTAAAGAAATGATGTGAGGTGCTTTTTGGGTAATGATTCTTCTCGCAGCTGCTCCCCTGAAACAGGGAGACATCCCTACACATGTTTTCTGACAGGTCCCCCTGGTTGTTCTGTCAGCTGCCCTTATGACTAACACAGCTGGGAAGCCCGCAGGCTGCAGGGAGACAAGGCTGGTCCATGTTCTCACTCAAGACTCACTAATCCTCTCTTCCATGTGGTCTTATAGTACTAATAGTACTATTAGTAATCGTAACTGTCTCTAACCTTTATTGAGCACTAACTCTGCCAGGCAGGGGGTTACGTGCTTTATGCAAATTATCTTACTGGAATTTCACAACAACCCTGTGAAGTGGCCACTATCATTATCCTCATTTTATAGATGGGTAAACTGAGGCTGAGAGTGGTTAAACAGACTTGCCTAAGGTCAGAAAGCTTGTAATTAGCAGAGCTGAGATTTGAAAGCAGGCAGCCTAATTTCATAACCCATTGTCTCAACCATGATCTTACCCTCAGTTTTCTCTCCTGTAAAATAGGCTTAATCATTCCAGCCAAATCCACTGTAAGAGCCATAAGGAAAGTGGAAACTGAGGTTCAGAGAAGTGGTACTTGCTTAAGTTTACACAGCCAGCAAGGGACAGAGCCCGGGCCTGGATGGGGTCTCCTGAGCCTACATCATCAGTGGGTAAGTTACTTAAGCTCACTGGGTCTCCATGTCCTCATCTGTAAGTTGGGGATAATAACGCATAGGGTTGCTGGGAGATTTCAACGAGCAAACACAAGCAAAGTGCTTAGAACAGTCAGGAGAACAGGGATGGCACACAAAGCTAACTGCTCTGATTATGGATGATAAAAAGTGACCCCTGTTATTTTCACTGCTAGAAACCACACTGCTTTTTTTGGGTGAAAATGTTTTGAAAACAATTAAACGCTATCAAATAAAGCATCATTGCCATGGCTGTACAAGTCGCACGGTTTGACTTACAACTCACCTTCCCCTCGTATCATTCCCTCCCCGTTTTGTTTTGCGAACAGGAGATTTCTTGTCTTCAGAGAAGAAGAGACAGTGTTCAAACGGAGACTAAAAGGACCTGAAAATCTTCAACGAAGGGAAAACGGGTGACTAAGGCAAAGCGCTCACCCGCAAAGGGCAGCCTCTCTGAATGGCTATCCTTTGGAGACAAAAATATACATTTTCTCTCTGAGGAAAGGCCCCAGGCTCAGCAAGGGTCCTCCCTACATCCCCAGCCCAGGCCAGAGCAGCCAGTAACACCCCTAAAGGGGGGAGGAGACGGTCCAAAGGCAAGCCCTCAGGCCCTATGGCCTTTGTGGGTGATAAGTGCTGACTCCAATTTCTCTATCTTCCCATGAAAATAACTGCAAACATCTCTGCAAACGAAAGGTCACTGGTTGCTTGTTTCCCAATAAACTTTCCAACTAAGAAACAGAACGTCAAGTGTATCTGTTGGAGTTCCACCCAGACGTGGCAGCCCTGAGCAGACCCCAGAGAAAGAAGAATTCTTCCCCTCCCTCTGTTTTCCACTCCCCCTCTGCTGGTGAGCTGATGCAATTCTTATCTGGAACTCGATAGAATGCAGCAAATAATTACAAATGAAAAGGTTATTCATAATTTTTAAATGAGTTAATTAGTAAACCCAGTCAGACTCGCTCATTACAGTAATTAATAATTGATTATACTTGAAATTAAACACAATTTTTCATCAAAAATCTAATTAAATATCTCTGCTTTTGCCTGTTGATGAGATCAAGTTGGTCTGCCAGCAAAGTCTTTGTTAAGGATATTTGTGCTCAGCAGAGACAATTAATTTGATTTTTAATAATTGATGGTTCCTTACAAGTTAGTCATCCTCGTCTGTGATTATGACCAAGCAATCAGAGCTCATCCCGTGCCCCCAGCAGCTGGAGGACAGCCAGCACAAGGCTGCCACCCCCAGCCCTTGGGAACAGGTAGGGACCGGTCTCGCACCTGCAATGCATTCGCTACTTTGGCTGACTGCTACTCCAGCCTCACAAGCATCCGTCTGAGGTGATGGGTTGTGCCTGTGTTCTAGACCAGAAATCAGGACTCAGAGAAGCGAGCTGCCCAAGGGCAAACAGCTACTCAGTGGCGGAGCTGGGAATGGAATCCAGGCCCCCAGGCAGGTGTAAGCTCTGCCCCAGCACCTTGCTGAGTCTCCAGGTAACAAAGGGAAGACCCTGGATATGGACTCCTGTTTGAAGGTTTCTATATAGATTGGGTTTTGTCAGAAGGATGCATTTATTATTGGCAAGGACACATTATCAATGTACTACTTCCTAGCAACACCAATTCTCCCAAATCAACTTCACATCTACCCTCCTCCTCTCTGCCTACCTTGTCACCTTAGCTGAAGCCCTCAGCTTCTCCTGACTCATTTATGCAGCAGGGCCTGTCCTTCCTTCTTCTACCCCTATCTTTCTAAGTTAAAATCTGACTATGTCCTGCCACTGCTGAAAGCCCTTCAATGGCTCCCTGTTGCCCATCCAATAAGGTCCTTAACTTGGCCTCCACAGTGATTTGCATAATCTGACCAAACTCTCCCACATTAGCCCCAGCTGTGCCCCTCATACTCGTCAACTGCTTCAACCACAAAAAACATCTTTGCCCCCACATCCTCCTCCTTCAAGACTCTGGAACTTCCCTTGGTTTGAAATACCTTTCCTTCAAGTCTACTTCTGGCTAACTATGACTTGAAGATTCAGCTAAAACATCACCTTCCACAGGAAGCCTCCTCCAATCCTCCTGGTTGGGGTGGGGTGTTCCTGTAGCCCCCGAGCCGCCTCAGTCACTGCTAACAGAACTGTATCATCATACTGTATCCATCACTGCTTCTCAGCTAACAGTGCCTCAAGAGTGGTGTCAGCCCGAGCACCTGGCATAGTACCCAACTCAGAGAAGGTACCCTGCTTGGTTTGCTGAAAGAAAAATGAAATTCACAAAATCATAGATTCACAGACTACCAATGTTGAAAGGGAGATTAAAGGTCATCCAGTGAAAACCCCTAATCAATGAAAGAATTTAATCTTTGCTATGTGGTCATTAAGCAGTATTTGCACCCTTCCTAGACAGGGAACTCACTACCTCACACAGTAGCCTGTATCTTTAGATAGCTGATGATGGATCAGGTATTCTTACTAAGCAGGAAAGGAATAAAACCATGAGATGGAAAACAGACGAGAGTTTATTTAATCACATATTGATTCTTTCTTTCTGAACTAGGTAACAGTACATAGTATAAACCTTAAGATTTCAGTGCAAACCAAGTTGATATCTATATATAGCGAACTACTTGACTCTTGATGAACAGTGACACTGCTTGCTCAAGTCTACTCACCCATGAAATATAATGTCAGTCAAAACCAAGAGCTATGCTAGTGGTTGGTGGGGATACAGTGCTGGTGGTGCCAGGAAGAAATGTTCGTGCAGGGTGACAGTGCATGGAACTGCACAACCCAGTTTACATCAGTCATGAACCTCTCTCAGAGCCTGAGTGGGTACTGACCTCCCCCAGTTGCACTGTTCCTTTTACCCAGTGACCCAGAGCAGGGATGGCAAATACCTGGTATGTCATCAATATTCTCCACTCCTGTGGCCACAACAGACATCAGTAATCAATCACAGAGACTCTTTTCCATTGAGTCTGAATATAGCCTCGGAATCCTCCTCAACACAGCTTTCTAGGCAGCAACGGCTAATCAATCAGACAGAAGAAGAGACGAAACTTGTGTGCCAACCTGACCTTGAAGCCATGAAATTCTCTAAGTCAGTCTTCACAAGGGGAAAAGTGACCTGGATATCAGTCAAGGCTTATTATAGCTTGAGATGTTTAAGGAGACCTCCTTGTTTGCAGGACTATCATCTTCCTGATTACCTGTTTTTATAAAATTCAGAGGTCTTGAGAGGGAAGGGACCTTACAGCTGACATCACTCAAACCCCCACCCAGGCTTGAATCTCTTTTCCACATCCCAAACAAGTGGGAGCCATGCTCTATTAATCATTCCTAGTGACAGCTCTTACTGCCTCTCAACAGTCCTCTTCCGCCCACAGTGACTTTATTTGTCACAGAGTCCTTTTTCACAATGGCAGTACTCTGTCTTCCTTTGGCCTCTGCCAGTTAGTTCTCTTTCTAATTTTGGGCTTAGACTAAAAGGCCCCCTCTGCTTATAGAATTATCTCAGAATTCCTTAGCATGCGTTTGAAGCCTTCTCAAGCTGGTCTGACCTACCTTAAATCTTAGAATTATAGAATTTGAAGGTTGGAAAGAACAAAGGGTTAGGCCAATCCCCCCACCCTAGTGCCTTTTCTAACAGGCAGATTAGCAGAGAGGCAGCAGATGTTACACAATGTCCCCAGATATTGTCAGATTAGTATCTTCCTTGGGAGCAGACCAAAGACCAAAGGGAGGGGTCCAAAGGAGGAAACCAGACTGTGGTGCAAATCAATCTAAAGAGTGCACAGTAGGAGGCATCGCAGGCAAGGCAGTGGGCGGGGAGGAGTTTCCTACATCATGAGGTGCCCTGGGGACGGGTAGGGAGGCCAGCCAGTGCTGCTCCGGGTCTCTGCGCTCCCTCAGCCAGCTCTCATGGCTCACTGGGACCCTCCCTGACCATGGTTCAACACTGGACCTCGGCTCCCACAGTACCCTCAGACCACCTTGTCAGACGCTCCCCTTCAGATATGCTTTTCTGGCTTGAAGTTGGCACAGTCCAACCTTTGGCAGTTTCCCTCCAATCTCAGGGGAACCCACCTCCTTCCTGCTCCCTGCTGCAGTGACATGGCACCAACAGGAGAAGCCAGTCTGCTGTCCAGCCTCCCCACTTGTCATTTCATTTGTAGTGACTCCAACTGATGACACTCACATCATAGACCACCACCTCAAAAGCCAGTCCTAGTGAGAGCTTATGCCTCAGGCCAGGCCTCCACCACATGAGAGAGCTGATGCTAAGCTTCTGTCCCGGGATGTGTGCAGAGTGGAGGAGAGGGCCCCGAGCAATGACCCTGACAGTTTGGGGGGTGCAGGCCAGTCCAGCGTGCCAGGGCCGCATGGCTCACCCGCAAGCCCTGACTGTCACGCTGGCAGAGTGCCTGCATGCCTGCGGGGGTGTTGGCACTGCCCTCTGGACCAAAGGGGAGCCAAGGGGAGCCGGGGCGGGGAGGTGCTTACCCACAAAGTACGCCAGCAGGATGACCAGCGTGGCTGAGATGACAATGGCGCTCAGGGCCGCGCACTTCCAGTTACAGTACTTGGAGGGCTTCTTGAGGTTGAAGGCTGGTCGGGAGAAGGTGCTGCGGGGCAGAGGCCGGGGCGGAGGTGAGTACACGGTGCTGGACGTCAGAGGGTACCCCGGTGACGTGGTGCAGAAGAGCGGGGAGGTGCCTCCTGGCTTGAAGAGGAAGTGCCTGCGGGTGGAGAGAAGCCAGAGGGTGTCAGGGTCTGCCAATCCCGGAGCCCACATGGACCTGGAGGGTGGAGGCAGCAGTAGAAGAAGCATGCAGAGGAGCCTGGAGAGAGAGAGAGTCATCACGGAGAA
This sequence comes from Camelus bactrianus, assembly GCF_048773025.1. Lineage (NCBI taxonomy): Eukaryota > Metazoa > Chordata > Mammalia > Artiodactyla > Camelidae > Camelus > Camelus bactrianus. Next base: position 52,331,486 of record NC_133548.1, read on the forward strand.
GACGGAGGGACAGGAAAAAGGAGAATCACGTACCAGATCACAAAACAGGGCACACGAAGACATGTTTCCAGGAAACATGGATGGGACAGCCCTCCCCCTGGGGAAACCACCCAAGTCAAGGCAGAAAGTGTTACCAACTGGACAGAAGGCTGGGTGTTGAGATCCTTTTCCTGGGAAGGGATGGGGCTGGGATACTGTTTCATAAGGAATAAACTAGACGTTTTCTAAAACTATTGCAGTAACTTGGAAAGTGTCTAAAATCCTGTTCTGCCTCCTGGAGATTAAGGAACCTAACATTTTTCTTCTCTCTCCAATATGTACTTTGCCTTCATACTTGGTAGAGGAGTGGAATACCACGCTTTTAAAAGGAGGCTTTGGTAGGGGTGGAAACCAAGAAACCACCACTAAGTTCTGCCACGGTCCAGAGTCCCCTTGTGGCTGTTACCCAGCCAACAGCAGCAAAGGCCTTCAAAGCACTCTGCTCAGAAGCCAGTCTGCTGCCTTCCAGATCCCTGGTAAAAGCCATATGGGTGGACAGACAGCCGATTGCTACCTACAGACCACTACAGTCTCGAGGGCAGCAAGGCAAGGTCAAAGCACATGGTTATGGCCAAACTAGGTGTCAGGAAATCCTCCACAGGCTGGCTTTAACCACGGCCATGGGAGGACTGGGACACAGCCTGGGAAACAGGGGGCACTGGCTGCACGCATGGCATGCCCCCAAAATCTTAAGATAAAAGGTAAGTCTTAAGGCAATCTTGTACCCTGCTGGAGTGTGAGATACCGCAGGCCACAGCATACATAAAACACAGGGCCTGTGTTGCAAAAAACTGCTACATGAGATGGCTTTCAGAATGGCAGAGGCAGCCAATGAGATGCCAGAAGTGTCATATTAACAAGACTGCTGTTAATATGCTGCGGGACAGGGTATTCCAAGGATAATCTCTTGTGAGTTGAACATGGACTCGTGGATGGGCATGCAACATGGCCTCATCACATTCCCCAGGAGATCCCAGGGAAAGGTCTCAGGGTCTGCATGCAAGTGCAGGTGCCACAGGGAGAGCACACACAGAGAGGAGGAGCATGGGGATGTCACCTACCCGTCACTGTAAGCCCCATCATGGCGGGAGGCGCTGAGAATGTCCATCTCAATGAGGTTGTCCTGCAATGTCCCTAGGAAGGGCTGCTTGCCTAGGTTTCTACACACACATGGAGACATGAATGAAGCAATGAGTCATGCATCGATGAAGGGGAGAGTAGAGAAACACACAAAGTGGCTGACTGGCGCAGCTGTGCGTGAGGCGAGAGGGATGCAGTTTCCAGGCCGTGGGTCTGTGTGCAAGCCACATGCACCCAGTCCTGCCTGGCACAGAGCATCCAGAGGGAGCACTCACTATACAAACCTGTGTGTCTGCCAGGTGCCTGCATCCCAGCGCGGCTCTGACCAGCGCAGACTCAGTATGACTTAGGCACGAAGCTAGGCACGTTACATCCATTTAGCTCAAGTCTTCAAAAGAGGCAATTTAAGGAAGGCAGTGACGTCCCCATTTTACAGATGAGGATAAGGAGATGCGGAGAGATCCCAGGCCTGGCTGAGGTTACCAGCTGGCAAGGTTCAGAGCAGGAATTTGCACCCAGATTTACCTGGGTCCAGAGCCTGTGCTTTCTCCTCTACTCGCTCCTGTCTACGCCTGCTTTAACAACACCCGGAGACACACACTCTGCTAGTCTGAAGGAAAAAGCCAGACAAGCATTTGCTTCTAAAGCACTGGCTCTCAAACTGGAGTAAGCACCAGAATCATCTGGAGAGCTGTGCTTTGCTGAGGCCCAGCCCCGGAGAGTCAGTGTCGGTAGGTGGTGGGGGCCTGGGGATCCACATTTCTCACCAGCCCCCAGGGCCTGATGCTATGTGCCATGTCAGGGTCTTTGATGACCCTGTGTGATGATCCATTGGTGAGGATGGTGCCCCACAGAAACGGGGGAGGCTCTTCTGTCCCCCCATGTGCACCAAGGGCAGTGCAGCATTTTGTGACCCAGAAAGAAGATAGACGTGCTTGTGCCATTTTGGTTTCAACCATGCCTGCTAAGTGGCGTGACTCACACGTGAGTACACCGGATCCTGTCTTCTGAAGTGTCAGGACTGTGGCCACCTCACTTGAAAACCCTGTAGTTAATTTGTTTCGAACAAGCCAGTGGTAGCTTTAGCCTGCTGTGTGCGCCGGAGGGAAGAACTAAATGCAGAAGGCTAGCTTGTGGGTCCAGCCCTGCCAGGGACCTTTCTTCTGCCTTTGACCAGGACTTGAGGACCAGAAAACCTAACTTCAAGTCCCTTTCCTGCACTTTCTGGCTGTAAACACTTTAACCTCTTCTGATCTTACAGTACTTTCTCCATCTGTAAAATGGGGATAGGATAACTGTAATAAGCTCACAGGAGGCTATAGGGCCAAGTGAGTAATGCTGGAAGAATTTTCAAGGCTAAACAAAGATTACAGAAGCTCTGATGCCGACCACCATAGCTGCTACCTCCCCTACAGCCCCCAAATACTATTCATCGTCTGGAACTCTGCAGCTGCCACTCGGAGAGAATCTTCCTCCCCACAACATCCCTACAGAGTCTCTACCACCGTCTCTGTTTTGCAGGCTGGCCCGGCAAGGCTTGGGGAAGCAACCTTCCTAAGGTCCTGTCGTACAGTAAGCAAGCAGCAGTGCTGGCCCGAAGCCTGGGTTTGTTAGGCCCCCTCTGCTCACAACCCCGTGCTGCTGTCCAGCCTCTGAGTCCTGCTGTGGTGCTGGGGACCTTCCCTTCAAGGGACTCCTGGGCAGCAGACAGTTCTAGTGGTGTTCACCATCCCCGGGGCATCCCCCAGAGCCTGGGAGTCACTGCAGGGTGTGCCCGTTGCTCAGAGGGACCTCATTTCTCCTGATGGCAGGCCTTGCGACACAGCATGAGGCAAACAGGCCCCGGGGTCAGGAGGGCCCGGGTCCATCACGCCCCGGCCCTCCCGCAGGGATCATCACCGGGATAATCGCTCTCCTCAGAGAAGCTGAAGTATCATCCCCAGATCATGCCACTGCTCTGCCCTCGACCGTCCAATGGCTTCAGAGGAATAAAACCAGTGTCCTTACTGGAGCCCACAAGCTCTGGCAGATCTCCCCTCTGAGACCTCCCCAACCTCATCTTCTGTGCTGCTGCACTTACACTGGCCTCCACGCTGTTTCTCCAACAGGCTAAGCCATTTGCCTGACTCACCTTCCCCTGAATATCTGCACAGATCACTCCCTCCATTCGCCCCCTGACTGTAAGAGCTCCCACCCTGCTCTTCCTAATCACCCGCCTCTGCACTGCTCTAGTTTTCTACGCAGCACTAGACGTGCGTACACATACACATATATGTATACATGGATATGTATGTGTATGTATGTGTATATGTATACAACGTCTGCATATTGTGCTTTTTCCTAATGTAATTTACTCCCATGAGGGTAGGACCCTTATGTATCTTCCTCTGTGCCCATGTGCAGAGTCTGGAAGACTGCCTGGTACATGGTAGTAGGCACTCAAATAATATTTGCTGAATACTGCAGATGACAAGGTATACAAAGGGAAGTGTGTCTGGTACACAGCAGGTACACAGTTGGTGCTTAATTGAGGGTAGCACGCGTGATGTTTTATTATTATTTCCTCCATTCCCTGCATTTCCGGGGGCAATTTTCAGTCTTTCTATAGTCCATATGGCCCAGCATGAGCAGTCCCTAACTGCTCCTGTCGGGGGTGCCCAGGGATGGGTTCTTGCTGCCTCCCCAGGGCCGTGTGGCACACTCACCAGAACACCTGGGAGTCCGGCCCGCATCACTAAGCTAGGACTGTGCTCTCAGAGAGTCAGATCTATACCTTAAGACTCACCAGAAACAAATAGATAAATATATTCAGAGAAAAAAAAGACAAAGGGTAAAGATCAAAAGGTTCACAGTGGGGATTTCCCAGTGTCTGGATCAAGAGAGATATTTATTTTTAATTTTATAATTTAAGAGGAAATAGTTATTTAAAAAGAGAGCGTGCAGACAATTATCTCCTAAAAGTACAGATCTATTCGGACAAGGGAAGAGGCAGAACAAAGGGTCTCTAGAGAGAGAGAGAGAGCACACTACACGGTTTCCTGGAGGGGCGCCCACACCACGCTAATTTGGATGTTAATTACTTAGATCACGCAGGGATCTGGGGGGACAGCAGCACTTGCTGAAAATGCTGCCTATTTAGAATGCTACTGCTGCCTTGAAATAGTGAACCTTACTCTGTGCTTTTTCAAAGCTGAGTTCTGGGTGTAATTATTAGGTCTCATCTGACTGACGAGAAAACTAATATCCAGAGAGGCATGTGTCCTTCCCCATACCCACAGCGAGTCAGTGGCAGAGCTGAAATGAAAACCCAGGTGTCCTCCCAGTTCAAGGCTCCCCGCTAAATGTCCCATCCCCCTCTGCCCCTAACACTCTGGGTTTCCAGTTCTTCTGAAACACAAAAGTTATGAGGATTTCCTGACGGGGTCCCTGAGCTGCTGAGCCCTCTGTGGGTCACAGTCCTGCAGAGTCTCCAGCTCACTGCTGCCAGGAGCTCAGATGTGGCCGCCAGATTCATCTGACCCTGACCCTGACCCTGGATGGTGTTGCTAACTCAGTTCATAGATATGGAAACTGAGGCCCAGAGAGGTTAACTGACCGCCCAAGATCACACAGCCATGAAAAGCTAGAGATGGGACTCAAACCCAGATCTCTCTCAGCCCCAGGCTGCCTGTCAGGAAAGACTTACCATGTGCTTGGAGAGGGAACTGCAGCCTGGTGCTGCACTGCTCTTAAAGCTCTTCTTCCAGAGGGGAGGAGACTGGCTCCCCTTGAGGCCTGAGAGGAGGTGCTGGGCTAGTCTCGGAGCTGACTGATGCAGGGGTTCCATCCCTCTGACCCAGGGCTGGCTGAGCTTGCCTCCCGAGGGCAGAAGAAATGGCCCTGGGGAAGGAAGCGGCTGGGAAGGTGTAGTGGCTAGCAGTTCTTCAGTATTGCCCTGTTCACTGTCCTGGACCATGTTTCCACCCACAAAGCCCTGGGACAGTCACCTGGTAGGGTAGGACAGGCAGGGATCACACCCCACATTTTGTAGCTGAGACCCCGAAGGTATGTGGGGCATCAGAGACTCGGCCAAGACCACACTTAGCGTTAGTTACTGAGCTGGCATTTGAACAAATGAATGAACAAAGAAACAAAACTGGACCAGGTCTTCCAGGCCCATCCCATGATGGCACTCTATCTGAAAGGTGTTGACAGCTACTCACCTCCACTTCTACCTCCCCCCCGGCCCCAAGCCCACAGGGAAAGTGCCACCTCCTATTCATGGAACCCAAGGTCCTCCTTCACTGATCCCCATTTACTGCCAACTCAACGGGGAAACCTCTGTGTTCTCACTTCATCTGACCCTTAGCCATCTCTGCAAAATGCCAAGAACCCTTTTGGCCTTTGGACAACAGTCCCTCATCTCAGAATTCCTTTCTCCCCTGCAGATTCCTACTAATACATGCCCCAGAGTGCCACCTTTAACAATAAGGAAGGCGGCACTGGACAGTGGTTCGGGGCATAAGCTCTGGAACCAGCCTGCCTGGGTGCGGATCTTGGCCCCGGCACCCACCGGCTGTGGCTCCTCAGGCAAGTTCCTTAAGTTTTCTGTTCTTCAGATTCTTGATCTCATAAGTGTGGATGAGAGTAAGACTACCTCCCCATGCGGAAGAGCTAAGATAGCCGTCCTGACTGCTCTCTTATCAGGTTGGCCCTTGGCTGGTGTCTGGGAACGTAGGTTTCAGGAGGGTTCCCACCACTGACTAATGAGATGGGCTGACTCACTGAGCCTAGACTATTTACAAAAACAATATGGTTTATGCTGAACACCTGCTTTCCTTCTGGGAGTCTGGATTTTGGGAACTTGCCAGGCAGGAGGTGTCCATGTGACCAGCCCCCGATAAAAACCCTGGGCACTGAGTCTGTAATGAGCTTCCCTGGTTGGAAGCTCATTAGAGCACCCAGTAAGGGCCCTACGAGTGTTTGTTATGACTGTTACTCGATGCCTCCAAGCAGAGGGAGCCACACGCCCCTCTCTGCTGGGAGGCCTCCCCTCGTCGAAGCGTCATCCACAGAGCCCTGTCTGCATTCATTAATTTACGGGTCTGCCTCCCTCACTAGACCCTGAGCTTCTCATGCGGCAGAGGCTGCATCTTATGCAGGTCATCACCAAATGACAGGGACGACTGTCCCTCCTGATCCCCTGTGATGCTCAGGGGCCCGCCTGGTGCACCAGAAGGTAACGTGTGCCACTCTGGGAAGTACACCAAGGCTTGGCTGGAGACCATAGGATAGCCTCCCTGAGGGTGGGCAGGGCTGTTCCCCAATCTGAATGTGACCACAAAATGGGCCCCAGGCTCGCCGGCCAGGCCTGAGATGAGATGCAATAGAGCCGAGGTCTGGTGGCCTTCTGCTCCAGCTTCCCCTTCATCCAACAGGAGCCTGACGGGTCATTAATCAGACAGTCCCTGGGAAATCAATTAAGCATCTGATGCTGCAGCGTGTGAAAGAAGTGGGTCAGGTTTTAGGGAACCCTGAACACATGGCTCCCACCAGAGTGGACCACATTTGCACCTGCATGGCTTAAAGCAACATCATACCCCAGCTCTGGGGAGCACAGGTACACCTGATCTCCTCCTCCTGGGGGACCCTTGGGTGAGTGCCAGAGGCACAGAGGGTGCAGAGAAAGGAGCAGGTTAACCAAGTCCTCTCTCTCCTTCGTCCTTTTGCTAGCCTTCCTTTTCCTGCCCTGGGTCTGCAATCAAAATCCCTCTTGGTCATTCTACCAGCTGTCACAGTATTTGCTCAGCTATTTACTTTAGACTCTCAACAGAGACTCAGTCTGACAATTCGGGAAGGCCTGTGACTGTGTCTCTGGCATCAGGCAGTTCCCCGTGCTGGTGGAACTTGGCAAAGATGTTTAGGACAATGGCCTCAAACAGGCCCTGCTCCCTGGGGCTTTCAGGCCTTTGTTCAGGCTGTGCCTGCCTCTTGCAGGCCCCCTTTTCCTCCCCAGCTCTACCTGGGGCCTCCTGCCCACCCTTCAACTTGCAGCCGCACAGCACCAGGTTCACTGGGAAGTCTTCCCTTTGACCCCACTCAAGTCTCAGGTGAGTCTAGTTATTCACTCATTTGTTCCATCAGTCATTCCTTTATTTCACCTGTGTGTTACCACGCATCAAGCTCCCACCAGGTGGCCAGGCTGTGTTGTGTGCTGGGGATCCCGAGGCAATTAAACCACAACACGTTTCCTGTGCTCACCTCTATCCTACTGCAGTCTGTTCTCTTAAACGTCTCACCTGCTGGGCACACAGTAGGCATGGCATGAATATTTACTGGACAACAGGTACTACGTGATAAGTAGTTTGAGCACTTATTGTGTGCTGAGACATTTTCAGGCATTATTTTATGTAGCTGCCCTAACAGCCTTACGAGGCAGTGTGGTAGATTTAAGGTGGATGAATATTCTTGGGCACCTCTCCCTTTGGGAAGTGGGGTCTCCTGGCCCTCCCTTGAAGCTGGCTTTGACCTACAGAATATGGCGGAAGTGACACTGTGCCAGTCCAGGCCAAGTCTTGAGGATGGCTTTCCGTCTCAGTGTCATGGAGCCCTTAGCTGCTGAGGATGAAGTACAACGCCCTGCAGGGAAGGCCATGTGGAGAGGCCCTGACACCACATTAGAAGGAGAGGGGCCCCGCCGAGCTCAGCTGTCCAGCTGCCTCCCCCAAGGTGTCAGGGTACGTGAGTGGATCCATCTCGGGTCCTTCAGACTAGCCCAGCCAACAGCCAAGCACCACTGACTGACCCCAGTCCAGCCCTCCCCACGTGGAGCAGAAGACCAGCCCAGCGGTGCTCTCCCTGAACTCCTGACTCACACTGTGGAGTAAAATCAACTGATTTTTTTTTTTTAAACCAGTAAGTTTTGGAGTAGTCTGTTATGCAGCAAGAGATAATCAGAACAGGAATTCACTACTGTTTTCTCCCTTTTAGAGACAAAGCCTTATAAGCTCTAGGTCCGTAGCCAGTGAGCACTGGGGTGGGAGCTGAGCATAGGGTGTGTCTCACCCTAAAACCTGTGCTTGGAACAACTCGCCACAGTGACTGGACCATCACTTATGCCCTCAGTCCACCAGGGCCAAACCTCAAAGGAGAAAAGATGCAGAACCTGTGATTTCCTCTCAACTCCTCTGGTGAGTAGGAGCTGAATACATTTTTTTTTTTTTGAATGACTCTTTTCTTCACAGGATTGATATGGGCAGCAGATATATAATGGGGAAAAAAGGAAACAGCTTTTATAGAATGTCTTTTAATGCCAGGCACTGTGCTGTGTGTCTCTCATATATTTCATTTACTCCCAACCTGAGAGGCATGAATTCTTATCCCAGTTTATAGAAGGAGACATCAAGGAAGTGGCCCAGCTAGGAAGTGTTAAAGCCAAGGGAAGAAATCCAGGTCCATCTAATCTAAAGCCCACATCTTTTCCACCTCACCAAGCTGGCTACAATTACTTGTGATTCTGTCGGTCAGACTTGACATCAATCCCTCTTTTAAACTACACCTTGTTGGTTTTACGCCATCAACCAGTTGCTATTAGGATCCAGAATTCTGATTGTTATCCACTGTATCAGGAACCTCTCCCAACTTTAGGCTATCTTTACTTATTTATTTCTTTCTTTTGCAGGCAGACATCATTTTATTGCTTTGCTTTATTATGCTTCACAGATATTTAAGCTATATTTAGATGCACAGAACTCTGGGGTCACAGAGGAAGCCTTCCCTGAACATTTCATTTGGGTCCTCGAATAAGTAGGACTCGGCTAGACCAAGAAGCGAGGAGGGCAACTCCCATAGAGAATTGTGCAAAGGCACAGAAGCATGAAAGGCCCAAGGATTTGGTGGAATACTGATAAATAAATACACATATACTGAATATCAAATATATATATATATATATATATATATATATATATATATATATATATATATATATTATGTTATATACATGTATAGATATACACAAGATGGTGTGTATGAGTATATGCCGACATGTTAACAACGGTTACCACTTGGTGGTAGATGGGGGTGAGTTTCTTTTCTTTCTTATTTCCATTTCCTAACTGTTCTACAGAGTAATAAAATATAAGAGAAAAAGAAAACAAAGTTCCATGTGGTTTGAGTAATGGAGGTGGGAGGAGAGAGGGTCAGATAGGCACATGAGCACTGGCTGAGGAAGCAAGAAAGGAAAGCTGGGACCACCTTCGCATCCCGAACTAACCCTCAGGATAACGTCCCAGCTGCTGGTCCTTTATTTTCCTGTCCTTGAAAAACCTGGAGAACCACCTACTTTGATCCTACGTGAGAAAAATGAACATCCAAGCAGAGGGAGTGGTTGCCACACTCCATGCAGAGAATCAGAACAATTGATTACTTGCTGGCTTCTATTGACCACGTGCATTCATTCAATAAATGCAATGGAAATAATGGAGAACTGATTAAGCTACTCTGGGTGGGGAGACATACAATTAGCCAACTCTTGTCAGTGACGAGAGCAAAGGAGGCATGTAGGGAAAAGTCACACATTATTTTAAAGGTTGTCAACAGAAACATATTAATTAAGAGACTGGGGCAGTTTGGGCCATACCTCTGAGAAATTTGCTTGTAGAAAAATGATTCTAAAGGAGTAAAATGGCATGAAAGGATGCTGATTTCTCTCACCTGACCCCACTAGTTCACTATGGGAATATCACAGCAGAGTCAGATGGGTACACTTTCCATGTACAGTTTAATTTCATTTCCTTAAATGTGGTATAACTTTTTTTTCTCTTCCCAGGGAAAGAACAGGAGTTGGATAAAATAAAATCTCTATTTCCCACTACTACGAGAAATAGGGTAGAAGAGTAAGAGGTTCCAATTGTCCAGCCTGGGATACTTCCTCCTGCTTAGAGAAAGTAGATAAAGGCCATGTCCCCCAAAGTCAACAGTGCTTATCTTGGAGTGTTATATCTTTCTGCATTTTCTCTATGAGTTTGTATGGTTTTTTAAATTTAAAAAAAATCATTTCTATTTGGGAAAAATAGTGGCTTCGGGAAGGAAGATGGCTACAAACTGAGGCTGACTGCAATCCCTGAGCTGAAAGAAGCATTCTAGGAGGCTGGAAGAAGAGAGAGGCAGAGGGGTTCAGGCCAGAAGGTGGTGGTGGTGTAGGGAGACAGCACTGCACCAGGAAGCCAGGCAACCTGGGTTCAAATCTCAGCTATACTTGGACTGCCTGTGTGACCCGAACTAGCCACCTACCCTCTCTGAGTCTCAGTTTCCAAATCTCTCAAATGGGAACACAACAGTTATACTATTTCATAAAGTTGTGAGGATATCTTATCTCACATATGAAAGCCTCTGTAACCAAAACTCGGATGTATCCGTGATAGGGATGGTTAGGGCTTTGGAGACAGAGGGGATAGGCCAGCAGGGGAGGAGAAGAGGAGGTGAGGGTAGATGGCCTTGACCCAGCACCCATCACAGTCCAGGCAGGCACCATGCCAGGTAGAGTGTGACCAAGTCACAGTAGGGAACGCCGGAGGGATGGGCCCAAATCAAACCCTGGAAGCCTGCTCTCTGCCACACACCAGTACCAGCCCTGTTAACACACATCAGCTCTCCTTCACTGTTACAGCAGTGCTTTCCAGAGAGCTGCATCCCCTTAGTGTAGAAAGTGAGGCACAGAGCGGGTCAGCAACTTGACCAAGGCCATACCTTCAGTGAGCAGCAGGCTAGCCCTGAACATCCAGCCCCAGCTCTTTCCCCCGACTTCCCACGGCCCTTCTCTCCCGCAGCCTGAGCACCGCACCTCTATGCTGTGGCCCCAGCCGCGACCCCAGCTCTGGGGCCAGGCCAAGGAGCCGGCACACAGCAGGGCCGCACCAGAACCCGGGCTCGCAGCCCAGCCACCCGCCCCGCGCGCCCTGCACGCCCCGCACCTGGTCTCCAGCGGGATGTTGCTGTTGAGCAGCCAGTTGTCCTGGACGTGGGCCGGCTCCTGCGCGCTGCCAGCCACCGGCTCTCCGGAGAGCGAGTGGTCCGTGGGGGCCGGGCTGGGATTGCTCCTTGGCGTGAAGTTGCCCCGGTTCAGGGAGTTCACAGAGGCCGCGTGGTGCTGGTTGGGGGTGTGGGCGTGCGAGAGCGGCGGCGGCGGCGTCCGGAGCCGCGAGTGGTTCTGCAGGCCGCCCGGGTGATCTAAGGGCACAAACACGCGCGGTCAGCGGGGCGCCGGGCAGCGCGGCTGCGGGAGGGCCCCACGGGGACCGCGCAGGAGCAGCTGGGCCTGCCGCCGGCACTGGCGAACTGGACACGGTCATGCATTCAATAAACATTCACTTGACGGTCATTCATTGAGCACCTACTATTCTAGGTGCTGGGGATACATCAACGAACAAAGCAGAAAATTTTAGTGAAAGACAATAAACAAGGTTAAAAAAAAAAAAAAAAGGAAAAAGAGTACCCTCCCATGTCCCCAACCTCACGCTGTTTTAGACACTTTAGGGTTATGGCCGGAACCAGGAGCTTCAACATCACCTGGGAATTTGTTAGAAATGAAAATTCTTGGGCCCTGCCCCAGACTTACTGAACCATGAACCCTTGGGAGGGGCCCAGCAATCTGATCGCACAAACTCTCCAGGTGATTCTAATGTTTGCTAAAACTTGAGAATCACTAATTAAATATAGTGGGCCACAGCAAATGAAACAAGCAGGATATATCTGAGATGGTGATATATCTGAGAACACATGAAGCTGGGAAGGGGACTGTGGCCTGTGTAAGTGGGGGCAGTGGTGGAACTTTAGATCGGATGGCCAGTGATGGCCTCAGGGAGAAGGTGATTTCTGAGTAAAGAGAGTGAGCCATGCTGGTGTCTAGGGGAATTAAAAACCACCGCTAATATTTCTGGAGCACTTACTATGTGCTAGGCACTCTTCTGAGCCCTCTACCTGTGTTAATTCATCTAATCCTCATAATTTACTACTGAGCAGGTACTGTTTGTATCCCCATTTTACAGATGAGGGAATTAAGATAAATATATTTACTCTTTCAACTACTTGGAGCAATAGGTATTATTTTCTTCAAATTTATAGATGAAAAACTTAAAGCAGGTAGGTGAAGTGCCCTACCCAAGGGCATGTGGCTAAGTGGATATTACCCACAAAGAAATAGTTTCTATTTCTTCTATTTGTGATGCCACAAATGAGGTTAAGTCCTGGAGGTAAATCTTAAGTACCATTCACATAAGCTATGCTCATGGCAAGTCTAGGCTTTGGAAACTAAGGATATTATGGGGGTGAAGAGGTCAGAAAACTGGATTCTATTCTAGATTCTGTCACTTATTAACCACATGGCCGCTGTTGTGGACGGCGTGTTTGTCTCTCCAAAATTCACATGTGGAAACCCTAGTCCCAAATGTCATAGTATTTGCAGGTGGGGTGTGGGGGAGGTAACCAGGTTGAGATGAGGACAGGAGGGCGCAGTCTTCGTGATGGGATTAGTGCCCCTGGAAGAACAGACTAGAGAGCTCACTCTCCCTCTTTGTCTCTGGGCCACGTGAGGACACGGCAAGACAGTGGCCCTCTGCAAACTAGGAAGAGACCTCTCGTCAGACACTGAATCTGCCAGCACCTTGTTCTTGGACTTCCCACTTCCCAGCCTCCAGAACTGTGAGAAATAAATGTTTGTTTAAGCCACTCAGTCTCTGGTAGTTTGTTTCAGAAGCCCAAGCTGACTGAGACAGAAATTGGTACCCAAAAGTGTGATGATGCTGTAACAAATATCTAAAACATGTAGAAGCAGCTTTGGAACTGGGTAATGGGTAGAGTCTACATGCTAGGAAAAGCCTATATTGCTGTGGAGGGACTGTTACATGTGATTCTGGTGAGAGTTAAGGGGAAAAAAAAGAGAAATGTAGAGAAAGCTTCCATCTTCTTAGAGAAAACATAAATAATTATGTACAGAATATTGATTGATAGAGCTGGACATTAAGGGCAATTCTGATGAGGTCTCAGAAGTGAGCATGTTCTTGGACAATGGAGAAAAGGCAGTCCTTGTTACTTGGTGGCAAAGAACTTGGCTGAATTGTGTTCATGTTCTAGTGTTTTGTGGAAAGTAGAAATTGTGAGCAATGAAATGAGATATTTCACTGAGGAGATTCGGAAGCCAAGTGTTGAAGGAGTGGCTTGGTTCCTCCTGGCAGCTTAGAGTAAAATGAAAGAAGAGAGAAATGAATTGAAGAAAGAACTGTTAAGCAAAAAGAAACCATAACTTAAAGACCTGAAAAATTCTCAGCCTACCCATACTGCAAAAAATGAGATAGCATAGACGGAAGAGAATAGCAAAGGTGGGGTGACTGACCATTTGATGAGATGACCATGGCTGGGAACCAGGGATCTCGTCAGCCACCCTAGAAGGAACACTGCAATCTGAACCAAAGGGGATGGAGACAGAATGAAAGACATCTGTCAAGCTTAGATTCTACAGGACAGGACGACAAAGCTATTTCACTTTGAATTTACGATATTCTTCAAGAAAAGGGAAGACTGTCCCTGAAGGTGATTTAGAGGTCATCAGGGCTACTGCCACAGTTTCAGAAGGCCTAAATCTAAGACAGCCCTGGACATGCTACATAGTCTCTTTGAGCCTCAGTTTTCTCATCTGTAAAATGGGGGAAAGGGTTTATTAAGGGAATCACAGAGGTACAGTGATATAAATGAAGCAATCAATGGGAAGGAAATATTTCTGAAGGTCACAGCTTACAAAGTATTCCACTCCATTTGTTCCCCTCAAGTCTCCTGTATTTCACAGAGGAGACTGAGAGTCAGTGAGTACAGGGTCCAAACCAAGGCGGGTATGATATTCCAAAGGCTGTGCTCTTCCTTAACTCAGGAGACAGCTTTCTGGAAATCATCAAGCACAATCAAGTCTGAGGCACTATCAGTGTTATGGCTATTTTTAATGGAAGAAGCACCTGCTTTTTAGGTAACCCCATCTTTTATGCCAACCAGTTGTAAAGCAAATCTGGTGGGAGTGAGGTTGGGAAGCACGAGGAGGGAAAGAGAAACAGAAACCCATCTGAGCAGATGGCTTCCTTCCTACAAACTGCTATTTTCAGGATCAAGTCCACACAGGGTCTACCAAGCCCTTCAGAATTTGATCCATGCCTGTCTTTCCAGCATTGTCTCTCATCAGCTCCCTCTCTCTACCCCCCTACCCCACCTCCTCCCAGCCACCCCTTTCCCCCAGAGGCCAAGAGATCTGCTGGGGCCACAGAGTGGCTGAAATTTCAACTCCAATGAAGATGGTCCCCAGGAAGCCACAGAATGTAGATGTGCCATGCTGTGGTCCTGGACCAGAAGAGAGCTGACAGGGATGCCCCCTGATGGGAGGGGAGAGAACCTGGGAGCCAGGTGAACAGGCAGAGGGTCCCACTCAGATAACAGACAGCCTTGGTTCAGGGAGAAGGTGAGCATATGCTGGGTCATTTGTGTTGTCCAGCTGTCCCCAGGCAGCACTTTAATGGAGACATTTGGAAACTGAGAGAGAAGCCAGCAGCAGAAGAGGCCTCTTGGGCTGATGGAGTGCCCTCCCTTCTCTTGGCCTTTCAGGCTGCTGGCTGCAGTCCAGGGCACTACTGCCCAAAGGCTATCAGGAGGCCAGCAAAGAAGGGGCACCTAATCTTGCTCTTGGCCCCTCACTAGGCATTAACCTTCCCACGGCATTTCACCTAACTGATGTTAAGAGCTGCTGGCATGTATATGAGCACATACTTGTATACTGTCCCAGCCTGAACTTTTCTGATGCTCACAACAGCCCCTAGAGGACAGTATTATTATCATTCTCATTTTATAGATGAGGAAGCTGAGGCTTGCAAAATTAGAGAGTGGTTCTTATTAATCTATAGCCTGAATTCTATCTCTCAAACCATGCTGACACCTGCTCGATCATCTGGTTCCATGGCCAAAGGCAGGAAGAAGACCCTCAGCGAAGATGCAAGCATCTGAGGCCTAGGTCAGGACAGGTTGGCCTGCAAGCCTACGGATACCTGTTTGTGACTAACTGGGGACGCCAGGCTCCAGCTTGATAACTGTTTGGAAGCACTGCCAAGAGCCCTGGAATGATGACATTTTTAGTACAAGCCTCTAAAAGGAAATTCTCCTATGTGGGTAAGGAGTGTCCTGGTCTAAATCCATTCTACTTTTTGAAGCTCAGCTCAATTGCCACCCCATCCTGAAAGCTTCCTTGATCTATGCCCCCCCGCCATGTTCTTTTTCCCTCCATTGAATGCTAATAACAGGTAACGTGGACCACTCACCTTTTCCTTCTCCCCAAGAGCTTGCGTGCTTATATCCCCATTTTGCCTCCTCTAGCAGGTACAAAAACGCCTGTCCCCTCTGTGCTGTGATCACAGGTCCTAGAACCAAGCAGATACTTGGTCTAGGTTTACTGAGCGAATGGCTCATGTGAGTGGCCTGGGCAGTCTGTCCAGGAGGCAAGGCTGATGGGAGTATTCTGTATGCAAAATATCATCACAGACCACTGGGCTCCCAAGGCCACGGGCTCAGAGCAGCCCTTTACTTACTCGCCTGTAGCCAGAGTTCCAAGCGCTTCAGCTGGGCTCTTTGTTTTTCCTTCCATTCTGAGAACACTAGGAAAGGGGACTTTGATGTCTCCCAGGTTCCCTAGGGGAAAGCTCTGTATTTTGGGGCTCAGCAGTGGGGACTCAATCACAGCCCCAAAAAAGTCATGACCTTCCCAGGACCATGTTTTCTCTGGTCTGAATGGAGTCTCATCTCTGCGCCACTGACCAGGAGTGAAGACAGATGGGAGAGACTATAAAGAGGCCTTCTTTTCTCCTCTTATTCTCCCCAATTTATACCCCCATCTATGGAGGGAACTCAGAACCAATTCACTCATTCAGCATGTACTGAATCCCCTTTCTGTGCCAGGACCTGTAAACTGGGTGTTGGGAATACAATGGTGAATGAGATAGAGTTGGCCTAAGAGAACTCTTTTCTGGTTTCTCCTCACTGGCTGGGTGGTCTTTTATAATTCATGTCACCTTCCTGGTCCTTGTTCTGTGCACCTGTGAAAGGTACACATATTCCTACATCACCACTTTCTGGAAATGAAAAGCGATGTCCTTTGTTCAAGTGTCAAGTACACAGTGGGCCTCTACTGGGTCCTGAGAGGAAGGGCCTGTGTGCCACTCATCCCATATCTTCTGTCAATATTTACGGAATGCGGGGAGGGGACAGCAAATCAGGCAGGTGGACCTCTTGTCCGCGTAAGTAATGGCTTTTCTCCTGCTACCCAGGAGTAAGCTTGGGAACGTCTGCAAAGCTGTGCTCTAATTCCAATTCACACCCTCTTCTCGCAGATACAGCCACCAAGTATGTCTCTGAATCAAGCCCAGATAGGAGTCATTTTTATTGTTATGTTGCAAGCCTCTGTCAGTAAAGGCCACTTACTTATCTGAGTTTTGCAAGAAGCCTGGTTTTCCAGGAAGGTTTGTTTTGTTTGTTTGTTTTTTCACTTCCTACAAGCTCTCACATCTATTTACAGTTGCTGGTTCCCTCCCAACACTTCAGACATTTTTCATGTTATATACACAAAAATCTAGAAGCCTCTAGGCTGCATCTTCCTGAACTGAGATCATAGTTGAGGTTCTTTAGAGCACTGGGTGGAGCAGTAGGCAATAGAAAGAGACTAGGCTTTGATGTCAGACAGCCTCGGGTTCACGGTTTGGCTCTGCCACTTATAAACTGTGTTACCTTGATCAAGACACTTAATCTCTCTGGAGCTTCATTTTTCTATTCATTAAATGGAGCAATGCCCACCTGATAGGACTGTTATGAGAAGTAAATGAGATCATGTATGTAAGGTACTTAGCACAGTGCCTGAAATACAGTAATGCTAAAAAAAAAAAAAAAAAGTGACCATTAATTCCATGGTCATGATAAAGCAATGATGAATGGGTAAGTTGTAAAGTGCTAAATTGTCACCATGACAATCAGCACTACAGCATTTACAACAGGGGTGCCAAAGCAAAAAGCCTTGAGAGAGAAAGAGCAGGAAAATATCTGGCAGAAATGTGGCACTTTTGTTACAACTGAATCCCATTCTGGACAACCTTCTGGCTTCCAGGAGCCCTGGTCTCGGGAAGCTGCCTGGAGCTCAACATGCAGATCAGAAGCAATGAGAGTGCCTGCAGCCTGACACGCAGAACCAAAGGGGACACATTGGGTCTCCATGTCTTCAAAGATGTGGGCCCCTTTCTGCATTAGGTAAACATCTCAGAGTAAGTCAGGTGCCGCTCTGTCCTGGGTTCAAGGTGCTCCCTAAGGAGAGGGCCCCTGAGGTTGTTCAATCAACCGGCAATATTATACTGTTGTGTGCAGGGACTTGACAAGTTTTAAGATGAGGATGAGCCCCAGCCTTGACAAACAGCTGGTGTTTGGGGGACAGATGTAAAAGGAGGTACCAGAGCAGAGCTCAGGAGTCTCCCAGACCTAGGTTCTGACTTGGCTTTGTCTCTGACAAGCTACATGATTTGGGGCAAGTCACTTAAGTTCTCTGAGTCTCTAATTCCTCACGTATAAAATGAGTTTGTAATAGTAACATAACAAAAGGAAGAGAAGGAGGGCTACCATATATTGAATACACAGAGATCCAGAGACGAAACAAATACAGATCCTGACTTAAAGCTGCTCACAGTTTAGTAAAAATAACAGACATAACAGACACTATGCAAAATGGTAACTGTCATGAAATGGTAATAGTTAATATTTATTGAGTACATGCTATGTGGCTGCCTCTAAGTGCTTTACTTATTTAATCCTTATGACACCTCTAATAAAGAAGGTACTCTTATGACTCCCACTTTGCAGATGAGGAAACTAAGGCACAGCAAGGCTAAGTAGTTTGCCCAAGTTTACTGAACCAATGAGTGCCTGCAGCCAGAATCTGACCCCAGGCAGCCTGGCTCCAGAGCCCATACTCCTAACCACTCTGCTTCACACATACGGTATGAGTCGACATGGGGAAGCAGCCTATGATGGATGGTGCACACCACAGTGAGTGTCCACAAGCACTGGCTACTGGAATCCTTGTTAGCTGTACACTGCAGCCCACTGGCACTCCATGGAGAACAGAGGGGGCTGCCAGCCTGACTGTCAGGGGTGGGGAAGGGTTCATGACAAGTGACATGTGCTCTGTGTCTAAAGAGTATTCTGGGCAGAGGACAATGCATGTGTGAAGGTTCAGAGCCTGAGAGAGAGAGAGAGAGAGAGAAAAAGAGGGGCTGAGAGGCCAACTGGGGCACTTCTCCAAGTAGTGCGGGGTGGCTGTGACGGGGCAGTGGCAGGAAGCCGGTGGAGACACTGGGAGCAGGCCTAGGTGGTGGTTGTCTGGAAGTGCCAAACAAAAGAACTTGATCTTTATTGGGAGAGTGGGGGGGGGGTGCCCTGATGGGCTCTGAGCAGAGGAGAACCATGCTTACACTAGTGTTTGGGACAGATATCCATCCAGGGGCCCGGGGGCCATCTGGAGAATGAACCCAGCAGGGGCGGGCTACAGGCAGGATCCAGACACTGTGGGATGCTTGACTGCTAGGAAAACTCCAGTGGAGCTTGTCAGTATCCTCCTCTAAGAGAACATTCAAGGGAAAAAGGCGTACACTTCCAGCGCTTTGGCTCAGGCAAAGAATCCGAATGGGTTCTGCGATCCTGACCAGCAGTGGCTCGGAGAAAGGGTGCCAGGCTGGGAGCCTGGAGGTCTCCTGGCTGCAGAGTTAATGACGACCCAGTGTGCACGGTGGTCATTAATCGGGCCCTAAAGACTGTCAGATATGAAGGATGATGGTATTTAATTATCATAAAACACGAAAACTCCAGCTGCCAGAGAATGCCAAGAGAAAGAGTTATTTGACTTCCATTAAAATGCCATCGACCACCACTGACTCGGGATGGTGCTGGAGCGGTGTTGAGAACTGAGCTAATGACCCTTGGCCTCCACGACTAATTTAGAGAGGCCAGAAAGAAAGCTCTGTCACCACAGTCGGCAGCCGGAGCCTAATGGCCTGACTTCCAGCCTCCGTTCAGCCTCCTTCGAGCTGTATAATCCCGGACCACTTGTTTAACCTCACTGAGTTTCGTCTTCGTCACTTGTCACAAGTCTAGGAAAGCACCTCACAAACTGAAGGGTCCCAGGTAAGAGTCAGGGTGGTTGTTGTTGTTGTTGTTATTATTATTATTATTATTATTATTATTTCCTCAGGATGAATAATAACAGTGACGTCTAAACTGGAACCGCCGGTCTGAGCATGAGGCCGGGGGCTGCATTTGTGTGCTGTTTTCTCTGCCCGTTTGTTCCCTCCCTGCACACATGCTCTCTGCTCACTTTTACTACTCTGCTGTTCATTCTCTGTCATGGCCAATGTGCAGGGATACTAAATGTACTCAGCCTGAAACCCCAGATGGACACACAGATGGAGAGGGCCCTTAGAGGGGCGGCGGGTGGACTGGAGCTTCCTGAGGAGACTCTTTCAAGGGCTCCTGAGGGGGAGTGAAAGAGTGCCCTGAGGTCACAGGGCAGCTGCTTCTGCTCCCTTGTTCATGCAGTCGGGGCAGAACTTTGGGTGAACAATCCGACTGTTAAAGTGCTTGTATGTGAGAAATTTGTATTGAGGGACAGTGTCTTACAAAACTAATGCAAAGCTTCATTGTAGGGTGCACTGGTTTTCCAAATAGAGGTTTCTGCAAATGCGGAAGGGGCTGTTTTCTGGTTGTTATGATGGGAAAGCACACCTGGCATTTGGCAGGAGGGGCCAGGAAAGCCAGCCGCATGCTATGCATGAGACCCGGTGATCCTAAGTGGGTACGCCGTCTGGTCAGCGATTAGTCGGTTCATCTAGGATGGGCAAATAGCTAATACAAGATTTTATTCCCTGTTTGGCTCCACTCCCATCCCCAGTTTCAATCACTCTCTGTCACAGGAGGCTGACTGCTAAGGACAGCATCACCTGGGCTCCCCTGCCCCCTGGCTTCCAGATGGCTTTGGCTAGTGATTAGCACAGCAGGTCACTGAAAGGAGGCAGGAGAGAGAGGCTGAGGTCACTCCCCTGCGCCCATCCTCTGCAGAGCTGCTTCAGGGCAGTGTCCCAGGCAGGAGCCTCATCCCTCAAGGCTACAGCAGGTAGCAGGTAGAGCGGTCCCAGGAAGCTTCCAGGAAGAGCGAGGACTTGAACTGGGTACTGAAGTAGAGACAGGGTGGAGGTGTATAAAGGGGAGTGAGTGGGCATTCTTGGCAGGGGACTGGAACGGACAAAGGCTCACAGGCTGAGAGATACAGGCCCCTAAGGCAGCAGGACGGTGTGGAGACCTGGGTACCCAGAGCAGAGAGCTGTGAGGCGCTGAGGGGGAAGGGTTGGCGGCGAGAGAGAGAGGCTGACGTCCACCTCCAAGAGCCTGGAGGGTAGGCTAGGAGCCTGGAGCCAGAGGGGCAGCTTTAAGGGTGTTGAGAGGGCTCACCCCAACTTCCAGCCTTTTAAAGCCAAATGTTAGAGCACTTCCAAGAGTGAACCAGAATCCCAGGCTTCATTAAAATGCATATCCAGCAATGACTGCTCTCCTAGGGTGGGGCCGGGTGAGGGGCACCCTGCTGCCGTGACTGGACAGTTGAGGGAACTGCAGTGTCAGGGTCCCTGTTAGAGGTGGAATCAGCATTACTCTCCCTTCCCAGGGTCATGGTAATTTACAGGCAAACCAAGCTAAGAGCATCAGAAGTGATCTAAGTGTGTATATGAATAATTTGGCAGGGCCACCTTCTGAACCTGAAAGAACTATCAACAAACATTTGCCCAAACTTCATTCTTGCACTTGTCCCTATCAGCTAATAATTGCTGTGTGACCTTGGGCAAGGCATTTAACCTATCTGAGCTCCAGTTTCCCCAACTAACACACAGGAGGAAGAGGTGGTGTCTCCTCCTCCAATTCTAAAATCAAGGCTGTATCATTCTTGGCAGATGAACCTGGGATATTTGTGAATGAACATCTGCTTGCAAAACATGTGCATAGAGAATTATGCACTGGACTGTGCTGTGTCACTGGGCACCAAAGAATGCAGAAAGATGAACTGGGAGGAAGAGAAATATGGTTCTTCTTTCCTCCCTCCCTCTCTCCCTTCCTGCTTCCCTGCTTTCATTCCTTTCACAAAGGTCACTCCCCATAGAGCCAGAGACCCAGAGATGGATTAGACAAAGTCCCCTGCCTATAAAATGTGAACAGACTGCTCAGAAAAGGTTGGCTGCAGCCACAGGGTTTTACTAGGTACATGGCTTTTCCCCAGCTTAAAGTTCACCTCAGGGCAGAACTTGTCCTGGGAAAGCTTTCTGCTTGTCAAGTAACTTTTCCTTCCTTCCACTGTCACCTTCCTGCCCTTTTCAGAAATGGTCTGACCCATGAACTGTTAGGTCAAGTCCCAAATCAACAAGGAAACTTATCTATCAATAGGAGTGTGTGTGTGTTGAGTGTAGAAGGTGGAATTCAGTTCAGCAGGAGTCTGCAGTAGGCTAGAACAGATTAAGAAGCTCATGGAAATGTAGTGGGCTGTATTCATAGAGGTAGAGCGCTAAGAATGAGGGAGGTGATGGTCAGGTTGTGCTGATGAGAGGAGAAGCATGTAGACTGGACATCATGCCAGCACCGTATGGGCTGACCCTCCCCTGGGGTCTCTGGAGCTAGTCAGGATGGTAAGGGGTTTAGAAACCATGTTCCTCTAGGGGTAAGCAAAGGACCGATGTTGTTAGCTAGGAAAGAAGACAGGGTAGGGGAAGGGCTTAAAGAAGGAGTGTGTGTCTAGGAGTCCAACTGAAACACCACATGTCTTATGATTAGCTTTCCAGGTCTCGTCACTTAAGCCATGCATAGCTGGGAAATTAAACACCCACTTACATGGAATAGTAGAGCCCCGGACTGAAGAACTGTTCCCAGCTTTGCCATTAACTCATGCTATGACTTTAGGAAAATCTCTTCCCTTCTCTGGACCTCAGTCTGTGTGTCTCAAATACGAGTTTCCTTCATTTTTATACATGATCTCCTGAGGTTCCTTCCAGCCTCTGACAGTCTGATTCCTTGTGGCTTCCCTTGTCCTCCCAGACAATTTCCTGGAAAGAAGGAATTTCCTGGGCAGAGCACGACTGCTGACTTCAAATAGCCAAAGGGTGGAGGAAGGGGCAAATCTACTCCACAGGGCTTCAGGAGGAAGATTCAGGGCCAAGGCCAGGAAGGTACCTGGAAGCACCAGCAGTTCAAAGTCAGGACACCCTTCTTTCCAAGCTTCACAATGGGCTACCTCTCAAAACGGTGAGCTCCCTGTCAATGAAGCAGTTTTAAATAACTAGCCTCAAACTATTCCCTGAACTTCCAGCCTCTGCCACGCTAATGAGATATGTAGAGAGCTCAACTGAATGCCTCCCTGCTTCCCATCCCCTACCCGTTCCCTCTTTGCCCCTGATCTCAGCATCACTAGCTGCTGCCAGCACCACCTGCCCCATCAATCAAACCAGGCGGCTGGGAATCTCCATTGCCTTCTCCCTCTTTTTCAGGTTCCACAACTTAGCAATGGTTACTGAGTGCTCTGGCTTCCCCTTCCACATCTCCGTGGAAGTCTCACCGCTCGCACTGTCACTCCCTCAACTCAAGCTTTCATCGGTAGATAACTAGGCCAGGGCCACAGACAACACTCGGGTCCCAGCCCACAGGCTCACCCCGCTTCTAGTTCACTTGACATCCATCAGTGTCAAGAAGTGAGCTTCCTAAAAGAAAACGGTCATGTCGCTCCCCTGCCGTCAGTGGCTCCCCACTACCCATAGGACAAGACCCTCGCCATCTGACCTGAGCCCAGCACTCCAGGGCTGCACCTACAGCTCTCCGCTCCCCTCTTTAGGAAGGTTCCAAGGTTAAAAAGACTAATTATAAACTGCTTATGAAATAGCTCACTGCTTGTCTCACAATCACCGCTTTGCACGTGCTCTTTCCTTCTGCACTAAAGGCATGACCTGGTTAACTCAGATTAGAAATTCCCTTCTCTTAGAAGCCGTCCATGACCACTTCTTACACCACCCTCCCAGGTGGGTTCGAAGCCTCTCTTCTGGGCTCTTCTAGACCCCATGGCTCACTCTGAATTACGATCACTTGTTTGCACATCTGTCTTTTCTTCCAGACGGTACACTTCAAGGGTGGAGGTCTTATCTTAATACATCACAGGCTGTGAGTCTAGAAGCATGACTCCTTTCTCTGGGGTATTTGGCAGGCTGTCTCACCCAGGTGCTGCCACTGGTTCTCAGGGGCCATGAGGAAGTTTGGGCTCTCTGGGCACCCTGATCTTTCTCTCTTTAAACTTGACCTGATGCTCTCCAAACTGCACAATTGAGACAGCAGATCACTGAGGTGGGCATAAACTCTTTTTATATTTTTATCAACAGTTGAAGAGGCCATAAAAGGAAATCAAGGCAATGACTCTCAAGGATCCTACAGGGAGGAGCCTATTTTGTTGAAACAGACATCAGCACTGAAGGTCAGGGCAGTTTATCAGGTGGCTTTCCTTTCTCTACCCTCGACCCAGCCCCATTGCTTGGGCTCTGCAGGAGGCTAAAAACCAGCAGAGGGAGAGGTGAATTCTCATCCGTCACACCCACAGCTTTCCCTCTTTTTTATATCCATCAGTAGTTTGGAAGAAACTGCTTTCTCCCGGAAGAGATGCTGACATGCCAAGATGAAGCGACAGGTTGCTAGAATTACTGCATGTGGTTAAATGTCATGTCTTAGGCTCAAGATGCCTTGGGTTCAAACCCACTTTCCCTACTTACACCCTGGGCCACACTACGAATCTTTTCTGGACCCCAGTTTGATGCCACCGTGGCCAGGAAGGAGAGTGCAAAGTCAGAGAACATTGAGTTTGAAACCAGGTTTCACCACTTAACAGCTCTATGGCTTTGGGTGAGTTTTTAGCCTCTGAAAGTCTTGATTTCTCCTTCTGTAAAATGGGGATAATAGAACTATCTGCTTCTTAGTCTTGTTTCAGGGGTTTAGTGAGACTGTCCGTCCATGTAGGGGCCTTAGCACAGTGACTGGCAGACAGAAGTACTCAGCTGAGGTGAACTATGAATTCCCTCTCATAGCACCTTAGAATCCCATTGAATTACAACCCCATTAGGCTGTGAGGTCTGCAAGGGCAGAGCTCGAATCTGTCTTTTCACTGAGGGCTTGGTATTCCCAGTACCTTCAGTCGACTTCCCTCTAGAGGCTACTAAGCTGTCAGTAAATGTGTGCTGAATGAAATGAAATTAAGCCCTTGTCCATGCAGGGTCTTCAGGTCTGGGCACCAGGAGGCTGTCAGCGGGAGGAGAGTGAGTATCTAGTGACATGTGACGATAAGCCAAGCTCTCAGGAAGGTTTCCTTACTTCATCAGAGCAACACTAAAGGTAGGTCTTAATTTCTCCATTTTATAGACAAGCAAACTGAGCCTCATAAACCTGCTGTGCCTTTGCCCATGACTTTTTCTAATGGGAGATCTCAGGCCTCAGTGTTCAGGGCAACTTTATGAAACATGACGTCTTGATTTACAGAAACCTGCCCAAAGTCACATCACTAGGAAATGATAAAAAGCCAAGATCCCAGCAAAGATCTCTCTGTCCTGTCTACTCCAGGGGGCATCAAGCCTCCTAGAGGCAAAAGAAGGAGAAAAAATAAATTCAGAAGTACGTGAGCTCTACGTATTGAATAATTTATTAAACGCAAAACCTCTCGCATGTTTTTGTTTTGAATGAACATCATGTCAATAGTTACATGGATGAGGTGTTTTGGGGACCCCAAAGGTTTTACTGTTTGATGACACACCAGAAGAACAATCTTACGAGGTAGGTGTTATCATCCTTTTACACACGGGGAAACTGAGGCTCTGCCAGGCTAAGAGGTTTGCCTGGTGGCAGAGCTGGTAAGCAGGGACTCCAAGCCCAGTGCCCTCCCAGCCCCTAGAAGCTGCATGTAAACACACACCTCGAACCTCGGCCGAAGAGCACCCACCCAACCCCAGCAAGTCACAAGGCAGAATGGGACCCCTGCCTGAGTGATTGTGACCCTCCTCCTCAGGCCATAAAAGGCCTCATTCAGGGGAAAAGGCAGAGAGCATCCAGCTAATTATACTGCAAGAGAGACACTTTCTATCATTTATGACAAGGACCACATGTGGCTTTTCCTTTTGATACAAGCTCGGGAGATCTTAGGCAGGTATTCCATCCATCAATGTCCATGAACCAAGTGACACCAGAAACAGATAAAAGGCATTTGTCCTCCTGAAGTCCTCTGAGAAGTGTCCAGCTCAATGCCCAGGCCACAGAAATGTAATCATAGTACTAATACTGGCCTCAAAGTACTGTAGGCTTATTGTGCTGCCAGCTACTCTGCTAAGCGTCCCTAACACACTTGTTTCCCATTTCCTCTCCCCAAGAGTCCTGCGAGGTAGGTGGATGAGGACACAAGGCAGAGTGGTAGGAGTGTGGGCTCCGGAGCCATGCAGCCTGGGTTTGAATCCTGGCTCGACCACTTCCTTGCTCTGTGGCCTTGCACAAGTTACCCAGCTCTCCTGTGCCCTACCTCCCTGACATCAAATGTGGAGCTAACACTCATGGGGTGGTTGGGAGGATTCACATAAGGTTCTAAGAGCATTCGCGGCACATAGCAAATACTCAGTAAATGCTAGCTGTCATTATGTCTGTTTCGCAGATGAGGAAACTGAGGCTCAGGGAGAGAATCTGCTCATGCTCTGTAGCTACTCAGTGCCAAGACTGGAATTCAGATCTGCCTAATTCAACTCCTATGCTCTTAATGGCTATGGTATCCTCTCTACCCTTCATCCCATGATGCTCCATAAATGGTACTGGCGGTATTTTATTACTATTATTCATACTTGGGAATGCCTTCTGAAGTTCTTCGCCCCTGGTCAATGTCCTCCCAGGATGACCGACTCCCAGCTCCTGCCCCCTCTTCCACGGTGTCACACGCGGCTTACAGAGCAAGTCCCTGCAGCAAGGGCACAGACGGTGCTGATTTCATTTCAATGCAAAAAGTGTACAGTCTGTGGGCGCCACCTGGGCTCATTCCCCAAGTTAATCCTTTTCTCTCAGCTGTGGAATATTTTATTTTTTCAATTTCAGAATCTACTTATGTTAAAAAAGAGAGAGAAATCCAATCAGCCCAGCTCAGGTTTGCGAAACAAATAATGCAGCCGGCAGAGAACCTTAATCAAGCAGTTATATTCATAACCACTATGATCATTGCTCTGCCTAATTTCTACAGCCCAAGGCCTCCTACAGAAAATGTCTCTTGACAATACAGGATGCCATGCAGAGGCCCAGTGCCATTGCTGAAGGGGTATGGAACTCCAGGCTGGCATCAAGCTGACTCTTGAGCAAATTTGGATTTGGAGTCACGTCCCCCAGGAATTCCTCCCACACCTGAATGTCATACTACATTTTCTGTCTTTCCCTTTTTTTTTTTTTTTTTTTTTTGAGGTAATGGAAGAAGTAAACTTTTTCCTGGCTGCTTCCTTTGTTTTCTAGAAGAAATAAAATAGAAAGGCCAAGCTTAGTGTCCTGGAGACAAGTGCTTCAGAGTCTGGCTGACATGGGTCTGAATTCTGGTCCTGTCACACTCATTAGCTGTGTGACCTTGTCAAGTTACTTAATCTCTGTGAGAGCATCTACAAAATGAGGATAATTATACCTACTCACAGACGGAAAATTAAATGAGAGAATAGTGAGTTTCCTTCTAGACTGTGAGCTCTGTATTTCTAATGCTTAGCACCAGCACTTCTTCATTGTAAATCTAATATAAATGTTTATTGACTGGGCCTTCAATGCTAATGTTCATTGTTTTCTGACTGATTACCATGTGCCAGGGGCTATGCTAAATTCTTCATAGGCATGATTTCATTTTATCCTAAAAACAACCCTGTAAATCATGTATTATTACCCCGCTTCCAGCTTTGAGATAACTGAGACTCTGAGAAGTTAGGAGACTTGTCCGGAATAATACAGTTAGTAAGAGGGGAGCCATCAGAAATCCCAACATCACAGAGGCAGAGCCAGGACTCACAGCCAGGCCTCCTGACTCTGTTCTGTCCCGCCCCCGCCTCCCATAGCACCCATCAAACGACACACACAGCACATTCTCAAGGACAGTTATTTCCCCTTTCTTTTTCCTTTTGACCTCTGATGTTTTGGGATTCCTCAGACATCAGGGCAATATTTCAGGATATTTAGAGGGGCTTAGTCATCATTTCCAGCCAACATCTGTTGAACATTTGCAGCAGGCTGGCTCTGGGTTAGTTCCTGGGCAGAGACACCTCTATCTTGGCTGTGACTTCCAGATTTCTGGACTATCCAGACAAAATCAAAGTGAGAGATCTAACTCTCCTGAATGACTTGAGGGGAGAGAAGGTGCCCACCCAGGTGCCTGGGGAGTCTGATTTGCCCTGCCCATGGTCCTAGGTGGCAGGGTAGGCTGGACTGGAGATCCAGCCCCGCCCTGATCTCGCTGGCACATGGTCCAGTCAGCCCACATCTGTGGAGCTCACTTCTTCCCTGTGTGAAAGCAGAGTAGTAGACCTGATTCATCTGGTGAGCAAATATTCTGGTCAGTTGTTTACAAACTCCTCACTCCTAGAATCCTACTGATAATTTCCTCTCAATTACCTAATGTTGTAAAATACTTTGTTTCTCACACAAGCTAGATTCATTGATGAATCATTAATTGCTTTCTCATTTTTTAATCAAACACAAGTAAAGCAGATGATCAGAATTTCTGGTAGGACCAAGAGGATTCAGTGAGTGGATCCCTGGCACCTGGCTCAGTGCAGACCTGCAGCAGGCCCTGTGTTTTGTAAATGAACGGATGGATGGAGGAATGCCTGGGGCTAAGCAGAAGAGCACTAAATGGTGGGAAATAGAGTCAGAAAGACCCAGATCTCAATTCCAGCTCTACCATTTTCAAGCTGTTTGATTTTGCATAGTCACTTACTTCCCTAAGGCTCAACCATCCCATCTATGAAAGGAGAACAATTAGACACATCTTGCAGGGCTCTTGTGGAGGTGATTAATGATGATAACAATTAAGATGAGAAAAATCAGAGTAGCTAACACTTATACAGAGCATAGTATGTGCCAGGCACTGGTCTAAATGCTTTACACATATTAACCCAATCTTCATAATAAGCCTAGGAAGCAGGTACTATTATCACTCCTGTTTTACAGATGGGGAAACTATAGCACAAGAAAGATGTTATGTAACATGCCCCAGGACACACTTGTATGGTGGAGACAGAATCCAAACCCATTTGGTCTGGCTCCAGAGTCTGTGCTCTTAACCCTCCACTCTGCTGCCTGGGCAGGTCATCAAAGTTGCTGAATACATAGCACAGTAACTCCCATGCTTACTGAGCGGAAGCCCACAGGCTGGCAGCGCACTCTTACAGAGGGACGATGAGCATGGTGTCCGGCAGGGCTTTTGGCAATAATGGCAGTCACTCAGAGCACCCTTATATCTGCATAATCTGTAATGACCAGCAACAGCCGTTGGGATGGAGTACAAGGTGCTGTCAGAGACTGGCTCTGCTGGGGGCTGTGCCACAAAGACCAGAGTGAGTGGAAGGAAGAATGAGGCAAGGGCTATCTGTTTAGCCTCCATTTCTGGAAGACACACAGGAGTCCACCTGCTCAAGGCTATCTCCAACCACCATGCCTTTGCCTCTTTCATGTACCTATGTGGCTGTTGCTTGCCTGGCATTTCTTTGGGTGATAGAAATTCTATTTTTGTTTTGGGGAGCCCTACTCTCAGCTTCTGAACTTGGATGGAACCGGCTTCAGGGAGGCCAAGGAGAGCATCCCATTTCTCCCACCAGGGTGTCTGATGCAGGTGGGGACACGTGACCCTGCCCAGGCCAATCGGAGACCATCCCAGAATTTTGCAGGCACTCTGGAGAAAGAGGTGCTCTATTTCCCCTGGGTTTACAAAGCTGGTAGCATATAAGCCTGGAGAGTTCGTTTGTCATCAGATGGGGAATGCCTGTGTGAGAATGAGGCCAAAACAAAGAGAAACAGAGTCAAGAGTCAGAGAAAGAGATCCATGGAGGCATCATTTGGATGCCTGGATCGAGCTAAATCTATGGAAAAATGACCCCTGGACTTTTCAGTTAAATCACTCACTACATTTTCTTTTCTTAAAAGAGCTGTTGGAGTTGGGTTTCTATCCTTTACAAGCTACGAGTCCTGTCTCACCCACTCCTATTGCTTACTCAGACTGGAGTCCCTTTTCTGGCCCTCTCCTCAATCCATAGGTCGAAACTCAACTCAGAGGCTGCAGTACCACATCAAAGCCCTTGCACAATCTGCAGATAGACCTGGCCAGGCTCTTCTTGGGCCCCATGAACTACAGTGACAAGGTACCCGCGCTTGGGACACAAATGCGTGGGCATGCACGTGTCCCCCACTGACTGTGAGCCTGATGTAACTTCTTCACCTCCACACTCCTTGCACCCAGCCCAGTGTTTGCCACATGGTAGGTGCACATGCTCTGACATCACCAGCATTTAAGCAAATGATCACAAACATTCTAATTAAAAAAGAATGCTCCACTGATGGAAAGTCTGGCCATTTCCACCTCATGAAAAAATGTCCTGTAATGATCTGTGGATGTTAAATAATGAGAGAACGTCCACTTCCAGGTGGCAGATCATGGCCCGAGTGGGAACAATGGAAGCAGCTGCGGTGCTGAGCCTGGAGGCAGGGAAGGGCCATCCTCCAGGCACAGTACCCCAGTTGCCGCCTTGCTCAAGTTCTCGTCCTGCCGCTGCATTACTCATGGGCACTGTTGCTAATCACAATCACTCTCATCGATTTTTTTCTTCTCCCCAAGGACAAACTACCTCATCCTTCCCTCTTCGAATGACCGAGATTATGTGAAAGCAGCCATCTGGTACATGTTAGGCATCACCCCCGAAAGGAAGTCATCCAACAATATATTACCAAAAAATCTTTTAATGTCTCCATTCTCTTAACTGTCCATGCAAATTGGGCAGAATAATTCCAAATGGAGAAAACTACGCTTGAGGCTGTGGCTGTGACTCACAGCCCTTCCTGTCAGGTCAATCAGAGAAAACAACTCGGTGCCCGCCTGTCTCCCCACATCACCAAACACTGAGCCTCCTGTGTGCCAGGCACTGGGCTAGGTACTTTGCATGTACGCTGTCTGATCCATGGTGCAGCACTGTCATCCTCATTTCACCAAAGAAGAAACTCAGTCTCAGAGAAGTGAAGGGATTAGACTGAGGTTACCCAGTAAGTGTGGATTCAAACCGAGGACCAGCTCGGACAAACATAGGATCTTTCTACCTCCCCCACTGCCCACTCCGCCATTGACACTGTATGTTAAAGGGATTCAGCAAAGCGAGGAACAGCCAGTCCTGTGGCATGTATGTGATGTGCTGAGTTCCATCTCCAGGCTGGCATTACCTAGACCAGTACAGGAATGGGGGAGATGCCTGGGTCTGTCATATCTGGATATCCCAAGATGCTGTGACCCAGCAGATAGGTCAGCTCCCTAGAGCTGAGGTCTGGGCAGGGAATGCCACATCACAGTGACCCATGCCCCAAGACAAGTGGGTTGGCCCCAGAGGAACTTCAGATATACATCTCTGTTACTCCCTGTCTAGAATTCCAATGTGGCACTTAGGAGTATGTCTAAATGTCAGAAGCCTCCATGAAGATAGAGTCTGACTGCCCTCTTCACACACACTCGAAGGCTGAGCCATCATTACAGACACTTCCCCTCTGATTCTCCTCTTTTGCCTGCTCCAAGCCCATCGTGCAGCACAGCAGGGCCGTAACCAGAAAAGGCAGGCACTGCAGACCCCTGGGGGAATCCTGCTCTCCCAGAGGACTGAGGGGAAGGCCTGGAAATGGAAAGCATAGGGCCAAGATAAGGAGGGAGGTGTCAGTCTTGCAGAGTCCGGCGTCTGGTTGACAGCTCACGGCAGTTCTTGTCCTGAACCCATCACTAGGCTGAGTCACATACTGCCTATTTTCCTGGAGATCTCAAACTTTTTCTGAAGACCACAAGCACTCCCTTGGAACTTCAAACCCCTTTCCTTCACTGACCTTGCAGTACAGGGTCAAGTCAACCAGCTTTTACTGGAACCTCTTACATATGATGCCATGTGGTAGACATGGAGTGAGGGAGGGTGAGGCATGAATACCATCCCTGCCAGCAAAGCAGTGAGTCTCCTGTGGGAGATGGGCTTGGAGACGATGAACACGAACAGGTGCTCCTATCAGGGGAACTGCTGATATCAAGGTGTATGTAGAGGGTGATGGGGCTGGGAGGGGCTGATGTTCTCCTGCAAAATTGGGAGAGAGCCTAGGAGAAGTCAATAAATGCTTTCCAGATGCCAACATGCAGCAAACATTCTGCAAAACATTTCTATACCTGTCTCAGAGGCAATCTCTGGAGGCCTTGAAAGGGTGGGTAGAATTAATTGATGTGAATCATGCATAAAATACGCAGGCACAGCTTGAGCAAAGGCAGGCAGAAAACAAAGGGAATGTGGTCTATATCATTCAAAACGCAATTAACTAAGTCCTACCCTCGTGATGCCTTTACGATGACAGTTCTTATTACTTAATTCTTGCTGGGTTTTTGCCCAGTGTCTCCAACTAGGCCAACTTGTCTGTATCCTTCTTTAAATCACTGTTCTCCCCAGAGCCCTCACAGTGCTCTGCTGGCTGCAAAGGCAACTCAACCATTCCCGAAGAATTGAGGACTACATTCCCGTAGGATAAAAGAACCCTGAGTGGACTGATACAAGAGCAAATCTCATTTCTGAGTAGCCTATCCAAAGGCAGGTTGTAATATCAAAAGAAAATCCCTAGCACGGTGACTCAAAGACTAGAAGTGAGTGGACTAGAAGTGGCAACAGTGTGGAAATCCTGGTCCGAGGTATGATTATAGGTCAGCAGGTATCGTAACCCCAAAGGCCGAGGACTTTAGGTATCAGGAAGGAAGTTCAACCAAAATGCCTCTCGAGTACAAAATACAAACAGCTGAACAAGGGGGGTTCAGTGGGGAGGCAGGAACGTCTCAGGATCAGTCTCAGAATGAAGTGAGGGAGGAGGCGGTCGCGGAGCAGGTGCTCAGAGCATCCTTAGCATCACCACCATCCTATCGCTACGTCCTCAGTACAGAGGGACCTGCCCAGCCACGAATTCCTTTCTGCAACACTTTTTTTTTTCCTCTTAAGCAACTATTTTATGCCAAGTATTGAAAGAAGCACAGGGTACACAATGACAAACAGGAATAGCTGGTTCCCACTCTTAAATGGAAGAAAGAGCAGTGAACAATCCAAAATCAAGGGCAGCAGGCAGCATGACACGGTCAGGGCTGGCTTTGTGGGTGTGTGACCATGGTAGTCATCAGGCCGCACCCTCAGAGGACCCTGTATTTGGTTTAACATACTGTCCCCATCTTGAAATTCTTCCAAATTTTTGAACAAGGGACCTTGTATTTTCATTTCCCAGTGGGTCCCACACATAATATAGTCTGTCCTGGATATAAGAAAGTTTTGCTGTCCAGCTTCTATTCTGCCCTTTCCTTACTGAGTGGCAACAATGTAGTCTGGGGAACTGGGCTTTTCACAAGGTACCTGAGAAATCTAAGGGTGATCCCATCCCCTGGGCTAATGAGTGGTTCAGGAATGACCATGTGACAGTTCTGGGCAGTGAGCTTTGAGGGGGAAGTTTCCTGGAAGTTCCTGGACAAACTCTTCTATGCTTTTAATACTGAGCAATGGGAAGCCAGTCTCCCTTGTCCATTGAATGAACAAGATACTCTGCATTGCTACTAGCAGCTACCCCACAACTACAAGGGGCAGCCAGCCTGTGGATGGTAGAGCAGAAACATGGAGAGAACCTGGGTTCTTGATAATGCTGTTGGTCACCGGAGCAACTGGCCCTGAAGCCCACCCTACCTCTGAGTTTCCTTTTATGTGACAATATACATCCTAATACTTGGTGTTTTCTGTTAATTACAACCTTAAGCATCCTGACACTGAGTTGACCGACTTTGTTCTAAATCCTGCTTCTGCCACTTATCAACAGCACCTGTTAAGGCAAGTCCCACTTTCTCTCCTCCACTGGAAGAAGAGGGCAAGGAACCACATGGTATCAGCCTGTAGTGAAGATCAGAGGAGGCAGTGCTAGCGCAATTGCTGGGACTGCGCCTGGTGCACAGCAGGGCTCAGTCAGTGCTAGGTGTTATGACGATGATAATGTTGTGTCCTAAAAGAGAGCTGCTGACCATTGCATTTCCTGGTGATGAACTGCTTATGAGCTGAATTTCCCAACTGGAAGGAAAAGCAGTAGAAATCTATTAAAAAAAAACAAAAAAAACCCTTCTTTTTTCATAAATAGCAAGGAAGGAAAATGCAAGAGAGCTGGAGTCTGTGAGTAACTTGACAGATACTTACCCAAGTGTGGAAGTTGCCTAAAGATGGCACCAGTTATGTTGGAAAGATGGTGAAAATGCAGATGCTTTCAAACATACGTCCATGTCAGTTTGAAAACTGTTTCTATGTGGTTCTCTTACACAGCCATCAGAGGAATGTTCCAGAAGGTCATTTCCCTGCCTAAAGCCCTTCCATGGCTCCTGGTTCTCTTCACGATAAAGTCCAAGTTCCTCTGCCTGGCATTCCAAGTTCTTTAAGATCTGGTTGCTTTTACAGCCTCATCTGTCACTGTATCCCTTGGCCACACTGAACTATGTGCAATTCTCAAACAAGGCAATAAAAGAAAGGCAATCAACAACTCCAAGAAAACTAAAGGCAAGTATAAGAAAGGAGGCATGGTAGTGCACTACTTGGCTCAAGAGCAAAAGAA
Organism: Camelus bactrianus; assembly: GCF_048773025.1. Lineage (NCBI taxonomy): Eukaryota > Metazoa > Chordata > Mammalia > Artiodactyla > Camelidae > Camelus > Camelus bactrianus. Next base: position 52,365,602 of record NC_133548.1, read on the forward strand.
ACAAAAAACGAAACCAGAAGACCATGATTTAGAAACAATCATAATTATATGACCAATGACTACATATTTAACCAAAAATGATTATAACAATCCTGTTAGGGCTGTGGTGAGGGAAAGCAAGAGAGTTGGTAGTGTGGGAGTTCTTCCATTGCAGGAAGCCAACAGACAATATCTAAAATAGATCAATGAAGAGATACCAGTATACGCACCTTATTTACATGGAGGTAAATAGCAGAGGAAACAGCTAGAAGAGATCAGAGTTGTTGTCAGCAGGAGAGTGGGGCTTGGGAGTGGGGAGGGCTGGAGCAAGGGACTGCTACTTGTTTATTACAAACACTTCACTAAAATTTAACTTAAAAAAGTTTGTATATATATTATTTTCCTTTAAGAATCATGACAAATGATGTTTTTAAAAAAGCCATAAAGGTACAGCTTTAACACCAAGTGTGATGTTAACATTACACTTTGAGAAAAGACACAGTAAACAGAGCTGCAGGGTGGTATTTTACAGATCAAGATAACCCACCCTCTTACACGGTGAACACCCATAATTAAGGGACTCATCTGGAATCCATCATTGACATGGGCTCTTGAAGGCTCTGGAAATGCTGATTTACCTGGCTTTACAGATGATGATTTTCCAAGTTTGGGGGATAAAGACAAAAATCTTTATCATACTGTATATTTTTGCTCCTTGTTATAAAACATTGATATTCACCAAAATATGTTTTTCCTATAAACCACTCTCATTTTTTTTTGTTTGCAGTGCACTAATGTTCAGTGAAGCATTTGCTTTTAGTCTATGCGTGAGCATGGTGTTGGAATTCCTTCACAAGGATTATTTTGCTGTATGCTTGGAGCTTGTTTCTGATGAATTATTTGCTTGTGTGCATTGTGGCTACTAGCATAGAAATTGATTAATGTTAAAGTTGTTTGTAAGCTGCTGTGTGCCTTTTTTTTTTACTGATATATTCCCTCTGTCTACAGAGATTGCATAGGAATTTATTCCAGTTTATTCTCCAAGAAAAGAACTAATGATGTATTACATTTATGTTAGAAAAAAACAAACAAAATTTGTAAGGAATGTAGCTGGCTCTACACCACTCTACTCAAGAAACCTTAGAATGTTGAAAGGAAAGGATGTAAATGGAGAAGTTTATACTGATTGAAATTAGTAAGGAATGGGATTTGAATATTGACTAATGTGAATCCAAGAGGTTTTCTTATAGAAGCTTCTACCCATAATATAGGACATATCAGTGTCTTCCAAGTTCTCACTGGACCAGACATGCAGGATCAACACTCACAAGGCTCCTGTGTTAAGACAAAGGGCTCAGCAGTGTTAAGGTTTAGAAGATGTGTGTAAAGTTTTCTTCCAACATCTGTTATTCATGTCCTCCAAGTCAGGAACCCCATCAAAGCAGAGAACCTATCAGAGAGTTAGCTCTCAATCAGGCTCAGCTCTCTCCCTTCCACCACAGAAGGAAGAAAAAAAAAGTCCTGCTTTCTCCCTCTCTCTTTTAATCACACTCAGTTCAAAGCAACCCTCTGTGATAGCCAGAGCTTTCCTGTCCAACTTTCTGAGATCCTTGAAGCCTCTCCCAGGAAATCACCAAACCTACACCTCCCAGTCCACTGGTTGCTACCATTTAAAACAAGGTCCGGTGTTGGGGCCACTGCCTTCCCCTGAAGCCATCACCATCACCACCACCCACCCCCACGCTTCCTCAGCAAGCAGAGGGCGGGGGGCCCCAGGACCAGCTCCTTCCTCTGCATCCCTGCAAATAAAGCAGCCACTGAGCCTTCTGGTTCTTTGTCTACAGCCAGCCTGCCATTCTGCTAAAGCTGTATGCCTCCCAACAGCTTCCAGGAAGGAGACTAGGAGGCTGAGGGAGAAGCGAGGTCTGCAGCTGAAGCTATCCCCCACAACTTAGCTGGAAAGTTTCAAGGAGGCAACGTTATGCTTTAAGAAACAAAAAGGACTTTTTTCCTAGCCTGAGAGGAAAAACACCTCTCTTCCACTAACATTTAATGAACAACTCTCAATGACTAGGATATGTAAATGTATGACAAAGCTTAACCAATTAAAACAGTGTGCAAATCGTTCAGAAATCTGGACGGGTCTGGACAGAATAGATTCATAGCCTTGAAATACATCTCAGGGTACGTGAGAACTCACTATATAATAAAGGTAGGAGTACAAAATGGGGGTTAGAGTATGAGCTTTGGAGTCAGATCCACATGGGTTCAAATTCCAGCTCTCCCGTTTGCTGTGTGGCTCTGTACCTATGATATAACTTTTTGAATTCCACTTTCCTCATACTTAACGGAAATAATTAAACCTAGTATATAATTATGTAATAAATTATTGTTTTCAGGATTAAATAAGAAAATATAAGAGACATACTTAGCACAAGGACAGGCATCCAGGAAGGGGCACTGACTGAGTGGAGCGGGCTTTGGTGTGAGGCCCACTGGATTTGAACCCAGATTCCATCACATGTGAGTTGGAAAGGCTCCGTGTCACTTTCCACATCAGTAAGGTGGAGATAATGGCCGTATTTCTTGTATATAAAGATGCCAGTACAGAGGTATTTAAGCACCTCCTACATTTTTGTGTCTGCCACTTGCAGAAAGGGAAATTCACCTGGCCGGAGGTTGAGGGCAGAGCCCTTGGTGAAGCTGATGGGAGAGGCCTGGAGCGCAAGGTCCCTCCCGGTCCGTGCCCTTGCAGGTGCCTGTCTACACCTGCAGAAAAGAACCTCGCCCTTAGAATGCTCATTACCCACCACTTTGGCCCCAGCTGCCCACAAATCTGGTTCCTTCAAAAGCTGCCTGCAAATTCAGATGGCTCCCGCTTTCCTGCCGGGATATTGCAGACATTCATGGAGGGTAAACTCGCTGTCAGTTGAGGTTGAAATAGGCAGGACAAAGCAACAGCAATCAAACTGCTTCCGCGTGTGGCAGGTAATTACAGAATCTGCTAAATTACAGTGATTAGGCATCGCCAAGGAGAAGTCAGAAGTCTCTAGCAACTTTAGAGGTGGGAGGGGGAAAGTTTAATTAAACAGCTCCTTGCAACGGATTTAATCTCTCCCTTGAAAAAAACAATGGGTTCAGAAGAGACCAGAGAGAGAGAGAGTGCGGGTGCTCTGGGGAAGGGGGTCCAGGGAAATCCTCCCACAATGGGGCTGCCTAGGTCTTTAAATGGTTCTTGGGGAGTAGGTGATGAAATGGGAGACCGTGGCCTTTATTATGGAAATGGAAGACTTAAGTTGAGAATCAGGGCCACTGGGGGGAGGAGGTAAAGAGGAGACCCTGTTATAATAGTTGATAATGTCCTGCTGAGGCTGGGGCTTATTTGCATAAATACAGCTGAGCCAAGCTTCAGGTGGCTGTAGATTTTTCTCTCGAAGGAATTATTCTCCTTGTGTCAAAAGTTCACCACCCCCAGACTGTCATTTTGGTAAGAAATGTGCCTTTTTTAGCCACCAAACATTGAAAACAAAGGCTGCTCTGCTGGGAGCCCATTTTACCAGCAAAGCTTTCTTTGAAGACTAATTAAACTGAGATTCTGGACAGAACAGGACCCACTGCATTTGTGGGGTGGGGGCCAGGAAGGCCGAACAACTTAGATGGAGCAGCTCTGTGCCTCTGTCTGGGACTAATTTTAATTTCACCCTGAAAGCTTGACAGAGGGGGCTGGGCTTCTGCAGACTGAAGAGTTGCCTGCTGAGCTGGCGATCCCCAGTGGAAAAAGTTCTAGAAGGACTATGGGTGTGTATCTAAATGCTGCGCCCCTGGACGTTTATATGACTTTCCTAGGCCTCATTTTCCACTTCTGTACAATATGCATATTGACTCTGGGTACCTTAAGTGGTTATAACGTGATGGAATAATATTGAGATTATTAAACATGATTGACTTAGAAAGGAAGAAAGAGAAGCTAACAGATCAATCTGCTCAAAGCTCTGACTCTGCCACTGTCTTACTCAGAAATGTTCTGTGGTTCCTCTGTTCCAAATACAGGCCCATTTCTGCCAATTAGAGAGTTAGCTATAGTGTAGTGAGAACGATGGACTTGGAGTTAGTCTTTGCACACACACAGGTCCCTCCACCTGAAATACCGTTTCTTCTTTCTCCACAGGGCTAAGTGTTACTCATCCATTAGCTGTGTGTGATCTTGACAATGACTTAACCTCTCTGAGGCTCAGTTTGTTCATCTATAAAATAAGAAAACTGCAAAGTCTCAGTTGCCAGGATCCTTGGGAAGATTAGATTCACCCACCTCTGAAGTGGCCTGGGCCACAGCAGGTTCTCAGCGAATGCTGTTGATTGTGACAAAGGTCACACTCCAAAGACTACCAGGAAAAGGACAGGAGCCTTATCTAAAACAATCTTGATTGTAAACTCGAAGAACATCTCAGATATTTAAAAAACTGAACCATGTGGATAAAAGCCCTTTCTCCTGACTGTGGCAATGATTAAAACCAGGCCTTTAGCAAAGAAAAATTCGACACACTCTAACCCTTCAGAGGCAGGAAGCTATCGTTAAAAGGTCACCTTTTCGGCCCAGACTTTATACGGTCCAGGGGAAGGGTTCCAAATGGTTATGCTTTCATTTTGCAGTGTTGCCAGGAGGATTTGAGAATCCACAGGGCCTCATCTGTTGTTCCTTAAGCAAACATCTAATGTAATTTGAAATTTCACTTCATCATTTTGATGGCCGCCAGCAACTCTCCCCCTTTTAGGGAGGTTAGGGCATTTTTTGAACAGCCAAAAAGGTGCCAGCTCTATATGGATTCTCTCTGACCACCAGTCACAAAGAAAATTACAGAACAGGTTGTGGAGAAGTGCCTCGCCCATGATTTCCCCATGTGGCTCTTCTCTCTCTCCTTTTCCAGAAGCCAGTATTTTTTTGAGGCATGCTACCTCTAAGTCCTAATACTGGCCCCAATGCATACTAAAAAGAAAAGATATCTACAGCCCCGAAAGGAGGCAGGGTAAGAAGGGAGTCAGCTGGGGCCAATGGGTAGACTGACTCTAAAACCCCACAGCCTAAAGTGTGGGTTTCTCAGTTGTTAAATAGAAAAGATGTGCCATAGAAAACAGGAACTAGGCACTGCATCTGCAACAAAGCATCCACCAAATAAATCAGTAAATACTTAACTGGCTACTGATCCCATAAGGAAGGAGGCAAGGAACGAAGGACCCATGGACTTTTGGCAGACTGTCACCTTACTTCATCCTGCACATATCCAGCAAAGCAGGTGTTATTGTCCCGCTACAGAGCATCTGGTTAAGTGACCGGCCCACGGTCCCTGTGCTGCTAAGAGGTAAAGCCACGGGGTAGGACGGTAAAGCGTATGGGTTCTGAAATTAGATCAGGATTCCAGCCTAGGCCTGATGTGAATTCGACTCCTTCCTAGCTGTGGAAGCTAGGCAGCTTAATAGATCCCTGTGCTTTCATTTACAAATGGCAATGATAACAGTAATACCTACCTCCTATGGTTACAGGAGGGCTGAGTGGAATAATTCTGTAAAGCACTTAGTAGGCTGCCTGGCATGTAGAAAGTACTCAGTGAAAGCCATTGTCCTCACGGGCAGCACCACCTACAGATTAGAAGGCAGTGCTGGCCCTTCAACAGGCCTCCTGACTTGTGTCTGGGGCAAGACGCTGCCCAGTGCTTCTCTGGAGAAGGGAGATTTGGTTTCTACATTTGTAAGAAGCGGGTCACACTTCCCTGAAAGGGTTGAGAAGAGATACGAAAGAGCACATATAAAGAACTTCACAGGGTACCTGGCACCCAGCTGGGGCTCTGTAAACAGCAGCAGTTATTATAATACTTGTGAAAGAGTTTAGGAAATTAAAATGCTGCATAAACTCAACATATTATTGCTAGTCTTTACCTACTTCATAGGTCCTCAATTAAGGCGTAATGAAAGATTAGCTAAGGTTACAAGGCTGGCTGCCCACGTCTTCTTCCTTGGTTTGGTCTTCCGTGCTGCTTGTAACTTTTATTCAGGCCCCAGGCAAGACATAAAAATACACTTAAACACCCAACCACGTTAAATGCCAGTGAGATTTTGCAGCCTCTAACCTAGAGAGCACTGCTGCTGGCTGGTTAAGTTTAAACCTCAGAAGCATTGGGAGGCCAAGAAAGTCGGCCGCGGGTGCCACAGCATAAGGCAGCATGGAGGTTGGCAGACTCGAGCTGGCATCCTGAGTGCCATGGGCCATGTGTGGGCCAAGGGTCTCACCCACCCACCCAGGCCTCAGTTTCTGGAGAATGAAAGTAGGAACACCTGCCTCTGGAAAAGATCCCATGTTGCTCCCTGCAGGTGCTCAATAAATATGAGCTCCCTTCTCCCCTTCCTTGCTTCGTAAAGAGCTCAGGGCCTTACATATAGTTACTTTTGTTTACTGACTGTAGACTCCAATTCAAAATACCTTCTTGGGCAAAGGGAAAGGAGACAAGATTGGCTCGTTGGTCTCCTGGTGCAAGGATGCTCTGGGAATCAGATCTGACTTCCGTCTCTGTGTGAGCTACTCCTAGCCTTAAAACATACTCATCACTTAGGCAAGTACTCAGGACAGTATGTCTACCAGGGAGGGTAGCCTGGTATGGACAAGGCCATCTGGGGCCAGTACAGGCTGAGAGGGGGCTGAGGAGATGCTGCAGGAGGAGTGTCTGCAAAACACAAATCAGGGCTGCGGTCACGACACAAGGGCTTTGGTGCCACTCCGCTCATCCACATGTTCATTTATTCATCCCCTACAGACCTACCAAATCTTAGAATCTGAGTCTAACACCTCATTTTAAAAGGGGGAAACAAAGCCGTAGGGCAAAGGGACAAACAAAATCCACCAAAAGACCACGATTATTGTGACTCATTGTTTTGCCACCCGATGAGCAGAGGGGTCTCAGGAAAACAAGAGTCCCCTGGGATCTGTGCCAGACTTTCTTTTGCGAAAAATCTCAGCCCTTCTCCAGGCCTCAGTTTCTTTACCTTTAAGGGGTCAGACTCAGACCTGGAAAGTCCTTCCAATGCTAACACCCTGCTCTCCAAGTCTATGGAATCCACACCGAGTGTTATTAAGTGTGTGCATGCATATCGCCCAGAGGCTTTCTCTCTTCCCAGAGTGAATTTAAAACAACTGCTTCACATAAGATCAAATTTCATGCACTCGGGGGATTCGACCATTACCTAGAGCAGGCTCACCTGATCTGCTTTTAAACGCGTTCATAAAGGAGGCGGTGGGAGATGTGTTAATAGTTTTCATGAGGTGCTATGGCCCAAGATCTGGAGATGATATGAATTATGCTCTGTGTTAAAGCCTCTATCGTCCTGGGAGGAAGAAATGAGACCTATAACATGTGCTTTTTTGGAGCAGAGGAACATTTGATTTACTACTCAAGAGGGGGTCGTGTTTCACAGCTGACACTTATTTTGGTTCCATTTCATTACTGTTGTGCACTCTGCAAGTGAGGAAGCGGGCAACTTTTCAGAGTTTCTTGAACCCTTCAAAGACAGGAAGGAGAAGGAAGGAGGTAAACACCTCTTAAGTCCCAGGTACATTTCACTCCTTGTCTGACAATCCCATGAGATAGGTGACTGTCCTGGGCCCATTTTACAGGTAAGGAAACAGGCTCAGAGAAATGAAGTAATTGACTACAACTAATCAGCCAAGTAAAAGACTGTCGAACTATAAAGCTCCCATAGTTTGTTTAATTTTATGACTCTATGTATATGAAGAAAACCAGAAAAGTGCCTCTAAGGATTGGAAATGACCTGATGAATTTGGGTAAAGGGAACTATCTGGGGCTAGAGCAGCAAGAACAAACTACCACCCCCACACACACACACAAACACACACATCTGCTGCTGCAGCTTCAAAGGAATGGCTGCGTCCTACCACAGTGTTACAGTGCTGATTACGAAGATGGTCCCAGGACACACAGAAAAGTCTAAGATGGGAACCATCCACTGATACAAATTCCAAAGATATATAAACTCCGTTTTAAGAAAATTGTTAACATATTTTTAAAGTCCTAAACTGGAGGCCAGAAGGGCTGGGTTATAGTCTTGATTCCACAATAGTGTGACAAAGCCACCTCGAGCAGGTCACCCTGTGTCCTCATGCATTTCTCCCCCTTAAAATAAAATGGGGTTTTGCAGTGAGATCTCTAAGGCCCCTCTGAGTTAAGGCTCTGTGATTACATCTGTAAAATGCACTTAATATAACAGCTCATTCCCTGGTGAGGGATAAATGAGGTGTTACCGGGCTGCCTTGTAAGTTTCACGCACACGTTTCATCTCCTTCAACTAGAAGGTGAGTTCTTGGAGGGCTGCTGTGCGTCTTCTGTCTGGCACCCGGCACATGTCAATAACTGCTGAGTTGACTGTGAGAGTGAAAGAAGGAATGGATCTTATCATTTCTGATGCAATATTAAAGGACATGGACTTAGGAATCAGAAAGATCTGAATTTTAATATAGCTTCATTCTGAGCCTCATTTTCCAGGTTGATAAAATGGGAGCACCATACCTACCTTGCAGGCTGTATTATCACAAATTAAGTGTTGTTATTGAAAGGAAAGTCGAAACGAGAATATATAAAGACCTGAAAAGGTGCAATTAGCTCCTTAATATCTTTGTTAGGTGAGTGGCAGCTGTGTGCATGTACCTGCATTCACTCAACAAGCATTTTGGGGGAATTGTTAAGTGCAAAGTACAATGCTAATCACTGGAAAGACAATCAGAAAGACTATTCACCAAGTACACAAATAAACTATGTGCCCAGAACTTTTTTGCACAAGCTCTGGGAGGTAGCCCCTTCCCATACTGAAGAAAAGAAAGCCATGCTCCGAGCAGTTAAATAACTTCTTAAAGGTCAAACAATTGGTAGAAACCAGCCGATCAGACAAAATCAGAGAACTAGAGTGAAAATGCTTAATAACTTGAGCATTTCAATGATCACCAAGGTCTAGCCAACCACAAGGCAGAGTGAGGAGATGGGTGGGGAAGGAGAAGAGGCCACCGTAATTAATTATAGTACACAGGTCAAAATCAAGGTGGAGTTCATTTATAAGAGGGAGTAGGAGGAAAAACTGCCATATTTGTTCATTCAAATATAAAAGAGGTTAATTGAGGGGCTTAATCAGAAAATAACATTTAAAGAATCCTTCAAAAATGCTTCCCTTCTTAAAAAAACATGCAATTACTTGTCATTCCTGCAATTTTAAAAAATTGGGTTGGAAATGTATCCTAGGTGGGTGTGATATTATTGTTCTCCTGTTGCTATGGAACCCACAGAAGAGCCTCCCGTGCACTGGGAAGGGAGGCGGCCCCAGGCTCAGACAGCCGGGGAAGGAAGAGGATATCTGGGGGGCACTCAGTGCCCTAGTGCAATGGGACCTGAGCATGTTTAGGCGTGGTTCCCAGTCTTCAGAACATAGGAGAGACTGTGCTACAAATACCTGCTCCTCTCGGTTCACTGTCAGCCAGCAGTCCCTGAAGTGTTTTTTTCTGAATACAAGTCCTCTGTGAACTTAAGAGGGTTCCATGGTCAAAAAGCTTTGGGAAACACTGGGAAACTTCTCTTTGGAGAATCATGGGGCACACTATCAAGTTATTGGCTCTGAGAACTCCTGCAATAAGGCATCTCTTTACCCTAACATTTCCCAGATTTCTTTGTCCGTGGAACCCCTCTTTCAAGTAGCACCTACAAACACCCTGCAGAGCTCATTCTCTGTGGGACACTTTCAAAAACGATCCTCTCCCACCTGGCTTATTTCAGCTGCCTCCAGGCTCACTTGTCGACAATTGTCAGCCGCTGATTACCAAGTGATCTTTCTAGCAGGAAATCTGACCATGCTTTACCCTTAATCAAAAACCTTCCATGGCTCCACACTATCTATGGAGTCAAGTGTGAACGCTTTAGCTTGACGCTCAAGATTCTCCCTTGTGCAGATCTAATGACAAACCCAGGCGACTCCTTTCTGCCACGTACCTCTCTGGCCCCCTGACCTTTCACCCTAGGTGCTAGCCTTTTTTTTTGTTTAAACTTTTTGCTTTGAAATAATTTTAGATTCAGCTACAGGTTGTGAAAACAGAACAGAGTTCCTGTGTAACTTCCCCCAGCAGGTCTCCCAGGATAATGTACAGCCCTTTCTAAGTGATACTTATCACTTCCTACTTTGGATTACTACTCATAATCATGTTTTCAAGGGCCATGTCCTTGTCTGATTCATCTTTGCACCTCTCCCAGAACCTGACACTAAGTATAGATCAATAAGGCACACAGGCTCAGTGGTTCCCAGACTTTGGCATTTCATACTAAAGATTTTTTTAAAAAAGGTCAACAAAAATAACAGAAGCTACTGAATAGGAAGGACAGTTAGAATAAAAGACAATCCTGATGAACAACTCCCTCCATCATTCTGATTGTGTCTTTTGTTGCAAGGAGAAGCCTTGGGGACAAGCAGAGCAGACCATCATCTGGTGACCCTTGTCTTAGCTAAAGCCACGGCAAAGGGAACAAGGAGGGTCCCCCCGCTTTCCAACATGTTGTCAGCTCTGTGGTGAGGGGTTTGGGGACTTCGGTAATAAACGCAGCTCCAATCGAGCTTGGAATATAAGTACTCACAGCGTTGCCACACAAGACTTTCCCTTGTTTTGTTGGTAAAAACAGAACTGCTTTGGGCTAACTAAGCACAGAAATTGCATTCAAAACTAAAAGTCCTTTTGGAATTCCCAAGTCTCCCTTCGGCAGTAACATGCTTCCCCTGACTCGGTGGTAAGAACATTTTTGTGCACATACATCTCTCATCCTGGGGCTGGAGTCCCCATGGCAGTGGTGACTCTACAAGCAGATAAGAATTAAGGAAATCACACATTTAATGGCCCCCCGCTGCTGCCTCTCTCCTTCTCTGCTATTTCATCTAAAACGGAGATGAATTTTCCTACAACACTCAGTCTCCAAAGGGACACTTCTCTTTCCACGTTCGGCTGAGCTTTTCACGGGGCTTAAGGAGCCAGAATCATCTTTCTGCAATGCAGAGCTGACCACATCAGGGCTTCTCCATGGCTCACCGCTGCCTGATGGAATTACCCTCAGGCTTCTCAGCGATCTCCCATGCCCTTCACAAAGTGGCCTCAAAGGCCTCTCCAGCTTCTTACTGGGGAAGACGGAGTGCAATGTTCACCATCTCATAACCACCACTTGCTTTCATGCCTTGTGTCTTTGTCAATGGCGTCCTCCGTACTTGAGAAACCTTTCCCTGCTCTGCTGTCTGGAGAACTCACATTCATCCCATAAGGATCAGCACAAGCACCATCTCTTGACTGCAGCCTCCCTGACCCCACAAGACAGAATTAATCTCTCTGTTCCCACAGCAGCCTGTACTATGAGTAAGATAGGTTTATAACTACCTGCTTTATGGACTTGCGAGGCTTAAGTGCAAATATACATAAAGCTTTGAGAACATTCCATAGCACTTAATAAGCGTGTTGTTAAAATTATTGTTGCTGTTATTGTTATTAAAAACATAAAAAAATTTGCTTATGTATTTTTATGCTCTGCGAGGCTATGAGCTCACGAAGGGCAGGGGATAGGTTCTTCTAAAACTCTTGTTCCCAGCACCTAATGCAATGTCAGGTATAAACTTGGAGTGAAAGAAATACATTTTTAAGAAATTAATTTTCTTTTGACTCTAAAGTGACAACATTTTCACTAGATAATGTATATATAAAGAAGAACAGTACAAAGGGAAAAACCAAAAATCTGTCGCAACCCAACACTTAGTAATAAACACTGTTAACATCCCTTGCTGTTTCCTTCTAGTCTTTTCTTCTACAGATGTAAACATACACTTTTCAAATTAGGTTCAGACTATATAGAGTTTTCAATCCAACTTTTTTCCGACTTCATGTCATATTATAAGAGCTTTTTTTTCATATCTTTTAAATATTATTTGAAAACATGATTGTAATGGCTATCTAAAACGTCATCATATGGACAGAAGATAATGCTATTTATCACTTTCTATTCTTGCACATCCAAGTTGTTTTCAGTTTTTCTGCTTTTGAAAATATTTCTGAGTTAGTTGTAAGCTCTGCCAAGGGGTAGACTAAATTCCAGATTAAACAGAGCCCCCTCATCTCCCCCCTAGCCACACATACACACACACACAACCCTTTTTGGGAGTTGAGGTCTGGTCTAGGAAAAGCAGAGGATGAATCCTCTTTCCGGGATTTGGTTTACTTGTCTCTTGGAAGGACAGCAGACGTGCTTGGGTGAGCTCACTCAGCGTGGAGCCTGAACTCAGCGTGGAGCCTGGTCAGTCTGTTCTCCCTCCCATCCCCCCTCCATTTAGGTTCCATTAACATTCTTCCCGGGAGATGGCAGCTCCAAGGGACAAACAGGCATTGTTGGGACTCAAGGGCCAGGACAGTGGGCCCTGTAACCTGAGTCCTGCCAGCTTGGATACGGTCAGGCAGGTCACCCTGGGGACACCCCGGTGACAGATGAAAGTGCATCTCAGAGCCCTGGATTGTGTTTCCAGGGCACAGGTGTGAGGGGATTACCTTTCTGACAAGCCCAGCACTTATCCCAATCTCTAAAGCTGCTTTCTCTGCTCTCTCTGGTCCTAGCACCAGAAATAGCACCCTCAAGCCATTGTCTGTTAAAGCCGAGAGCTGTCTTCACCTGAGCCCCTTCGCCTAAGAGTTACCAAAAGATCCTGACAAATTGCCTCACTTTGTTAAATGACAGAGTGAACGCACATCCTGCACTGGGAGTGCTCGGGCGGGCACGTCCCCTTCAGCCAGCAGAGCCATGATGCTCTTCCTGGGAGCCCTTGGTGTGGGGGCTGCAGAGACATGAACTCGCCCCAGACCACGGTGGACTTGCTACTTGCTAGCTGCCTGACCGGAAGCAAACTCCTGGATCTCTGTGAGCCTCAGTTACCTCATCTGTGAAGAGGGAACGATGCTGGTGTCCCAGAATTGCTGTGATGATTAAATTGGACAAGAGACATGAAAATACTTAGCACCACATGTGCCTGGCAAAGGAGCTCCTGGAGAAAAATGCAGAGCATGAGAGGGGCCAGATGTGCTGGAGGAACAGAGAAAAGCTGCCCAGAGGGGCCTGGCAGGGGGGCTGACATTCCCAGGCCTGGGGACCTGCCTAAGACACTTGGCCAGGCTGCCAGCTGCGGGTGAGGGTAGGCTGTTCTTTTCAGGTCTTGGCAACACCCACCGGGTTGTGACTTGAGAGCAGCCTGGCCTCAGGGCTGGGAGGCAGGAAGGCGAGCCCTGGCAGGATGCCAGCAGGGATCCCACTTGAAGCAGGTGCCAGGGCAGGGTGACCATGGGAACGCGGCCCACTTGGCTCTGGGCTCCCACCCCAGCGTGTCGTACAATCCAGAGCAGGCTCTCCCCGCAGCCTGAGGCCGCCCTGCCTCATTCTCACCTCACAAAGCTGTCCCTGAAGCGGGCGGTGAGCTGACTCCGACAGAACACAGACTGCATTCTTGGCCTGTCTTGAACCAGATTTCTTACTGTAAGATGCAGCATTTCCTGAGCATCAACTATGTGCCTGCACTGTGCAGATGCTTTCGTACAAGTGATCTCATCGGGTCCCCAGGACAACCCCATGAAGTACTTATTCCCATCTCGGAGCAGTGGTGAGACTTGGGGTGACGAGGTCTTCTAAACATGGAGAAGTGTGGTGTCGACCCTGGAGTGAGATTAGGGAGCCCCAAGCCCCCCGGCTGCCACGGCTCTAATGCAAAGGCTCATCTGCCTCTCCTTTCTTGGACCCCTTATTCCTTCACAAGGGCAAGCTCCGTGGGCAGGACTCGGGAGAGTAATCCTCTGGGAGCCCATGCACCAAAGTGAGGACTGGTTCGTTCCTGTGTCTCCCATGTGCCGGGCTGCCTGCTCATCTTTTCACAAATACTGCCTAATTCAGTCCTGCCACCTGCATCCCTGCTCTCTGAGGTAAGAATTATCACCCCTATTTTACAAAAGACAAAAATAAAGCTCAGAGAGGGAGACATCACCCAGTTCTATGCAGCTACAGATGGGAGAAGTGATGGGAGGCCAGTCTGACTGACTCCAAAGCTGTGCTCTTCCTCAAAACTGAGTCTTTCCAAGAAAATCCCTGAATGGCTGAAAGGGCACAGAGTCTTCAAAGGGCACTGGGAGTTCTGAGCAGACTTTTCAACCTGATGAAACTCTCCCCTCAAGAGTTGGTGCAAGAACCCATGAGGGTCTTTAGGACAGAATCTTTCCTTCCACGCCAGAAGTTTGCATCTGCTGCTGCCCCCCACCCCAAGGGGACATTTAGCTAAGGATCCTTATGAGTGTGTACCTTTCAGACAACAAATGTTCAGCTGTCCCCAGTCCACAGGTGGCAGCCCCAAAGCCGGGGCAGGAGGCCCCAAAGGAAGGGGGTGATTTCACACTCCAATTTTTAGGCAATTTTTTAGTCCTTGAAGAGGCATGTTTCAAAGATTCCAATCTAAGAAGGAACTTGGCTCTTGAAAGAGGGGGACAGAAGAAGAGAGGAGCCCCAGTGTAGGGGTGAGGGGTTGGGAGTGGGTGTGAGCAGCAGACTCTTATCCCAAGGAATGCAGAGGCTGAACCCTGCAACCCAGCCTGCAAAGAAGCAGGAAACAAGCCCAGCCGCTTTCTACCCTCGTCCACCCTTCTTATATATGACTTCCTCGGCTTCAGCAGGAGAAATACACATCATTTAATTGCCTGTCATAAATTCTCACCTGACCAGAGGGATGGCAATTTTCGGCATATTTGAAAATGATCTTTTTTCGCCTAGCAGAGAAAAATACCTGGATCTTTAGTGATATTGTAGATGCCCCGTTTGAAAGTCTTGACAATCCACGTGTGCTACTTCCATGTGCAAAAATACATGGTCAAGGAACTAGAGGCCAAAACCAGAGTAAATTAAGGGTAACAGATGGTAAGTAAATATTAGTTTTCTCTCTCTCCTTTCCTGTGCTTACAACATTCCCATTTACTTAATATTCTATTTACCAAGTACTTTAGCAATAACATGCCCTGTTTTGTATAGCTTTTTGGGAAAATGCCCAGTGCATCCTGGCATATCTAACATGCCTGTCGGGCTGGAGAGCGTGCTCCTGGGGCTGCCTTCCCCCACCTCCCTTTGTGCAGCTCCCACACTTCCACGTGCCTTATCTCCTAGAAGCCATGTGACAGGCTGCAGAGGCAGACAGACTGGGGGGCAGCAACGAGCCTCATTCTCCCTTTGGAGATAAGGAAAGTGAGGGCCAAGGAGATAATGACTTTCCAGTGTCACGTGGCTAGTGAGGGGCAGGGCTGGGACTGGAAGTAAAAACCCGCCTCTGTGATGAACAGGCTGGCACTGCTGTGACTCCAACTCAAATGCTGAAGCAGTCTGGCTGGGCCTCTTCATCCTGATTTAGGCAGAAACAGAAAGCAAGGAACCTTATTCTGGCCCAGACTTACCCATCTATCTCTAGCTGTGTCGGCCAAGAGAAACGGGCCAAGGAAGGTTGTCTCCCTTGCCCGGACCACATGTCTGGATACCTAGGCTCTGAACGAGCCAGCTTGCTCTATCTGAAGGCGCTCTGAAATCACAAACTGAAGTTTCTTCTCATCCTCTTTGTCCTCTCGGCCCCATCAAACCACCAGTAGCTTGAAGGGCTAGGCTAAGAAGACAGCCTCAAAAGGGCAGAAATCACAGTGCATTTTCATCATCCTTTGGAAGGTCTGCAGGGCAGGGCTTTTGATGTCAGCTGACTGCCCATGGTCTATCACTCCTGGTGCAGAGGAACAAAACTTGAGAGACAGGTCTGGATATCAGGGGCCTTCCTGGGCTTCACAGATTCAGTGCTAATTGCAGTTCTGTTCATTGAATGCTTGTTACTTGCTAGGTGCTGGGCCAAGAACTTCCTGTAAAGTATGCTGGTTCCTCGCTCAGACCCTGCTAGGTTGGTGTTATTATACTTTATTATACAGATGAAACGACTGAGACTCAGAAAGATTACTAATCTGCCTGGGTCACCTGGTCAGTAAGTGGCAGAGCTGGGATTTGAATCTAGGCCTATCTGACTTCAAAGCTTATCCACTCTTTTACCAAAAACTCTCAATAAGAGGATAAAATCAAATTCTTTTCCTGTGACTTTCCATGTGATTTCCTCTCCATTAAGAACTGTACTTTGGCTACCTTTTGGATAAAAATGAGAGTAATTTTGGATAAACTTTTTTTCATGATCAAAGTAAGACAACCTACTCTATAGATGTACAGTGTGTTTGTATTTGACACACTATAATGAAATCAACAAGACCACATATACAGAATGCCCACTCTGTGCACAGGCTCCATGAACTCAGTGACCACACACCTATACAGGCTGAGCAACCCCGTAATAAGTATTGTCTATAAATAACCAAGAGGCTGAAGCCCAGAGAAGGGAACCATCTTGCCCAAGGCCACACAGCTTCAGGGCTCAGACTCTGAAACTTCCAGGACTTCCCAGCCACAGCAGAACCCTCTCAACCATGGGATTCAGCAGCTTCTGTGTTTGATTGGATTGTGGTCTGGGTTCGAGGTGGGAAGTTGGGGGTAGAGGGGAAGTGTTTGGAAGCCTGGCCAAGGGCTGGAAAAGTAGAAGGAGATGGAAAAGGATTTATTCTCAAATGCTGCCTCCCTAGAAAACTTTAAACAGAAAAGTTTACCTTTACAATATGGAGGAGTTTTTCATGTTTCAGCTCATGTTGAATTGTTTTATGCTTTAGCTATAAACCTCCAACAGAGAGGGTGCGGGGGCAAGGTTGGCCCAGCTTTAACTATGGCTGTGCCGCTGTAAAGCTCAGGTTATGAGGATCGCTCCTGGTGCCAAGGCAGTTTAACAAGCATGAACGCACATAATTCGTTCCAGTTGTCCTGCCTCAGCACAGAAGGGCTAATTCTGGACTGGGGCTCTGTGTGCTCCTGTCAATGTGGTTCCCATTACCGGCTGCAGCGCCTCACCCAAGTCCCCTCCACGCCCAGGAAGGGCCCGCTTCATCACAACCGCTAACCCAACAATCCCTGTAAAAGTTTAGAGGGTTTCTGTATTCTGAGTTCCCAAAGCGGGTGAGGGATCTTACTACAGAAAGTGTCCACATCTCACCCATCCCAAGAATCTTTTTCAAAAACTCAGTTGCTATTATCCAATCTGTCTCCAATTCAGGTTAAATTTCCTCCACTTTTTATTTTGAAAACTTTAAACCCTACAGAATAGTCAAAAGAAGAGTACAAAAACACCCATATACCCTTCACCTAAATCTGACCATTGTTAATATGTTGCCACATGGTTTTCTCTCTCTCTGTTGCTCTCTACAAAGTTTTATTCTGACCATTTGAAAGTTGCAGACATCAAGACACTTCACACCAGCATGCATCTTCTAAGAGCAGGGGCTTTCTCCCATATAACCGCGTATCATGATCACAACTAAGAAAATTAACAATTATTCCATAACATCACCTAGCACTCATATACACCATATTTTAAAAACTCCCCAATTCTTCCCCAAAAATCTTCTTTATAACCTTAAAAAACAAAAACCAAAAACCTTAGGATCCAATCAAGATTCAAGGGTTGCATTTGGCTGTTACATTGTTTTAGTCTCTTTTAATCTAGAGGAAACCCCCACCCATTGCAACACTCTCAGTTCCTTTTTTTTTTTTTTTTTCATACTAACTTTTTTGAAAGGTTCAGACCAGTTGCCTCACAGACTGTCCTATTTTCTGGGTGTTTCTCACGATTAGACTAGGGTTAAATATTTTTGGCAAGTGCATCTCATGTGTGACGAAATATATTTCTTATTGCTTTATAATAATGATCATTAAGTTTGGTCACTTGTTAAGGTGACAATTCCTGGTCTCCCCCATGTAAAGGAATCCTTTTCCTTTGTATAATTTGTAAGCAATCCCTGATGTAAAGTCTTATCTCTTAGAATGAGTTATCCAAACTGTTTCTGCCCTCTCAACTCCAATCCACCCTCCTCTGGCTTTAGCTTCCATATCCTGAAGATGTCCTTACCAAGGGCAGCAGTGGCCAACTAGATGCCAAGGTGAGCGGGCACTTTTCACACGGGTACTCCCGAACCCTTGTAAGGACTGGATGTTAGTGCTTGGGCCCCACCTCAAGGGCATGATCTTTTCTTCCCCATGCCATACTCCAGGGCCTATCTACCTCAGTGTTTGGCACACGGTAGGTGCTTCAGAAATCTTTGCAGAATGAGTAAGTGAATTCATGCATTGAGAGAAAGTCAGGATAGGGAGTCAGATGGCCTGGCTTCGAATCTGGCTCTGCCCCTCTTCAGACGATAAAAGAGTTGATTTAAATCAGTGGTTTTCATACTTTGACAAAAAAGAGGTTTAATATTAGAAGTGCTCTTTAAAGAGGATCTTACTCAGAAGCACTTGTAGGAATCTGATGAAAGGAAGCAGGGAGTGAAGGCTCTCTGATGCGCCTCACTGGAGTAGGGGCTTGGGGACGGGTCAGAGAGGTTCTGGAAGGAGGGAAGAGGTTAGATTCTAGTAGGTCCTGACTGCCAGCCTCAGATGTTTGAGCTGTAATCCGTCATGTTAGGTTTCAGTGGCACAAGGTGCTGCTGGGAAAATCAGTCTGGTCACTGAGGGTCTGTCTGGTACATCTGGGGGCGCCCAGCTCGGAATGCACAGTGCAGACTCCGGCCCAGGCAGTGCAGGATGTCAGAAGTTCTCCATGTCCCCTCTCTGTCTCAGTTTCCTCCTCTGAAGTCCTTTGTCATTCTAATGCTCTTTGAGTCTCTCTCCCCCCATGATTCCAAATGTTCCTCCTTGTTCTGTAGGGGCGGTGCAGCAGGAGATAAAGAGCGGGTTTAGCACAGAGCGGAGGGGGCCGAGGCCTCCCGTGCTCTGAGGGGCTTGGGCCCTTTGCTGAGTGATTCGGTGACCTGAGATGCTTATCCATTGTCCAGGCTTTAAAGGGCCACTGCCCCTTACCATTAACCCAACTCAGGACAAAGGCCATCACCAGCTCAGACAAATAAGCTGCTTAGCCAGACCTCATGCATCATCTTGTCACCCACTTGGGGGCCCATGAGGGGCATCTTAAAAGAGCTAAGAGCAGGAGTGCAACTCAGCGGTTTCCATTCTGGGGGATTCTGGCCAGGGGTTGGGGCTTGCTGCCAAAATGTGCATGCAGCCTCCTCCTTCATGTGGGGGGGCGAGGTGAGGGCGAAAGAAATCTCTGATCTGCCGGGGAGGTTCCCTGAGAACTCTGGCTTCCTAAGGGTTGTCAAGAAAGGCGGATGAAAGGTTGTCAGAGGAGGGAGGGCAGCCTGGTGGGATGAAGGGGCTGAGTTGAACCAGACATACCTGGGATGCAAAAATGCCCCTTCCTGTCTGTGTGACCTTGGGCAGGTTACTGTACATTTCTGAGGCTATGTTTGGTAAAACAACCATCAAAACAACAACGATAACAGTAATGTCAGTTTCCATTTATACCTTTTTTCACTGTTATTTTTCCATTTAAGACTTTACAATAACCAAGTACTTTGCTAAGTACTTCACATACATTATTTCACACTGAATTCTAACAACACTATTGAGGTAGGTATTATGATTTCCTCCTTTACACACGAGGTAAAATGGAGACTCAGAGGTTAAATCATTTGCTACCGACCTCAGCTAGTAGTGATGAAGTCAAAATTCAAACCTGCACTCAACTCTTCTGCCCTAGAGCCCACCAGCTGCACAGATTCCGTGGGGCCAGGTGAAGCACCTAGCATAGCACCTAGCACAGCACCTAGCACCCTGCAGGTGTACCGTGCGGGATGTGCTCTTCTGTTATACAATCCAAAGGTGTGCCAGGCCCTCCTCGGTTCCTGAGGCTGCATCTGGTACCTTCACCCCCATTGGATGGGCTCTGAAACAAGGGGCCTACAGAGCAGCACAGCTGCCCTCAGTCCACACTGCTCTCTCCATCCCGGAAAAATCGAGTCTTCTAAAGAGGCAGCTCTCTGACAAGGGAAGTGGGTAGTGGGGATGGCCCTGGTGCACTAGCTTTCTCTGGAGAGAGGAAGGCAGCCTTGCCCTCCACCCCTGCCCCTGCAGCGGACCCCGTGCTTCCTTCACGTGTCCCTCCGCACATGCACACAGCCACACACACCCGGGGAACACACGGTACCTGCTCAGAACTCCCCAACACAGGAACCCACACAGAGCACACACCCAGGGAAGTCTGCTGAATGAATGAATGAATGTTTGAGGAAGTAAGTGCTTCAAGACACCACAGTCAGGCTGGTAGCACCTGGTTGCGCACACACAGTAGACATGGAAAGTAGGATCATCTAGGCTCCTCCTTACACCAGAGTCCTGTCTTCACCTGCTCAGGTTGCCATATAAAGTGCCATAGACTGGACGGCTTAAACAACAGACACGTATTTCTCATAGCTCTGGAGTCTGGGAAGTCCAAGATCAAGGCTCCAGCAGGGCTTGGTTTCTGGTGAGAGATCTTTTGCTGGCCTGAAGATGGTCAGGTGGCAGAGAGTGCCTGAGCTCTGGTGTCTCTTCCCCTTTTATAAGGACACCCGTTCCTTGCGATCATGATTCCACCCTTAAGTCCTCGTATAACTTTAGTCACCTTCTTCCAGGACCTTTTCCAATACAGTCACAAGGTGGCAGGGTATAGGGCTTCAACGTATGAATTTGAGGGGGACACAATTCAGTCCATAGCAGCCCTTCAGATCTGTAAAACTAAAGCTCACTTCTGGGCATAGCCTGAATGTGGAGCTTGCCTGTGCTCTTTGGGAGTTAACCCTCATTCTCCAGGAGGATCCCTTGAACCTCCCAGGTTGCATTAATCTCCGTAGCCTCACACACCTTGCACGTCCCCCTACCCTGTTCCCCTCACTGATGCCTGCCTTATGGCAGAGCTGCTCAGGTGTGTATCGTTCTCCCCAAAAGCTAATGGGTGAGCTGACTGCTTTCTATTCTCCATGGGCCCTGGCTCACAGTAGGTCTTTAATAATAATTTGCTGGTTTGAATTGGTTCTGAATGGTAAACAAGCTTCATTTCTTCCCATATCACTCCAAATCAGAAAGATCTTCACTGGTTCCCCCTCTAAATTAATGAGGTTTCGTTGTGTTCAGAAGCTTTTGCTCCCAAGATTGTCAGAGATTCACCACAGGCCCCTTTCTGGGTACCAGAAATGTCCTCTGTCCCCTCAAGAAACATGTTAGTTTGCTGTGGCCACAGCTCCCCAGTGGGACAACAAAAGTAAGCAGCTTGGGGGAGCAGGAGGGGCTTCTGTGAAGAAGGGCCTTGGCCTCAAGTCCTGAGGCCCCAGTAGTGGGAAACAAGTGGAGGGTCACTGCACAGGCCCTAAGACAGGGCTCTGGGCTTCAGAAGGATCACCCTGGGACAGTGTGAGGATGAATTAAAGGGAGAGACGGGAGTTTGGGAGGCCAGTGAGGATGCTACTGCAGTAGTCCAGGGGACAGAAGACATAGCAGCAAACGTCTTGGCTAAGGGGAGCAGAATTTTACAAATCTAGCAAATTAAGCATTATCTCAACTTCCATTTTTGCTTATTCTCAGGATGACAGCAGATCAGTGATCACAACTTCACTTTTGATCAGATAACCTCCTCTCCAACTAAAAGCATACTCCATTTTTTGCCCAAGATTGGGGGGAGGCAGTAAACACTGAATAATCTAAACCCTGTAATCTTAGATGGTATCCCATCTCGGCTTTGAAACAACACCCAGGCTGCTATTCTTAACCCCAGTTTACAGATGGGCACCTGAGTGAGAGAGAGGAGGACACACTGCTAGTGCGGACACGAACCTGGTTCATATCAGGTGTACAGTCCCCCAGAGCCTCTGCTGTGGCAGCTTAGGAGAGGTTTCTGGAAGTGCAAATATATGCAGCAGCTTCCCAGAGTTATTTATAGAAATACGATCCGTTCAGGAGAGAGGGAGTGAAGCGTAAATGAATTACCAGTCATTTTCCTCTCCTTTCAACTATGGGGGGAAGGCCAGCTGACCAGAAGGAAAAGGCATCACAGTGTTTCATCTGGTCCTGAACATCAACACTCAGTTCCTGGAACTCTGGGGAATGCAAGCAGTGCAGGGAGCTCCAGCAAGGAAGGCAGAGGCTCTGTTTTAAAGACCCCCTGCTACGTTTGTTTAGCTGCTGCCTTGGGCTCACTCTTCCACCCTAAGTCTCTGGAAATCACCCAGGAGGAGGAGGGGGATTAAAGCTCAGGACTCCCGAACAGAGCTGTTAATTTCTGTAGTTCCTCCAAGCCTGGAGGGGTGGGGACTATAGGAATTTGCCTTCCTTCCAGAGATATCTGGCTGAAATCTTTTGGGTTCTAGAAGGGGAATAAGGAAATGAACATTCATTGTGCACCTATTATATAACAAATGCCATGCTAGAAGCCTTGCCCGTGTTTTGTCATATACACAACAACTTGGGGAAGTACTATTAAAACCAATATCCATTTCACAGTGGGGGAAATTGAGATCCAGAGAGGTTAAGCAAGTTGCGCATGGCCACACAGCACAGCCAGGATCTGCAGTCCTCCATAAGCTGTCTTTCTGTCCCCATGGCTCCACACTGTGCCATTTCTGTTTTCCTTTTGGTTTTGGTCCTTTTAGGCCTTTTAAAGCAGAGGGAATGTTCCTTTTAGTTGTTTAATCTCAAACACCTATATAAATAATGGCAGTTCAGAAGGAGAGGGAGGAAGGGGAGAAAGGAGAGGAAGGGGAGGGAGAAGAGGAAGCCACATGGTTTCCTAGTCCAAACTGGGAGCTATTAACCAGGAATGAGGGAGCCAGCTGAGCTCAAAGCACCCAACTCAGACCTGATGACAGGGGCAGAGGGCAGGAGGCTGTGAGGAGGAGGGTGGGAACAAACTGCTCAGAAAAGACCACACTTAGGAAAAGGAAGGAGGGAGGTTCTGGGAACAGCAAGAGATACTTATTCTCAAGGTGAACAGGCTGGGGATGTAGCATTAAAAGCCTAGGCAGAGGACCAGAGAAAGCCAGGGAGCCATGGATCCTATGGGCATGGTTTTTGGTGGCATGTATAGAGCAAGCAGACGTTAAATCACACCGGATCACATGCAGGACAGCCTCCCTTCTCTTTCAACCTTGGGATGACGTCAAGGAGGAACTCTTGGTTAGGTACTAATGTGTTTTTAACACCTAATGCTTGCCAATGTCCCTATTTAACAAAGAGAAGCAAATCTCTGCTCAGCGTCCTGGCACAGGTCTTATCCCACCAGAATGTGACAACCAGCTTTCACTGTATATATTTTTACCACTGCCTTCTATTTATGGCAAGTGAATTGCAGCAGTAATACACAATTTCCCTTTAAAATAAATAAACTCACTTAGGCTAAAAAAAAATAAAAAGTCCAGAAAAGGAGGCTGTTTTAAGGAAAGGCAAGGAAATAGCATGTGGGTGGGCACACCGTTGTGTTGCAGACTCTGACAGTGACACACAAAGGAACCAGGCTTGGGAAGGGCTCAGCTAATTGAGCCTGCCCACTGCCCAGACTAGAAAGCCAAGGAACCGAAGGACGAGGCTTCTGGAGGTCGCACTGCAGGTCAGAGGCAGAGCTGGGCTCAGAAGCTAGGTCTGCCAGTGCCGGCACATGCCTTCTTCCAAGATGGCTCAGGCAGGATTGTGGCGAGGCCTCTCCAGGTGAGGGTTAGACCTGGAAACTGAGCTTACATGGATGGCAAGTTGTACTGACCAACTGTAAGCAAATCTAAAACTGGCCCAAAGCTCAGCAGCCAAAGAGGCAGCTCTCTGCACAGTTGCTACCCTCTCTCAGCAGACATGCTGCTCACGATACTCTACCTACAGCCAACCTCACAGCACTGTGCCCTGGACCCAATGAGATGATGGATGTGAGTGTGCTCCTGGGACGAGAGGGCTACGCTAACGTTAGTTATACAACCTCCCAAACTCTCCTTAACCTCCTTCCAGGTACCCCTTCAATAGCCCGGGCCCCCAAGAAGGTACTAGAAGATGTGGTCTGGGGTCCACAGGGCCCCACGGAGCAGGCCACTAACATTTCCACAGGGACACAAACCAGGCTTAGTTTCCAGGTGGGAAAAGCCCAGACACACAGCCAACGTGCCTTCCTCAAGGGGTAGTCTAGGAATTCCTAGATCCAATCAAGCCGTACACCAAAAATGTTATTTTTGTACCTTTTAATGCAATGGCATTTGGGGAAATTAGTGGAAAAGGAGCTGTGAGAGTCTCCAATTGTGTCATGTGAGTGACTAATTAAAGGGCCCTGGCTCTCCCAGGATGTTTGGTTACATTAATTCAAAATGTGACCTGTTTATTTTGCAAGGTCAGGAAGAAGACTTGCCTCCTAGAAAGCCAACGTGGCAATTAAATTAGAGTCACCAGGGTCTGCCTGAGGTAATGTATGAAAAAGGGCTTTGTAAACTGCTCAAAACCAGAGGTGACGCCTGTGTGGTTGTCCCCACTGCCCCCATTTAGCAGGGGCATAATCGCCTGCCACTGGTGGGAGGCTGTGAGCGCTTTTCTAGTTGAGGGAGGTACCTAGTAAGGTGGAAAGGGGCTGGAGTCTGGGGCCATACTCTGAATCTTGACACTGCACTTGAGCAAATCACTTCATCTCTGTGAATCTCCAGGTATAGCATGCATGTGGCTCATTGCACTATTTCTAGGGAGGTATTTTTGAGTGTATGTGGTAGGGGGAGGTGAGGGGGTTGGTAAAAAAGAGGAAGAAAGAATATCAAGTTTTTTTTCAGCTTTGATTTTAGCTCCTTATAGGTGCTCAGCTGTGAAGCTACAGCCTCAGAAGGAGAAAATGTAGTAGAATTTTGAAATCAGATATGGGAATTATTGGGTCCACAGACTGTTAGGGAGCCGTCTGTATGGAAGACAGCAGGACAACAAAGAAAGGAGGTCCATACACCCAAGGGGATGTCAGGAAAGGTTCCTTAAGAACTCGGCAACTCTCAGAATTGAGCAGTTGGCTTCTCTTCTCCTGAATTCCCAGGCCTGCAAACCAGCCAGCCTGCTGGTGCTGGCCTCCTAAGCCCCCATGTCTACACCAGAGGGGCTTGGCCTTTCCAAGTAGCTGTTATGGATAAACATAGAGCTTCCCAGTCAGCAACTTGCAACTGTACCACGCCTTCTAGTTATCAAGCTTTCTAGTTATCTCTATAATCATCTGTGACTAAACATTTCTGAATCCTGCGTCCATCTTCCCACCCCTGCTTGCCACTTTCAAAAAGGCATAATTCAGGATTATCCATTAGCCATCATTCTGAAATCCCCAAACTCTAAGACGGAAAGTTTTATTAAAACTGTATTGGTTGCGAAACCTGATCTGAACTGACATGGAGCTCAGAATCTTTCTTCTTTCTTTCCTTCTTCTTCTTCTTCTTTTTTTTTTTAACCCAACATGTGTAATTCTTCACATGTTTGACTGCAGAAATATCAATGTATTTGATTACTGTGGACGAGCCCAGCACTCTGGGACTGTTAGGAAGAACACAGTGTGTGAACGTTATTTCCTTCCTTAAATCTGAACATTTCTGATTTCTAAAACTCATTTGACTCCAAAGACTTCATTTCAGGGATTCTGACCCGATAGATTAAATACCTATTTATAAGGATCTTTCTGCTTAGAATCCCCTTCACCCCTCATCTGTCAGGAAAATATCTGCAAACATTTCAAATGTCACCGTGAATGAACGACAGAAGGAAGGAAGAAATCAATTTGTCTTGCTACTAGAGAGTTGGGTACTTTTCAACATAGCTCGTACAAGAATTTATTTACCAACAAGAGTCATTTGATGCAAGAGAGTCAGGAAGAAAGGTGAACAAAAATGTCTGAAAACCTCACATGCCACAATGTCCTTCACCCTTGGAACTCAGGACACATACAGACCCAAGGACCTGCAGTTGGCACAGAACAACTAAAACAGTTCCATGAAATTCACATTGAAAGGACACAAAAGTGCCACTGGACACTTCTCAACAGTAGGAAACAGGCACGATTTTGCCTTCTGATTTCACAAACTGACTTAAAAGGACCCTGGCAGACTCCCTCAGGGGAATCTGGATAGGTTCTAAATTAAGCTGAATATTTTTTGTTTTGTTTTAAGAAAACACTTTGGGAAGGAGCTCACATACATAGCAGTGTTTCCCATTTAGAAAGAAAAATAAACACTCCTCCACAGGATTGGAAGTCAAAACAAAATAATCCCAGCTGCTTAAGACCCGAGAAAGTCAATGAAACTGCCAAACAACAGTGATGCTGACCAGTGTGAGCAGGCAGCAAAATCTGGAAAGTGAAGCAGGAAGGGCCCAGTGCAGGGGGGAAGCCACCAACAGCCCAGCATCCAGGGCTTGGCTCTCATGAAGCAAACCCAGATTTAGTGCCTAAATCACGAGCCTGATTTATCTTTGAAACTCCCACAGTCCTCACAAAAACACAACTGTAAGATTTCACTCTATGAACCCAAACAGACCTGACTTAGAAGCGGTGTGATTTAGAAGAAGTTACTTCACCTCTCTGGCCTGTTATTGCCTCCATGAGACTAAAGATGGCTATGACACAGGGTAGATATGAAGATTCACTGAGATTCCATGAGATGCCACAATTCAATGAGATTAAACACGTCTCAAGTAATAGGGGCTTCAGAAAAGTTTGTGAGATGAGTAGCAGGAATCCAAGAATTGGTGGTTCTTTTAAAATCAGCTTTTCTTTGGTGGACTTCCCCTTAATCTTTCTACTAAGGAGCAGAGAGAGAAATAACAGGACCTGGTATTGGAAACGAAGCAATTAGGGGGAAAAAGGAAGAAAATCAGGTCTCTAGAATCAAGCAGGCTTGGGTGAGAGTCTCCATCATAGCCCTTAGAAGCAGCGGAGCTATGGGCAAGTCTCTGATTCTCACTGAGTCTCAGTTGCCTGAACAGAGAAATGGAGATAAACAGAAGCTCAGAAAAGATAATGCACGTAAAGAAAAGACTTAATTCAGAAGGTACTCATTACATGCAAATTCTCCCACCTGCTCTGACCTCACCGAGGCTTTGAGAAATGAACAGCTTTCTCTGAGCTATTTATTCCCTCACACTCTTAAATATTAACCACCCAGGTTTTAAAGCCCTTTACTTTAAAATATAGGTGACAACAATTCACAGAAAACTTATATTTATTCCAAAAAGTTTCTATGGGGGTATGAACAAATATCTACTTAATCTTAATGCCTTCCTGAGCTTCTCAGCTGTGACTAGTTGATACTTTAGTGAAATCTCTCTTTATATCTATCAGTGATTTCTAGATGGTTACCCCTGGGGGCAGATTAGGATTGTGATGATAGAAAAAGGTGCTTCCCCTTTGTTTCCACTCTGCCTGGACAGCGAGCTGTTCTGTGATACCCCATGTGGTCTCTCTGCTCTTTACAGGAGGATTTCAGCAGGGCAGTTCTGGGATCGCAGCCTGGACTGGAGCTAACACAGCTGTAGGCAGAGGGCCACGGGGAGCCACGAGAGAGGCAGCCCATCTCCCAGAAGGCTGCTTCCTAAAGGGCCAGCCCTCGGGTGCAGGGTGCTGAGTCAGCTCCCACCAAAGGAAACTTCATTTTCACCCTTTAGGTGCCTGAGGGGCTACCTTTGTCATTTAAAGTCCCTTCTGAATGAAGTCTCTTAAGGAAGCCAGCCTTTAAGGAGCCAGAACAATTAACCCATTTACAGTGGTCTTTAAAGCCTTAAATTGGTGGAAGGGAATGGAGGTGTGGAGATAGGGAAGGGAGATAAGGATGTTTATCTCCTTTACCTTGTTAAACTCCAGAGTGACCCTGGGAGGTTTTCCCCATTTCACAGATGGAGCAACTGAGGACCTGAGAGGTTAGGTCCTTTATCCAGGGTCACATCTCTGGGATCCAACTGCAGAAAGTGTGACTATGACTCTGCTCTCTGGGCTGCACTGTGGGCCTTATGCAGTTAGTACTGCTCGTTCATTCATTTACTCACTCACTACATTGACACCGCATAAAAGGCAAACCGTTAGAAGTGCTTATCTCTGGGAGGAAGGATTATAAGAGAACTTCACTTTGTACCTTTCTGTATTGTCTAAACATTAGCAAGCACTGTTACTTTTAAAACTGACAAAAACAACAGAGATAATCCCATTAAAAATAATTTCAAATTTTTCCAGGAAAAATAAATCAAACAGAAGTTTACATTTATTGAGCCCACTATGCAGCAGGACCCACTCATCTTCATTTGCTAGTGCCATGTCCATGTCAGTACCAGCAGGTCCTTTGGCTCATAGAAGACCCCCTGGTTTGGGATTTCAGGGGACAGGAAGGTGGCAGGCAGGGTCTACCTGTGGGTTGAGACCAATTAGCTCTCATGACCCACCAAATCCAGAGCAGCAGACCACTAAGGACCCAAGACTCTCCCTTCAGGCATGGGTCACATTTATTATCAACCTTTGGAGTGACACACTCAGAGCAGGGCCCCAGGGAAGGACTCCGAAGTGTCTCTATGCCCCCTGGGGAGCAGGAGTACAGAGAAGCGTAAGTGAGCAGACAGCTGTAGGCCAATGTTCCCCCATCCTCCCTGCACATCAATAATGCAATAGTGCCATCAACTTGCAGCAGAACTTGCAACAATGTGACTGCTCTTGTTCGTTAATTAGCAAAGGGAGAGATTAAGGTCTTTAATCTCCCTTTAGCTACAGGCTTATTTACTTAGAAATGGACAAAGATATCACTATATATATATATATATATATATTTTTTTTTTTTTCCAAACAAGCTTAAGAAGGCTAGCACATTGGTCAGTACCACACAACACTCATATTATCAGAGTACTTTAGAGACTGCTCCATCACTGGCAAGATGGGGAAACTAAGGCCTGGAGAGGGACAGTGATTGGCCAAGGACAAGTAGTCAGTGAGCCACAGAGTTGGGCCTGGAACCCAGTCCAGGGCTCCTGTTTCTGTGCAGAGTTTAAAACATGGGCAGCTAAAAGGTAGAGGAGGAGTGACACTGAACCACCAAAAGGATAGTGCCACCCTCAGGAGCACAGAGGGAAAAGGCCCTGGAGGACGGTTTGGTTTTTGGTCACAGAGAATGCAGGCCTTAAGATCCTGTCAGAAGAGAACCATCAAGGCCAAAGACCTCTTTTCTGATTTTCAAAAAGAACAAAGTCTAGGAGAGGTCCTGGTTAAGGGGTGGGGCCTGGGACAAACCACTTTTCTTTGTCACTGGGGGATGGGGTGGAGCATGATCTGGAGGTCTTCAGCTCACTACCTAGAGGATCTCAGGTCATGTGGCCTTCTGCACCCTTTCAAAGTTACTGTCTATTAATACTGACCATGTTCCTAGGTGTAAAACAGCTGGGGGCAGGATCACACCAGCTCCCCACTTTGGGTCCTTTGCCATGTTTTCCCTCTGCCCAGAATGTCCTGGGTTATTAAAGCCCTTGGTTATCTCTACTTGGTGAACCCCACTTATTCCTTCAGCTCTAGTGAAGCCTCTTCCAGGAAGCATACCATGATTACCCCACGCAGAGTGGAGGCTCCTTCCTAAGTCACCCACATACTAGGTTCCTACATCCCTTATCACCTTGGGGTGTAATGATTCCAAGAGAATCATTCTCTGAGAATCCTTAAGTGCCAGGCAGTGTACTGGGAGCTTTCACATACAGGCTCTCTGTAAATCCCCTGGAGGGAGGTGGGTTGTGACTGTGGCCATGACTAACCTTTACTAAACTTCTCTATCCCAGGCCCTGTGATGAGCGCTCATCTGGGTACTATCCTGCCCATGGTATATTTGCTTGAGGAAACAAGCTTAGAGGCAGAGTGACTTATCTGAAGTCCCACAGTGATAAAACTTTTATTTAATGCAGATGTCTGATTTTAGAGACCACGGATCCTGCCTTATCTCTCTTCAAATCTCTGCCTCCTTCTCCAGAACTTAGCCTGGAATTTAGTGCCACACAGGCACTTAATAAATGTTTGCAACATCAACACAAAACCTACATATTACATGGGGAAAGTCTCATTTCCTTTCCTCTTCTTCGATAATCAGGAAATCTTGGACCATTAGGGAGATCCCAGATTACCTCAGGTATATCACCCTCCCTCTTATAGGCTTGAATTCCCTCCAGGCTTTGAATTCTTGCAAAGTGGACTGGCCACTGCTGGACACAGAGATGGCAAGCACCTTGGCCCAGGTCACACAGCACCTGACCAGGAGCTAAAACCTGGATCTGCTGGCTCCTGGTCAGCCTGGAGTTCTTCCACCAGACTACCCATACCTCTTCTCCTTAAGAGAGTCAGGGTAGAGTTTAGAAGAGGAGGGTTATTGTGGAGACAGCCCAGTGGCTCTCTCTGCAGTCAGCATTCAGCCCTGCAGCTGCCTGGGACTTCAGGGCCCGCATCTCCAAGGCAGCATGGAAGCCCAGGAACTTTCAATGCCAGCATTAGGTTGCAGGTAGTGGCCTTTCTCTCCACTTGCTTATGGTCAGTGGGGACACTATCATACCAGTCTGTTAGGCAGGGTTGTGAGGAGGATCCAATAAAGCAACAGTGGCTGGCACAGTCCCTGGCACACAGCAAGTAGTCAATCAGTGCTCTTTTTATTATAATTTTTCTTTTCTTTTCTTTTTCTGCGTCTATCTTTGTCTGGGTATCTTTGCCTGACTCGGTCTCTACCTGCTCTTTCTGTAACACTTTGTCTATCTGTGCATCTCTGTCCCTGCAGCTCTGTCTGCCCGATGTCTGTGATGGGGGTAGGAACAGCAGCCCCCCAACCCCCGCACACCCCAGCGGCGCAGCCGGGCAGGAGCGGGACTGCCCGAGCCCACGGATCCCGCCCCCCCGCCAGGTCCGCGAGAACCCCCAGCCCCCCATGCACCAGGCCCCTCCGCCCCTGCAAGCGACCCGAGCAGGCAGATTAACAGCATCGTCAACAAAAGGAAACCAACCCGCAGAAGTTAGGAAGAGAGAGGGACTTACCGTTCGCCGCGACCCCGAGGCTGGCAGAGCCACTTTTAACTAAGAATGAATTAGGGACAAACTCTTCCTCAGAGTCTGAGTCCGGGGTTGGCTGGGCCACACCGTTGCCTAGCAACCGCCTCTGGCTCTCATTGGCCGGAGGGGAGGGGGGCGGGGAGGGGGACTGCTCAATAGGGGTTGATGAAGCGGATGAACAATGCAAGGGAGCACCTGCGAACCACAAAGACAAACACAGACAGAAAAAAAAAATAATGAAAATTGGTTTTGAGGCACACGGGGAGCGGGGAGGGAGCAAAATAAAACACGCATCAACAGGGGGAGGAGGCTCCCAACACTGGGCGATCTACTGCACACGTGGTCCCGGGGGCGGGGCTGATGCCTCCGAAAAGTTGGTGCAAACTCCTTCTGAAGAGCTGGGGGCGTCGTGCAGAAGTCTGCACTCTTGCGAAGAGGGTGCCCCTCGGAAACACTCAGGAAGCCCTTCCTGCTTTGCCTGTTGTCTGAGAGAGGCCTGAAAACCTGGGGTCTAGTCCTGGCGGGGCTGCGTTATCTATCAAACAGCTGCTCTCCTCTGAGCTTCAGCGGCCTTGCTGGCAAAATGAGCAGCCGGCCGCATTAGGTGATCGCTGAGCCCCTGCAAGCTGTCCATTCTGTGATGTCACCGAACTGAAATGATGTTCTTATTAGTGAGATTTTAATTCGACATGCCTAGAACAGGCTCTGGGCCTCATAAAAGGTAGAGGGAGCTGGAGAGAATGATTCAGCCCCGCCCCCCCCCCCCCCCCGCTGGCATTCTAGGATTTCAACACACTAATCTTCTACTTTTCTAAGAATATGACATTTTCAAATTTTTAAGGCCTAACATTCTCTGCAAACCTCTCGAGAGCAAGAATTTTAGCAGTCTTTTCCATTTCTGTATCCCCAGAATCTGGCATAGTGCCTGGCACATAGTAGGCACTAAATAAATATTTGCCGAAGAGATGAATTCCAGGTGTCTAACAGACTGGAATCCACAAGTTCTAATAGTCTCAGACGAAAAAAACTGTACCTTTTTTGGGCACTAACATGCTGTGTGTTCCAAGACGCACTAAGTCAGGATGCTTGACTGCAAGTTTCTAACATGTCAGGGTTCTACGATTCTAAAATCCCAGCTTTCTACGGTTCTGTGAGCACACTCCCAATTCTGCAGGAGGAGGTGATAGATAGTCTGGGACAAGAGCTTTTAGGTCAGACAGTTTGCAGTCTTATCTGCGTGTGGCCTTTAGGCATGTGCAGTACATCATGTACAAGAGAGGGAAGGTAAGCACAGACATACAAAAGTATACAGTACAAGACAACGCATCCACTGGACAGCAAGGGCTGCTGCTTTTTTCCCACTTTGATGACAGGTTTAAAACACAATCAGATCCATCTAGCTTTTCAGAGACTGAAACTTAGGAAACACAATGCAGCCCAGACATGCCATCAGAAGATGTGGCAGAGCTCTAAGGGGGAGATGGCACAGAGAGCTGCTGACTGTTGGAGGAGGGGGAGCTTTTTGTGGTCTGTCCACCAAGAGAAGCTCACTCAGTTCAGTCACCAAATCCTGCAGGATTCTGCAGGTTCCATGACTCTTATGTCAACCCCTGAGCCCAACCACGTGTAACATTTTACTGAGCTGCTGTGGATGCCTTTGGCTGGTTCATATTAGAAATTCAGTAAGAACGACTGAGGCAGCAGGATCAATGATTGTGGTAGAATCTCTGGGTGGCTCTCCCATCTGCATTTTGATTTACCTAAATATCTGGGTTATGATTTACCTTAAAATTATCCAAACCAGTGTTTCCAATTCACCCAGGGAGAACCTTCCCTGACACCACTTACCATATAGCAAGCCCTAAAGATTAGTTCTTTTCTTTGAACTAATCTTTTTTTAGTTCTGTTATCACATTGGCTCCGCTGTTTTTGTAGTTATCTGTAGCTGTCTCGCATATAAAAGCATATGGCCCATTCTTACAATAGAGTACATTCTTGGAGTGGGCTTTGGAGTTCAACAGAATTGGGGCTTGCATCATACCCTAGCCTTCTATTAGCTGTATGATCTTGGGTAAATTTCTTCTGGTTCCTCATTTGTAAGTTGGCAACTCCCCCCCTTCTATAAAGTTACTGTAAGGACTAAAGATACTATATCCGGGCATACAGTATGCTTGAGCAAGCAGAATTCCAGGGTCAGTGATTACCAAACATTTACTAAACTGAATGAAACCATCCCACAAGGAACCCCAGTCAAGATTTCCCTTCCCTTGCAATCCCAGTCTTGGAAAGATTCTGTCAGCCAGGCTGCATTTATTAAGCAAATATACATTCATTTCCTCATCCTTTATTAACCAAAGACATCTTCTAATCTCCAATCAGAGCTTTTGATGAGCTTGAGATAACCAGTACCATACTATGCTGAGTTGTTAGAATTTCAGACAAAAGTTAAGAAACATGATATGTTGTTCCGGGTGCTTGTTACAGCCTCTTCCTGAGTAAATCTGTCAAGCTTTATGAAATAAATAGTTCCAGAACTAAGTAAATTCTTCCATTGCAAACATCAGTGATCCTAGGCTAAGGAAAGCCTGTTCCCTCACAGGTCTCACGCCTGTTTCCTCACAGGTCTCACGCCTGTTTCCTCTCCCGTCCATCCACTCTCCAGGCCTCACCCAAGGTCCTTAGGGTTGCTCTGAATATTCATAACCTAGCATTCAAAGCACCTAACAAGGTGCCAGACCCTTAGTAGGTGCACGATAACTCATGAGGTTTCTGTGAAGTACAGGTATTAATTGGAAACATCTTAATTCCCTTCCTCTTTTCATCAGCACCGTTTAATTTAAGTGGCTCCAAGGTGGGGGCACAAAACCATCTCCTGGCTGCTAGAAAATTCTAGAAATATTTATATTTTAATCTAACCTTTTTTAATATCTAATATCTATTTTGTATATGTTATATTTATAATGTACATAATACATTTGTATTCAAAATACATTAATCAAAAGCATTGCTGAAACAGAAATAGACTCACAGACATAGAAAATAAACTTATGGTTACCAAAGGGGAGCAGGGAGAGGGATAAATTAGGAGTCTGGGATTAGCAGATACAAACTACTATGTAAAAATAGATAAGCAAGGTTCTGCTATATAGCACAGGGAACTATGTTCAATATCTTATAATTACCTATAATGGAGAAGAATCTGAAAAAGAATATATATATATATATATATATGTATAACTGAATCACCCTGCTGCACATCTGAAACTAACACGACATTGTAAATCAACTATACTTCAGAAAAAAACAAATAAAATAAAATGCATTGCTGTACCGATTTGGCATCTACAGAAGCAAGGCAGGTTCATAGTAAAAGAATGGGCTCTGAGTCCAGACCCTATGTTTGAATTCTAGTTGCGCTATTTGCTAGCTCAGCAGTAGTGACCTCAGGCAAGTTACTTTACCCTTTGTGCCTCAATTTCCTCATCTATGTAATACAGATTTAAAAAAAAAAAAAAAAGGAATACCTACTTCACAGAGTTGCTCTGAGGATTAAAGGAGTTAAAACAAGTCACTTGTTGCAAACAGCAAGGCAGCCAGTAAACACCTAGTAAACTTTAGATGTCATTGTGCATAAATATGTGTATATAAAGTGAGGGGAGCTACTGTTCTTTTCCTTTTCTTTTTTGTAAGAGCAGTGCATGACCTCAGAAGCACGGCAAACACTTTCAATCCAAAGACATTTCCTAAACACCCACTGGGCAGTGAGAAGGTGAGGGGTATACAAACTGTGAGACACGGCCCTCAAGGAGCCAGTGGGAAGGGAGGGAGAGTGTCACATGCAGCTCTAAGCAAGGCCGAGGTGGGACCTGTCAGAACAGAAGACAGCCCAGTGCGAGGGAAGGATGGTGGGGAGGTGGGGTGCTCACTTCAACCGGAGGAAACAAGAAAGGTTTTCTGGAGCCATAGAGGATTCCAGTGGGAAGAGATGAAGATGTGGGGGCTTGCACATCCATGGCAGAGGGAGAAATACTTTGCCTCAGGCCCTCATCCTTCACCTGGTCTCAAGAAACCTGCCCGTCCGTCTTCACTGTATCTCTCAAGTCTCAAGTGCTACCATTAACTCCTCACTACCACTGGTCTGCTGGGACTTGCTGGCCTGCCCTCATTTCCGTGCACTCACTGCTCTCTCTTCTGCCCGAGTCTGATTTGCACACCTTCAGGGCACCATCTGCATTGAATCTATCTGAACAGTACCCTCTGGAGCCCAACTACAAATTTTGCCTCTGAGCTTTTGCATATGCTGTTCCTTCTTGAACATTTTCCTTCCTATTCCCTTTTCTTCATCACTACCACCCTGTGTGTCTCCCTAGCTCCCACCCAGTCTCAGGGCTTAACCTCATGATCACCATCCCCAGGAGGGCTTCCCTGATTATCTCAAGCCTGGGTTTGCCACCCCTCCTGGGGGCTCCCTGTGCTTTCCTTGTTGCTACACTTCCCACACTGCTGTGCTGACTTGTTTGTGGCCACCCACTAGCCTGCTTGGCTTATCAACTACCATATTCTCCAGTTCCCAGCACTGTGTCTGGTACACAGAAAGCACTAGTAAATATCTATTAAAAGAAGAAAGGATGGAAGGAAGGTAGGAGGCAGGATACCTTGATTATGGCACAAAAGGTCTATGGAAAAAGAGTAGCAGGAAATGAGTCTCTGAATAGCAGGCTTAGGCCTTGAACACAAGGAAAAGGAAATCAGACCTTAACTGGGGAGTCACAGAAGTTCTTAAAGCAGGAAAGTGACAAGACCAGGGCTGTACTTTAGAAGGATCTGCTCTTTAAACTGAAGACTCAGCCACCCAGGTCTCCTTTCTATTTGGCTCAGATCAGCCAGCATGTTGAAAGCCCACATGATCTGTGGGGCCCAGATACACATTCATGTAGGCAAATAGGGATGCCTGATGTCACAGGACCAGGGAATTGGGGTTTTGGGTGGCCTTCCCATGTATCCTGATCATCAGCTGAAGGGAAACCTGGTATTATAGAATCTTCCATTGTGCCTTTGGTAAAATGAGATGGGATTGGAATGAACCTCCTTACGTCTCTTCCCAACAACAAAGGGGGCCACTGAAGGGTAAAGGAGAGCCATGAGGGTGTCCTGAAAGGAGGTCTCTCTGAGCCTAGCTCTAGCTTACAGTAGACAAAGGTGGAGAAAGAAAAAAACAAAGGGAGAGAGTGTAGACACCCATGTGGGTGAGGGGTGGGGGTAGGAGTGGGAACAAACATTTGCAGAGCACCTCCCAGAGGCCAGGAACTGGGCCAGGTGTTTTACAAGATCTCCTCACAACAGCCCCATGAGTTGGAAAATCCATCCCCATTTTCAAGGCCAAGAAATGGACAGAAGTGAAGTTATCTGTCTGTGGTCACAGGTCCTGGGTGAGAACGCATAATGGCAATGCCGTGTCCACCGAGCGGTGTGAATTAAAGGCATCAGCCCTGGTTTGCAGTAGGGAAGGGGAGAGTGCCATCCATCAACTGAAACACACCTAAAGTGCAAAGACTGTAAGTTTCCTACTGAGCAAACCAGGGACGAAAGCCCAGGTTCACACTGGCTGTATGACCTGGAGTGAGTCACTTCACATTTCTTAGTCTTCATCTTCTCCTTTAAAAAATGCTGTGTCAATACTCACTGCAAAGAGTTTTTGAGAGAAGTGATATTATGCTTGTAAGCAGCATGGGAGTCTCATGGTAAGAGCTCAACCAACATTGATTCCCTTTGCCACCCCTCTGGCTGTAGGTCTTTGAGAGTAAGAACAGGGTGGTTTTGGGAAATAAACAATGACAGATCTGCAAGATCTTTTCTCATTACGCATCACTTGTTGACATCATATGAGAGGAAAAGTATTAGGGAGACAGCTGTGCTACACGAAAGGAACACATGACAAGGGAATCCTGAGACCTGTAGACACAGCCACCTCCGTTACTCCCGCCTTCGTGTGCATCGAGGGTAGCTTTCCTGAGCATGTGAAAAGTACCCTGTAACTAGGGCAAGCTGTGCTCAAGGAAGAGCCTTCTAGTACTCTGTATTCTGAGCTGTCTTTGGAATATGCTGTGAGACTAAATTGTGAAGGCTAGCTATGGACAAGTTCATTATTCTGCCAAAGAAAAAAAGACCATTAACAAAATGCACTTTTTAACACTTTTCTCAGCAGTCCTAAGAAATCCATCTAAACACCCAAATGGAACCTTATTGATCTACATTAAACCCAACTAGGCTATGGTAGTGAAAGTCACTGCCCGCTCACGCAGCGGAAAGTGTGAGTCTGACCTGCAAACCTGGAGCACTAGCTGTGTGCCACAGAGAGGGCACTTTCTTCACAGGGGTTCCCTCGATTAGAGGATGAGCCTCCTAATATCCTTTTAATTGGCAGCCCTGCATTTTAGAAGCTTGTACATAAAATGCTTGGCATAGCACCCAGTAAACAGCAATTACTCAATACGTGACACCTAGAAAAAAACCAAAACAAAACACTCAGACCTAAGCAGGTAACTCATCTCAGTGGAATCCTGAGCTGATGGATTCACCCTTCCCATGAAGCCTGATTATGTTTCATCTTCTCAGTGTCCTTTCTGTAAATATTCTAGCCACTCCACTTAAAACCAAAGGCATTTGTTCTTTTC
This sequence comes from Camelus bactrianus, assembly GCF_048773025.1. Classification (NCBI taxonomy): domain Eukaryota; kingdom Metazoa; phylum Chordata; class Mammalia; order Artiodactyla; family Camelidae; genus Camelus; species Camelus bactrianus. The sequence goes on from NC_133548.1 coordinate 52,403,365, forward strand.
TCATGAGCCAACCTCATATCTATTTCCTCTTAACAGGGCAGCCAGTTGGTCCACTGTTAAGAAGTAAAACCTTATGCAGTTCTGTGCAGAGGATGGGGCACTGAGGAAAACTGGAATCTTTTTCTACAAGAGGACCAGGAACTCCTCTGTAGTGGTAGCACGCCCTGCTTCTGATGCCAGTGAGTGATGTTCACGTCTACTGCTGAAACACCCTAGCCTGCCCTTCAGGGACCACAGGTGCTCATCTCTGTGTCCTGGCCTGGCTCAGAGTCTCAGCTCAAAAAGGTTAGCAGAACTGGTTCCCATGGTTATTTGCAATGGATTGAAATCCACTGCTGTGAAGCATTTCAAAGTGCTACATGCACCCCAGTGTTCACAGCAGCATTATATACAATAGCCAAGACATGGAAGCAACCTAAATGTCCATCGACAGATGACTAGATAAAGAAGTCATGGTATACTTATACAGTGGAATACTACTCAGCCATACGAAGAGTAAAATAATGCCATTTGCAGCAACATGGATGGACCTAGAGATCATCATTGTAAGTCAAGTAAGCCAGAAAGAGAAGGAAAAATACCATGATATCACTCATACGTGAAATCTAAAAAAAGAAAAAAGAGGACACTAATGAACTTATTTACAAAAAAGAAACAGACTTGCAGACATAATACACAATTTTATCTTTACTAGGGGAAAGAGGTTGGGAAGGGATAAATTTGGGAGTTTCAGATTTGCAAATGTTAGCCACTATATATAAAAACAGATTTAAAAAAAAACAAATTTCTTCTGTATAGCATAGGGAACTATGTTCAATATCTTGTAATAAGCTTTAATGAAAAAGAATATGAGAATGAATATATGTATGTATATGCATGACTGGGACATTATGCTGTACACCAGAAATTGACACATTGTAACTGATGATACTTCAATAAAAAATAAAATAAAATAAAATAAAATAAAAAGAAATAAAGAAAGTGCTAGAAACCTGAAGCTAGAGCACTAGAGGGACCATTCGTTCTGGTTAGTCAGTGACAGCCCCAATTGAGATCTGTTATCCTGTATCAGTTAAAAATAGTGCCCTACCTTTGCTCTAAAAACGCTCTGATTTGGACACCTAGTGGCCACCCCATTTTAGGGCATTAGAGATTCAGTTCTGCAGCAGAGGCTATAGCTTGCTACAAGAGACTAAGGGTCAAAAGAGGTACAGGTCAATCACAAGCTGCAGGATCACGGGCAGGGCCTCTGACCTCACTGGCCCTTACGTTTCCCATTAGAGAGTTGGATCAGAACACCCTAAGGTTCTTTCATGGTGCAACATTCTACAATATAGGAGTAATGGTAGTCTGCACCTCAAGGGGTTGTTCTGAGGATTAAAGGAGACTTCGGAAAAAATGCAGGATAGAAATGATTACAGTTATAATGGAAGATCATGTTCCTTCAGTATAGGAAATGCTCATACAACATTGATAGAATAAATGAATTTGTATAAATGTATTCCTATACAAAAGATGGGCTGAAAAACATCTTTAACAGTGGTTATCCCTGATAAGAGAAATTTTTAATTTTTAAAATATGCTTTTATATCTTCAAATTTTTCTACAATGTCAGTTATTTTTACCCTTTTAAAAACTATTTTTTAAAACTTCAAGAGAAAATGAAATAATAAATGTGAAAATATCTGGCATCTAGTGGGTGCTAAATGTTGGTTTTAAATACAAACAAAACTTTATATACCGATATTGGTAATATAATTAGATATAAATTGATTTTTAAAGGGTGAAAACCTTTTAACTGAGAAATTCCACTTCTAGGAATTTACCCACAAAGACAATCTTGACTTTTCAAAAGATTTATTTGTAAGGCTATTCATCCCAGCATCATTTGTAATAGTCAAAAGTAAAAAATTTTCAAATAAATCTTAAGGAAAGGAAAAACATCCTTTATGTTAAAAAGTGACTAATTATATAAATTCAGGCACATCAGTACAATGCTAATGTGCAGACATTATCAGCCAAGCTTGTAAAGAATATCTAAAGACTTGGGAGATAGGATATGAAAAAAGAATGGGGCAAAACTGAATAAAAAAGAATTCTGACAGTTGTTTCAGCGTGTGTGTGTGTGTGTGTGTGTGTGTGATTAACAAAAGTGTTAATACTTGTTACCTTAGGGCAGTAGAATTATAAATAAATTTTACCTTTTCTTTATATTTTCTAATTCTTCCAAGGAACCAATGTGATAATGAGATTTAAAAAAAAAAACAATAAAAGTTTTTTAAAGAGAAGAAAACACACACATAGAGAAAGGCAGCAAAGACAACAGCTCTGCTTTGGGTCCCTCATGGGATGAGCTTGGCAGAACTGCAGCCTCCCTGGTCCAAACTCGCCTTCTTTTCCAGCCTATTAAATCTTGTGGGTCTTCCTCCCCCGGCCGGGCAGCTCCCACTAAGTCAACTCTCTTCTCCTTGACAGTGGTTATTTTCAGAAGCAGGTCTGGGGCCATCTGTCTCTGTGACTTATGTTGGGAAAATGATCTCTGGAAAACAGGATGCAGTCAATTTCTCAGGCTCAGCTCTCCTCCTCCTCACAGATTTCTCAGGGCCACGTTTGTTTGTTGTTTGTTTGTTTGTTTGTTTAAGCATTCACCAGGAAAAGAACTCTGTTTTCACCTGCCTGCCTGGGGAAGCCCAGTGCCTGCTGTACTTTACACTTCAACACTGAGACAAGAGTGACTTAGGTCCCTCTGGTCTTCACAGAGGGATGGCCTACCAGCTAGTCTGCTTGTTTGATGCAGGTATATTAAATGAGGGCATCCACTGATTTTTTTTGTAATAACAGCTTTATTGAGATATGAATACATGCCATGCAAGTCACCCATGTAAAGTGTACAATTCAATGGCTTTTAGTATATTGACAGAGTAGTACAACCATCACCACAATAAATTTTAGAATATTTTCATCACTCCAAAAGAAACCCTATAGTCATGAATAATTACTCCCCATTTCTCTCCAACCCTCTGCTGCCCCAGACAATCACTAAATCTATTTTCTGTCTCTATAGCTTTACCTATTCTGGACATTTCATATAAACGGAATTATACAATATATGCTCATTTGTGACTGTCTTCTTGTACTTAACATGGTGTTTTCAAGGTTCATCCATGTTGTAACATGAATCGACTCCATTTCATTTCATTGCTGAATGACATCTCATTGTACAGATGTACCACATTTTGTTTATCCATTTGTCAGTAGATGGAAACTTGGGTTGTTTCTACTTTTTGGCTCTTCTGAATAATGCTGCTATGAACATCTGTGTACAAATTTTTATGTGGAGATACATTTTCATTTATCTTGGGTAGATACCTAGGGGTGGAACTGCTGGATTGAGTGGAAACTCTCTTCAACCTTTTGAAGAACTGCTGGATTGTTTTCCAAAGTGGCTGCTCCATTTTATGTTCCCAGCATTTGAGTGTTCCAATTTCTCCATAGCTTTGCCAACATTTGTCATCATCTGACTTTGATGACAGCCATTCTAGTGGGTGTGAGGTGGCATCTCACTGTGGCTTTGAGTTGCATTTCTTAATGGCTAATGATGTTGAGCATCTTCTCATGTGCCTACTGGCCCTTTATATATCCTCTCCGGAGAAATGTCTATTCAGATCCCTTGCCCAGTTTTAAACTGAGTTATCTCTTTTTTATTATTGAGTGGTAGGTATCGATTCTTTCATCAAATATTTATTTTGTGCCTACCCTGTGCCAGGCACTGTTCTAAGCATCACTGATAGGCAAGGAAGAAAAAGCTTTGCCCTCAGAAGCTTACCTTCCAGTGGAGAACAATCAATACACAAGTAAGAAAATAACTATACAGAACAAGATCAGGTGGTGATAGATGCTATGAAGAAAGGTTTAATGCACTAAGAGGTTGGAAGTGATGGGATGGGTGTGCTGTTTTAGGTAAGGTGGTCAGGGAAGGTCTGTCTGCAGAGGTGACATTTGAGCAAAGAACTGGAGTAAGTGAAAGAGTGAGTCACATAAACATTTGGGGGGGGGTACTTTCGAGGCAGAGGACCCAGCAACTGCCAAGTCCCTGCAGTAGAAGCAAGTACATTTGAGGGACAGCGAGGAAGCTAGCCTAGCTGGAGGAGCATAAGGAGGAGAGTGCTAGGAAATGAAACTTGAGAGGCGGCCAGGGGCCAGGTTACAGATGTGCAAATATTGCAAACTAAAGGCCACTGTGCATACGTATTCTTATTAGTGAGTTCCTTGAGGGCAGGAACTGGTTTTATTTATCTCCATATGTCCCCAGCCCACACAATGATTTCATATACAGTGGGTACCCAGTACATATTGGAATGTACTTTATCTTATTGGGCTACTAATGAAAACAATGTGAATAGTATTTACTCAACAGTTACAGAAAATTTTCACACCCATGATCTTATTTGATCCTTGTTACATCTGAGTGTTGTAATGACCATTGCCGCCATTTTACAGATATAAAAACTGAGGCTAGAGGAGGTGCTATGACTTGTGCAGGGACATACAACTGATAAGGGATCAAGTGGGACTCCAACCCAGGGGACGGGCAGCAGTAAGATCTGGATTTAAAACTGGTTATTGTGGTTTTAGGTAGGTTGCGTCCTCTTTTAGAGCCCTGGAATCTTCAGGATCTGGGCCTAACTTCCAGGGGTCCTGTGAAGAGTAAATAAATAAAAGCTGCATGTCTGGGCCCCACCACGGGCCTGGCATACAGCAGGTGCTCAACAGTGGTGGCTCTCCCCAACCTCTTATTACCAGTCCTACCTGTATACTAAGGCAGGCTCTTCATGTGCTGGCTTGACTGGGTACTGGAGTTAAAATCAGTCCTTCCCCTGGAAGGAAGTCCAGTCTCATGGGTGAAGGAAACAAATGCATTATTTAACGAGAGGCAGAGGTGCTGGAGGAGGATGAGAGATGGTGGAGGCACTGGGAGTTGAGAGCAGGGGAAAATGGGACGAGCTGCAATTATCAGCTACAACCCCAGGTTTTGCATTTTCTTTCCATCTTTCCTGGGAGTGGCTTCCAAAAGCAGTTTAAGATGGTCCATCCAGGCCTCTGGAGGCTCAAATCAGGCTGGACCGAGAGGCCACATTCTGTGGGATGTGGGGGAGAGGGGAGGCATGAGGCAAGCTGGATTATCTCTGTCTGTCAAAGTCTGCTGGCAAATGTCACCAGGGAGCCACTGAAATTTATGGCAGGCCTTTAATGATCTGTGGTCACAGAGCACTCTGTTCAACTGGAAGACTCAAGCTTTGGACTTTTGCATTGAGATTTGATTAAAAAAAAGTGCTTTCCAACAGCTGTTTTCAAAGTCATTTATTACTTCCTGAGTTTAAAGTGTGTATATATATATACATTATATATATAAAATAGATATACACACGTGTGTATATGTTATATATATGTGTGTGTGTATATATATATCTATACATACACCCATACATATACATATGTAATATACATCTCCCTCCTCCTAATTCAGTTGCTTCACACAGCTGCAAAATTCCAGGCCCCAAGACACAGAAGGGCACAACCTGACTATTAAGCCCCACTTCTACCCAGATACTAGGGGAAGGATGGAGGTATCAACTGCAGAGGAAAGAGGCAAGAGATAGGGAGCTAGCGGGGAGAAAGGGCCAAGGTGCTGGAAGGAGAGGAGACACTGATGTTAACTGGGTACCTACTGTGTGTGCAACGTTATGGAAGCTTTACATACAGCATCTCAATCAACCCTCACACCCCCTGCAAAGGCATCAGGATCTCTCCAGCTGACAGATGCAGAATTTGAGGTCTAAAGAGAGCCTGTTCAAGGTTACCCAGCAGATGGGTGCAGGGCTGTGTTTTGGGCATTTTTCTGTCTGACCCTAAGCCTCCACGTGTCCCACTTAAAAAATCTGAAGGAATAAGAATAATAAAGAAGAATATGCACTTGTAAATTCGAAGGTTTACTTCCTTGATTTCTCCTCAGCCAAGGGAACAGAACAATGATGTTTAAAGGAGTTAAACACGTGCTCGAAGCCCCAGAGCTAGTGAGTGTGGAGCTGAAATTCCAGCCTAGGCCACCTGAGCCCATGGCCAGAGCTCTTCCTAGAAACTCACTCTGTCTTTCATAGAATCTTAAATTGGGGGGGGGGGGTGTCAAGGATTAGTGTTATCCATGAATTGAGCAAAGTTTAACCAGGAAAAGAAACTTCTTATAAAATAAAATCAGAATGATATATTTACCAGTATGTCTAGTTTTCTGAATATCTGTTATATTTCAACAAAGGTTTTAAAAATACCAGAAAGTCCCATGGTGTGAATGTAAGGCATGTAGTGAGGGGAATGTTCCTTAAATAGTTTTCCTGCATAAACACCCTGATTCTAAACAGCTTTCCTTGAGCTTGCTCACCGTGCCAAAGCCTCCTTCCCTTTTGGTTTCTACAAAGCTTTTTGAAAAAACTTTTGGGAAAGCACAAGTGCAGTGAAAGCCAAGCTTTCCAGAAATTCCTCTACTCCCACTCCAGGAAATGTCGAAAAATCAAGGAACGCAGTTGGTGGGTGGGGGTGGGAGGGAGTGCACAAGCGGAGAGATGGCTGCCCAAACCCGCCCTCAAGTGACCGGGTCTCCCTGAGACTGAACTTCCCCAGAGGGAGGTGCTCAAAGCTATTCCCCTTTAGGGGCTTTTGGGCAAAAATCAGAAGAAAACTGGGTTGTTTTTAATCCCAAACTACACTCTGTACAGAAAGGAGTCTTTGAAATAAGAGAAGGGAAAGGAATAAACACCTACCAAATGCCGTCTGTGCACCAAGCACTGTGCTAAGCACATCTTTACCCGTGTTTCCAACATAACCTTCGCAGCAAGTATCACTCACTCACTCCGCAAATCACTGAGGGGCCCTCACATGTCAGGCTCTCTGCTTGGAGCTGGAAACACAGTGAGGAGCAGAATCCTGTAAGGTCCTGTCTGTATTAGTTTCGTTTCCTTGGGCTGTTGTAACCAAGTGCTGCAAACTGAGTACCTTTAAACAACAGAAATGTATGGCCCCACGGTTCTGGAGGCTACAAGTCCAAAATCAAGGTGGTGGCAGGGCCAGGATCTCCTGAAACCTGCAGAGGAATCATTCTTTACCTCTTCCTAGCTTCTAGTGGTTGGCTGGCAGTCTCTGGTGTTCCTGGCTTACAGCTCCATCACTCCAACCTCTGCCTCTATTGTCACATGGCCTTTTCCCTCCACCTGTGTCTCTGTCTTCAAGTGGCTATCTTCTTACAAGGACACAGGACATAAGGGATTGGAAGCCCACCCTACTCCAGTATGCCACCATCTTGGTTAATTACATATGCAACAACCCTATTTTCAAATAAGGTCATATTCTGAGGTACTGGGGGTCAGGGCTTCAACATGCATTTTTTTTTTGGAGGGGGCCCAATTCCACCAATCACATTGACCCTGAAGAGCTTGTACTGCAGAAGCTCCCTTCTGAAGGTGAATAAGGTTAAGGCGGAGAGGCTAAGTGACCTACTCACGATCTACAGGCAGAAAAATCACAAATCCAGGTCTGATTCCAGAGCCCCTATTCTGTCTACCACACCACCCTGTCTTGCCAGCATGGGGTTCCTCAGCTGGTGGTCATTTATACAAAAGGAGCTTTTGCCTCCATCATCACATTTAGTCCTTGTGACACTTCTACAAGGTGAGCACCCTAATCCCATTTTACTGACAAAGAAAATGAGCTCCAGAAAGCTGGAAGGCACTCAGTTTTCAAGAAGAGGAGCAAGATTGAACCCAGGTGGCTAGACTATGTACCCAGGCTCCTACTGCAGCCATGCCAAGATCAGTGGCCCTTTGGCTGGGGACTGGATACCAGCAATGGAGCCAGAAAACAACACAAACAGCTGTGAAAAGCCCTATCTCCAAAGCTGTCCAGGGAAGGACAGCCACCTTGACTGAGGGCACTGGACTGGAAAAGAAATAATGATGTTGGCTGCTTTTGTTTATTTTAACCAAAAAGGCTCATCTGGCGAGGGAGAGGGAAGAGCCTGTCTTTTGGAAGCTAAAGCCATTCAACATCCTGAGCCCAGGAGTTCAGATGCCCTTCTCCCTGGAGAGCAGAGTCTGGTCCCTGCTGGCAAGTGGGATTTCTTGCTTCCTTGTTGTGGAGGGGAGGAGGTGAAGCTTGAATGTCAACCTCCTTGGGTACTTCTTGGGCAGAGCCAGAGAAGCAGCTTCCCTGTGACTTTTGTGCGGGCACATGTGGCCTGCATTTGCCTCGGATGTCATGAGGTTTGGGGAAACGAGGGAAGAGAGAGGTGCCTGCAGGGTAGGAAAGATATGTGGGATGTTCCCACAGGCCAGGTCCACAGAGTCCAATGGTCTGGGAGGGGTGCCTGGTTCTGTGTAATTGGTCACAGGTCCCTGAGCTGGTCCAAGGAGGGAAGTGTCACCCTCTTGGGGAAGGCAGCCAAGCATCCTGCAGGAGTGTCCTGCCCACTGGGTCCTATGCACCCAGTTCTCAGCAGTCCCACAAGAGACTCCCACCAGCACCCCCATGGAGCTCGGGAGGGGAATCAGATGGGGTTCTAGCTGCCTTTGAGAAGTGTCCAGTTGAATGGCCAAGCCAACCCAGAATGGGTAATTACCCCGCAGAGCTATGAGAGTGGGACCACAAAGAGAAGGCCCTGAATTTACAGCGCCTTGGGGCATGTGGCACCTTCTGGCAGGAAGCGATCTTTCAGTAGAAGTCTAAAGGTGAACCAGGAATTGAAACAGAAGACGCACGGTGGGCATGTGCTTCTGTGTGGTGCGTGCATGTGTGTGCAGGGGTGGGCTGCTTTCAGAGTCCTAGGCGGAAAGAAATGCACATACACGACTATTAACAGCGAGTATGTCTCGGGTAGAGGTGAGGGGAGCCGTACAGGGAGGACTGAGAGAAAGAGAGGCAGGGTCAGGTACTACACAAAGGCATCTGGCAGAACCCAGGGCCACCCCTGCTCCCTGCGCTCTCGACCCAGCATTGGTTAGCCACCAGGCGGGGCCACATGAATTAAGTCACCCAGCTTCTCTGGGTCTCTAGCCGAAAATCACCATGATTACACAGGTGGCCTTCTAAGCTCTCATAGAGCACCAATAATACAAATCAACATGACATGCTATTCCACCTAATTCTCCTATCAGCTCTCTGAGTTTCTCTTTATTACCCCCATTTAGCAGATGGGAGCAGGGAAGTTCAGAGAAGGTTAAGTGACTACATTCTGTAAGTCTTTGAATTCCTGAAAGAAACTGCCCTCAGGCTTTCTGCCTGAATAACTGAGTCTTTTGCTCTCAGGGGAATTTTATGCAGCAGAGAGAAAGATGACTTGTTAATAAGAACAGCTACCATTGATTGGGAACTTTCTCTTGGCCAGATACTGTACCAAGCTGTGTATAGACATGCATGCATTTTAATCCTCACGACAATCTTGAGAGGGAGGGACTTTATTACCCTCATTAGAGACAAGGAAACTTGGACTTACAGTGATCAATTCAGTCGGCCAAAGTCACAGGGGGGACTGGAAAGGGGATAGCCAGGAGGTGGCCCCAGGTGGCCGCCTCCAGCCACAGCCTGAGCTCCTAATTATTTCTCTGTGAAGCTTCAAAGGAGCAAAACATTTGAGCCCAATCTGTGGGTTTATATATGAGGGGACTGAGGCCTGGAAAAAGAGGCGAGCAAACAGAGCCACACTTGCTCTCTTGAATTTCTCATCTAACAAGGCCCAAGGCCCCATAATAAGGTGGCAGCAGAGCTGGCCTTGTGTCATTAATATCAATAACAGTAAGAGTAATGAGAGGCGGCCTGACACAGAGGTTGGAAGATGGCCTCTGAAGCCAAAGGCTTGAGTTCAAACCCCAGTTCTGCCTCTCGGTAGCAGCTACAATCCTGTGCACATTTTTAAGCTCCCTGAGCCTCAGTTTCTTTCTCTGTAGAACAGGGATGATACGATACCCACCTCACAGGGCCGAGCAGGGATGAAAGTACCAGGCATAACGTAAGCACTCTGTCCACGTCTGCTGTTAGGACTGCTTCACTCCCTGCTCCGTGCCCCGCGCGCTTCACCTGTAGTTCTCCCAGCACCCAGGGAGAGGGGTTATTATCCCTGTTGCACTGATGGAGGAACAAGTCTGGAGAAATTAAATAACCTGCCTGACATTACATAGCATGGGAGCTGTAGAAGCTGGGCTGGAAGCTCCACCTGTCTGAAGTCCAAGCCCACGTTCTTTCCCACAGTAATCCCCTCCCTGTGCACACAGCCTTGCAGAGAGCACTGATATCCATTACTGTGAAGTTTTAGCCTATTTTTCAATGCTGATAGCTCTCACATCTCCATGACAGTTGTGCACGTGCATGTGCAAGGTTCTGATGAACAAGAGAGCGCAGCCCCAAGCGGGATGGAGGGTTGCATTCAAGTAGCATCTATTACTCTATGACACAATTATAATTGTTCCATGAGGATAATAACAAGCCACCCTGTGTGCAGAGTCTTCTATCGTTCAGAAAACCCTTTCAGATCCATTATCTCATTGTGTCCCCATAACAGCACTGGAGGCCGGGGAGAGTTAATTGTGTTCTTTTACATTTACAGCAGCCACTCCTGGTTGCCGACCAACATCAATGGCCCTTGATAATAGAATCCTGACTTTGTTCGGCTGGCCAGGACTCCGTGATGGGTCAGGGAGTGGATCCTGACTTGTAAATCACAACGGTCCTGCTCTACAAGGAGCAGGACCGTTGTGATTTACAACAGCTCTACAAGGACAGTAGGACCGCTGTCCAATCAGATACAAGGAGAGGTCTCGAGTTTCCCCGGACATTGTGACATCTGGACACAATACCTGAGACCACTGTCAGTGAAGCCAAGAAGGTGAATCTGAGCTTTGATGAACAGGCCTGGAACCCTTCCACCTCCGGACTTCTTGTTAAATGAAGTAACAAATGTTGAAGTTAATGGTGATTGTTAAAGCCAGTTTGAGATGGGGTTTAGTATACGGCAGACTAAGACTTCACTCCTTCATAAAAATTCACCTCTCACTGCTTTTGCTTTTCCCTCTTATTTTCCAGTCATGCCCTATGCTAAGTACTTTATGAGCTTCACTTAATCCTCACAAGAACCCTGAGTGATAGGGATCGCTGTTTCCAGGTTACAGCTGGCCTGGTCACGGCTCACATGGCTAGTGTGGAGTCTCTCAAAGACCAAAGCCCATGCTCTTCCAGGACACTATCCTGCTGCCCTCACTCAGTTGCCAGCAAACTGTAGCTCAGGTCCCTCTCACCAACATGAGCAGCTCCTGTCTCTGTCCCTGGACCACGACTTGCCAGAGGGAAGGCACGAAGGACTTCTTTCCCAAGAAGCCTGGCGAGGGAGGCTGCACAGTGTTTCTGCTGCTGTGTCCTCAGCTAGTAAGTGAGATGGTGATACCTGCACTGCAGACAGGCTGTGGGGCCGGGAGTGGGTGGTGCCCTCGGTCTCCCTCTGAGGACATGCCACTTTCCTTAATGGACAACAATCCCTGGATCTTCTGGTTGGCAAGTAGCACACACCAGACCTTGGGAATCAGTGGCAAGCAAACAGAGCCACCCTTGCTTTCTTGATTTTCTCATCTAACAAGGCAAATATGCTTGGAGACCTCATCCTATTTGAGCCCGAGGCCCACTAAGGGCTGTAGCCTCTTCTGGAAACTGGTGGCCGGCGTTGCCCCTCTTCTCAGGGATGAAGCCAGGGTCCAATGTCCCGCCCCCTGGGCTGTTGTTTCCTGTCTGCTTCTGTGATTGACAAGTGATGACACCTCTGCTGCAAGCCTTGACTTCCTCTCCGAGGGTCCCCTGCAGCCCGTCCAGGCAAGAGCCATTGTGCCTCAAGTGGGCAAGCTGGACGCTGCCCCTGCAGCCCCCTCACACCCGCACTGGGCCTACTGCCTTGGGATGCTCTCACCCTCCCCGGGGACTCTGCTCTCCTGGCTGCTGTTTTCCCACCCAGCTGCAACGTCCCACAATCCAGCCAGGTCTGGGCTAAAGCACTTCCCTCGGAGGGGCTTATCCAAAGGCTAACAGATGGCTCTCCACGTCAGAAATTATTTCCTGATGCCCAGCTGAGGCACCCCAGGCCCTGCATCACCCGTTGGGGGTTAAGTCCCGGCTTCTCCTGCTCTTTAGAACCTTCGCTAATGCCACACGTCAGCTAAATTGCCCTCCTCTATGCTTTTGATTTGCTCTTTTACATTCGCCATCTGCTCCACGGCATATTACTGATGCCTACTGTGTGCCAGGCCCTGCCCCAGGCACTGGGGACACAGATGGATGGCACAGCTCTGCCCTCACAGAGTTCACAGTCTAAGTGGAGATTCTGATGAGAAGACTGACTTTAGCCCAGGGTGGTACGTGCTGGAGACCAGGGGGCCTCCTGAAGGTGGGGAGAGGCTGGCCTGGCTTGTTCCAAGCCCGGCAGAAGTGAGTCATTCCACTTGTAGAGTGTTTGCTGAACCAAAAGATGTATCAGAGTAAGGGTAGCCTCTGCTCAGGTTCTGGAGTTGACCTTAGCGCCAGCCTACGCCTCAGGTAATTTCCAGTCATTGTGGGGTGGGGGTGGGGTGAGGGCAGTTGGGATGAGATTGGGGGGTGGGAGCACCAAGGGGTGGGGGAGTGGGTGGGTGGGGTTAGGTGGGGAGGTGGAAGAGTGGGGGAGTCAGGGGTGGGTGGCAGTTCAGGACAGGGTCAGGAGCCCTGGCTTTTAGCCTCAGCCCATCACTAACTTTCTCTGACTTTGAGCAGATCTCTAGCTTATCCAGGACTTGGTTTTCTCAGCGATAAAATGGGAGGCCTCAGGGAATGTTCTAGAAGTGGGTGGTCATCCACCTGTCAGGGAGCATGGGGAAGGGATTCTGGCAGCAGGAAGGAGAAGAAGAGGAGGTGGTTCAGGACAAAGTCCCCAGACCCTCCTGACTCTGGATTCTGCATGGCTCTGGGCCTCAAGTTTCTCGTCAGGAAAATGAGGTGATCGGGCTTTGGAACCAGGTGGATTTAAGTTCAGCCCCATCTCTGCCTCTTGCTTTGTGATCTCTAATAAGTTACTTCATCTCTCTGAGCCTTAGTTTCCTCAAATGCAACTTTGGGTTTTGCAACATCTGTCTTACTATATTGGTATAAGGCTTAGAATACTGTAAATGATGCCTGGCACCATATTTGGCACAGAGTAAATATCAAGTAAATGTTAATTCCTCCTCCTCCTCGAAGGGGTGAGATGCCTTTGAGAGTACATGAAAAGGAAAATTTTGCTGACACGGTTTATCACCTGAGACGTTAGTGGGATGAGGGGTGGAGACTGCATCTGTCTCTTAGGATCAGAGTCTTCTGGCTGGACTGGACCTTGAAATCAGCAACTGTCCACCTTCTTCCTGCACCTGCCCTCCCAGTTCCAATGACAGAATCTCCTCCACAGCACGGCTGCTGCTAATATGCCTCCCGGCACGAGGAACTCACTACTCACTTCAGAGGCAGGCTGCTCCCTTCTGGTTCAGCTCCAACTGCCAGAAAATTCTTCTTTCTAATGAGGCAAAGTAGTGCTGCTGCTCCTGCTTCTACTACTACTACTATTACTAATCATAACCAACACAGGTGTGACGCAGAGATATTTCAGGTTCAGCTCCAGACCATGGCAATATAGTGAATATCACAATAAAGCAAGTCACACACAGTTTTTGGTTTCCCAGTGTGCACAAAAATCATATTTATGCTGTACTGTCTATTAAGTGTGCAATAGCATATGTGTATGAAAATAATGTACATACCTAAATTAAAAATACTTTCTTGCTAAAAAATGCTAGCCATCATCTGAGCCTTCAGCGAGTCATAATCATTTTGCAATAGTAACACCAAAGATTACTGATCACAGATCACCATAACAAATATCATCATAATGAAAAAGTTTAAACTATTGCAAGAAGTACCAAAGTGTGACACAGAGACACAGACTGAGCAAACACTGTTGGAAAAATGGTGCCAATACACGTGTTCAAAGCAGAGTTGCCACAAATCTTCAATATGTTAAAAAAAAAATGCAGTATCTATGAAGCACAATAGAGCAAAGTGCAACCAAATGAGGTCTGCCTGTAACTGGAAAGTGACTAAGAACAGAAACTCTAGAACCGCCGGCCATTTAAAATTTAAAATAAAAAAATTAAGATGTTAATTAATTAAAATTAAATTTAAAAAAATCAGTTCCTCAGTCACAGTAGCCACATTTCAAGTGTTTAACAGCCCCACTGGATAGAAAATCAGGGCTGCGATCCTGGCTCTACCACTGACTTGCTGTTTGATCTCACTCAAGTTCCTTAGCTTCCTTCTGCCTCAGCTTCCTCATCTGTGAAGTGAGATAATGGGGTAAAAATGGTGCTTGCCTTTCAGGGCTTTTTGTGAAAATTACTGAATGAAAATATGGAAAGTGCTTAGAACCGTGCTGGCTTTACAAATGTTTGCTAATTAGTAAAAACATCACGGGTCTGATATCCACGCTGTGCCACGCTGTGTGCCAGACATGTGACATACCCGTGTCACACACACATTTTCTCTCCACACGTGAAAGAGTATTTTCACAAGCCCAAAGATAAACTGCTGGGTCAAAGAGCATGAATATTTAACATTTTACAGAGACAGTGCCAAATCACCTTCTGAAAGAGAACGCACAGATTTTATGCCTTCACCAATAAAGTATGTTTCCTCATAACCTGAGCAACCCTGGATAGTTTTAATCCTTGCTTATCTGAGAGATGTAAAGTATCTTGAAGTCATTTTAATAGTTGTTACTTTTTTAGTGAGCTTGAGCATTTTTCTGTGTTTATGTATATATTTACGTATCTGTGAATTGCTATATATTTCGGTATTATTTTTCTTACTGGATTGTCTATTTTTTCCTATTTATTGATGTTAAGGTTTTCTGTAGGTTAAAGAAAATGATATATTTTATATAAAGCAAATATTTTCCCATTTTCCTTTGACAATGTTTATTTTGTTGTTTTCTTGTCCTGCAGAAACACTTAATTTCTTTCTCTCAGTCTTTTTTTTTTTTTTTTTTTTTTTTTTAATGGCTTCTGTGTTTGGTGAAAGTCAACCAATTTCCTGAACTATTGGCAGGTCTCCTCAGGCCCCCTCGGGGTCTGAGGGCCAGAAAAGAAGCTCATGCAGACAAAAGAGGGGCACTGCCCCCACTCCCCCACATGCACTCAGGAGACCCTCTGCATTTGATGAAGTCTTTCCTTTCCTTTCAAGTCCTTAGCCTCCCTCTAGGGTGTATCAGGAGAAGGGTACAATCCCTGCAGAAAATGTGATTCTCATTTGAATACACTAGGAGCCACTCTCTCTTTTTTTCTGGGCTCTTCGTCCTCCTGGAAGGGATGTGCAAAAATGTCAGGGCACAGAGAATGCGATGAAAATCTGGAGTTTTAGCAGACCACCCAGCAAAGTTACTGGTGAAGTCTTGACCCACAGAAGCTGTGTGAAATAATAAATGTTGTTGTTGTTGTTTTAAGCGGATACATTTGAGGGTAATTTGTTACACAGCAGTTGAAAACTAATACATAAGAGAAAGACAATTTAGATTAATGGATTAAGCCCTCCTCACAGATAAGCTTAAATCTTAAAGGAATCACAAGGCCAATCATCTCTGCCCTGCCTGAGGGCTAAGATTCAGGTGGCTGTTTCTCAACCTATAGCCTGGTTTTCAGTTGTTCCCTGGTCTTCTTGATTCCCTTTAACTTTTTATTTTTGTGCTATATCCATACAGCTAAGGCCTAGACCTGAGCTGCTGTCTTCTTTAGCTGTATCCCCTTAACCTTAATCTAGGCCTGAATAATGTCAAATCTTACAAAGAAATAAAAATTTGTCACTGGTTTATTAATAAATTAGCTGTATTGAACTCCTGAGCTTATCAACAGCTGTGTTTGATACCAACTCTCTTCATTAGAATGTTAATCATTAGTGTCAAGATTTGCCTGGTTCTATTAACATTAGCCAGAGGTAACGTTTTGATCAGAACTGAGCACTGAAAGACTGTGGAAGAATCACAGGATGTAGGAAAGCACCTAGAAATAGTTTTGGCCCAGTTCTT
Organism: Camelus bactrianus; assembly: GCF_048773025.1. Lineage (NCBI taxonomy): Eukaryota > Metazoa > Chordata > Mammalia > Artiodactyla > Camelidae > Camelus > Camelus bactrianus. The sequence continues at coordinate 52,419,524 of NC_133548.1, forward strand.
CTGTCTCTAGGCAGATGTTTTAACTTTGTTCGATTATATCCATTGCTCAAGACTCGCACAAGATCCTTTGGCAGCAAATTCTGCTTTCTACTTGTTGTTTAATCCTCTTCATCAAATAAGTCCCTTTCCAACCCACATGCACTTCCACTGCTTTCATTTCAACTCCTTTTCTTTTGCTTCATCTTCCGAGGACATGAACGAGCGTTAAGAACTCTCTTTAGAGAAGCCCTTTGATATATTCACAGAGTAATTAAATCGCAGTTCAGCCTTCTCATCTGCAGGTTCAACAGCTCCAGTTCTCCTGCACTAGCCTCGCGGGGGCTGTTCCTGTGTCCTAGGGAGGGCCCTCCCTGACTGCTCCCCTTCTCTTCCAAGCTGCGAAGTGTGACGAATGCAGCCCTGGCCTAGCGCAGACCATAAAAATGATGGTTTCGCACTTCTGCCTCCTTTACTGGATCACGGTATCATTTTAGAACTCATTTTCAGAGTTTCAGAACACAGATATGTTAGAGGCATAGCTGTCATTTTTTCCCACCCGCAAATTTTAAAGCCCAGGAAACTATGGCCCAAAGAGGTCTCTCAAGGTCACCAAGTGACAGATTGGCTGGGCTGAGTGTGGGGCCCAGGCAGCCTGACTTCCTGCCACCTGACCTTCCGGCCTCATTTGGGTATGTCCTCCCACCTGTGCTGTGTCTCCAACCTCTTAGTGCCACTGTCAACAACAGGACCTAACAACAATCTCCACTGCAGCACTGTTTGCAACAGTGAAGGCATGGTAACAACTACTCCATGGAATATTCTGAGGCTCTTAAAAAGAATGAGGAAGATCTAAATGTACTGCTAGGGAGTGATCTACAAGATCTATTATTCAGTGGAAAAACAGACCAGCAACAACTTGCAGAACAGCAAATAGAGGACATGATTCCACTTACATTTGCAAAGGGTACACACACATATGATTCTGCATAGAAATTTCTGGAAAGATGCATTAAAAGTGTTAACAACAGGATGGGGTGGATGGTAAAGACTTTTACTTTTCATTTTATACCCTTTAGCACTGTTTGAATTTTTAACCATGTGGCTTTATTACTTTTATAATAAAAATAGTATAAATGTTTAAAACGTTAATACTGAGAGCTTTCATTTCTTCCTTGTCACACTTCTCTACTGTTTGACTTTTTCAACTACCATGTATCACTTGTGTAATTACAAAAAAGATATTAAAAATAATGCTCCACATCTAAATGCTGGTTCTATAGTAATGCTTTTAGGACACAGGACACAGAGATGGTACATGCTGGGCAGGTGAGATCAGGCTGTCACATGACGGTGGTTTCTCAGTGTGTGCATGTGTGTGTGTGTTTGTGCTGGGTGCGGCTGGAGTTGTTGGAGGTCTTTTTTGGTTTCTAATGACTAAAGGGGCTGCTACTGATACCCAGTACTCTGGAGCTAGGGATGCTAACAACACTGACCCAAAATGCCAATGAAGCCCTGCTAAGAAATACTGGTGAAAAACTGAAACGCAGAGTTTTCAAATGTCTCTATCTATTCTTTCATTTAAATTTCACATCCCCTTTGAGGTTTTAAAAAACAGTATTCCTTATTACCTGTTGTCAACAGAGAGGAAATATCTGGATGATAGGTTACTCAGACACCTCAGAAAGGGAGAGTTCCCAGAGGACGAAAAATGCAGACAGTGACAGAATTGTACCTAGCAACCAAGAGGTTGTTTGTTTATAACAGCACTGTATCGGGCCTATTATATCTCTTACCAGGGCTAACAGGGTGATATGTCCCTATTTTACAGAAAAGTAAACTGAAGCCTTGAGATTAGACCATTTCCCCGGGGAGGAAATGGCTCAGCTCAGACTCCGGTCTGTGTGTTTCCAAAGCCCTTGCTCCTTGTACTTCCCCACGTGGCCTCCCTCACAGCCATGCGAGGAGACCAGGTGGCACCTGGAAGCAATTTCTCCTCTGGTTTCCTCCCTCCAGGACCCATGCTACTTTGGTAGGGAATTCACGGTGGGAAATTAACCTCTGTCTGCAAGGGCCAATTATACAGTCTAGAATAAAAAGAGCACTGTGGGCCTAGACCCAGGCAAAACACTGGCTCCCCCTCCCTCTGCCACTGCCTGTGGTGGCAGCTGGGAAGAGCAGGGAAGCGGGCAGGGGAAATCCCACTCTATTTTGAGAAAATAGCTGTGTTTGATTATACAAGCTATAAAGTTGGGACAACTATGGATTTTTCCTAAATTTGAAAAATGATGAGCCATTAACTTCTCACTCTTAAAGTAGATCCATTCAAAAGGAATTTGAGTCCCTGTGCCCCCTGGTGAGCAGGAGTCAGGGTTACTGCAAGCTTTTCTTAGGAAGAGAATAGAAACTCAGATCCACAAAAACCTGCTGGAGAGAGAGACTGGGGAGCAAGAACAGCTTCTAAGAGGATTTCTTCCCACCATCCCAGTGACTCTGGCCCCTCTGCCACTGTGTCCACAAATGTAGGCACAATGCATTTTTTTTCCTACTGCAGTATTTTATATTTGTCTTCACATCTTTGAGATGCCTCTCAAGTATCACTCTTCCAGGAAGCCTTCCATGCCCACTCCAGGCTGATTTAGGGCCTTCCAAGTCCCCAGACTTCCCTCTTCTCCTGTATGATCTCACCTGTGTCATAGGACTCTTTATCTGATTGGACTGTGTCTTTCCTCGGGACAGAAAACATCTCATGCATCTCAAAATTCCTATGGCTTAAAACAGCACAGACATTCAGGCAGGGCTCCACCTGACAGATTCTAGGTGGTATATAAAGCCATTTGTTCTGCCCAAGTTAGTGTTTGATGTGTCCTTCAGCAAGGAACTGGGCTTTAACAGGTGGATGAGAGAAAGGGCATTTCAGACAGAAGGAATAACATGAGCAAAAGCAAAATTATGAAAATGATTAAGAAATAGGCTGTGAGTAGGGAGGAGAGCAAAATGATGAAAAGCATATTTTAAAAAAATCAGTCTTGAGAGGAGATCCTAGTAACATGATCACAGTCTATGTGACCAGAGGTGATTTACGTAACTGCTCCTTGGTTTTCTCGTTATAAGACTTTATTAGGTGTGTATAAAGGACTTAGCACAGTGCCATGCATTCAGTGAGTACTTTATAAATTGTAGTTTTAAATATATTATTCTGAAAGGGGAGGTATAATTCCCTTGTGGGATAACCTAAACCCTACTGCTTCTTAGCAACTGTTTGCTTAGAGGTACAGAACTGGATAACCAATCTGTGTTATTCTTATCTTTATTTATTCATGCACTTCATTCATTCATTCTACAAACATTCATTGAGCAACTACTACTGGCGAGATGTTGCAATATGCTGTGATAGCATCAGAGTCAGATGGATTTCCAGCCATCAAAAAGCTCAAGGTCTTGGAGGAAAGATAAGGCAAAGACACAAATATGTGAGCCAGGAGGAAGAGGGAGCACTGCAGATGGAGAAATCAGTTTATGGAGGAGGAGGAACTTGCATCTTTCTCTGCTTAGTTTTAAGATTTCCTCTTAATAATTGATTTTCAGCAAAGTTATTGTGGTTTTCTTTGTGTTTATTCTTCTTTGGGTTTGTTGACCTTCTTGGATCTGTGGGTTTATAGTTTATAACAAATCTGGAAAAAAATTCAGTCATTATTTCATCAAAGATTTTCACAGTCCTCATCTCTCTTACCTCTCCTTCTTTGAGACTAAAATTTCTAATCACATGTTAATTGGACTCTAATTACATCTTCAACCACTTGATATTGTCCCATAGATCACTGAGATTCTGTTCATTTTTCAGTCCTTTTTTCTTGTCTCCCTCTGCTTTAGTTGGATGATTTTTATTTCTCTATATTCAAGTTTCATAGATCTTTCCTTCTACAATGTCTAATCTGCTGTTAAACCCATCTGTAAAATTTTCATTGCAAATATTCTATTTTTCAATTCAAGAATTTCCACCTGGCTCCACTTCTCTGTTGAAATTCTCTATTTGCTAACTCACTATGTTCATAGTTTTCTTTAACCCCTAGAACATACTTATAGTAGCCATTTAAAAGTCCTTGTCTGCTAATTCCATTATTTCTGTTATTTTTGTTTCTGCTGACTTATTTTTCTCTTAGTATGGGTCCTATATCCACCTTCTTCACATACATAGTAATATTTGATTGTACAATTCACATTACAGGTGTGAGGGTATTTGATATCTGGATTTCTCTTGTCTTCACGGAGTTTTTATTTAGATAGGAAGTTAATTTACTTGCAGATGAGCTTGATCCTTATTTTGGTGCCTTTACTGTATGGCTAGATTAACTCTATTCTTAGGCATTGCCTTTTTGGGGCATCTAACAGAAAGCCTGGGATGTTCAACAGGGTCTCTCTACTCTGGATGGTCAGAATTTAAACCTCTCTCAGCCTTGTGTGAGCTTCACCATGTAGCTGCACGGTAGTTATTTTATTCTCTAGTAGCTGTTCCTTCCTTAGTATACATTCCTCTTCCTGCCTCCTGGGATCTTTCCCTATATGTGTGAGGCTTAGTGTTTGGCCAGAGACTCAATATGATCTTTATGTAGATTTCTTAATTCTTTCTTATTACTACCCTTTCCTACAAATTCCAGACTTGTCAGTTGCTTTAAATTCAGTAAGAAGCCTATGCTCTGTCTGACCTTTCCTCCCTTTCACTTTCATAAATTTCCTCTAAATTGAGAGCTGGAGCAACCACCAGTTCATGTTGTTTGTTTTATTTCTCTTGGAGACCACAGATTCATGCAGCCTTTTGTCCAATATCTGAAAACAGAAGTTTCATATATATTTGGTCCATTTTTACAACTGTTTATAGTAGGATGGCTAGTCCAGTTCCAGTTACTCAACCACGGTCAAAAGTGGAGGTGTGAAAAATGGAGAACTGGAATAGTTACTTGAAGAATAGGTAAGGTTTGGGCAAAAGGCAATGAGTGAGGAGGCTCATTTCAGGCAGAAGAAACAGCATGAGCAGCAAATATTTATCGAGCCCCTGTTGCGTGTTACGCACTGGGGATTTTGTGATGAATAAGACAAATGGAGACTTGCCCTAATGGAGTTTACAGCTTGTTCTCATCTGTGTTCATTTCAACCGTTTTTCTGTATGCCTGCTCTGTGCAAGACACTGTGCTTGTACAGGAAGCCGGTGTTAGAACGAAGAATAAAACACAATTCCTGTCTTCAGGGAGTTCACAGTATTTGGAAGGAGAGAGATAAATAGTGACGTTCAGCATAAAGTAGTGAGTGAGATGACAGTGTTACACCTGGGGTGCTGTGGGAGGAGAGAGGCAGACTTTTAGGTCTAGCTTCCTTTATGAGATGTGCACTGTGTCCCCAAGAGCAAGTAAGAATTAACCAGGAATAGGAGGAGTGGCGGGAGGCTTTCTAGGCAACAGCAACAGAGGCACGGAGACACAAGGAATCTGCAGAACACTAAGTAGCTCAGTGTGACTGTAAGAGATGAGACTGGAGAGGCAGAATACACCCTGAGAGGCCTTGTGTACCATAGCTTACACTTTATCCTGGTGGCAATAGGGGAGCTGTGGAAGGCTCTCAAGCAAGGGAGAGATAACCTGCAAACTCCTACCTTTGACTGAGCTGGCAGGAACTGTATTGAATATTCAAGGGATTTATGGGGCTAGAGAGAGCTGTTAGAATTCAACTCTCTTCCACCAGGAATTTGAAGGACCTTTCCATAAGAGACGTTTGGATTTTTAAAAAGATAGTAGCAGACACTTACAAACAAATCCTATGGTGTTGAAATCTTGTCAATAGAGACAGAAAATGTAGCAGGTGAAAATGTGTTTCTTCAGGAAGGTGGTAAGTGGGGAAGAATAATAAAATTTTTGAGCTATAGTGGTTCTTGAAAATCATTCTGTTCTTCACCTAATTTTATCATCACATTTGAGGCAACTTAGACCCAGAGATATGAGGAGCAGAACAGGGGTAACAAAAAGAGCTTTTGGGCTTTGAAGTTAGGCTGACATGCGTCTGAATGCTGATTTGGCCATTATTAGCTGTGACCTTGGGCAAATCACTTACTCTCTCTGAGTTTTAGTCTCTTCATCTACAAATTGGAGAATACCAAAACCTACTTCGCTGAGTTAAAGTAATGCATTCGTGAAATCCACAGAGTGGTTCCTACTGAGCCTAAACTGAGCTTGCTTATGTAGGGACATCAACCTCTTAGATGTTCAATTGCTCAACTGGTTTACGCCCACAAGGAGTAAAGTTTCCTTGGGAACAGCCTCAAGAACTGAAGGGATGACAGTGGATTAAAGAGAGCTGCAAATTCTTTGTTACTAACTGCATCAGGAGGTGGGGCTTATTTTCTGTCCCCTTGAACCCTGGCTGGCCCTGGGACTACTTAAATCAGTTGAAATAACCATCACAGTGGATATGCTACTATGCTAGTTCTGGGCTTCAATCTTAAAGAGGACCAGTAACTTCTGCTTCCTTCCTATCGAATGTTTTCTCTTGAGATCTGCCTATCATGAAAAGAAGCCCAAGCTAGCTGAGTGGAAAGACCATTTGGGGAGACAGAGGCACCAGCCTCCCAGCTGTCTCTGATGGAGACAGACATATGAACAAAGCCATTCTAGCCTTTCCAGCCCCAGCCCCCATATGACCGCGGGCTCACGAGCACCCTGGGCAGGACTCAGAGAACTGCTCAGTCAGCCCATGTGAAAAATAATATGTGGTTATTATGCTAAGCCATTGTACTTTGGGTAGTTTACTATACAGCCAAGGACACCCAGCAGAGACAGGGAGGTTAGCTGTCTTGCCTGGGCCCAGGGTCAGGTCTGAGCCTTACTGGAAAGCTGAAGGAACTATCATATTCTGGATCCAAGCAGTGCTGCTTTGGTGCCTAGGGACTGAGGTTTAGTGCAGAGTTGGGGTGAGGGTCCTTCTCCCTCCTCCTCTAGGGAACAAAATATTTATGGTGCAGCTTAGACAGTGTGACAGATTGAGGGTCTGTAGTTTTGGGAGTCTTTAGGGCTAGTCCCTTGAGTAGAAGAATGGGGTTGTGTGGACTCCAGCTGGAAAGGCAGAAATGCGGTACCCCCTTACCAGTGGCTCCTAGGCAGAGAGAATATTAACAAGGAATGTGATGTAAAGGGACCAGAGTAGACTTCTCGCTGAGAACACATTAGGCCCTTGGAGTCTTCTGGGAAGTCCTGAGCAACACTTTGCGTTGGAGGTCCCATACAAGTCACTGAGGGGAAAATCTGGGAAACCTGGATTGTTACTGTCAGTGAGACCACAGGCTGAGGAGGTCTGGGGACATCCAGGTTTTACATGTAAAGCTCCTCAAAGAATGCTTGGTCCATGATAAGTGCTCAGTATGTGACAGCCTGTATATGCAGGGAACTGGCCCTAATATCTAGGGTCACATAGCACATTAACAACAGCAGTCCAGCATGTTCTCCCCCTGAGAAGCTGCCCTCTGTTGACCGTTCTGGGTTACTTCAGAGGTAGTAACTGTCACCCCCAAGAATGCAGAGCTCAGCCTACTCTCTAGAGAGTCAGAAAAATCCTGTCAGACTCGAGAGTTTGCAAACATAGTACTCTGACTTGAGGGGTTATGAATCCCTGGTTCTTAGAGCAAACATCACCTTCTTCTGCTGGACAGTTTAACAGAGGAAGCTGGAAAAAGAAACTGACTGGTTCACCCTTAATATCAAACAAAATATGTGCCACGGTTATAATTCAGGGGTATCCCCAGGGAGAGCACAGTGTCCTTCAGTAGGGTGGCTGCAGGAGAAAGAAAGTTCCCCTATCAGCTCTTGTCTTAATGGTGAGAAGAGGAAAGGCTCTAGGCTACAGCATCCATGGCTGGAGTTGATGTTTTGTTTCCCCTTGAGGTTTGGCTTTTGATGCACATGAGGGCCCAGTAAAATTTTCTAAGCTTCAAGGCAGCAAAAGAAAGATCTGGGCTAGCTTCTGTTACAGGCTAAATATTTGTGTTTCCCCAAATTCCTATGTTGAAGCCCTAGCCTTCAATGTGATGGTATTTGGAGGCAGTATTTTTGGGAAGTAATTAGGTTTTGATTAGGTCATGTGGGTGGAACCCTCATGATGAGATTAGTGCCCCTCTCTTTCTCTCTATGCACCCACACTAAGGAAAGGCCATGTGGAAATATAGTGAGAAGGTAGCTGTCTACAAGCCAGGAAGAGGGTCCTTACCAGGAACAAAATCTGCTGGATCCTTGATATTGGACTTTGAGCCTCCAGAACTGTGAAAACATAAATGTCTGTGTTTAAGCCACTCAGCCTACAGTAGGTATTTTGTTATAGCAGCCTGAGCTGACTAAGACACCCTCCTTGCTTAGTGGAGAGCCCCACCCAGGCTCCATGGTATAGTAGAGAAGGCATGGAAAGACAGAAAACCAAGCTGGAATTCTGGCTCAGCCGGTTTCAAGCTGGACGATACTGCGAAAATCATTTAACCTCTCTGAGCTTCATCTTCTTTATCTTTGAAATGGAACTAAGAAGACTTGCTTTGCTTATCTCACATAGAAGTTGTTAGGATCAAATGAGACCATGGATATAAAAGGACTTTAGAAACTATAGGGGGTATTTCTGACTATGGCAGAGGGAGGAGGCTGGCAAACTTTCTCCCCTCAAAAGGAATTACCAAGTTGGACAAAACTGGCAAAATCACCATGCCAACACTCTGGAAATTGACCAGAGGCATACAACAGTCTCAGATGTTTATGCTTGAAAAACTGCTGAACTTTAAGTAATAACAATGGTACTCAGTGATGTCATGCCTGGGGCTCTCTCCATCTCCCACAGCTCGGTCAGTGAAGAGGTTCAGCCAGGGTAAAGTCATCATGAGGACTGGCAACTTGGCTTCTGAAGCTGAAGACGCTCAGTGGATTCAGAGAAGTGGGTGGTGCCCTTGGTCAGAGGCACTGTCAGTGGAAGTTATGACTCTTGGCAGCAGGCAAGTAGGAAGGGCCAGTGACTCTACAAGCATAAGGTCATAGTTGTGACAAGCCTATTCTTGGCTAAGATGTAAATAAATAGTGGAGTTCAGAGAGGGCCCAGGCTATACATACACTCCTGGCAACACTGAAGGGGTTTGCAGGCACAGAGGAGATGCAAAGGGACCAAGTGGAAGGCAAAAGGGACCAGACAGACTTAAAAATTACCTGAACTCTGACTGTGTTCCCTTCCCCAGGTCCAGCTCCAATGGCAGAACACCTGGCTTTATGTGTTTGAGCATAATCTCTATCCAACCACTGGTTGGCCACTAAGCTATGCTGACAGAAACTTAAAGGCAAGAATAAAAAATAACTAAATAGAGACATTAGATTCCCACTGTGGGACAGAAAGATTTCATAGATTTAACCTAGGCATGTTTTATACAAAGAAAAAAACAGGAAAAAAAAAAAAAGAGCAGTAACAACAATCTTCATAAGGGAAAATTAGAAACCTAAGTTGCTACAATAAATAAAATGTCATTTTCAACAAAATTATAAGACATAAAAAGAAACAGAGAAGTATGACCCATAATCAGAAACAAAAGCAGTAAATAGAAACTGATGAGAATGTCCCCAAATGTTAAAAAATCAGCAGATAAATATTGCAAAGAAGCTATTTATGTTCACAGAACTCTCAAATAAACAATCTAACCCACCAGCTAAAAGAATTAGAAAAAGAAGAGCAAAAAACCCCAAAAGTAAGCAGAAGGAAGGAAATAATATAGATCAGGGAGGAAATAAATAAGAGATTAAAAAAAAATAGAAAAAATCAATCAAAGCAAAAGCTGGTTTTTTGAAAGAGTAAATAAAATCGACAAACCTCTGGCCAAACTCCAAAGAAGAAAAAAGAGAGAGCACAAATAAGCAAAATAAGAGAGGAAAATGGAGAAATTACAACAAATAACGTAGAAATACAGAACATCATATGAGAATATTATGAAAAACTATATGGAACCAAAATGGATAACCTAGAGGAGATGGACAAGTTTCTGGAAACATACAGTCCACCAAGACTGAATCAAGAAGAAACTGACCACTTGAACAAACTGATCACTAGAAATGAAACTGAATTAGCAATAAAAAAAAAACTTCCCTACAAATAAAAGTCCAGGACCAGACGTCTTCACCGGGGAATTCTACCAAACATACAAAGAAGAACTCATACCAGTCCTTCTCAAACTCTTCCAGACGATTGAAAAGGAGGGAATACTCCCAAACTCATTCTATAAAGCCATCATCACCCTGATACCAAAACCAGGCAAATACACCACCAAAAAAGAGAATTACAGACCAGTATCATTGATGAACATAGATGCAAAAATCCTTACCAAAATATTAGTAAACAGAATCCAACAGCACATAAAAAAAATTATACATCATGATCAAGTGGGGTTCATCCCAGAGACACAAGGGTGGTTCAACATACACAAATCAATCAATGTAATACATCACATCAAAAAGAGAAAGGACAAAAACCACATGATCATCTCAATAGATGCAGAAAAAATATTTGATAAAATTCAACACCCATCTATGATAAAAACTCTCACCAAAGTGGGTATAGAGGGAACATATCTCAATATAATAAAAGCTGTATATGACAAACCTACAGCCAGCATAGTACTCAAGGGTGAAAAACTCAAAAGCTTCCCACTAAAATCTGGGACAAGACAAGGATGCCCACTATCACCACTCCTATTCAACATAGTCTTGGAAGTCCTAGCCACAACAATCAGGCAAGAGAGAAATAAAAGGGATCCAAATTGAAAAAGAGGTAAAAGTGTCACTATATGCAGATGACATGATACTATATATAGAAAACCCTAAAAGGTCCACACAAAAACTACTAGACATAATCGAAGAATTCAGCAAGGTAGCAGGTTACAAGATTAATGTTCAAAAATCAGCTGCATTTCTTTACACTAACAATGAATTAACAGAAATAGAAAGTAAAGAAACAATCCCCTTTAAAATAGCATCCAAAGTAATAAAATACCTAGGAGTAAATCTAACCAAGGAGGTGAAAGACTTATACACAGAGAACTATAAAACAGTGATTAAGGAAATTAAAGAAGAATTTAAAAAATGGAAAGATATTCCATGCTCCTGGATTGGAAGAATCAATATTGTTAAAATGGTCACACTGCCCAAGGCAATCTATAGATTTAATGCAATCCCTATCAAATTACCCAGGACATATTTCACAGGACTAGAACAAATCATAATAAAATTTATATGGAACCACAAAAGACCTAGAATTGCCAAAGCATTACTGAAGAAAAAGAGGCTGGAGAAATAACTCTCCCAGACTTCAGACAATACTATAGATCTACAGTAATCAAAACAGCATGGTATTGGTACAAAAACAGACATATGGACAAATGGAACAGAATAGAGAGCCCAGAAATGAACTCACAAACTTCTGGTCGACTAATCTTCGACAAAGGAGGCAAGAATATACAATGGAATAAAGACAGTCTCTTCAGCAAATGGTGTTGGGAAAACTGGACAGCAGCATGTAAAACAATGAAGCTAGAACACTCCCTGACACCATACACAAAAATGGATCAAAGACTCAAACATAAGACAAGATACAATAAACCTTCTAGAAGAAAATATAGGTAAAACATTATCTGACATACATCTCAAAAATGTTCTCCTAGGGCAGTCTACCCAAGCAATAGAAATTAAAGCAAGAATAAACAAATGGGACCTAATGAAACCTAACAAGCTTCTGCACAGCAAAGGAAGCCATAAGTAAAACAAAAAGACAACCTATGGAATGGGAGAAAGTTTTTGCAAATGAAACAGACAAAGGCTTGATCTCCAGAATATATAAGCAGCTCATACGACTTAATAAGAAAAAAACAAACAACCCAATCCAAAAATGGGCAGAAGACTTAATCAAGCAATTCTCCAAGGAAGAAATAGATCAACAGACACATGAAAAAATGCTCAATATCACTAATTATCAGAGAAATGCAAATCAAAACTACAATGAGGTATCACCTCACACCAGTCAGGATGGTCATCATTCAAAAGTCCACAAATTACAAACACTGGAGAGGCTGTGGAGAAAAGGGAACCCTCCTACACTGCTGGTGGGAATGCAGTTTAGTGCAGCCACTGTGGAAAACAGTATGGAGAGTCCTCAAAAGACTAGGAATAGACTTACCATATGACCCAGGAATCCCACTCATAGGCATATATCCAGAAGGAACCCTACTTCAAAAAGACACCTGCACCCCAATGTTCATAGCAGCACTATTTACAATGGCCAAGACATGGAAATAGCCTAAATGTCCATCAACAGATGACTGGATAAGAAGATTTAGTATATTTATATGATGGAATACTACTCAGCCATAAAAACTGACAACATAACGCCATTTGCAGCAACATGGATGTTCCTGGAGAATGTCATTCTAAGTGAAGTAAGCCAGAAAGAGAAAGAAAAATACCATATGAGATCGCTCATATGTGGAATCTAAAAAAAAAAAAAAAAAAACCAACATAAATACAAAACAGAAACAGACTCACAGACATAGAATACAAACTTGTGGTTGCCAAGGGGGTAGGGAGTGGGAAGGGACAGATGGGGATTTCAAAATGTAGAACAGATAAACAAGATCATACTTATAGCACAGGGAAATATATACAAAATCTTGTGGCAGCTCACAGTGAAAAAAAATGTGACAATGAATATATGTATGTTCATGTATAACTGAAAAATTGTGCTCTACACTGGAATTTGACACAACATTGTAAAATGACTATAACTCAATTAAAAAAAAGTAAAAAAAAAAAAACAAAAAACCAGAAAAGAAAAGAAAACCAAGGCTGAGAGACAGACCATGCAAGTGACCTGCCCAGTGTGACAAAGCTAATTAGGGGCTAAGCAGAGTCTAGAATCCAGGCCTCTTGGACCCCAGTGAGTAAAGAAAGAAGCAGCTGTATTGGGCATCGAAGCCCAATACCTGAAAGAATGCAAGCTGCGTGCAGGCAATGGGCTTCTGACTCAAATATAGGTCATCTGACTACTGCTGGAAGGGTGCTGACACCTACCACGTAGTAGGGAGTCAAGGGGGTCCTGCCAGAGGGCAGAGGAGTGCTGGGTAGCCTGTGCATTCCCTACTCCCATCTAGGGGCAGACAGGAAAGTCACGTCCCGATCTCAAGTGAGCTGACGTGTGTATGGGGGTAGGACACTCCCACATCACACTCCTCCACCCACACGCTTCATAACCCCTTTCTATTCCCAAAGAATGGCCATCATCCCTAAATCCTCTCCCTTGCTTGGCCAAGTCCCCTTACCCTGCCCAAAGGAGCAGAAAGAATGTGGTTTTTGGTTGTGCATACATTGCACACTCTGCACAGGCCCCTTCTGTCCTGATTTTCCCAGTTCCGCCCCAGATCCGGCCCTGACTTGCTGTGTGGAGTTCTACCAGGCAGGCATAACTTAGCGATGCACCATGCCACTGGGTTTAAAACAGCAGGGGACTCGGGAGTTTGAGATCTGCAGTTCTTGCTCAGTGAATGGGATTTTTATGAGGCTGCTGCAATCAGTCTTGCATACAGGGTGCTTAAAATTTTTATGGCTGATTGGGATTCGTTGGAAGCACCAAGCTGGAACGTGATGGAGTTCCCCATTAGAGAATGTCCCCAGGAAAGCAGGCGCGCATGGTTCCCTGGTACTCGGAGGTGTCAGAGAGCTGGTTTTATGGAAAGCAATTTCCTCAGTAAAGAAAAAATATGCTCCAGAGACAGAGCAACTTCAGCACAGAGGCGCTACCACCCTGGGTTTAACGGGCTTCCTCAGCAGCCGGTCCCTGGTGATTGCAAAGACAAATGGGTCCTACCCGCTCTGGCTGCCAGAAAACTTCTCTACTGTTTTTTCAAAACACACATTTAAAAATAAAATAATAAAAAGCTTGAAAAATGAGTGGTAATGACATCATCCACTCAAGACTATTGTTAACGTTTTGTGATGTGTATACATATATTTTTGACATGGTTTGGCCACAGCTATGATACAGTTTTATAACTTGTATTTTACATTTTACAATAAACATTATGAAGTCATGAAAACTGCTTTGCAGACTTCGTTTTAAGTAACTTTATAATATTCCATTAGGTTGATATACCATAAGTGGTAGTACTGTTTTCCATATTGTTGATATGGAGCTGGTTGCTGATTTTTTATTATAAATAATGACATCATGAACATCTGGGAACATTAAGCTTTGCTCACATTTCCAATGAAGTCTTTGGAATAGATTTCTAGAAGTAGAAATACTGGATCACATTTTAAAGTGTCCTGATACGGACAGCGACTTGCTTTCCATAAAGATGCTACTGGTTTACACTTCCCTGCACCTTACATGAGGATGTCTGTGTCACCACACCATTGCCAACACTGCGATCTTTGGTTAACATGTCTACTAATTTGCAAGGTACAAAATGCCGTCTTGTGCTTTCATTTGCATCTTTGGATTAACAGTAAGTTTGAACATTTTGCTCATTTGTGTATCATCTGTTTGCTTTTCTTTTGTTCTACTAGAGTCTTAACTGTTCTTCTGTTTACTATAGAAATACTGTCTGCCATTTTTGCTACAAAAATATTTTTTAAACCAATTTGTTACTCCTGGCAACTTTTCAAGCAAAAAGCTGACCCACATAGGTTTCCAGTTACTCATGTTAGCTCTACAGTGATCACCCCAAGGATGTCCTAGGACCCCAGCTTTTGGTGTGTGGGGACGTGTTCAAGCTTGGTCAGGTACATGGGGTATCCAGGCTGGGCCCAAATTTAACTGCAGGATCTCAACAAAGTATTGGATTCTTCCCATAAGCCAGATCCTATATGTCCAGGTCTTGGGGGAGGTGGAAATGAATAAGACACAGGCCCTTAATGAGTCTGCAGCCTTCTTGGAAATTAAACAAGTATACCCACGACAAGAGTCCAAGGCAGGGGGTAGCAAATGCTTTTTGTTAGGGGTGTGGTGCCAGCACCTGAGATTCAAGTCCTTAAATTCTCCAAAGTACAACAGTCAGCCCTTGAACCCAGGAATCCTGACTCTTGGCCACGGGAATCACAAAATGTTGCTGTTGAGGGGATATCAGCCATCATTTACTCCTACATCCCTATTTTACAGATCAGAAAACAGAGGCTCAGAGAGTTGACCAGGGTCTTGGGGCAAGTTAGCGGCAAGGCTGGTCTGGATTCCAAGCTTCCCAATGTAAGCTTTTTCTTGAGCACATCTATTTCTTTACATACCATTCTTTCCTGGCTCCTCACCCACCCGGCCTACCTTTGACATAACACCTTTTATGTACCATGCACTAGGACATGGAGTTAAAAATATGGTTCCTGTCCCAAAGGAATTCAGAATCAGGGAGTGTGTAAGTAATCAGAGGGACTTAGAGTCAGCACTCAGGGCTGCTGGGGAGAGCATGGTGGAAGTCTTCATTTGGCTTATACTGTCCCGGGCGAGTTTCCCCCAGTCGGCCAGGCGGCAGCAAAGCATGGGAAGACCAAGCACAGACCAGCAGAGAGCACCACTTCGGCATCTTGCCCACAGCGGTTTGGAAGAAAGATTACAAGCTTTGGAGTCAGGCTGTGCCCTTATCTGGCACCTTGGGCAATTTACCTCTCCTCTTTGGGCCTTAGGCATCTGATCTCTATAATGGACCAGAGTTGTCCATGAGAAATAAATAAAGCACATGGCAGAATGTTTGACACAGAGTAGATGTGTTCCCTTCTTTATTCAGCTCATTCTTATTAAGGATGAGCCCCATCCTTATTAGGCTCAATTAGAATATTCTTTTTTTTTTTTTTTTTTGAACAAATAGTTTCTGAATCTGGAACCAACAAATGCTAGGTAATACCTCACCTTCTGGCCTCTGCCTGGGGGAGTTAATCAAGACTGGCTCACCTACAGGCTCCGATCTGTGCCACTCCTTGGAAGACACTGCTCTGCCACCTGCCTGCTTCCTTCTGGCTGAGCTCTGCTCTGACTGCAGCTCCCATTAGGCTGACCCCTGGGCCCCTGATGATTCCCTGTGTAACAGAATCACCAACTGCGACAACTACGTCCCTCCAGGTATATTCTTTCTGCTAACTAAACTCTTACATTGGAGTTTCTCATTCCCAGTTTCCAATCCTGTTCTGGTCATGGTATAGTGATAGTTAATTTTATGTGTCAACTTGACTGGTTCATGGGGTGACCAGATATTTAAACATTACTTTTGGGTGTGTCTGTGAGGGCATTTGTGGATGAGATGAGTATTTGACTTCAGAGGCTGAGTAAAGCAGACGGCCTGATTCAGTATAGGCGGGCACACATCATGCAATCCACTGAGGGCATGAAGAGAACAAAAAAGGTGAAGGGAGAGAGAAGACAGAATCTGTTCCCTCTGCCTGACTGCATGAGCTGGGATATCAGCATCCTCCTGCCCTTGGACTGGGAACTAGACCACTGGTGTTCCTCGTTTTCAGGCCTTTGGACTTGGACTGGACCATACCACCAGCTTTCCTGGGTCTCCAGTTTACAGACAGCAGATCATGGGATTTTTCAGCCTCCATAATTGCATGAGCCAATCCCTTATAACAAATCTCTCTCTCTGTATATGATTGATTGATTGATTGATTGATTGATAGATTAATAGATAGAGCTCCTATTTGTACTGTTTCTCTGGAGAACCTGACTAACACAGTCCTGTTTCTGGGTGCTCATTCTGGTGGCCTGACCAAGGCTCTCCTAGGCCAGGCCCACCTTGCTTCTCTGAGACATTCCTCCAAGACTAACTTCCCCGAGGTCCTTGGCCCACGTGCCTCAATCCCCAAGCATGGAATATGTGGCTAAGTCCTCCGACTGCACCCCTCTTCCTTCCCCAGGGGCTGCTGCCCTGGCTAGGGTCTGATCCCCGTTGCTTGGCAGCCCATGTCTAGCCTCAGGGAGTTGGCTGAGTGCCCGATGCCAACCCTTCCTCACTGCCCTGACGGCTGGGAGAAACATATGGCGAGAAATGAGTATAGAGGACTACCACAAGTGAAATCACCGGCACAGTCGCTCAGCACGGAGAACAGACAATTTCCCCAGAAAAGGACCATCTCTTTTGTATTGCCTTTTCAAAAAATCCAATGACTCCCACTGTCATTCTGATTCATGAAACCAAGCTCTGATCAAAGTTCTTCTTTCACTTCCTTTCGATGATACCCACTTCTCCTTGAGAGAGACCCCCAGCTGATTTCCCACCTCTATGCATCTTCACCTGAATGTTGGCAGGCAGCAGCCAAGTAGACTGCTGAAGCCCTCCTGACAAACAGGAATCCAAGCCACCAGCCCTCGGAGGAGCATGGGAGAGCACAGGCCCACAACAGATAAATCCAGAGAGATGGGACAGACTTCTCTGTCCCAGGGAACTTGCAGTTGAGCTCTATCAGCACAATTTCCAGATTGTTGACTCAGAGAAGTCACTGTGAGGGTCACCTTTATCTTTAACCCCTGTGCACTCAGCTCTCCCCTGATGGCCCCCTCTGCCAGTAGACTCCTTCCCTTGTGGTAAGAAAAGGTTT
This sequence comes from Camelus bactrianus, assembly GCF_048773025.1. Lineage (NCBI taxonomy): Eukaryota > Metazoa > Chordata > Mammalia > Artiodactyla > Camelidae > Camelus > Camelus bactrianus. The sequence continues at coordinate 52,437,124 of NC_133548.1, forward strand.
TCCAAGCCAGGGCCCTACATAAGAGAGATGGCTGCTGGACCAGCACACCTGCCCTCAGGGTATCTCTGGGAAAAGCTCAAAAGAAGACATGGGTGATGCTTACTGCACACCTATTATGTGCCAGGCAATTCCCCATTTAATCCTGAAATAACTTTGATCATGGGAGAGAATTTCCCCTTATTTCCAGAGAAGGAAACTGAAAGCAGAATTTTCCACGGTCTCACATTAAGTAGGTACTTAATAAATGCATGTCAACCTGAACTTATCTCCAAGTTCTTGAGAAATGATAAAGTTTTCTGAGAATGTGAAGAATTCCAACTCTTATTAGCAATGTAGTTTGTTGTGCTGAATGACATACACAGGAGATACATGACAATGATGACTGAGTTTCAGGCAACTTCATACAGGAGAGCCAAGGACTGCATTTCCCAGCTTCCTCTACATCTGCGCAGGATCATGACACTGGCTCTTGCTTGTGGAACTGAACATCTTCTCAGCCCAGATGGTAAAAAGAAGCATGTCTGCCTTCATCACCCTTTTTTCCTCTTATGCAAATGGCTCGGAAGCTTCAGGGGATGGAAGGGCCACAAGATAGGAGTCTGGGTCTCTGAATCATCCCAGTATGAAGAAATGCTACCTGCCCACTTGGAACACTGCACTGAACTGACACATGGACAAGATATATTTACTTATGCCTCTGAAATTGTAAGCTTTCCTACCACACCTGGCATTATCCTTACTAATATACTTGATGTGGTTTATCTTTTCATGCATCTTTCAAGTGGACATCCAGGGCACAGCCAACCTTCAAGGACATGGAGCTCTGACTAAGTGCTTCCCAAATTCCTTCCCTTATCTGCTTCACCAAGCGTAGACACACCAGACTGTCCTGCACCCCTTCCCAGCCCCACTACCTTCCTCATAGTGTCTCCTCAGACTCCTATGCTCTTTCACACTGATAATATCCTCCCTCCACCATACTCTCACATGTCACCCCCTCGGTGAAGCTTTCCCCAGGAAGAACTAACCAATCCTTGTCTCTACCGTGCTTATTAGACTGGTCCTCTGGTTACTTTTCTGATGACTCCTTCCCCATCCCTCCACTGATATCTCTGGGACAGGTGCCAGGCCCAACATCTTTCTACCGGCCTTGTCGGTGCAGGTCTGGTGCAGACATGGAGGAGAAGTGATTGGAATCCAGCACTTCCTCTGGAGGGGTTGGTGGACCTCCTGGAAGGCTGGATGACCAAGATTCCAAGGCCAAATCAGGCTTACTGGGAAAGAGGGCTGTGAACAATTAGTGTTATCTGCCAAGGGTTCAGGAGAGGTAGCTGCTATCTGCATGATGTAAATCTGCCATTCCAGATTAAATGCACTCTGGTCAATTACAGATGAGGAAACACCCCAAAGGCTCCTCACCTCACTCCCAGCTACAGCCTGAGCCCTGACCATGGCTCTAAGGTCCCATGCGATCCAGCTGCCCTGTGATGATTGCCCCTCTGGCCTCCTCACCTGTCTGCTCTTCTGTGCCCCCTAAAGCCACTGGACCTCCTTGCTCTCCCTCAAACTCACAGCCCCTCCCCTGCCTCAGGGTCTCCACACCGGTGTGATCTGTGCTGGGAAAATTGTTTCCCATTTGACTCACCCCCAACCCCCATTGCCTTTAATCCTCTGCTCCCATGTCACCTCCTCAGTTACTTTTCTAACCACTCTATTTAAAACTGAAACCTCCCTCGTCCCTGAGCTCCCTAATTATATTCCCGATTTCCCCTCTCCATTTTTGATCTATGATTTTTTTTTAAACTATCTAACATACTCTGACAACCTTATTTACTTCTCTGTGCATGAGGGCAGGGCTTCTGCTATTTGTATCCCCGTTGCCTAGTATGGTCCCTGGCACTCAGGAGACAGTCCATAAATATTTGTTGTAAGAGTTGACAGCAAAGAAGGGAGTGAGTCTGGGACTCACAGTCTGCACTGTTTCTGTGTTATAATGGAAAGCTGCCCTTTGACTCAGCATCTAATTTAAATGTTATCTACATGATGCCAGAGCCAACGGGACCTTGTGAGCCATCGCTGGCCACTCTGTTCTCTCCCCCACAGCTCACTAGCAACACAGGAAGAAGCTTCTATCTCCCTGCTGCTTCTGGCAAGGGGGCGGGGGAGGCAACTGGAGCTCTGGAATCCATTTATCTATTACTTTATTATCTAATTAAGGCCCAGAATGACAGCACTATTTGTCCCAGAATGCCCTTGAACTAAACCAATACAGCATATGCCCATTCTAATCAATTAAAGCAGTTCTCCTTAATGTCGGCCTCAGCAGCCAGTAACCACTGCACACTGGGGTCCAGGGCCGGGAGACGCCTTGTCCTTCATTCCCCTCAAATGGTCTAACTGCACACTGGTTACCAGCAGCCTGCCTAGAGGGTGAGAGGCAGCTGTGCCAGGGTCCTGAGGATGAGTGAGCAAGACCCTTTTCGGGAAGAACTACCTTTTACTTGTCATTTGCAAATAGAGTTATCACCACAGAGGAGGTGGGTTCTGGGAGAGAAGACGGGCAGAGATGGGCAAGAGAGACTTCCTGCAGCCTTGGCCGAGAGCCGGGACCATTACAACCAGGAAGCCTAAGGGCAGTGGATCTGCAGACAGCTCTCTATGGGGGGGTCCGCCCCTCACTGGACTTGAACCACACTCTGACCCTCTCAGGTACCCTCTGACACATCCACACGGCTGTATCACACACCCTCAGACACAGGGGCATACTGGTGAACTCACGCATCCTCTGACACGCTCAGGCGAACTCTGACCTGCACTTTTTCACTGCTTCACTCTACAATGGTGTGTGGTACACCCGAGAAGTTGGGAGCCCCTATAGGCCCGATGCATCCTCGCATCTACAGGCCCTGGCAGAGCGACACAGGAAACATTTGTTGAACTGAACTGCAATAAAAAGACCTCATTAGGCTGTTGGGAGAAAATATATACAAGCAGCTCAGTACATAGTAATGATGCTAATAATCACAAACACTTACTAAGTACTTACTGCCTGCCAGGCACCGTCTACATTCTTTACACATATTGACACATGGAACCCTCCCAGCTACCGTAGGAGGTAGGTACTACCCTTATCACCCCGCTGGAGAGATGAAGTGAGGCAGAGTTGGGATTTGCACCTGGGCAGTCTGGCTCCTGAGTCCGTGGTCTAAGCTGCTACAACTGCAATCACTTTTGCTTCCAGGAACCACTGTTACCAAATGATGCTCCATGGCTTACAAAGATGCAAGACATGCTAGTGGCCACCTCTCTCCATTTCATATGTGGATCACCACCACATGGAGCAAAGTTCCACTGCTGATCCCTTAAGAAAAAAGCCATTTAGAGTGAGTAAGTGTGTGTGTACTAAGAGACATCTCTTGTTCCATTCCCCAGCAGTGCAAAAACTACTCAATTAAAACAACAGGTAATAAAATTTTATATTGCAACTTTCTAGTAAGAACCAAAGAACAGAGGGGAAAAAAATCCCCAATATTTGAGTCTGCTGTGTGTGGAGTGGTATGTTCACCAAAAGAGATGATCATGGTAAACAGAAGAGATATGGTTCCTGCCCTTATGGAGTTTATGGTCTGGTGAGGACATGGACAATACACAGAAACACACCAAAGGACCAAAAATGAATGGTCGTTGTGCTATAATAGATGTAAATAAACAGGATACTTGAGGGAGGAAACCAAGGTATTCATTCAGATCAGGTTGTCAGAGGAGGCCTCTCTGAGAAAATGACAATTAGGTTGAGACCTAAAGAATGTGAAACGCAAAGAATGCCACAGGTAGATGGAAGAGCATTCCAAGAAGTGGAACGGCATGGGTAAAGGCCAAAGGCAAGGCCCTGCCAGTGTGGCTAGGGCAGGATAAGTGCAGTGGTACGAACAAGCCAGACTGAATCACAGACACTGGAGAATTGTGTAGGCTATGGCCAATGCTCTGGATTTTATTTTAGGAATGAAGGGACGCCATGGAAGGGTTTAAGTGGGGACATAAGAGTGTTCTAATTTATGTATTTTCAAGATCTTCTGTGTAGGAGATGAGAGTGAAAAGACAGAGAAGAGTAAACAAGACATCCTAGTGGTACAGGTGAGAGACCATGGGTCTTGAATTAAGATTCTTTTTTGGGGGGGAGGGGAGGTAATTAGGTTTATTTATTTATTTTAGGTTTATTTTATTTATTTTAATGGGAGTACTGGGGATTGAACCCATGACCTCATGCATGCTAAGCATGTACCCTACCACTGAACTATATATACCTTTCCCCTTGAATTAAGATTCTTGAATGATGATGATGATGATGATGATGATGATGAGAGGGGAGAGAAAAAGATGGATTGGGGATACATTTTTGGAGGTGGAACCAGTAGGATTTGTTAGTGATTTGGATATGGACGCTGAAGGAGGGGCAGGCATCAAAGATGACATGGGTCTCTAACATGGGCAAGCGGGTAGATAGTCTCATTTACTGAAATGGGGAAGACTTTGGGGAGATACAGGATTTGGGGTCATGATTATGAGTTCTGTTTTAGTTATGTTAATTTCAGAGCCCATCACACATCCAACTAGAGGTGTCAACAGATAGTTAGAAGTCTGGAGTTTAGAGGAGAGACCTGGGCTGAAGATATAAATTGGTTGGTATTTAAATCATGGAAATGGATAAGCTTACCTTGAGAGTCAAGGTAGGGGCTGTTAAATGACAGGACAGATCATGAAAGAGACAGTACTCACCAGGCCTGAGAAAAACCAGCTGAATGAAATTTCACAGTTAATATCATGTGTGTGAGGAAGTCCTTGGGGGAAAGCATTGAGCTGCCAGCCCCACACAGGGGGTCATCAAAAGACCCCAGGGTGACCGAGAGTGGGGCTGGTCCAGAGCGAGTTGAAGAGGTAGATAGACCTGAGTCTGGAGCTTCCTTCCACTATTACTTGCTGGATAAACTCTGGGCCCCACACACTCAGAAAGGCACAGACAAATGAGAGAAGCCCAGACCTCACACCCTGTAAGGAAGGGCGGAAGGCATAGTCTGGGTAAAAGAAGGTGAGGCTGGAAAAGTTGGAGTGGGTGGGGAACAGGTCTTTGATTTCATAGGTCTGGGGGGCTTTGCCAGGGATGAAGAACTGGCATTGCTCTATGTAGTTCCAAAGTAGCGGATCAGCAGGGCACCTTCAGTGAGACCACTACTAATCAGTGGATACCAGAAAGAAGGTTCCACACAAGGCATGGAAGAGCTGCTTAATCTGCGACCTTTGGGTTTTAAAAAAATGGAGCAGTGTTAAGATCATATATTTATATCTCCATAAAGAAATTCTGGAAGGATACACAAAAACTAAAAGGTAGTTACTGCTTCAATAAAAAATAATCAATTTAAAAAATAGATAAACAACAAGGTCCTACTGTATAGCATAGGGAAATATATCCAGTACCTTGTAATAGCCTATAATGAAAAAGAATATGAAAAGGAATACATGTATAAATGAATCACTAGGCTGTACACCAGAAATTAACACAATATTGTAAACAGACAATAAATTTTTTTTTTTGAAAAGTGGTTACCTATGGGAAGGGGATGAGGTATGGTGAGAACTGGGTGGAAAAGAGGGGGAAAAGGGTGGAAGGAAAACTTTTTATCATATACCATTTTATGTTGTTTGACTTTTGAACCATGTGAACATATTTCATACTCAAAGAGTGAAATCAGAAATACAGCTGAAGCAAGCAAGGAAAGAAAGTCTATATCCTGAGTTGGAGCTCCTCAAACACAGCACAGGCTGCCTGGGGCCAGAGAAACCCCACAGGGCCCTGGGCTCAGAGGGTCCTACACTTGATTCAGGGCTCTGTTGCTGCTGCCTTAAAATTCTTGATAATCTTTGCCCTGCTTTTCCATTGTGGAGAGTTCCACAAATTATGTAGCAGGTCTTGCTGGGGGAATGGTGATCCTCATCCTTGGGGAACTGTGAGCTGGGGTCAGGAAACCACTGGGCTGAATGCTGTGGGACGGCTTCAAGCACAGTGGAAGACAGACTGCGTGACCGTGAAATGAATCCTGTTGCCCAGTTGAACAGGAGCTCTCGACACTGGGTGTTTCTTCCATAGGGCGCTATAGCTAGGATGACCACATGTTCCATTAGGCCTGGGACCATTCTGGTTTGTGCCTGTGGTCCGTCCCAGTGTGATTACTAACAGTGATCCCATTCACTCTGAGAGGTGTCCCAGTTTGGACAACCCTAAGCTAAGGCTCTTCTGCCAACAGCCACCTACTTGGTGTGATGGGACAGGGGACACCTCATTCATTTGGGTTGCTCAAGGATCAAGGCTACTGCTGGGACCTGGACACATCACACACATCACACACACACACAGACACACACATAGACAGACACACACACACACCCAGCCTAGCTCACCAGTAAGCTCATTATTTATAATGTGGCATAAGACAGTTTTAAGACAAGGAAATGGACCACAGGCCTGATTGAAACAATGTGCTTATCTCTGCCTCGAGACAAAAGAGCAGCCAGAGACAGATTACTCAGAATACATTTATTTGCTTCCTGGAGACCTTCCCCCCACCATCCCCCCTTATACTCAGAATGGGTTTACTATGTGAAATACAATTTGAGCAGGACAGGGAGTGAGGGGTGAAGGTGATTCACTCCAACCAAGCTAATCCACATGTTATTCACTGACTTTTTTAGCCAGACTTTCAAACCAGCTGTCTTAGAATGACAAGACTGGCGAGATTTTAGCCATGAGCTAGTGCAACCTCCTCACTGCACAGAGGGGAAAGCTGAGGCCCAGAGAGGGGAAGGGGCCGGCCTGGGGTTGTGGAGCCTGGAACCCTAACTCCCATCACCCCCACATCACTTGGATTTCCCGTGGGGGGACTCTGTATCCAATGGCAGCAGTTTGCAGGTAACTCATAGGGAAATAAAAAAATACACTTCAAAAATATGCGTTTTTCTGGACCTCTTACTTTCCCTGCATACTTCATGTCTCTAGGAAAGCTGAGACAGGAAGGAAGCGGGCAGGACATAGTCATTAAAGGAATGACACAACAATTAGCACCAAGATGGCAGAAAAGTCAACTCCCAATAGCCCAGGAGGCCCCAGATGGGGGGAGATTCGACCTCCAGTGGACCATGAGCTTCATTATACACATTGTAATGTACTAGCATGGTGCATGACACTCCCACAGGCACCATGACAATTTCGAGGCTAACCATAAAAGGTCAAAGAGGGTGGTGGCCCAGTTCCTGGGAATCCTCACCCCTCCCCCAAAGTAGCCGGAATAATCCTCCCACTTGTTAGCATATAAAAACTAGCAACACCCTGCCACTTGGCCTCTCTCTCTCTACCTCTCTCTCCCTCTCTTTTCCTCTGAGATGGCCTGTACTCTGTCTGTGGACTGTACACCTCTCTAAATAAATCTCCTTTTACTCAACTATGGTTCTCACTTGAATTCTTTCCTGTGCAAAGCCAGGGACCCTCACTTGGCAGGGTGAGTCCCAGGGACTCAACCAAGACCTGAGACACGGTCATCCTCTAGCGCCACCACCCCCATTTTTTCCTGTATCAAAGCTGCTGCCTCTGCCTACAATGCCATTGCCTGTTTGTGCTGAAGACAGTAAACTCCTCCAAGGGCGAGACACTTGGCTAGGACCAGGGGCCGAGACCAGAGCCTGGTACAGGGAAGCAGCGAGGCAGGAGGCTTGGATGAAGTCAGGGCAGGGGTCTGGCCACACTGCACCTAGGCATCATCTGCAACCTTCTTTGGGGATGGGGGAGGAAAAAGGCTCTTGGTGGAGGTCACAGAGTAGAATAGCCCGCCTCTCCAAAGCCCAACTCTTGTACCTCTAAACCTCCCAGAGTACCATTTCCCCTTAAGTGCTGACTCTGCTGGAAAAGGCAAAATCACCTTCCTTCTATTTCAAGTTTCTGTTGTATGTCACCTCTTCCAGAACACCCTCAAAGGAGATGTTCTCCCTTTACTTTGGTCAGCACGCACTTTCCCCCTATTCTCATTTCCTTATGGTTGCAGTGAGTATGGCCTGATCACCTTCTCTGCACTGTGCTCTGTGTGACATACAGGTTCTGCACTAGGAGCCAAGAAGACAACAACAATGTCCAAGTTCCCAGGCTCAGGAGAGGAGGATGGAGGGTGGTGGAAACAGAGAGCACACTACTAAAATGTGGGATTAGAAGAAGTGCTGGAAGGTGGGGAACGCCTCCCTCAAACCAGTGCCAAGGCTCAAAAGGGAATTCTTTGAGGTGAGACTTGAGTTGCATCTTGAAAGGTGAGCCTGAAGTGGTGGGTGGAGTGGAATATAGGAGGAAGGCAAAGACGTGTGCAAAGGCCTCCGGGCACCTGGTATTCTACCGCCATCGCTTATCTCAATGTCCTACCACCCTGCCAGCCTCTTAGCTTCATGCGGCCTCCACGATGCCCTCGTTTTTCACACCCTTACCCCTTTCTCAGAACTCATCACTTCTCTTTTGGACAGAATAGACCAACAGTGGCCCTCACTTAGGGGTAAAACGAAGCTTCTTGTCTTCCAGGCATAGACAACATCAGGCTACCTTACTGGTCCAGAGGATTCAGAGAACCCCCTTGCCGGAAAGGAGAGCAGCGGGGACTGGTCTCTCACGGAGCCTCAGCCATTAATTAATCCTGTGGTAAGACTGACACTGAACATCAATTTTGGAGGCATAAAAAATGCTATTAGAAATTTCTTCCCCAATGTGGTGCTCATGTTGCTAATTCTGTTTTAATATTAACTATCACACTTGGCAATTATATTTCAATAATGAAAAGGTTATCTCTCCTGTAAGATAAATAATGAGGAAGACTCCCTGGCTTTGGCTTGATTGTTGGAATTTATGTGTCATTGGAGCTGTAGTCTCAATTACGACCCAGCAAATGGATTAAATATCAGCCAAGCATGAACAATAGCCTGGAGCTCTGATTCCTCCTCCCCACCCCACCTCCAAGTGCTTTTCAACCTTGGAATATAAATGTGAAAATTTCTGGCATTACAAACAAACAAACAAACAAACTAGTATTTTTGACCTAGTTATTTACTATGACTGACAATGTTCAAACCACCTGGGCCTTGAGATCAATGATCTAAGGAGAAAGGTGTTTCTCGCTCGGGCAGAGGAATCATGTGGTCAGAGGCCTCGTCCGCCTGTACTGAACTGCTCAGCTCAACTCAGCCAGCATCCACAGAAGATCTGCTCTATGCCAGGCCCCGAGCTAAGTCCACAGAGATAATTCCATAGGGGAAGAAAAGCAACTATTGCTAAGCATGTGCCTTTCTCCTCTGAGCTCCCAAGATACTGCCTGCAGCTAGCCGTGCCTCTCTACCAAGCACAGATCACACAGTGTTGAAATGGCCTTCCTGCTTCTATCCCTCCAATACCTGGCGAGTGCCTCAAGGACAGGGGATGTATCTTATTCATCTTTGCATCTCTGCTGGGCCAGCCCAGAGCCCAGCACACAACAGACAACACAAAAAATGTCCGCTGAATTTTAATGAATCACTTGAAATTTTATATACATTATTGACTCCTCACAGCAACCCAGAGAGCAGTCCTTCCTTCTACCCAGCCTCTCATCACATGAAACTTGAATGTGTTCAAGTCTTTCCCAAGAATATAAGCATCTGAAGGCAGGTGCCATTTTGTGATTCACTCATTGACCTTCTAGAAACTTTTGTTGAATGATGTCAAATGATGTTGAGTGAGGTCATGTCTCCTCTAGGGCTTTCGCTTGTGTTTAAGACTAGGGTCTTACAGTTTAAGTTCCCCCAGGAGCAAACTCTGAAAAAAGGATCCAAGTGTAAGTAGTGTCTGAGAGTAAAAGAAATATGGGTGGAATGAGGATGTGAGACAGAGAAGGGAAGGCCACCAGCCACAGGAATGTTCTCTGAATTATCCCATCTGAGCAGTGAGGCAACTGGGCTACCTATACACCCATGCCCATCAGCCACTGGCTGGGGGCTGCTCCCAGGGCGGTGTTAATTTCTGGTCTCTTCTGACCTGCCCCACACATGAGCAAAGCTGTCTTGTGAGGCCTCAGGCAAAGAAAAGTAGAGTTGGGAGTTAAGCTGGCTGCACTGCAGTGGTCAGAGGGCATGACTGGGGTATCCACGGAAGCAGCTGCAGGTAAGGAATTTTGATCATATAATGACATGGACCCCCAGAGCATCTAAATGAGAAGTGTGGGATTTGGAGATTCATTATACAATCTGGAGATTAGGATTAGAGGGCATCTGAGTCTCTCTATAATACTCACATTCTAGAATGTCATGACTCTGGGTCTCTCGGCTTTTAAAGGCCAAACCATCTTCAGAAGAAAATATTTTTCTCTTTGGATCGGTATGAATGTAACAGGAGGGTGGGGGGGTACCTAAGTGGCTTGGCTCAATCATTCTTATGTGAAAGCAGATCTATAGTGAAACCAAGGGACACTGATGGTGAGATAACCCACAACCATCAAGAGATGGTGGGCTAAGGTCCTAACATGAAACGTTACGGAGATTCAATCACCTTGTGGGTCTCCACCAAATCATCTGATATTTACCAGTCATCTGTTTTGTGTTGCTGTCTTTGTCTGTGTTAATTTATATCATGCAATCATCACAAAAAAAAAAAAAACCCCAGTAGAGGTTATAAAAATACCATTTTACAGATGAAGAAACTGAGGGTCAGAGAGGCCCAATAGTAAATGTAAACCCAAGGTGACAATGTGAGTCTCTTCCTCATTCTGTTACCCCATGGTGCCCTTCTGTACAGCTGTTCATCCACAGACCTTCAAAGGACGTGCCACTCGGCTCAGCTATGCAGTAAACAGCCCCAGCAAAGGATCTTTGTGCTGATTTGTGATTAAAGGCAAACAAGATAATCAGTCCCAGGACCTGGGGAGAGCCGTCCTCACTCTTCATGCATTCCTCCATTCACACGGCCCTGGAAACCTTTCAACGTGGTAGTGGCTACACCAATTACTCTGCAGACTGTAGAAGGGTCCTGTCTGGAAATGCAATCATTTCAGAAGAAAAGGTTTCTAAAAGACACACACACAAAAGACAGCACTTTGCTTTTTCTGAAACTGATGTTCCCAATAAGGACAAAGACGAACTTTGATCAAAGTCTATAAAGCTTTGCAAAAGCAGGAAGATGATGAGGACAATGAAGAGGATGGTGATTATGATGGATACAGATGATGGTGGTAATGATGATGAGTATGTTGAGATGGTTATTATCAGAAGACAGTGGTGATGATGATGGTGATGATGATGATGATGATAGCAAATACCATTTCCTGAGTGCCTATATGAGTCAGTTACCACACTGAGCACTTTCTAAACATTATCTCTGATTATCACAATAACCCTGTAAGATGAGGATTAGTATCCCCACTTAAAACACGAGAAACTGAAGCTCAGAGGAATGAAGTAACCCTCCTGGGCTCAGAACCCTAGCATGGAAAGGAATTGATAGAGACTAGGACTTAAATTATAACTCCAAATCCTGTGCCTCTAATCACTCACGTATCTGCTTTACTCATTTACTCCTCCATTTGTTTAACTATTTAAAAAAATTCATTCATCTGTTCAAAATATTGACACCGGTCCAGGTATACCTAAGACAGTGGCTAGACCTTTCTAACCCCCAGGTTGTCAAGAAAATGCATCTACCTTCACATTAGGGATAGATGAAAATGAAGGTGAATTGCATTCAAATCAAGATTTATCACAATGAACGCTCCCAAAACTAGGGTGAAAAGAACGACTAATGATTTTTCAGCTCCCATAAGCTAATGACAATGATCTGCTTCACTGTTAATTAACGCGGCAGTAAAAAGCTGCTCCGTAGTTGGTTGGTAAGGAGAGAGGTTGTCTCGCTTTTCACAGAAACCCATGCTCTAGGCTGGGGGCCCAACTGACCAGGACGGGTGGCTCCCAGGACCAGCTCTTGAAGGCTGGTTGTGCTGGACTGACACCTGGGAGACAAATAGGACTTGAAATTTGGGCAGCACTGACTGCACCTCTATTCCCTGGGGTGGCCTGAAGGGCAATGGTAGGCCTCATTCTCTGGCATTTACTGAGGGCCACTGCCAGAGACCTAATCTGCCCAGCGGCACCGTGAAAGAAGCACCAGGCACTATTATAACTGCTTTACAGTTCGGGGAAGTTAAATGACTCCTCCAGATCATTCATTTGGTTAGTAAATGGGAGAATTAAGATTTGACTGTATCTGTTTACGAGGCTTGTAAGTTTACCTAAGAGATGCTGTAAATAGAGATATTCTCCCCACTTCACGCAGTAGGAAGGCTAACAATAATGAAGGACTTGGAGAAGGCCCAGAACAGGGCTGGCGGCTGGGGCATCTGGGTTGTAGGTCCTGTTCTGCTACTGACTTGGACTATGAAGCTGCCTGCAACACCTCTGTTCTCTGTGCTGCAGGAACTTCACCTGTAAAGAGGTGGCTGGTCTGTGGGATTTCTCGGTCCCTTCCAGCCTCCCCAGACTTCTAAGAGTCTGGTTTACAGATTGCTCATCTAACTCCATAACTCATCTGATCACAAGGGCCCCAGGAGACAGAGAGGGAGGGGGGTGGTCTAAGGAGCATCAATGGAAAGGCTTAGGATACTATAAAGTTATCACATCCAAGAAGACACATCAATAGGTCCTAGCATCAACAGGTACCTCAATGAAAAAGTCAGATGCAGTATCTAGAAAACAAGTTTACACCCTAAAACCAGATCTAGTTCCTTGTATTTTCTCATTCCCTGCCTAGATCATCCATGTTCATCTTCTTCTCAAATAAGAATGTGAGAAGCTGAGGGGAGGGATGACACTGTTTGCGTCTTTCCCATCCCCATAGAGCCTAGCACAGCCATGGGCAAGGACAGGGTTTGATACCTATTGTTGAGTGAATTACTATGAAAAATAATGCCTCAGCACATATTACCACACAGGTCATCTTGAATGATACTTTGAACACTATTCCCATTTTCTACAGATGGAGACCCGGGCTCAGAGAAGCCAGTTTGGTCAGGGACCGCACCACCAGGAAGCAGTGGAGTTGGGGCTGGCACTAGGCCTCTTGATTCCCACACCAAGGTTCTTGTCACTAGTCCTTGGCAAAGGGACCAATTCCTCTCGAAGGAGAGGGATGAGGATGTTAGGAATTGCCTTGCCTGAAGGCAGAAGCACCCCATGGAAAAACCTGCCAGAGGCAGCACTTAGAGAACTGTCACGGGTGCTTTGGGAAGCCTGGGAGGACACCAGGGTAAGGAAAAGTGAGAATTAGGTTCCTCGCACTTTATCCAGTTCAAAGAACTGCCACTTCCTGCTCCTGGGCCAGGGTCTGGGTCATGTGTATGTGAAGCCCCGCCCCCCTCACCACCCAGTCGACACTCAGGAAGATCCGGTAGAACGTGGGATGAATGAATGAATGGATGATGAGTGATTCAGTCAATACAGTGGGGGACATCTAGATGCTTTCAAACAGCAGGTGTGATCGCACAGTCCCTGAAAAAGGTCCGTGCTTTTTAATGGAAGATAATGGTAATCGACATCTCTCCAGCTCTGTGAAGTTCTGTATATATTTCTGCAGGACAAGAAGAACCATCTCAATTTGGGAGATCTGCCCAAGATCACAGAGACAGTATAAATAGTTGCCATTCACTGAGCTTGTGTCAAACTTTGGGGATAAATAGCTCATTTAATCCTCAGCAACCACCCTCTGTGATAGGTATTGTCATCATCTCCATCCTTCAGATGAGAAAACTGAGGCCTCAGAAGGTAACCTGTCTAAGGTCACATGGCCAGTAACTTTATTTAAAGATAAGCTGATCTGATTCTCGTATCTGAGCATTTTCTACTTTGGGCCAAGCTGCTGGGCTCAACATTCCCGAAGATTGAACTTGGATGGCCTAATGAGGTATTGCCAGGCTGACAGCCCTCTCAGCTGAATGGAGGCTAATTGGGAATTTTACAGGAACAACAGAGACAAGCCCTATTTCTCACTTACACGGACCATGAGTCTGCCTGTGAATGTCATGGTTAGCCCTAGGTCACGTGCCTACTGCTTATGAGTGTACGTGTGTAGGAGTGTCTGTGTCTACTTTTCTTCGCTGAGGCAGAAATTCAATGGACCCATTCAGATCTCTTCTCTTAAATATTCCTGGATGCTGCAGGCCTTCCATTCCCTATGCGCCAATGTACTAGGAAAGAACAAGTCTGACACCATATTGGATCTGTTTCTTTTACTTTAACCTTTGTATTCTATTGCTTTTGCTATAAGTTAATCACTAAAAGAATGTTGCCTATAGCCTGAAATATACAGGATAGCTCAATCTCAAGGCCCTGACCTTTAAAGGTATAACATGCTTCCATTCATTTAGAGATAAAAAGTTGCAGAACAGAGAATAACATTTGTCTTGTTGGAGGTTTATAGGAACATTGTGACCAGACCTAGCTGGACAGCTCCAAGAGCAAAGGATTCCAACACCAAGATGTCTGCAACAACCAACCACACCCCCTCCCCTTTTAGTACAAAAGAAGCCTGAATTCTGATTTGGGTAACTAGTCCACCATTTTCTCGGTCTACTGGCTTTCAGAATAAAGTCTCTATTTCTTGCCCTTACAACTTGTCTCTGCATTTATTGGCCTGTTGTGTGGCGAGCAGGAGCTTGGATTCAGTAATACCAACAACATAGGGAAATGGTATTAACCATCATGGCCTGTGTAAGCAGGATTCAGGGCAGGGCCTGGCCAGGTGTGAGCTGGAGGGTAAGCGTTCTACTGCTGAGAGGAATTACAAGTAGTGTATTTATTGTATTTTCTTAAATAAAAACTATATATTTTAGCAGCATAACATGACGATTTGATATATGTACACAGAGTGAAACGATGACTACAGTCAACTACAGTGAAGCTCGTTTACATATCATATCCTTACACAGTGACCTCTCTGTGTATTGTGGTGAGAACACCTGAAATCTATCCTCTTGATTTTAATTTTGTCTAACATTCATTAAGGGTACTCTGACAGCTTTGCATGACTCTGAGTGTAAGATAAGAGATAGTTAAAATGTAACAAGAGTCTAAAGTAAAACCAACCTAAAGAGGCTGTCCCACCACCCAGGCACTGTTATCTCAGGGAGGAACAAGAAAAAATGTTTACAGGCAGGATTCAAGGCAGAGCCCTTTGTGGCAGTAATCAGGCAGTAGAACGAATGATCATCACCTGAAAAAGTAAGTGAAAGGAAGGTTTATAAAGAACATTATGGATACAGTGCATAGAACTGGTCTCTACCAAAGAAATCTGGTAGAATCGAGCAGGAACTGAGCAGTTAGGACATGTCCTCCAAGACTGAACACAGTTCAGCCCTCCTGGGACCTCAGCAATGGTATTAGGAATAATACTTCGGTCCTTTTTAGAATGACTACCTGGGTACCTTCTATAACTTACCATCTTCACAACAATCCAGAAAGGTGAGATTATTATCCAGCTTTACAGTGAAGGGAATCCAATGGCTCACTAGGTTGACTAGAAAGCTGGGCAGTCTGATCCCCAAATCCTATGGAGGAGCTGTGGACTTCCTTGAAAGAAGGGCTGAATCAACATGATGATGTGGGAGAAGGGACAGAGGTTCATGGACTCGGATAAAAGAGCAATGCTGATGGCTTTCTTCGGAGCCTTACACCCAAACAACCTTGTGGAGAGATGGCCATTCTGTAGATATTCTGGTACCCTTCTATGTAGGAGCGTGCATGTGATAGATTTTTATCTCTATCTGTCTACCCTATCTATCTATCAATCATCTATTGGGAGGAGAGAGAGGGAGGTGGGAGGAGAGGCTGGAGGTGGCAATGAGATCTGTAAACCAGAATTCTGGCTATTCTGATTGGATCTTTCATCCTGAGGTTACCTGCCTTCACTACTTTTTAAAGAAAAATTTGACCACAGAAATAGGAAGCATTAAGACAGATATTAATATCAAAGATGCTCAAAGACATGTAATTCAAGAGGGTAAGTGGTGAGTGAGGAGGAGGAGAAGGGGTGAGTGTGGGCCAAACAAGAGACTTGAACTTAGAATTATCCAGACATAAAAGTTCTAAAAAGGAATCTTGGGCAATTCAGGGGATGTGGTTAGTGCAGAAAATGCTTCTAAGAGTAGTTTGTGGTTTCCTTCTGCAAACCACAGAGGGCTAGCAATTCTCACCAAATTAAGGGATTTGCATGCAAAGATTCATGCAGTCACAGATTTCTGAGTATTTAGCATCTTGGAGATCATGAGTCCTGATTTCCATCCCCATTTCCAAATCAGGGTGTGCTGACCTTCCCTAGGCCACACAACTATTTTGTGACTGAGCCAGGACCAGACTTTCTTCAAGTCAAATTCTAACAGTTTGGGGTTGAGAATTTCTTGAGTTAGGTGGCCATAGTGCCTGGATCCCATCAGAACACCCTGGATCTCCGTGTCACTGTTCCTATGAAGACCTAGAGACCAGAATCCTCATCTTCAGCTTCCTGAGTTGATGTTCCCACTTTCTCAACAGTTATAGATTTGTGCAAATTATTTCTCCCTTTCCTCAGTCTTATTCCCCATTCTCTTCTCCCCTTAAATCAATGCCTCTTATTTCCCTGGCCATTTATCTTGAGATTTTTTGAACCTCAATCATCTCGGGTCTTCCTGCAGGACAGCCCATTTCCTTCATGCATCCACTGACAAGTATTTACTGAGTTCCTAGGCTGCAAGACCACTAGACCTCCCTGTTCACCCGGTGCCTGCTGGGCCTCACACACACATTAGTACTTTATACAGACTGAGCTTCAATCCAGCCCCGTAACAGTCCTGCAGTTTAAGTACTACAAACCCCATTTCACAGATTAGGACACTCAAGCTCAGCTGGGCTCGCCTGTACAAAGACTACACAGCTAGTGCATGGAAGAACCTTGACATGATCCCTGAGAAGTGGCAGAGTGCAGGGGTTAAGGGGTTTGAACCCCAGCTCTGCCACTCTGGAGCTATGTGACCGTGGGCAAGTTGCCTAAATTTTCTGTGCTTCAGTCTCCTCTCCTGTGAAATGGGGACAGTACTGGGTTGCTGTAAAGATTTAGGGAGAAAATAAAGCACTCAGAACATAGTAAGAACCTCATCAATATTAGCTGTTGCTGTTGTCATTTTATCATTATTATTAGTACTTCTAATACTATTATTATATTCAGGTTATCTAATTCTCAAGATTATGCACGCTCCTCTGTCTAATATTTCTCAAACTCATCTGAAGGGTGCCTGTCTTAGGTCAGGTAGCCTGGGAGACAGACTCTGAGATAGAGACTTGCTGGCAGGGAGGTCTCCTGCTCTCAAGAACACCTCCTGGCAGGGAGTGAGAGAAACAGGATTGCCAATGGCAGAGGGAGACCTGGAGCCATGATGCAGTTGCCATGCCAGCCTCAGCCAATCTCCTTCAGAGCCTCAGAGCCTGCCTTTCTGAGTTACCTGAAATTGGACCAAGAAGTCCAGATCTTTCTAAAATCCTCACTCCCAATCCCCTTCTCGCTGAAGGAGCCACTGGATACAGGTGGTCTCCAGGGTTAACCTGAGCTGGGTGAAGAGCTTCCTCAGAGATGGCAACTCTCCAAGAAAGAAGTGTGAAACGTGAGCTGCTGGCACCCCCGGCATCTGGGAAAATGAGTGCCTCATCATGGGGGGCATCTGGGTGAGGCACGACCACATCCACTACAGTCTGGACTAGCAGAGGGTAAGTATCCCCTCCCAAGGCAGGATTTGTGTTAGCGGAGCTGCATCGATATTGCCTGGGCATTAGTTAATGCGCAGATTTTTGAGTCCTACATTAGAATCATTGTCAGTCACAGTCTCTGGGTAGGAAGCCCAGGATTCTGCCAATTTAACAAGTACCCCAGTGGTATGTGTGCACCCTAAAATCTGAGAGCCAATGCCCTGAAGAGTCTGAGAAAGTGACCTGAGGTGGTCAGCTGCTTGTCTGACATCTCATTAAATTCCTATTTCATCTTAAGAATTCACCCTAGTTTTGTGTCCCCTTCCACAATATATATACATGTTTACTTTCCTGCACAAATATCCTTCCCTCATATCTTCAGGTCCAGGTCATCCTTATCTTCCCTGACAACTTTCACATAGGCCCAGGGATACCCACAGACCAGTTTGAGAAGCCCAGCTGCCTCGCTTTGCATCTTTACCACCTGCTAGGGATACAAATAGATTAAGCCTCTTCCCTCAAGGAGCTCCAAATCTAGCAGAGAGGTAACACACAGGGCATCTTAGAGCTGCAGTCTTCCCCCAGGCCTCCCCTGCCTCCTAGATTCACTTGTTTTCAAACCTGTTTTCCAGGAACCAACAACCAATGCTCTTGTTACCTCCCCCCACAGTAAATCAGCTTCTGTCTCTCTGAGGGCAGTGTATGGCTGGTTTAGTTTCTCCTCTGTCCATGTTCTCTACTTTCTGGATCATTAAATTGTTCTCGTCCAAATACAGCAATCTATTTCATCTTAGATGTTTGGCTGCCTTGGAAACCCAAGAGGCCCTGTGGGAGTGGAAGACCCAAGAGAACGGAATGATTTAGAACTCTCCCAAAACAAGGCTCCACATTTCTCAGTCCCACTCCAAGAAGGGGCTTTGCAGTCAGAATTTTGATTCAGAAACTACTTACAAAGTTGGAGGGCAAAAGAAAGGGGGGGAGGGTGTAAAAGGGACAGGAGTGATTTGGTACTTGTGACGAGTGGCCTTCTCCATCCTGGTGGGCTCTTTTCCATGGAGCCCTAGGAATAACACTATTCACTTTGGTAACAGCTTTCACTTTGGGAAATCCTTAAGTCCTTTCTGGGGAGAAGTCGTATCACACAACAATGAACTTGTTCTCCTGAACAGAGTAAAGTTAACAGCTGCTGAACAGCTGCATTGCTGTAGCAAAAGAAAGGGAGGTTTAGAACCTTGGAAAAATGTAGGGAAAGTAAATAGACAAAGCCCCACCTTTTTAAATGGAGGCAATCAGAATGCACCCCGGGTTCCAAGCAAGATTCCTGCCCCCTCTGCATTCAGCAATCAGGCCTGTAATAAGAGGAAGAAACTGGGAAGCCCAGAGAGTAACAAGAGGGCTGGACCTGGCATCTATTGAGCACTTTCTGTGCTATGTACTGTGCTAAGCCATTTACAAGCATGATGTACTAGACTCCTCACACCTGCCAAGTGATGCGGCTTCTAACGTTCCTCCCATCTTACGTAAGTGGGAATAGAGCCACAAAGACGTGAAGGCACCGGCTCAGGCTTACCTGGCCAGTACGTGGAGCCCAGGCTGGGTTCCCAAGTCCTCACTCTAAATCAGGAAGTCTCAGAAACCCTCTCTCACCTTGGCCTGAGGATGGCAAGGTTGTGTCTCTTTCAATAAGCGAGAGAACTGATGCGGTTGGGTGTGCCCCCAAGCAAAACTCGACCGCCATTCTCTTCTAGGCAGGGAGAGAAGAGGTTCCCACACTGGGTATCGGAAGCCGTCCTTCTTGGGGTGCTGCCCTCCACCCCTCTCCGTGTGGAGGAACTTCCTCCAGCAGCACACTGTGCAGAGGGGAGCCATGTGCTGCTTGGCCTGGCTCTGAGAGATGATTTACGGGACTCATATCCTACTGCCATCCCCAGGAAGGAGTGATTCTTCTTCCTTAGAGCCCAGCCTGGCTGACTCCTGTCAAACAGTCTCAGCACCACCCACTTAAATGATAGTGATTCTCCCACCAGGAGGAAGCTCGGGTGACAGGTATCTGAATGAGATCCAGCACCCCTGGAAAACTCCTCAGCTGACCCCAGCAAACACTGCTGGATGTGGGTGGGGGTGAAGACTGGAGAGAGCCAAAGAGACACAGGAGACTGAAGTAAAAAGGGAGATGGGCAGAGAGAAAGTATGAAGAAAACACAGATGGGGGAGGGAGAGACAGAGGTGGATAAGGATGTTTATGGGCTGACAGCTTGTGTGATGAAAACCTGTGCCTCCCACCACACTGCAGGGACCATGTCTGGTTTTGCTCATATCTGTATCCTTGGCACCCAGCACAGTGCCTCACACAGAGGAGATGCTCCTAAGTACTTACTAAATGAAACTGAAAATAAAGAGATATAAAAGTGCAGAGAGCACAGCTCCTGGCACAAAAGAGTTGCTCAGTACAGCCTTGTTGACTGACTACTTACCTACACACAGATAGTGTTTTGGAGGGGTTGACGGGAGACCCAGTTTCCAGGGCAGACACCCAGTAGATCCACCAAGAGGAGAAAGTCTTGAGGGCTGAGGGCTGAGGGCCAAGGCCTGTGCCTGACTGGCACCTACTTGGGCCTCAAAGCCAGGGTGGGGAAGCAGAAGACAAGGCAGCCTCCTGATAGGAACCAGGAAGCCAGTGGCAGACATTAATCTCTGGAATGGAGGAGGGGGAGGGAGTCAGCAGATGAGTCTGGAGCTCATCACCTCTTTTTCAGAATCGAGCATGAATCTAGGCATGCAGTGGACGCAGGGGACATTTGCTGAATGAATGAATGAGAACAGGATTTTAGGATGAGAAAGTCAGGTGAAGGGTTTAGGACTGCACCTGTGGAAGGACAGTGTGATCTGTGAGGTGAGCGCAGAGGCTACAAGGGGAATGCTGGGCTGTGTGGGACATGCCCTGGCTTATGACTTGGTGCCTCTGGGCCCACATGAGTGAATGCTGCTTCTACTTTCACTCTAGACCAGTGGTTCTCAACAGGGGCAATTCTGACCCCCAGGGGACATCTGGCAATGTCTGGAGACAGTTTTGGCTATCATAGTGAGGATGAGGGTCACTACCTGGCTCCTTAGAGGGTAGATCCAGGGATTCTGATAAGCATCCTACAATGTACAGGACAGACCCCACAAAGACAAATTATCTGGCCTGAATGCGATGGTTGAGAAATCCTGCATTGTACTCTGTGAGAACACCACTGCCCTGATCCTGAATCCAGGATCTCATTTTGAAGTGTTTTAGTCATCGTAAGTAAGATCACTGCTGCCAATTAAGATTAAGTCCTGACAGGCAAAAACAGATACCTGTTATCTTGAATGCTTTTCCTTGAAGCAGATGACAGTGGTTGGGGACTAAGAAGCTCAACATGAACACAATCCACTGCACTGCCCAGCCAGAGACCTGGGGATCGTGCTGTCACCACACTGCACCCAGAAGGAGCTCTGTGCCTGTGACTTTCCTTTAACCTTCTGCAGTTTATAAGCTCAGACCTTAGAACAGGAAGGGGTCATAGAAGAAGCATCTGGTCTCAATGCTCCCTCTTATAAATGAAGATGCTGAAGTTCCAAAAGGGAAATGACAAATGCCTTGCCCAAGGTTGCATGGCAAGTGAGTGGCAGAACCAGGCCTGGAACCCAGAGCCCCAGACTGCTAGCCTAGCGCTCTTTCAATGAGAAAGAGCCTCTGGTGACTTAAATTTCCAGGAAGTGCCTCCTGCCGTACTGAGAACTATGTGATACGTGTAAGTGCCTTTCTGAACGCCTTTCAAATATACAGGTAATCTGGGGCTGCTCACCTGAGGCTGACTGTTGTTCAGGGAGCAAGAGCCTAAGGTTCTGGTGGGAGCCGGTGGCTTTTGATGAATAACTCACCTTAGATATAAAACTAATTGCTTGAAGATGTCCTTAAGCATTTGTGGGGGACCCCAAAGATCGAGATGACTCTGTAAATAATTAGGCTGTTTCCCCCTACTGTCCCTAGGAAAAGTGGTAGTAGGATATAAAGAGATTAGCACCAAAAAAACAGGCATTAATATTTCTTCCCCACACCCCAAGCCCTCCAGACTTATTTTGATGACAAAAAGCTGCTATTCATTTGTCCAGGAAGAACATGCCAGTAATTAGCTCATTTGGAGTGAAAATTAAAAAGCACAGGCTCAGCCAGAGAGGCAATGTGGTTTGACAAGTTACAGGGCAGTCAGATTGTCTCTGCCTCCCATCCTCCATCCACAACTCATCTCTGAAGACTCTGTTCTGCATCACCCCCACTCTGAAGTGTTTCTAATCCCCTCCTCAAGGAAGAATGAGTTCTGCACCACTTGATGACCCACTGACCCTTACATATATCTATCCGGCCCCCTGATATGGCAATGCACTTGTTAATCTCCTCCACTAGACGGTGAGACCTGTCCCAAGTGGCTGGCACAAAGGTAAGCATACAGCAGGTGTGCAATAAATATTTGATCTGTTGAAGTAAAGTCAGAAGAAGTGGTACCCCAGGGGAGAAGGTGCATACCAGAGGAGGAATGGCGGGGGTGGGGGTGGGGGATGAGTTGGGGATGGAAGTCTAAATACTGTTTTGGTGTTCAGAGTCTACCAAAGAAGGAAGGATGCTGCAATTTCCTGATCCCCTACTATGAACAAGGCACTTATGATCACAGGTTTAGTCCTCCTGACAAGCCTGTGAGTAAAGTATGACTGTTTTCCTTAGTTCACTGATAAGGAAAAGAAGGCTCAGAGTGCCACGATGACAGGGCACCAAAGCTTTCCTGGTCTATCAGACTGCCTCCCGCTGCACACACAACATACTTCCTGTGCTTCAGTAAAATTCCGATGATGCCCACGTGGACTGGTGGGAATTTGTCATATCAGAGCTTCAGCTCAGGCGGTTTTCACATCTAACAGACATTTAATCAGGGTAGCCGTTTTTGCTATCAGAGCACTAGAAGCTTATTCCGAAGTCTAAACAAACAAACCAACTGATTTGATTTGTGGACTTAAGATTTACAACGTTGTTTGGAAAGTCCTACAAGGATACAAATAAACCACCTTCTGCTAAGCTCTTAACGAACGGGCTTTAGTTTTTAAATTCCCTGAAATCAAGCCTCCTCCAGGAAACCTAGGATTTTGACATAATGGTTAACAAGGGGAGGCTACTTAGGGTATCGAAAACAATATAGGAGGAAGGGGGAGAGAAGAGCAGGGTAGGGTTACATGCTCCCTACCACTTCCGAGTGGAGTTTCAGTTTTCTTTACCTGTAGAATGGGGATAATAACATCCCAGTTCCATCAGGTTTATTCTGAGGATTTGGACATGAAATCAGTTATGTAAACTGCAAAGCAACATAGAGGCATTAGCTATTACAACTGGTGTGGAAATTTTGGCATTTTATGCACTTGTGAGCACAGGGTTTCCAAGAAGCTTTAATTATGTGCATTGAAAAAGTTAAAAATAAACACCACCGCCCTGAATAGAGCACAATGGCAGAGCTACACAAGTGTCAGTTTTTGAGTTCAACATCTTTCCTCTCCCACTGCCTGTGAGGGCTGAGAGGACCTTATAATTTGCAGCATAGTGTGACCCCAGATGCTACCTACCCTTGCACCTCACGAAGGCATAATCCTTGTTAACCTCCAGCCTTCAGAGGCACATACTGGAGATCTCACTCTCCTGGTAGATGTAATTAGAGACATTTTTAGCTCTCTAGAAATTTCTTCAAAGAACAAAATGTTCTCAGGAAATCATAAACTATCATGTAGAAAATATTGTGAAAGTTTAATTCAAAAAATTGTTTTAAATGTTAGTGCTTTATGGGGCTTAAAAAAGCATCTCAAAAATTTTTTCGGAACACTGTTTCTGTTAACAGGCATTTCATTAAAAAGTTGTCTCTGGTCAAACAGGCCTGGAAAAGGCCTGATGGCAAGGTTAACACAGGACTGTGGGACTTGCCAGGACACGTGCCCTGCTGGCTCACAGCACGTCTCCAACAGCAGACCCAGCAGGTAGAGGTTTCCATATATGTTTGGGAATCTTTATTCCTCAGGGCACCTGGGGGACTAATTTTTTGCAGAACCAACTTTCAGAACCTCTGATCTAAAACTGGTTTCCACACTGTGTTCAGAGTGTGGTTCCTGGAGGAGGTCACTGGAGTTAAGGCCCCTGCTGTAACCTGATTGCGTGTGGCCCTCCCTGGCCACCCTCCCTGCCAGTCAATATGGGGAAACCCTAGTGCCCCACGTGATGATATTGGAAGGTGGGACTTTTGGTAGGTGAGCAGCTCTTGAGGGTAGAGTTCGCATGAATGGGATTAGTGCTCAACCAGAAAGGGGGCTCTCCGCAGAACCTGACCCTGCTGGCACCTTGATCTTGGACTTCCAGCCTCCAGAACCACGAGCAGTACATTTCCATTCTTTATAAGCTACCCAGTTTATGGTATTTTGTTAAAGCAGCTTGAATGGACTGAGATAGCCCCCTGGTTCTTAAAGAGCAGCTCCCCTAAACTGTGGGAAATCATTGCTCCGGAACAGACAAGGACATGGGGCTTTTCGGTCGGCCTACATCTACACGTTAACCTTCAGGCTACAACACTGCCTCCTCTGTTCTGAGCCAAGGGGTCTGGAGCAGGGTGACAAGATGAAGCCTGAATGCCAGTTCACTCCCTTCTTGACCTTAGACCAGGTATGTGACCTCTCCCAACCTCTTCTCAGCTCCACAGTGGCAATGGTGCTCCTCTTGCAGACTGTGTGCTGGCATGCAGCTGGTGCACAGCAGAAGCTCTAGAAACGACACTCAGGGCATCTAAAACATTCTTTTGTAGCTTTTAGCTTTCATGTTAAAAAGATTTCTCAGTTTACCATTAGTTATAGTCATTTGCACCCCACAGCTTTCTGTCACTCTACTGTGCCCGTGTAAGCTTTGTGTCTCTCTATCCTGCTTTGGTAATTCTTTCTGAAAACATTTTTGGTCAATTTTTCTTACTACATAGTGATACGCATTCAATGCAGAAGACTTTCAAAATTCAGACAAGGGGGAAAAAAGAGAAAACAAAAACAAAAACAAAAAACAAAATGACCCATAATTCTACCACTGGGAACTAGATTGTTAATATGTTCCTTTCTAACTTAAGCTCATCTGAGAAATGCCCATGCTTCCCGGGGTTATACTTTGCTGTGTTGTCAAACTTATATTTACCAAAAATCACAAATCCTTCTTCTTCTTCTTTTGTATTAGTTAATTTGCATGCTTTTTATCTCCAAAATAATACTAGCATGTATTCACATATTTGAATTCAAGCAATACAGAAGCAAGCCAAAAACAAACGCAAGTCTCACTTCACTCCTTCCCACCCCATCCCACTTGTCTCCTGAGAAAACCACTGTTGAATGTTGTATTCATACAGACATTTTCCTATTTATTTCCATATTATAGTAGTCGAAGTTTAAAAACATAAAAGATGGTCTTGCACTTACTGTTCTGCTTCTCAACCCTCTTGAATCATCTTTTCAAAGCGTCTGGCCTTCAAACTAAACCTAGTATTTTCTCTGAAGTTTCTGAAATCAACTTTCTTAAAATTCTAGGGCAATGCTTCCCAACTTCAACATGTGGACGAACCACCTGGGGACCTCGTTAAAAAGCAGATTCTGATTCAGTGGGTGTGGACTGGGGCTGAGATTCTGCATTTCTAACCAGCTCATGCTGTAGGTCCACACTGAGGAGCAAGGCTCCAGGAGAGCTAAGTGTCCAAGTCCTGTATTCGTCTCCTTGGTGTGTATAAACTGCAAGGTGGCTATGTTCTCCCACGTATCACACACCCCTGCATCACCAGCTTTCCTTGACTGGCCAGAATTAAGCCCAGTGCGTGAATCTCCCTCAAGGTTTGGGGTAACTGGTGGTAGGGCGTTCTGGGGATCTAGGCCCCACAATAAAAGGAAACTCAGGGTTCAGACCTCTCTGCAGGTAAGTAATAGCGAGAGGAGTGGAAGACATAATAACCAGAGGGCCAAACCTCCGAAAGGCAA
Organism: Camelus bactrianus; assembly: GCF_048773025.1. Taxonomy (NCBI): domain Eukaryota; kingdom Metazoa; phylum Chordata; class Mammalia; order Artiodactyla; family Camelidae; genus Camelus; species Camelus bactrianus. The sequence goes on from NC_133548.1 coordinate 52,462,984, forward strand.
GGCATGAACGCTTGACAAAAAAAACAAAAAACAAAAAAACACCCAAGGGGAGCAGAAGTGAGGGGGTTTGAACCTCAAAGGAGGAAAGAACCCCAAAGAGCCACAATGGGATTCAGATACCCAAATTGGGCTGAAGTGGTCAAGCACTTTTCAGTAATGGAGTTCAGTGGTGGATGGAGCCTGAGGAAGTGAGATGGGAGAGACAGTGAAAGCATCCTGTCCCTGCTCTTGTGCTACCTGTTACCCGGCTTCAGGTGTGGCTCCTGTAGGAGGCTCTCCTGCCATCGGCTGCTGCACATACAAAGCAGCCCTCAACGACATGGCCAATTCCACCCAGCGTGGTTCTTAAATGACACCCTCCTGGCAATTCATAGTGACCTCAACACTGGGTTGGGGGTGGGGCAGTGCCTTAGGAGTTAACCAGATGTCCAGGCTCCTCACCAGCCTAGGAGGTCTCATGAGAATTTCCCTGTAGCCACTATCTTCTTAGAACCAAAGAGTTGGGCTTTATGCTTCGTTAGTGACTGTATGAGAACCTGGAAAGCACACTGCTTAGTTTCTATAGTTAAGCACACCATTTTTCATTTTGCTACATTTTTTAAGCTATTGGCTACCAGAGAATAGCTTAGTCCAAACCGTCTAGGAAAAACTTTTCCCTGATTGACCACCACGTCTCAAATTTTCTTCACTGATGTGAGAGACTTTTCTCCAGGATTTGTATGTAAATACCATTCCTCCCAAATAACTGAAACCTGCCCAAGAAAGCCAGTGGACACTTACTGGCACAGTTTGCATTCAAATCCATCAGGATATCCAAAGCAAAGAATGCAAGTGGCAAGGGAGCTAAATGTGTATTTCTAATACATCTTTCATGAGTTTGACCTGCATGAGAACCATCAGGAAGGTTCAGTTCTTTCCTAATCACATCAGGACAACGGTGTTAGAAAATGACTCCTATGGTGAGACAAAGCAGAAGGTCTGAGAAGGAGTGTTCGAGAGTCAGCCTCAAGGCTAACTTTTATGGAGCATGCCTTTCTTTTATGGGGCACCTCCAAGAAAATGTAACAGAAATGGATGGTCAAACCACCCCAACCAGAGATCCTGAGAGACCCAAAGTTGGGCAAAGGAAGCTAGGGACCACCATCATCTGGGACCTTTGTTCTACTCATCTTTGTATTCCTGCATCTAGACCAGGGCCCGCCTGGAGAAGGTACTGCACACAATTATTTCCCTTTCATGAGTAAATGAATGGATACATGAATGGCAGAATGAATGATCAAGTCTGAGTCAATAACCCAAGACCCCTTATTCAGCCCCAGGTGTTCAGTAATCACCTCGACTTAGATGTCCCCCAGGTGCTTCAAATTCATCATCTCTCAATTCCAAGCCATCAAGCACTATCTCTCTCCCTTCAAACTGCTCCTTTGGGGCTCTGGAGTTCTGATGCCATCTTGGACTATCTGAACTGTTCTTTCTCGCCTTCTTCATCGACAAAACTTGCAGTGCAAATATTACCTCCTCTCCGATGCTTTCCCTGGACTTATTACCTGCCCTTCCTCACTTAAACATTGATTGGACTCTGAGGTGATGTCTGCCAAGGACTTTTCGTAAACTGAGAAGAGGAGGCTGAGCCGAACACACAGGCAGCTGAGCCTCTCTGAGCTCTATCTCAGTCAGAAAAAGGAAGCACCTTTTGCCCTTTCAGCTTATTTCCTCCTGCTGCTTTTCTAGATACAGTAAAACAGAACCCTATTCAAGAGAAGCAGAGATGGCCAAGAAATAGCCACTCACTACAGGTGTCATGAGTTCAAATCCCGCCTTGTACAGGATTTTAACTTAGCAGTTAGGATACAGGAAGCCCAGCCTTACACAGAAAAAGTCAGAAAAGAGGGAAGATACTTTCTGGTGACTGTTCTGTTTTCAGGATTCACCATGGAAAAGTAAGGTGTGAACCTTCTGATGGAGTCCTCAGACTGCCCCAAGACCACCAGGATGGCAGCTGTAGTTGTAAAACAGGTGTATACAACCTGCTGAATGCACCCCAGGGTTACCTCAGGCTTGGGAGGGGCCTCTGGCAGGGTCTGGGCTTGTGCTGGATGATTTTAAAGAGGAGTCAGAGAAGCAGAGCTAGTTCTGGGCTGAAGACGCTCAAGTAGGAGGGACAATGAAGTGAGCGAGCATTTTTATTTCGAGGTGGAAGAATTAAAGCCAGGCGAGAGCTGACAGTAGGTAAAGCAGCAGCACTCACTCTGAGAGGGGCAACGGCTGTCAGGACAGAGGATATCCGGTCACTTCTGTGGTCACATACTAGCTATGCTTATGCCCTAAACATGGTCACAGAGAGGGTCTGCCTATGTCTTGTTCAGAGCATTGCTTCTGTCTGTTGGGACTATCACAGTCTGGTTGACAGTAGGGCTGTTTGTCACTTTCTGTGTCTTTTCTATGAAGCTTATTTTATGCCAGGGGCTTATTTAATGCCAGACACTGCACTAATCACTCTGTAAATGTCAATTCATTTATTCTTCACAACATAACTTGATGAGAGAGGTAGGCATTGTAACCATTTCACAAGATGAGAAAGGCTTAAAGATGTTAGTAACATTCGCACAGTCACAGAGACAAGTAAATGTCAGAACCAGAACCTGAATTCACATCTGACCAACTCTAAATCCTGTGCTTTTACTGTCTACATAAATGCTGTCTCCATCTCAACACTACAGTGTCTACTCCATTCATTCATTTGAATATTATTGAACCCATGGTGGCCATTGATGACTTGGGTACAAGATTTGTTCCTTGTCCCCACAGAGCTGAAAAAAAGACTCTTGATTTTAGAGCTGTGCTGTCCAACATGGTAGCCACTAACTTCATATGGCTATTTAAATTTAGATTTTAAATTAACTAAAATGAAAAATTCACTTCCTGCTTTGTATGAGCTCCATTTCAAGTGCTGGACAACCACACGTGGCTCATGGCTACCTCGAGGACAGTGAAGATACAGAACACCTCCACGACAGCAGAAAGTTCTCTCGGACAGCGCAGCTCTAGAGTGGGTGGGTGCCCCTTGAGTCTAGCTTAAACAGTTGTACCTGCTTTTTAAATCCTGTCTCCTTTGCTCTAGTTTCTACCTAGGCAAAGAAACAACGATCAAACCCTATCAAGAGCCAGTGTGTTTTCTGAGTCCCAGTGTTTGTCTGTTCTTGTTGCTCTGCTGAGTCATAACCACTTGCCTTACAGCCCCCAAAGGGTTTTGGAGCTGTGATGATGGCAGAGTGAATGCCACAGAACAGAGGACCAACCCCAGCCTGACATTTCCTGTGCATCAGCAGAACTGTCAGCCTGGCTCAGATTTTAGGATCGTTACTGCTCAGGAAGCTGTGAGAAGCAAAGAGAAGCCAGCTTGACTTTTAAACTCTGGAAGCAAGGAGAGAAAACATCTTTTGACTCGGAAATTGAACCAATTTGGATGTGGACGCCACAGGGAATGAGTGTGTAAGGTCCCTGGCAGAGCGCCTTCACAGAAAAGAACTCCATTTACCAGCGGGTGGGCGGGAGCAGACTCCCTGAGATGAAGACGCAGGCCCCCACACTTTTGGTTCAGTTTCTGTAGTAAGTCCATGGCCAGGCAGAGCAAGCAGAACCTTACTCCCTTTGTTCTAACCTAATCCAGCAAGCCTTTTCTGAGGACTGAGTGCAGGCCCAGTGTGAGAGGCCAAAAAGACCAGGAAAGCAAAATCTCTCTTCTGGGGTGAAAAGTCTAGACAGAGCCTTTTGGGACAAAGAGATCATTTTGTGCTTGGCGGCCCACGGCCCCTTCAGAAGCAGGCAGCTTGCCCAGGACTTCCAGGCCTTGGTGGCCGAGGTGTATATTACATGACTATGCCCTGCCTGACTCCACCCACTCATCCTATGGCTTGACATGTGATGATGGGCTCAGCCAATCAGGTTCTTTCTCTCAGAAATTGAACCTGGAAGCAGGAAATGCCTCATCAAGAAACAAGAAGAAGCCAAAATGCGCCAATCACCCTTAGAGGATGATAGGGTCAGGTAAAGACTTACTAACTGCACCTCGAACGCAGAACCTCCAGCTAGTTCCAGTCCAGTCCAAGCCAGGCTGGTTTGGCACCTGCTTTCGATTTCCATGCCAGCTGCATTATCAGTCCCTTCTTTAAATCCCCTGAGGTAGCATGAATGCATCCCTGTGCTTTGTCTCTGAAAGACGTGTCACTCATTCTGGGACAGGAGAAGGTTTAGGTGGGTAATGTGGGGATACAAGGGGAATCATGTTCCAAGTGCCTACTATGTGCCCGGCAGTGTCTGAAGTGCTCCTACATAAGAGGTCAGATGTTGTACTCACAGCAGCCCTGCCACCCAGGCCCAGTCACCATCCCATTTCACAGGTGAGGAGCCAAGCTCCTCGAGATCAGCTCTCATTGTCCCCAGCTGTTTTTAGGTTGCCTGCTTGTAAGAAGCTTTTCTCATTCTAGCTGCTCAGAAAAAGTCAAAATTACAGTGAGCAGGAAGTTGGAAAGTGACTTTGCCTTTCAGAGCCACAGTGTCTTTTCCTATAAAATGGGAACAATTATGTTGCCCGAAAAGAGTTGTATGGAATTGGTGAGATACAGAGAGGAAAATATGTTGAACATACAAAGAAAATGCTCCGTCTCAACCAGTAGTCCCCTCTCCTCCTCCTTCGTCTATGCCTTTGTCCAGCCCCCAGGACCTGCCAGCCTCTGGCCTCTTGCCTCCTGCCTCCTTACTGCATCCGCCCAGCAACCTGCTTCACGGGCTGGATCCAGTCCCAGACTACTTGGCTGAGGCCTGGTGTTCACTGCACTTATTATTCCAGGCACCCTGTGATTTACTTTTCTAGTGAGTTAATTGCAAAATCCATATGGAGCGGAGAGAAAACATCAACCCAAGCTTGCCATGAAAAGCAGGGGAACAGAGGAAGCTTTCCATCTCAGCCAGCGCAGCCGGGGAAGGCAGGAGGGCAGGAAGATGTTATGACACTTGCACTTGGTGTACAGCAGGCCAGATCCACCAAGCTGAGGGGGAGGCACATGGTGTTCAGGGCCTGGTTATTTCTCCTTTGGTTTTTCTCTCACACCTTCAGACAAAGATCTAAGTTTTAGAAACCCACTCTGTGCGTAATGTGTAGGGTATCAAATCTAGGTACGCATAAGAAGAACTCAGGAAGATTATTTAAAATGCAGACTGTCAAGCATCTCTCTCCAGAGTTTCATCCAATAAGTGTGGGATGGGTCCCTGATGGGGCTCCAGAATTTATACCCTTGCATGTGCCTAATGCAGGGAATCTGCAGACCAAAGTTAAGAAGCAATGATGCAAAGGAAAGGTCAGTGGTCCTGGAGTTAGAAGAACTTAAGGTTGGTTCCTGGTTCTCTTACCAGCTGTGTCCTTGGGCAAATCACTTTCTCTCTATGGCCTCAGTTTTCTTCTCTCAAGTAGGAATGAGAGTACCTACCTCACAGGATCACTGAGAGAATAAAGTAACAGATATTGAAAGCCTTTAACACAACCCTTGGCACACTGAGGCACTCAAAAAATCAAAGAAACAGTTTGCTTTTCTTTCCTGGAAAAGGTTCTCCTTAAAACTGGCCTGAGGCATCTTTGCTCCTGAATGTTAATACATTTCTGTATCAGTTTACAATCTCGAACTTCCAAAGAGGGGACTTTGAGGGAAGCCAGCTCTTGTTTTGAAAGCATTTTGAAGATGAAAAGGTGTCAAATCCTCCAGGGACTTGGCTGATGGAAGTTAAAACAAATGTTTATTTTAATTTAGTGAGTTATAGTTTATTAAAGGCTTTTGGAAAATGGAAGTACTATTTATTTTCTCACAAGGGACCGAACAGTTTTGAATAGTCTGTGGTTAATTCATTCATTTGTTCAAGAAACACTGATTAAGCACCTGGGTGCCAGGCCAGATGAACAATTGCTGGCCCTCTGGGGACTCAGGGTCTGAACAGTGACAACTTGGCAGAGACCACAACGGGGGCTGCAGAAGCCCCGGGAGCAGTGACTTCCCCCAACCTAAGGAACTGGGTCTTGGGAAGCTGATCAGCTGGAAATGAGACTCCATTTTGAAAGCACCTGGGTTGAAACACAATTTAAAAAGCAATTCTGGTACCCACAGAGGGGCAATTTGAGATCCCTGGAGGGAAAGAGCTATTCTTGGCTGAAGTCACCCACACACCTCTACCATCTTAGACACTCCAAGGGGTCAGCAGACTCTCTCCTAACTTCAAGCCCTAACACGCAAGCGTTTCATGGATGTCTTGATTCAGAGATTCACAGGCACCTCAGACTCAACGATGTCTGACACTCAGGTTGTTATCTTTCTCCACAAATGTGCTCTGGCATTTCCACACTCATCCATACCACTAATCAAAAACAAGGTCACCAGCCTGTATCCATTTCCTTTCCCACAGCCCACATTTATTTAGTTGCCAAATTTTATTAGCTCTGCCACCTAAGTACCTCTCAAATCTGACCCCATGACCACTGCACTGATTTTGGGTGCCACCATCTGTCTCTCACTCTCTTCCTTCAGGTGGCACCCAGGGTGACCATTCCAAAAGCACACAGAGGGTGGATCACATGTCTTCCTGGGTAAAGCCCTTCAGTGGCTTTTCCTCCTCTACAGATGCTGCCCAAGGCCCTGCTTATCCAGATTCACCTCTTGGCACACAAGCCACCCCAATACCCTTCAGCAGTCATACAGCACATGCACATGTGAGTGGGCCACGCGTTTCCCGGCTCATCTGCCAGCTCCCCCACCTCAGCCCTGGAAGATTCCAGGGAACGGCTCCCTCCTCTCAGATGTCAGATCACATCACATCTCCTCTCCAACACATGCCTGATTTCCCTGGGCTGTTAGTTCTGTGTACTCGTTTCCTCCACTGGATGGAAACGTCTCAAGGGCAGGCATTCAGCTGTGTTCAAACCCCAGCCCTTCACGTGCTAAGCTGTGTAGGGGCTTCTGGTGCTCAGCCTGCTGGTTCTCTTCCGTTTCTGGGCACGTGGGAGGAGCATACTTCCCTGCTCCCTTGCAGTTAGGTGGGGCTACAGGACTCAGGCAGGCCCACGGGCTGCGAGAAGCAGCCGAGAGGGCCATTCACCCCAGACAGTGCAGCTGCAAGACGGCAGAGCCTCTATCAGCCTGGGCCCGGGATGGGCTCTGTGAAGAAACCCTTCCCCCGGGACCCCGGACACACGCTGAGTACCTAAGTGTGAGAAACAGACCGCTGAGATATTAGGTTGTTTGTTACTGTGACTTAAAGTAACGTGTGTTGGCTACCACAGCAATCTTCTTTCTGTCTGTAACCAGTGTAACGGGGCCTGGAAGGATCAGGTTCTCCATACCCGTTTGGTGAACGAATGAAAGCAGGAATGGGTGAATGAGCAAAGCGGCCTAGGGAAAAGAACGTGGGCTCTGGCGTCAGAAGGAAGCAGCCTGTAATAACCACCTCCACATCCCTCTCTCCCCCATACCAGTGCATTGGTCTGCATCGCCACTTGGTTCCAGAGGCAGGATTTAACCTTTGATTCCTCTCTCTGAAGTATCTCTGTACTGATGCCAAGCAAAACCACCTGCAGATCCCAGCTTATGCCTCAGTGTCTGCAGGAAGGGCACTGGTGACATATTTTTGCCAGTTTTCCACCAATCCATAATCCCACTGTCTTTGAACTTCATGCTTCCCGGGTTACATCTGGACTCGGCCCCCAAAATGGGGATTCCTGAGCTTCCTGAACCAAGCAAAGGCTTCTAATTCTAACACTCCCCCCCGCCACACCCCAGCCAGGTTAAAGAATGGCCTCATGGGACCAAATAGCTTTTTCACATGTCGGGAAAATATTCAGTAATTATCCTTAAGTCTTTCACTACGTTCCGGCTAAGCACAAAAGCAGAGGCTGTCAGATCTGGATTGATTCTACATATTTTCAGAAATAAACACAAACATAAAGAACGTCCTTCCAAAGTCACAGGCCCCTGAAATTACTGCTTAGCAAGACATTTATATAAACATCTAGCAAGAAGCGTGTAGCTAGTCAGATTAGAACGATCAGCACGCTGGCAGTGTGAGGATGGAGCAGGGCGGGGAGGAGGGTGGGGAAGGCAAGGAGCCTGAGGAGGAGAGACGGTAGGGCCCTCGACCCATGGAGGCTGGGGAGGAATTCAACTTGGCAATGTCTGGTTTGCCATCCACATAGGCTTTTCAGCCTCTAGCTGTGTTGTTCTTAAGTTAGCTGGTGAGCGCCAGGCCTGAAACTGGGCGGAAGCACGTGGCTCTGGCAATGGGACGGGCCTGCAGCAGACAGGCTCGGGTTCACGTCCTATTCGGCCACTGGGAGTTCTGTGACCTTGGGCAAGTCCTGGCCTCTGTGACTCTTAGTTTGCTCACATGAAAAAACAGGGGCCAAGACAGCGACTTCCCAGGGTTTGGAGGGTTACACAGATTGCCATTATAGCAGGAAGCACCAATCTACAGTGTATCTGTCTGCATCCCCTAATCCCAAACATTCTTGTCCTCCGGGCCTGATTGTGCTGGTGCCCTCAATAGATGTGCACTGAAGGAATGGATGAATGGGGTGCTCTAGTTTGTTTTTTTTTTAATTATAGAAAAACATAAAATTTATCATTTTAACCACTTTAAAGTGTCCAATTCAGTCAGTGGCAATCTGTACATTCCCAGTTTTGTGTCACCATCACTGCTATCTATGAGAACATTTTCATCACATGTCACTCCCCCAAAATACTCTGTACCCATTAAGCAGTCACTCCCTTTCCCACCTCCTATGGGAAAGTCTATGGTGGTTTGAGCTCCATTTAATACTTTAAAACACTGCTGGTGGATACTGCTTTGGTGAGAAAGTTGGCAGGGGCTGGTCAGGCAAGAATTTATTTGCTGAGTGCCCACCGCATGCTTGCTGCCCTCTGTAAGCTGCCCAGGTAGATGGGTGGTGACAGTGCTACCAGGCATGTGTGAGGCTGTGGAAGAGACTGTGAACAGGGAACACTTGACTTGGAACCTGAATCAATGTGGAATGATGAGAGATGGGGCCAACAAAGTCAGGGGGGTGGAGTGGGGGGTCTTGATGCACAGAAACTTGGACTTGAGTCCATGACCCAGTGAATGGGGGCTCAGCTGTCTCTTCTCCTGCCTAGGGCATCCTGGGGATGCTCTCAGAAGGGGAGAGACACCCACCCCCTCGCCATCCTGAGCGCTCTACAGAGGGTAGGCTCTGGCCTGGCTGCGGACTCAGTTCCCGCTGCAGAGATGCGGGCATGGAGGCAAGCAGCCACGGACAGTTAATGAGTGATTTATTGATGCTGCCACACAGTAGCTTTCCTGGGACCTGTTCCTAATTAACAACCACTAACTGGATGATATCTTTTTCTTTTTTTCCAAAGCAAAAACAGGCCCCCAAAGCCTTTTTTCCCCATCTTAGTGGGCGGAAAGAAGTTACCTTTGCCTGCTGCCTGAGTCTAAAATACAATAGGTACTTGGTGGAGACCCCCACCCGCTCCCTCCCTCAGGTGCAGACACACACAGACACCTCCTCACGCAGTCAGATCTGTGCACCCTTGCTCACGGGATCCCCACGGCGTCACATTTATTCCTCCTCTAGCGTAATGACACCGGCATTGTCATGTAGCCATCCCCCAACACGGTACATACATCTGTACTTTATACTTGAGTCGCACACATGCTGAAAGCAGCATGCCCAGCAAGGGACTTGCACACAGCCGCACACCTCCCGTGGTTACAGGCAAGGCCACAGGGTCACCCACACGGTCTCAGGCAGGAATGAATCTTCTCTGCGGCATCCACATCTCCAGGGAAGGGGCTCCCTCCCTCAGAAGAGGCCTAGGATTTGGAGCCCAGATCCGGCTTGCTTGGCTGTGAGGTGGTACGTGTTGGGGAGAGGGAGGGGACGTGCAGTCAGGCCTTGGGGGCCCTGTGGTCTATCATTTAGGCTAAAATGGTTTCTCCTGCTTATAGTTCCCAGGGTACTAAGAAGCTGCAGATTCACTCAGGAGCCAGGCTGCTGTGTGGCAGTGAGGCCCAAGATAGTGCCTGGAACCTAACAGGCATGTGTTATGGATGGAATTGTAAAAAGGTATGCTGAAGTCTGCTGTAGACTGAATGTTGTGTGCCCCACCCCCTCAAATTCATATGTTGAAATTAGGAGGTGGCGTCCGTGGGAGGTGATTAAGTCCTGAGGGTGGAGCTCCTTGTAAAAGAGACCCCCTCTGCCACTTGAAGCCACAGTGAAGCCAGAGCCGGCCTTTGCCAGACACCCAATCTGCACACACCATGACCTTGGACTCCAGCCTCCAGAACTCTCAGAAATAAATGCCTGTTGTTTAGTCACCCAGTTGATGGCATTTTTTTTTTTTTACAGCGGCCCGAACAGACTAAGACAAAGTCCTAACCTCCAGTATCTCATAATGTGACCTTATTAGGAAATAGGGTCACAATTGATGTTGATTAGTTAAGATGAAGTCACACTAGAGTAGAGTGGGCCCCTAACTCAATAGGACTGATGTCCTTATAAGAAGACAGCCATGTGAAGACAGAGACACACAGGGACGATGCCCAGGGACACTGAAGGCAGAGATTGGAGCGTGCAGTGCAAGCCGGGAAGGCCAATGATTGACAGCAGCCCGTCGGAAACTAGGATGAGACAAGGAAGGGTTCCCCTCCAGGTCTCAGAAGGAACGTGGCCCTGTCAGTCAGTACCTTGGTTTAAATGTCTAGAACTGTGATGGGATACATTTCTGCTGTTTTAAGGCACCCAGGTTGTGGTAGTTGGTGACAGCAGCCGTACAAAATGAATACAGCATCCAACAAGTATTAGTTCCCTTCCCCTGTTGGCTCTTTCTGGGCCTCAGTCTAGAACTTAGAAACACGGAACTATAAGATCAGTCTAGAACATGATCACTCCTCAGGAGGATGCTGTGAGAAGCCCTTCCAAACCGTACACAGTAATGGAACGTCATGCGTCAGGTCCTGATTAGACTGAGCTAGATAAATACACCATGGTCTTGCCTAGAGCTACATACATCTGTGAAAATGTTTCTAGATAAAAACAAAATGGACCACTGAAAGAAAAATAACACCTCTGGCCAAGGGGCCAACTTCAACGGGTTTTCCAATCTCCCCCCCTTCCCTCAACCCATAAGCAATGCTGAACTCTGAAGGGGATGGCAAGGCTCACCGTCACTCCGACTTAAAGGTTCCCCCCAGTTCTGAGCTATAGATATTGTTTCATTAAGACATCATCGTGGTAGAAAACAAAGCTAATCAATAATGGGCAGCTCTTTTCATAGGGATCAGCCAACTGTGCAGGAATGAAAAATGGACCCAGCTCAGCCTTCTTCCCTGGGGAGGCCAGGACGGGCTCACCGGGCTGGGGCTGTGACTGCAGCTCCCAGGAACCACCACCCCTCACTAGGGCCTGGAGTCCTGCAGCCTGTGACATTCTGTGCTGCCCCAAACTCCCTGTCGGCAAACACACTTTGGATTTGCCTCAGAGAGGCCATACTCTTTGGACTAATACCAACCTCAGCTACAGCTTAGCAAGCCATCCCTGTCATTGCCCACGTGTGCCTCCATGTCAAAGAGGGCTTGTGGAGGTGAGAAAAACACTGGTTTTGGAGTCAGGGAGGTCTGTGTTTGAATTCAGTCTTTACCACTTACTAGATGGGTGGCCTTTAGGAAGTCACTCAACCTGTCTGAGCCTCTATTTCCTTATCTGCCAGGAACCAAAATATCAATCTTGCTGAGATATTAAGAGGATGAAACAAAATTATATATTTAAGGAGGCTCATCTGGTACCTGACCTATAATAAAGACTCAATAAAAAACGTTTATTATTCATTGAGTACATATATATTAAATAAGTAATTATTTAAGAGTACTTAATTAATTAATACAATAGAACTTCTTACAAAGTAAGGAATTTTCATTATTATTTTCCCAGGGCACTG